>NC_090377.1:103145514-103871764 GCF_036365525.1 Heterodontus francisci
CTCTCCACCAGGTCTTCACCTATCTCAGGTCAGCAAGGAGGTACCTTGCAAGGGAGGAGGAGCGACTGCCTCCTGCATCTGGGGTCTCCACTCACCGTGCTCTTGGTGTGGGCAGCAGCTCCTCAGCCCCTCTGTAGTGACACCAGCACCCCCATCATCCCCAACGACTGAGGGGGGTCCCTGCACCAGGCCTCACCTGCGAGAGGAACCTGAAGTCTCCATCTCTGGGGATGATCAGACCACAGTCCCAGAGGATGCATCGTCACCTGCCTCTTCATCAACATCTGCCAGCGCAGTTCCACCCACACGATTCATGGAGGGGTTGCGTTTAGAATTGGGGTCACAATCTAGTGATCACAACACAGACAGCAGTGGACAGAGACAGTGACAGCTGGGTCCCCTGAGACTCGGAGGATTGCTTGAGATCAGCCAATGCTGAGACCCAAGATGATGATGGGCCTCTGGTAGCGTTGACAAGAAGCCTGCTGGTCATGCAGCAAACGGTAGGGGAACATATCTCAGAGATGCCAGAGGTCATGCACTGTTTTGCTTGAGCGATGGAGGAGTGTATACAAGCCATGCATTGCACCATGTCTCAGGCATGTGAGTACATGGCTCCATTCGTGGAGAGATTGGCGACCGCCATGGAGAGCCAGGTAGATCACTCAACCCATATGCGTTCTGACCTCCATTCCATTGCTCTAGCCATGGGCTCAGTGCAGCAGTGGCTAGGCGAGAGGGGGACGAGGTACATGGACCTCCCTCAAGTTGCCCCTGTCTCTCAGGGAGACAGGCAGGTGACATTGTGCACCTAGATGGATGAGGAGTGCTTGCCAACTGTCATTGTCTCTGGACACACCCAGGGTGAGCAGCCTCTCCTTGATCCCTCCGACACTGACTCCATTACATCCAATAGGCAAGGCCACGGAGGATGTCCTGCACCAGCGCAGGAGACCACCATAAGGTCAGAGCCCTTAAGGCCTCGGACCTCCAGAGTATGCCCACCATGGTTGCCAATAGCAACAGGGCAGTGCACCGAGCAGACAGCCTCCATATCAGCTGCTGATGTCGGGCTTGCACCAAGGCATAGTGATCATAAGTGTAAATATAAGAGGTATTGAGAGCATGAAAGTGGCATGGGTGTCCTTATGTGTCCCATGTAAATTTTTCACATTATATCTGTTTTAAATTATTCATGTATGCATTATCTTCACTTTGTTTGAACTAGCTTAGTGGGAGAGCTAAATGTAATGAAATACCTCATGGTTGGCACACTGATGGTGACAGAGGAAGTACAGACATTGCATTTAATGTGGAAGTCACAATGTAAAGTTTCAGTCATCAAATTTCCATGAATGTTCATGTTACTGTCCAGTTTTGTACTTGGCTGCACATGCAGGCCCAGCCGGCACTCCCATTGGTACACTGTCATGCTGCCTGTTGCTGGTGCGGCAGACTCAGTTGTTGAGTGGCAAGAGCTCTCCTTAGCAGCATCCTCTCCACCTGCTCCCGAGGTTCCATGAAAATTGGGTAGAAGCAAATCAGGTTATTCTAACAATATAACTGTGTTCATAAGGCAGACAGAGAAATGAAAAAAATTCTTGTCCATTGTTTTCATCCGTAGAACTGATGAGAAGTGAGTTGATAAACTCCTCCTATTGACCACCCACACAACTTCACCCACCTCACTCTGGCCTCCCCCGACTTGGATCGACAATCCTTGCAGCCCAACATGTGTCTTGAAATACTGAGAGAATATGGTGTGTGTGAGCTTCCAGCTCGAGACTGTGAGCCTCCACCCTCCTCCTGTCGCCCCCACGTTTGTACCCATCACCCTTGACCCTCCCGACATCACCTTGCGCCTTCCCTCTTTAACCCTTCAACCAAACCCCATTACCTTGGACCCCGTCACCATCCAATTGGGTACCCTCTCTCCCCTCTGAGCCTACACCCCATCTGATCCTAGACCTTCCCCGCATTATCCTACCCTGCATTATCCCGCGTCTACCCTGAGGCACAGTGTGGCTTTCGTGCAGAGAGATCGACTATTGACATGCTGTTCTCCCTTCGTCAGATACAGGAGAAATGCCGTGAACAACAGATGCCCCTCTACATTGCTTTCATTGATCTCACCAAAGCCTTTGACCTCGTCAGCAGACGTGGTCTCTTCAGACTACTAGAAAAGATCGGATGTCCACCAAAGCTACTAAGTATCATCGCCTCATTCCATGACCATATGAAAGGCACAATTCAACATGGTGGCTCCTCATCAGAGCCCTTTCCTATCCTGAGTGGTGTGAAACAGGGCTGTGTTCTCGCACCCACACTTTTTGGGATTTTCTTCTCCCTGCTGCTTTCACATGCGTTCAAATCCTCTGAAGAAGGAATTTTCCTCCACACAAGATCAGGGGGCAGGTTGTTCAACCTTGCCCGTCTAAGAGCGAAGTCCAAAGTACGGAAAGTCCTCATCAGAGAACTCCTCTTTGCTGACGATGCTGCTTTAACATCTCACACTGAAGAATGCCTGCAGAGTCTCATCGACAGGTTTGCGTCTGCCTGCAATGAATTTGGCCTAACCATCAGCCTCAAGAAAACGAACATCATGGGGCAGGATGTCAGAAATGCTCCATCCATCAATATTGGCAACCACGCTCTGGAAGTGGTTCAAGAGTTCACCTACCTAGGCTCAACTATCACCAGTAACCTGTCTCTAGATGCAGAAATCAACAAGCGCATGGGTAAGGCTTCCACTGCTATGTCCAGACTGGCCAAGAGAGTGTGGGAAAATGGCGCACTGACACGGAACACAAAAGTCCGAGTGTATCAGGCCTGTGTCCTCAGTACCTTGCTCTACGGCAGCGAGGCCTGGACAACGTATGCCAGCCAAGAGCGACGTCTCAATTCATTCCATCTTCGCTGCCTTCGGAGAATACTTGGCATCAGGTGGCAGGACTATATCTCCAACACAGAAGTCCTTGAAGCGGCCAACACCCCCAGCTTATACACACTACTGAGTCAGCGGCGCTTGAGATGGCTTGGCCATGTGAGCCGCATGGAAGATGGCAGGATCCCCAAAGACACATTGTACAGCGAGCTCGCCACTGGTATCAGACCCACCGGCCGTCCATGTCTCCGTTATAAAGACGTCTGCAAACGCGACATGAAATCGTGTGACATTGATCACAAGTCGTGGGAGTCAGTTGCCAGCATTCGCCAGAGCTGGCGGGCAGCCATAAAGACAGGGCTAAATTGTGGCAAGTCGAAGAAACTTAGTAGTTGGCAGGAAAAAAGACAGAGGCGCAAGGGGAGAGCCAACTGTGCAACAGCCCCAACAAACAAATTTCTCTGCAGCACCTGTGGAAGAGCCTGTCACTCCAGAATTGGCCTTTATAGCCACTCCAGGCGCTGCTTCACAAACCACTGACCACCTCCAGGCGCGTATCCATTGTCTCTCGAGATAAGGAGGCCCAAAAGAAACTTGTTAGATCCCCTGACCCACCCTATGAAACCTTTGATTAGCCCAAACTCAGACTGGACCGGCCCACCACACCGAATCTAACTCCCCCTGTGACTGTGATCGCTCCCTCTGCAACCAGCAGCCTGAGTTTGACCCACAGGACCCCAATGTGGACACTACTGACCCCTCCACTTAGGCCCCTCATTTCCCTTACCTTGACTAACTGCACCCACCACCCCCCAACACCACACCCAGGCCCTTCCCACTTCACTGTTCACCCAATCCCAACTCCCCCCACCCCATTTTGTCCTTACCATTCCCAGGTCTCCAGCCAAGCTGCCATTCTTCTGTTGCCCTTCCTTGTGCCACTGAGTTCAACAAACGTAACCGCTGACCTCAGGCACAACTGTTGAATGCCATCTTGAAACAATTGTGAAGCAGGTGCCACGAGATTCCCGTAGCCCCTCAGTTAATCTGGAAGGTAGGATTTATTTGCAATCAAATATAAACAAATGAGTATTCATTGCATGCACATGTATTAAAAGTTGGAACAGCGTGAGGATCGACCCGCCACATCGATGCCGCTTATCTCATCTCTGATTCTCAACCCACTGTCAGGAAAAAGAAATTTTGACTCCCATCTTATGAAGTCAGCCTGCCTGCCATGTTTCCCACTTACAGGCCCCATGAAATACTGCCCTGTGACTCTATGACTCTATGAGTCTCCTGCAGCAGAACTGGGTTGTGACCTCGCCCTCTGGTGAGCTGACACACAGGCCTTCCATTCCCCCTGCCATGGGTGCCGTGAACTTGTGCCTGCTGGCGCACCACATACTGATCCCAACTCTATGCTATTCACTAAAGTATGTGCAGTGCCAGTATCTGAACTGGTGGTTGCGAGTTTCAGATCAAGGGCCAGTGCTTCGTCATGACATGTGTGCTCTTGCTTGTGCCCTTCATGGTGAGGCTGCACTGACTGGCCCGGTGCAGGTCTTGTGCATCTGAAAGCAGAAATGCAGAAGGGGAGGGTTGACATGAGGGAAGGTTAGGTTTGGGTGGAAAGCAATAAATCCATCTGGAGCTTTCACTTCACACCAGTTTGCAGGATGAGGGTGAAGGGAAATTTGAAAGGTGCATAAGGCAGGAACATGCCGTATTCTGGATGTTTGCGGCTATTCCGGGTGCAATGACCTCAGTCATTGTCAGCTCAATACTTCACAGCACTATCTCCTCGAGGGGCTCAGGTGATGCAGGCATGCTTGTCCTCAGTCAGTTCTCTGCTGCCACCTTCTGTTATGTGCAACCTTGTCCTGTAAGAGAGAGGGAAGAGTGCCAGTGAGTTTGTTGCACGATGTATGACCAACGTTTGCAACCTTGGTGTCATATTTGACTCCAAGATGAGCTCCCAACCTCATATTCACGCATCACTCACACCACCTCCGTAACATCATCTGACTCCCTCTCGCCTCAGCTCATCTGCTGCTGAAACCCTCGCATATGCCTTTGTTACCTCTAGACTTGACTATTCCATCACACTCCTGGCTGGTCTCCCACATTCTACCTCTGTGAATTGAGGTCATCCAAAATTCTGCAGCTCATGTCTTAACTTGCACAAAGTCCTGTTCACCTATCAACCCTATGACCACTGCTTTACGTTGGCTCCTGGTCAAGTGACATCTTGATTTAAAAATTCTCATCCTTGCTTGCAAATCCATCCGTGGTCTCGGCCCTCCCTATCTCTTTAATCTCCTCAGCCCCACAACCCTTCGAGATATCTGTGCTCATCTAACTCTGGTCTCTTGTGCATCCCTGATTTTAATAACTCCACCATTGGTGAACGTGCCTTCAGCTGCCTGGGCCCTAAACTCTGAAATTCCCTCCCTATATTTTCTGACTTCCTACCTCTCTTTCTTTCCTTTAAGACGCTGCTTAAAACTTACTTCTTTCACCACACTTTTGGCCATCTGTCCTAATATGTGGCCTCATGTGGTTCAGTGCTCAACTTTGTTTCAAAACTCCTATGAAGCGCCTTGGGACGTTTTATTATGTTAAAGATGCTATAAATATATATGTTGTTGTCATCAATGATGTGTCTGTTATTGCTGAATAGCTGGCAGTATATGGAGCTGTAAGATGTGGGCATGAGGCTTGCAGAAATGGTAAGTGTGTTAGGGTAAGGTGGAGCATCTGAATGTTAGGCATGAGTTCTGATTGCTGATGGGTTAGTTATGGGGCTGTGGTGCATTAAGCAGTGTGTGAGGTTGTTGGTTTGTGTGTAGGAAATAGCATTTGAAGATACATTCACTGACCTGCACCATGTTATTTTTGTGGTACTGCACCCAGGTCCTCAGGGCCACACTCCTTGAATTGTCCTCCATGGCTACCTGCTCCCATTGCCTTCAATGTGTATGCCAGGAAGGCCTCCTGGTCCCCTGTGGAAACATGACCTCTCTTCTTTCTACCTCCTGGACTAAGGCCTCCAGTAGTGCATCCTTGATTCTGGGAGTCCTCTCTCTGGCCTGCTGCTCCATGAACTGGCTTATTCCTCTTGGACACACTTTTGGAGGCAATTCTACCAGTTGCTGGAGCCTGAATGCACCTCCTCTTTAAGAGGTGCATGCTGCCTTCAAGAAGTGTTGGCTAGCTGTGAGTTGTGATAGTCACGCATACAACCTGGGCCTCCTGCTGAGTGTGCAACCAGTCAGCACTGCATTCAGCACTGATTGCATGCCACGGTCATTGAGATGAGCAGGCAGGATGAAGTTTGAGTGCTGTCTGCAGCACCTCAACTGGATGTGACGTGATTGCGCATTTCAATGCCCATACCTGATTAGAAGGCCTAATTGAATTTTTAGCTCTATAAGGAAATTACCCAAAACTGGAGGGATATCTATTTCTTAACACAGTATTTTAATAAAGGGATAATAATTCAGTCCTGTTTATCTATCTTCCACACTTCCGCAGGTACTAAATTGGCATTAATTATTGAAAGAGTCAGCCTTTCTGCATTTTACACATTACCATCCATTCATTCACACAGTGAGCAGCCTCACGTACTGCATAACCTCATCATTTAAAAGTCTTTGATGATCGCAGTGTTCTTTCACTGAATCATGACTTATTGGAGATAGAAAAAGAAAGTATATTTGGAGGTCATGTTCTTGACATAACACAGAGCAGTAGCTAAAGGAATTTAATTTGAGCCATGATTTATTTACACAATCCACAATTACTTTCAGCTTCTCATTACTTTTAATCTTAAATTCAACTTCTATTTTTAAGATTAATTACAACCTCACATTATTTCATCAACTTAATAAAGTTGTAACTGTTTTTTGGCTAAAACATATAAAGAATCTGTCTACAATTTACACTCCCTCACCCGATATGGGGAACTAACCCTGAACTATGACATGTCTATTTTTATATAACTTGCAAAACATCTCATCAAGGCATGCTATTATTAGATGAATGGTTAGATAATAATAACTTCTAAAGGACAAGAAGCATGGAAAATAAGTCTGAAAATCCAAATTGGCACAAAGAGCTCTTTTTTTTCTCCGATGGAAACAAGGACGGCTAATATTAGCTGTGACGAATAGGCTACAGATATTGACGTCAACTGCAAGAAGACAGCTGTTTTTGATTTCCTTTTTGCAACATTCCTGAATTTGAACTGAATAGGAAACTGAAGTAAAAGCAAGTCCTGCAGACGCTGGAAAACTGAAATAAAAGCTGAAATAAAAACTGAAAGTGCTGGAAATACTCAGCATCGGTGGAGGGAGAAACAGTTAACATTTCAGGTCAATGACCTTTCATCAGAACTGGCAAAGGTTAGAAATGGTTCTGAGCAAGTGAAAAGGGGGGAGGGGGAAAAGAAGATCAAAAGGGAAGGTCTGTGATAGGGCGGAAAGCAGGAGAGATTAAATGACAAAGATGTCATGGAACAAAGGCAAAGAGGGTGGTCATAGTCATAGTAAAAGACAAAGCATTAGTCCAGAGAGAGTGTTAATGGCAGAATAATGAACAGCTCTGTCCGAAAGCAAAAACATGAAAAACAACTTTAAGACTAGGTCAGAGTCTGAAATTGCTGAACTCAATATTGAGTCCAGAAGGCTGTAGAGTACCTAATTGGAAGATGAGGTGCTGCTCCTGAATCTTGCATTGAGCTTCGTTGGAACACAGCAGCAGACCGAGGACAGAAAAGTGGGCACAAGAGCAGGGTGATGAATTAAAATGGCAAGCAACCAGAAGTTTGGGCTTTCGGACTGAGCGGAGGTGTTCTGCAAAGCAGTAACCAATCTGCATTTGGTCTCCCCAGTGTAGAGGAAACTGCATTGTGAGCAGCAAAGAGAGTATATTAAATTGAAAGAAATACAAATAAATCACTGCTTCACCTGGGGCCTTGGATAGTGAGGAGAGAGGAGGTAAAAGGGCAGGTGTCACATCTCCTGCGATTGCAGGGGAAGGTGCCGTGGGAAGGGGACGAGGTGTTGGGCATGATGGAGGAGTGGACCAGAGTGTTGCGGAGGGAACAGTCCCTTCAGAATGCAGCAAGGGAGGGGAGAGGAGGATGTGTTTGGTGGTGGCATCATGCTGGAAGTGGCAGAAATGGCAGAGGATGATCCTTTGGATATGGAGGCTGGTGGGGTGGAAAGTGAAGACAAGGGGAACCCTGTTGTGATTCTGGGCGGGAGAGGAAGGGGTGAGGACAGAGGTGCAGAAAATGGGTCAGACACAGTCGAGGGCCCTGTCAACCACAGTGAGGGTGGGGAAACCCTATTGCAGACTGTACTTAGACGTTCAAAAATTCAAATGCCTTTCTCAATCATATTCATCTTATGATCTCTTATCAGAATATATCTCTCTCCACTAACCTTTCTACCATTCCTCTGATTAATTTACAGCCAGGTTCCCATGTAGGATCGATGTAATTCAGAATGTGAAGACTGATTACAAGAAGTGTTCACCAGAACTATGATGGTAAATATCAAATGTAATCATGTGTGTGAGAGGAGTGACTGTATCTATTAACCAAAGTAATTGAGCTTCATGGAATGAGTTATTTGAATTCAATTGTTTCCTGGTTATAAGCGTCCAATAAGAGGTTGACTTTGGACAATTTAACTTAACTTTTGGTGAGTGTGGGCTCGCAGCACAGTTTTGTCCCAATGGGATCAAATAGTAGACTTACTTAGAGAGCCATAAGAAGGCTGGTGTGGGTATTGGAAATGTTTACATTGATATAGTTGGTCCTTCTGCAGTTGGGGTTCAAGCAGAACAAATACATGCCAACGATTAGCATTTTGGCACCTGCTCAGTGTGTCAGTATTTGCTGAAAAAAGTCAGTGTAAGCCAAGCTGTCTCTACTCATTGCTGCTGCTGTTCTCATTCCTTCATCTCTGCCCACCCTGAGTCCCACTCCACAGCTGGCTTCACTGCTCTACCCAAGTCAGGCCCCTATGGGATTGCTCCTGCATCAATGTTGCTAATGATCTCAGCAGCTGTATACTGTTGGCTTTAAGTCTCGGGAGAACAAGATCTGCCTCCCACAGTATAAGGTAGTTGGAATTACTGCCATTAGTGCTGAGCACAAGAGGCACTGGTCCAGTCCATTTGCAGTCAGACTCAGGTAGGTGTTGGGGGGCATTGGATAGCAATGACAAGTAGAGAAAGTAGGGAAATGAAGAGAGAGGGAAGGAGGCACAAGTTGAGAGGAGCATTTAGGGGAGTGGAGAAATGAGAATGCCAGCATTAATACAAAGGAGAACATGATGCCTGTTCTGGTGCTGCAGCACTGTTGGAATTTTTCATCCTGGCACTGGCAAGCTCCCTCTTGGTGGTGGACATTCTTCCAGGAGACCAGTGTGCTTACTGAATGACTTCAGATTCCTAGGGAAATGGGTTGGTGTTGAAGCTGATTTGGAGGGATGGGTGGAAGGCCCAACCCACTGGAATTCTGTCCCAAAGTAAATAATCCGGCCACTGTAGAACCACCCCCCAGCATTAGTCACCACTTTCAGCAGAGAATGGAAAAGGGAAAATATCGTTTGACCCAAATATAGTCTTGGTTCAGTGGTAGCTCTCACCTCTGAGCCAGAAGGTTGTGGTTTCCACTGCAGAGGCTGAAGCATAAAATCGAGACAGATGCTCCACTGCAGTACTGAAGGAGTGCTGCACTGTCTGTTGTTAGACTAAGTCAACCTCTTAGGCGGATGTAAAAGATCCCATGCCAGTATTTGAAGAAAAGCAGGGGAGTTCTCCCAGTATTCTGGCCAATATTTATCAACTAACATCACTAAATCAGATTTTCTGGTCATTATCATTTCACTGCTTGTGGTATCTTGCAGTGTGCAAATTGACTGTCATGTTTCCTCCAGTAGAACCGTGATTACACTTCAAAGGTACTTCATTGGCTATAAAGTACTTTGGGATGTCCTGAGGTTGTGAAAACTATTATATAGTTTTGATAAATAAAAAACTATATATTAATTTTATAAATTAGCATTTCCAAACTATGAATATGAGTGACAGAATCTGTTACACTGTCCTCACCTTTCATCACTGATGTCTTGGTTACTATTGTATCCCTCAAGACAATAGAGCTAATGCTCTGGATTGTGATGAATTAATTTATCATACCCTGGACTGAAATTCCATTTCAATTCCAGTACAATATACATAGAACACCAGATGGCAGTGTGCTACTAACACAATGAATTTCATCATTGAAGTTCCCGACAATTACTGTGATGTTTCTCTTAGAACCATTACAGCATAGAAGGAGGCCATTCAGCCCATTGTGCCCGTGCTGGCCAAAAAAACTAGCCACCCAATCTAATCCCACCTTCCAGCACCTGGTCCACAGCCTTGCAGGTTACAGCACTTCAGCTACATGTCCAGGTACCATTTAAAAATTTGAGGGTTTCTGCCTTCACCACCATTCCTGGCAGTGAATTCCAGACACCCACCACCCTCTAGGTGAAAAGATTTCTCCTCATGTCCCCTCTAATCCTTCTACCAATCAAATTAAATCTGTGTCTCCTGGTAACTGGCCTCCCAGATAGGGGAATCAGGTCCTTCCTGTCCACTTTATCTAGACCCCTCATAATTTTGTACACCTCAATTAAGTCACCCCTCAGCCTCCGCAGTTGCAGGGAAAACAACCCTTGTCTATCCAATCTTTCCTCATAGCTGCAACTTTCAAACCCTGGCAACATTATTATAAATCTCCTCTGTACACCCTCCAGAGCGATTATGTCCTTTCTGTAATGTGGTGACCAGAACTGTACGCAATACTCCAGCTGTGGCCTAACCAGCGTTCTATACAGTTCCAGCATCACATCCCTGCTTTTATATTCTATACCTCGGCCAGTAAAGGAAAGCAATCCATATGCCTTCTTCACCACTCTATCTACCTGTCCTGCCAACTTCAGGGACCTATGGACATGCACTGCAAGGTCTCTCACTTCTTCTACCCCTCTCAATATCCTCCCATTTATTGTGTATTCCCTCGCTTTATTTGTCCTCCCCAAATGCATTACCTCACACTTCTCCGGATTGAATTCCATTTGCCACTTTTCTGCCCACTCAACCAAAATATTGACATCATTCTGGAGTCTGTGGCTACCCTCTTCACTATTAACTATACCGCCAATTTTTGTGTCATCAGCAAATTTCCCAAGCATGGCTCCCACATTTAAGTCCACATCATTAATATATACCACAAACAGCAAGAGACCCAACACTGAGCCCTGTGCAAAAACATCAGTCGACTACTACCATTTGTTTTCTGTCCCTGAGCTAATTCTGGATCCAACCTGCCACATTCCCCTGTATCCCATGAGCTTTCATTTTACTGACCAGTCTGCTTTGTGGGACCTTGTCAAATGCCTTACTAAAATCCATGTAGACCACATCCACTGCACTACCCTCATCAATCCTCCCCAGCACTTCCTCAAAAAACTCAATTAAGTTAGTAAGACACAACTAAAAACAAAAAATGCGGGAAATACTCAGCAGGTCTGGCAGCATCTGTGGAGAGAGAAGCAGAGTTAACGTTTCTTATCTCTGCTTATCTCTCCACAGATGCTGCCAGACCTGATGAGTTTTTCCAGCATTTCTTGTTTTTATTTCAGATTTCCAGCATCTGCAGTATTTTGCTTTTATTTTAGTAAGACACAACCTTCCCCGTACAAATCCATGCTGCCAGACCTGATGAGTTTTTCCAGCATTTCTTGTTTTTATTTCAGATTTCCAGCATCTGCAGTATTTTGCTTTTATTTTAGTAAGACACAACCTTCCCCGTACAAATCCATGCTGACTATCCCTGACTAATCCGTGCCTTTCTAAGTGGCAGTTTATCCTGTCCCTCAGAATTGATTCTAACAATTTACCCACCACTGAGGACAGACTGACTGGTCTATAATTATTTGGCCTATCCCTCGCACCCTTTGTTAACAATGGTACAGTGTTCGCAAAACTCCAATCATCTGGTACCTCACCTGTATCTAGTGAGGATTTGAAGATGATCCTCAGCACATCAGCTATTTCCTCCCTGGATTCCTTTAACAACCTGGAATGCAATTCATCCAGTCCTGGTGATTTATCCACTTTCAAGGATGTCAGATCCTCTAGTACTTCCTCTCTCATTACGCTTATCGTATCTAATATTTCACACTCCTCCTCCTTAACTATAATGTCTGCATCAACCCTTTCCTTTGTGAAGACAGAGACAAAAAATTCATCAAGATCCCTGCCCACATTTTCTGCATCCATGCATACATTCCCTTGTACATCTCTGATTGGCCCTATCCTTTCCTTGGTTATCCTCTTGCTCTTAATGTACTGATAAAACATCTTTGGCTTTTCCTTGATTTTACCTGCCAATAATTTTCCATGTCCTCTCTTTGCTTTTCAAATCCTTTTTTACTTCACCCCTGCACTTTCTATACTCCTCTAGGCTTTCGAAAGTATTAAGATATTTGTGATCGTCATAAGCTTTCTTTTTTTGCTTTAACTTACCCTGTAAGCTTTTAGATAACCAGGGGGCTCTAGAATTTGCAGTACCACCCTTAATCGTTGTGGGGACATGCTTACACTGTGCCTTTAGTATCTCGCTCTTACATGCCTCTCACTGGTTTGCCACTGATCTTCCTTCAAGAAGCTGTATCCAGTCCACTTTCGCTAGATCACCTCTCAGTTCCATAAAATTTGCCTTGCTCCAATTTAGAACTTTTACTCCTGTTTTATCTTTGTCCTTTTCCATGATTATGCTAAAACTAACTGTACTATGGTCACTATCTCCAAAATGGTCACCCACTGTTAGGTTATCCACTTGCCCAGCTTTATTACCGAAGACTAAAACTAGAATTGTTCCCCCTCTCATTGGGCTCATTAAGTGCTGGCAAAAAAGTTCTCTTTAACGCAGTTCAGGAATTTCATCCCCTCTGTGCCCTTCACACTGTTTGTATCCCAGTTGACATTGGGGTAGTTGAAATCCCCAACTATTATTGCCCTATAGTTTTTGGACTCAGAAATTTGCCTACATATTTGTTCTTCTGCCTCCCTCTCACTATTTGGGGGTCTATAGTACACTCCTAGTAATGTGGCTGCTGCTTTTTTATTTCTGAGCTCCACCTATATGGCCTTGTTTGATGATTCATTTAGCATATCATCCCTCCTCAAAGCTGTATTGATTCCTTAACTAATAATACTACACCCCCTCCTTTTTTATCTCCCTCTCTATCCCGTCTGAAAACTCTATATCCAGGGATGTTGAGCTGCCATTCTTGCCCCTCTTTAAGCCAAGTTTCCATTATAGCAACAATATCGTGTTGCAATGTGTTTATCTGTGCCCTCAACTCATCGGCTTTATCTACTATACTTCTTGCATTTAAATAAATACCCTTTAACACTGCCAAATCCCTGTGCTGCACACTTTTTAACCTTTGCTTCTTCTGTCTCTCAGAGTCACTCGCTAATCTTCTGCCTCCTGTTCCCTGCTCTGAAATTGCCCAGATTCCCATCTCCCTGCCAAACTAGTTTAAACCATCCCCAACAGCATTAGCAAACCTTCCTGCAAGGATATTTGTCCCAGTTCTGTTCAGGTGACGACTGTCTAGCTTGTACAAGTCCCAACTTCCCCAGAACCAGTACCAATGCCCCAGAAATCTGCAGCCCTCCCTCCTGCACCATCTCTCCAGCCATGCATTCATCTGGTGTATTTTCCTATTACTATACTCATTTTCACATGGCCTTGCGAGCAATCCTGAGATTACTACCTTTGAGGTCCTACTTGCTAATTTTTTATTTTTTTTATTTTAGAGATACATCACTGAAACAGGCCCTTCGGCCCACCGAGTCTGTGCCGACCATCAACCACCCATTTTATACTAATCCTACGTTAATCCCATTACCCTCTCACAGCCCCACCTTCCCTCAATTCCCCTACCACCTACGTATACTAGGGGCAATTTACAATGGCCAATTTACCTATCAACCTGCAAGTCTTTGGCTGTGGGAGGAAACCGGAGCACCCGGTGAAAACCCACGCAGTCACAGGGAGAACTTGCAAACTCCACACAGGCTGTACCCAGAATCGAACCTGGGTCACTGAAGCTGTGAGGCTGCAGTGCTAACCACTGCGCCGTTTTAGTTAAATAATTTACTTACAAATAAAAATGCAATAATGATGAAATCCAAAACCAGAATTCAACAAAGAAATTTCTGAAGAAAATAGAAGAAAGTAGCAATATTATCAGAAAAAGTAGTAACAGGATCATAAAGACAAAGAAAATCCTTGTTCCCTCACAGTCTGAGCAGTTTATTTATCTGAACTGGGACAACAACAATGGATGGGATATAATTGGCTTCAGTGCTCTTGGTTTAGAGATGGGAAATTGGCTTGCATTTCCATTCTGGATTGCTATTCAGGAATTCCTCTGGGAACACATAGCAGCTGAGGATCATATGGGGCTTAGTTGTGATGGTCTAACTAAATTGCTGAGACTCACCGTCAATCCCCAAATGGAAATAATGGCTATTTTTGTCAGTACTAGGAGGAATCATATCATAGTAAGGAGTCAATAGCTTCAGGAGAGGAAATGAAATGAGGAAGAATCATTCAGGGTATCTATAGACACCACTGTGTAAGTCTGCTATGCCCATGCTGCTAATAATGCTACAGGTCTGACCAGTAGAACATAGACAGTATGGTTTATTGATCTTGAATTCTTCAATCCAGGCTTTTTCTGAAGCCCATGACAACAATAGAAGTGATCCTGAAATCCCAATATTGAAAGCCTAAAACTTCTAGGATTCCTGGATTGCTGAAACCCCAGGTCATAACAGGTGTTTTTTTTATGAATCGAGCTATGTCAGCTGCCTTGGCCTTAAGCTCTGGAATTTCCTCCCAAAATCTCTCAGGCTCTCTACCTCCCCCTCCTCTTTTAAGATGTTCCTTAAAACCTACATCTTTGACCAAGCTTTCCACCACCTGTCCTAATATTGCTTTATGTGGCTCAGTGTCAAATTTTGTCGGAAAACACTACTGTGTTTTAGGGCATTTTACTAAGTTATATAAGCTATATAAAAGCCCAAATGCTGTCGCCGGAAGTATTTCTCCTCCAATCCGAGGTGCCTGCCTGCTTGGCCCCTGAAATATTTTATTATTTGTGCTTCCAAGGGCGCCTCCATTTTGAGGACAGTGGAACTGCCGAGGCTCCAGAGCTGTCAGCCCTCTGATTGGACTGGGAGCATCGGGGCCCACCCACCATCCTTATCTGGACAGTGTGCTCAGAGGCGGCCAATTAGGGGACCAACTCTGGGATATCCCTGTGCTGGTCTCGCTCTCAGGAAGTGCAGGTTTGGGACCCCATTTAGTTCCAACGTCGGGGTTCTGAAGCCCACAGGGAAATTCAGCTCTTTCGTTCGGAAGGCAAAAGCAAGACACATTAATGAAAGAATGTCCAAAGGGACAAACATCAACATGTCAGTCAGAAACATTTGTAAGAAGGCTAAAAACCTGTAGTTTTCTCATTGTGTTGGTGAACTGATAATTGAATTATCAAAGGAATTGATAAAATGTGACTGTATCCCAAATAGATGAACATTTTCTATTTTTTCTATTTGTACTTCTATTTAGATTTATAAAATTCAAATTGTCCTAAGCATACAGGAGAAAGGTTCTTAATAATTTGCTGCATGAAAAGTTGAGCATATCATTTCTTTATATAGCTCTGCACCCTATAGTATCTTACTAGTCAAGAACTGAATGTTATTTAAGCTGCTAAATTGAAGAGATGAGAATTCAAGCTTGCAATTGCTGCCTGTAATGCAAGCAGTTTTTACCTGACTGGTAAAATCATTTTGAGTGAAAGAATGAAAATCAGCCCACAGTAGATGAGAAGTCCTTTCATCACACCAGTAAAATTGTTCTGTCAGCGTTCATGCCAGATTCTAATGCTGTGACACTGGATGCTGCGACAACAAGGCTCGAAGAAGTATATGTTTAATGGAGTATGGGACTTGCTTCAGTAATTTGGAAACATCATTTCTAGCTGAGAAGTTCTTCCCCCACTACATTGGTGCTTTTTGCTTTAAGTGGGAAAAGAGCCATGGTCCATTTTAACGAAGGTGACCACTATTATAAATTTATAAACTTCAGTTCCAAAGCTGTCTTGCAGGAAAATGGTTGGTGACATCTAAGTATGAAAATTACCATTTGCTACTAATTTCACAGAGGGTTGGATTTTGTGCTAGAGGCGGGGCTCCTGGTGCCAGGCTGTAAAGGTGGTGAAAACCCCGCCTCTGCCTTTTCGTGCCCCCCCTTCGGAGAAATCCTCCATTCTTTTTAAATCAAAGAATCAGGAGACGGGATCCCCGTCCTTTTAAAGTCTTTACAGGGACAAATCACAGGGCTGGCCTCTCAGCAATATTGGCAGTGTTACCGAGAGCAGTGGCCGCTGCCGGTACTGCAGAGGCCACAGACCCAGGCCCTGCACTGGAACCCTGGAACAGAGGTCGGTGAGGCAGGGTCACTGGGGCCAGACTGGAAGGCCTTGGTGAGGGGGTGTGGGGTGGTAGTCATTCCTGGTGGAGACCCTCTGTGGGCCACGAAGAAGGGACAACACCACCCCCCCCAAGCCCACACAGAGGGTGCCTCATTTTACAAAGTGCCCTTCCGACACGGCAGAGGCTCCCACTTAAGGGCCTCAATTGATCTTAGGGCAGGAAGGCCATCATTGGCCTAGCCCACCTCTGGGAAGATCGTGGGGCGACGGGGAGGCAATGGGATGTCCATCCCGCCACCCCCCCACCACCCATTGTGATACTCCGTGACCCCCCACCCCCCCCACCCTGCCTCCAACTCCACCTCAGGGGGAGCCTGTAAAATCCCGGCCACACTTTTTAAATGATATATAAAAATCCATTCTAGCTATCCTTTTATTTAACCTTGAACTCTTTCTGATTTTCACTTGCTTTTAATTCCCTTTTGTGATCATTCTCGTTGCCTATTTAGGAGTTAACGCAATGCCTTGGAATGCCTTGACCTTCTCCTTTAAATGTTATCTTTATATTTCTGGTGCTCTTCACATCATGCAGCATTACCGTTTCCCATGAATTGCTGGAATACCACACTGTCAACAGTCTTTCAGTTACTAATAGGCTCCAGATTTAACACACTAAGTTTAAATAAAAATCTCCTGTATTTTGACAGTGGATATGTAATTAAAGTAAGCAGCAGAGTTCTTATTTTCAGTAATTTAAATATGTGACTTCTGTTTCGAATCTCGGCTATTTTTAGAACCTCAGTAACCTTCTGAGATCACTAAGGCTTTGTTTCTACTCTGTACTTTTAGCTACTGGTCTCATGCAGTTAATGGATAATAGTCTGTCGAGTACTTTGAGCCATTAGATTTTTGTGACAAGAGATTACATTTTTATTATTTCATGACTTTAGATGTTAAAAATTTTAAGATTTAAGAAACTTTTTTTTACTTTTGGGCAAGGAGTCGTAGAGAAAACCTGGATTGCTTCCTTGAAGTAATACTTGAAAGTAAATAATGTTCACCTCCAGCAGCTCCTGAAATTTCTTATAACCCCATTCTTTTTAAAATGATGCCAATTCTCAGACAGGATAATTTACAAGCATAAACAGTATTTATAAGAAAAAACTTAGACAGTAAAGTAAATGCTGAAACAATTTTTATTTTCTATTCATTTTCCTTAAAGGATGCTCATGAAGTTTAGACGTCCACAATGCGACGAAAGGAGCCGACAGTGGCCACAATTGCCCCCCAGTCACTGTATCTCCTGTATTCACCGGGTCTCAGGAAGTACTGTCGGCCTCTATAGTTGGGATGTTCATAGAAGATCCAGTAACCGTCCATCACATGGCAGGAGTGAATGTCATGATGGTGGAAACGATCATAGACAGATGGACAGTCATCCATGAATTCCATCATCTGTCCTCCAAAATCAGGCCTCTCGTGAACCTTTATTTTGTATGAAGCCCCACTTGCCTGTGAGATGAAACAGTTTATTTATTATTCAATATTAACCTAATATAAATTCATCCAAATTATGTGGATTAATTATCCTTGAATATAACATATCCTTTCAACAGAAATGACACACAGATGATCACCAAAACGTAGCACTCATCAATGAAGTAAGGGAACATCAGCAGACATTAAGGGGACCTTGAATTGAATTCCACTGTTACTTCTAAATTGCATTAGTGGAGAACTAATATTTATTTTTGTTACTTTTGTTCCCATTTCCTCTTCTATTTAGTTTCTTCTGCATTCCCTAAGACACTGAGTCTCACTGGGGTATGGCTCTAGATCCAATGCTCATCCTTGAATACCTCAACTGAATGGTGGGAAATTCATGTGGGAGCCTAATCATTGAGTTCCAACAGACTAGTGGGACCATCAGAGTTGAGTTGGATCCTGTAATCCTCCGATTTTCACACAACTACTCTGCTAGTTGGGATTTCTAAATAATAATGAAGAGTAGGAATCCCAGCCAAGCTTTGTTCCTGCCCCCTCTCCCCAAGCCCAGAGTGCTGAAGTGTCTCCAATTGAGATCAGCTAATTCAGCACTGAATGGGGATTCATATGGAATAGATACAATCTTAGCGCACAGAAGGAGGCAATCTCTTTGAAAGAGATATCCAATTAGTTCCACTCCCCTGCTCTTTCCCCACAGCCTTGTATTTTTTACGTTTTCAAGTATTCACATAAACAATTTGGACTTGACAATCGGAAGTACAATTTCAAAATTTATAGATGACACCAAATTGAAGGTTATAGTTAGTACAGAGGAGGACTGCGACAAAATTCGGCAAGACTTCAATAGTAAACTTACGGGATGGGTATGCAATCGGCAAATGAACTTCAGTATAGATAAATGTGAAGTACATTTGGTAGGGTGAATAAGGAGGCCACATACTCCTTGGGAAATAAGTGTCTGACTGTGGTAGAGGAACAGAGAGATCTGGGGGTACAGTTACATAAATGAATAAAAACAGCGATTCTGGTTACTAAGGCCATTAAATAAATAAACAAAACACTGGGGTTCATTCCTGGAGGGAAAGAATTGAACAGAGGAGATATGTTCAAGTTGTATAGAACCTTGGTTAGACTACACTTGGACTGTGAACAGTTCTGTTCTCCATTTTATAAATGACATAGAGGTATTCGACAAGGTGCTTAAAAGATTTCCTTGGATGATAGCAGAACTGAGATGTTACAACTATCAGGATGGATTGAAAAGGCTGGGACTCTTTACTTTAGAATAAAGAAGACTGAGGGGCGACCTGATGGAGATCTTTAGGATTGTGAAAGAGTTTGATAGTTTTATTGTAGAAAAGACATTTCCACCTGAGGGCAAGACCAGAGCTAGGGGCTGGAAATTTGAGAAACCTACTCATAAATCCAATAGGGAATTCAAGTGGAACTTATTTATACAGAGAGTGGTTAGAAGGTAGAACTTACTACCAGAAGGACCAGTTGAGTCAAAAAGCATAGATGCATTTAAGCGGAGCTAGGTAAGAATAGAAGGATATAGGGTCAGATGAAGAAGGGCAGGAGGAGGCTCATGTGCCGCTTAACTATGGACCTGTTGGACTGAATGGCCTGTTTCTGTGCTGTAAATAATTCGTAATACTTCTTCATTTACCCAATTTCCTTTTCAAAGTTACTTTTGAATCTGCTTTCACCATCCTTTCAGGCAGTGCATTACAGATCATAACAACTCCAGCATAAAAGAAATTCTCCCCATCTTCTCTCTGGTTCTATTGCCTTAAATCTCTGTCCTCTGATAACTGACCTATCCACCAGTGAAAATAGTTTCTTCTTATTTACTTTATCAAAACATCTCATAACTCCGAACATCTCAGTTCAATCTCCCTTAACCTTCTCTGCTTTGAGGAGAACAATCCCAGCTGCACTAGTCTTTCCGAAAAAATGAAGCTATTCATCCCTGTTATCATTCTGGAAAATCTCCTCTGCACTCTCTTCACAGCCTTGACATCCTTTCTAAAACATGGTTCCTGGAAGTGGACACAATATTCAAGCTGAGACTTAATCAGTGATTTATAAATATTTAGCATGATGTCCTTGCTTCAACTGAATGAGAGATTTCTCTGATAAGGCTTACTGGGCTTCTGTGCTTTGGTGGGAGTGGGGGGCTTAAATGACATTGTAAGAGCGTAGGCTATATTTCCCCCTGTTCCTCAGTTCATTAATATGTGCAAAAAACTCAAGTTAATTTTGAATGGTGTTCCTTGTTCCGTGCTTTTTATAGTCATATTAATGATGAGAAGTTAACAAGCCTGTACATTTCTTACATAGATTAAAATGTAGCTTTTGTCAATAAAGTAAAAGGGATGATAGTGAAATATTATAACTTAACATATAAAGGTGCTAAATAATTTCAAATAGTAATCATATTGATCACTTACATAGCTATATGTGCGACATGACCTGATATTGTCATTGAATCCCATCCAGCGCTGGTAGTCAGGATATTCTCCCTTAGTCAGAACATACTGGTATCCCATGTAATTGGGTCTCTCATACACCACCCACCAGTCACTTAGAACACGGATGGAGTTACAGCGGCTGAAGTAAGAGTGCAGGTCAGCACAGTCACTACTGCACTCATAGTGCCGACCCTGGAAGTTCCTGTCCTCGTAAAAGATGACCTGCAGGATTAGAAATAAGTTAGCTATGCTGAAGCATAACTAATTTAACAGAACAAAATATCACAGAAAGCAAATCATTTTTACCTTAACCATTTTGATGACACTGTCAGAGCTATAGTTGTGTGCCAGGAGTTGGCGATCATGGCTTTTATAGATCCAACATTTGTTATTTCATTGAAGAATTTCAAAACATTTTCCAAGTCAGCAGATTCTTCCGTGAGAGGTCTTGTACTTTTTGTTGGCACTCACTTAACTTATTGATGCATAAAGTATAGACCAAGTATTAGATCTTTGTTCAGGGGATTTACCACGGCACGCCAGAAACACAATGTTTTTTCTATTTGAAAATAACATATTGATGATCTATAAGTATTAGGAAAATGAAAAATGGTTTATTTAAAAAGATTAAATGCGTAAAAAAACAGATCCCTTTTTATCAAAAACAGAACACTTGCAATTTATAAGTATGTCAAGGAAAGTATAATCAGTAATTTTGGTAATATTACACAATGAATCATGCTCCAGAAATAGTGTGTTTCATAGTATCACATGGAATTTTACCGTACAGAAACAGGCCATTCGCCCCAACAGGCCTATGCCAGTGTTTAAGCTCCATTCGAGCCTCCTCCAACCTTACTTCATTCCACCCTGTCAATATATCCTTCTATTCCCATCTTCCTCATGTACATATCTAACTTCCCCTTAAATGTAGCTATGCTAATCGCCTCAACCACTCCAATTGGTAGTGAGTTCCATGATCTCACTACTCTCTGAGTAAAGAAGTTTCTCCTGAATTCCTTACAGGATGTATTAATGACCATCTTATATTTATGGCCCCAAGTTTTGGAGTGGAAACATCTCTAAATCTACACTATCAAACCTCTTCACAATTTTTCTATCAGGCCACCTCTCAGTTTACTTTTTTCTGGAGAAAAAGGCCCCAGCATGTTCAACCTTTCCTGATGGTTGTACCTTTTCCATTCTGGTATCACTCTTGTAAATCTTTTTGCACTGTCTCCAATGCTATCAGAAGTATAGCACAAAAAGGTCTGATTGCATAGCTCATATTGGTTTTTCCTGTATATCAGCAATATAGTTCCTGTGATTTCCAATAAATCTATCTTTAAAATTTGGAAGGTATATTTATTATAATAATCGGAAGACAATGGCAATTATAGGAATCAAACTTGATTGATGTAGAAATTGAATTGTTCAAAAAGTATGGCTGAATTTTTGCTTTGATGGGTGGGAAGTAAGAGCGGGGACTGTTTCTGGGTCCTGAATCTGCCCACAGGGGTAACAGTCGCCTATTTGTAATTTTGATCAGGGCACCCCCCCTAATTGGCACCCTGTCCAATTAAGGGTGATGGGCAGGCTCACGAAGCTGGAGGACTAATCCGAGGCCTTTCAACTTAAGAGGAGCTCACAGCTGCTGTAAAAGGTAAGTAACTGAGAGGGTGCTTCAACACGAAGGTGTCCTCTCAGCCAATTTAAAAAAAAATTAATTGTAAAATAAAGAAAGCAGCCAGGCATCACTTTGAGGGGTAATCCTTTTACAGGGCAGCCTATGGTTGTACCCCCATCCAGGCAGGCAGGGAGGGCCTGTAGGCCTGCCTGAACTACTGACACCTCTGTTTGCCACTGGGTGCCTGTCTCCAGGTAGTTGACCTTCCTCACAGTTGCATCAGGAAACTGGAGGCTGACTGGAAAACAAGGGTCTTAATGAGCTTATTTGGCTGGCCACTTTGTTGGGATGGGCTGCTCTGCCAGCCCCGAACCTGCCTTGGCCAAAATGCCTGACATTGGAAAAAGGGTCAGGAAATGGCACATCAGCTGGTTCCAGTATTTTCTGGACTAATTTGCAAGTCATATGACAATCATTTACAGGAACAGACAAATGCATTAGAGTCATAGAGTCGTATAGCATAGAAACAGGCCCTTCGGCCCACCGCGTCCATGCCGACCATAATGCCTATCTATACTAATCCCACCTGCCTGCATTAATTCCATATCCCTCAATGCCTTGCTCATTCAAGTACCTGTCCAGATGCCTCTTAAATGTCGCTACTGTTCCTGCCTCCACCATCTCCTCAGGCAGCTCATTGCAGATACCCACTATTCTTTGTGTGAAAAATTTACCCCTTTGATCCCCTTTAAACCTCTTCCCTCTCACCTTAAATCTGTGCCCTCTGGTGTTAGTCTCCCCTACCATGAGAAACAGACTCTGGCTATCTATCCTATCTATGCCTCTCATAATTTTATATACCTCTATCATGTCCCCTCTCAGCCTCCTTTGCTCCAGGGAAAACAGATCCAGCCTATCCAATCTCTCTTTATAACTCAAGCCCTCCAAACCAGGCAACATCCTGGTGAATCTTTTATGCACCCTCTCTAGCTTAATCGCATCTTTCCTGCAGTGCGGCGACCAGAACTGCACACAGTACTCCAAATGCGGCCTGAGCAACATTATGTACAACTGTAACATGACGTCCCAACTCTTGTACTCAATGCCTCGGCCGATGAAGGCAAGCATGCCAGACGCCTTCTTCAACACCCTGTCTACCTGTGTTGCCACTTTCAGGGAACTATGTCCTTGCAACCCAAGGTCTCTCTGCTCAACAACACTCCCCAGGGCCCATTGTTGTAATTTAAAGAGATATGCAAATATTGTAAATTTTTCAGGTACAGCATTATGTTAAGTTGAAGTCTTGAATAAACAAGACTTAGAAAACATTTTAATGTTTATTTTAGGAAAATGAACATTGTGAAGGTGTTTGTCAAATCAAGGACAAATTATGCAATGGAAAAATGGGTGAAAAACTGAACAGATAGAGATCACCCCACAGAAAACATTTCAAAATCTGTCTGCATATTATTATAAAACCTTATAAAGGGTATGTTGTGTTTTCTTTTCCTTGTGTTTACTAAAATTTCAGACATCAAGGCACTAACAATGCATCAGAGATCAGTTGACACTTAAATAGTGGGTTCCTTTATTGAGGGTGGCATTACATTGCAAGAGAACATCTGTATATGTCTGGTGATCAGCAGCAGACTAAGCGTGAGAGTCAGTCACATGATATGTTACATCATTTCCTCTCTAGCAAGATGTGCTGAAAATATAACCACACCCACTTAAAAGTGTACTACAACAAGGTACATGCTTGTGGTCCACAAAGTTTGCTTCCTGCTTTACGACCTTTGGTCACACTTTTGTGCAGGGATACAATTGCCCAGGGAGTTGGACACCTGCCTCATCAACTTGGAGCAGGAAAAGGCCTTTGATAGGATTTCACACACCTACATGATGGATGTGCTCTCTAAAATGGGGTTTGAGGAGGGAATCCACAATTTGATCCAACTGCTCCACATAAACATCAATAGCGCAGTCTCAATCAATGGGTGGGAATCAGGAAAGTTTTTGGTCAAATCTGGAGTCAGACAGGACTGTCCCCTTTTCCCTGTCTTGTTCATTTGCTGTATCGAACCCTTTGTTGAATCCATCAGGAAGGATACGAGCATTAGAGTGGTGACAATTCCAGACAGCGGAGGCACTCAGGTCAAAGATGACAAGGTACATGGATGACATTGCCGTCTTCTTGTCAGATCAGCAGTCAGTTAGCAGACTGATGAGCGTCTGCAACCAGTTTTAACTGGCCTCGGGAGCCAAAATAAATCACGTCAAAGGAATTTGAACTGGACCAACCAATCCTTTGCCCCCTTTACCATCAGGTCAGATGACCTAAAGGTGCTGGTGTCATGGAAGTGTCTTTTATCTCTGTTTAAAAAATAAGGGGGCGTCTATGTGCCTTTAAGACTGAAATAAGTTTTAATATTTTCTGGGAAAGTGTGTGTGAGATGCAAGCCTGTTCCTAAGCAACAGCAACAGAAATGTGGTCACATGCTGTATTGTATCAGCTTGACTGTGTGTAAAGACTAGCTAGAACCAGTTTGATCTGGCAGACCAGCAAAGCATGCTCTCTATGAAGGAAGGATTTTGTCCCTCTCTCAGCAGAAAATCTACATTGGCCTACAGGCTGTGTGTCGCCTAAAGAGGAAAAGACCCCTGGAAAGGAATCTTTGCATTGTTGGAGGCAGCAAATTCTTTTTTCCTTCTAGTCTCTGCCTCAGGAGTGACTTTCTGTTGTCTATTGTGTTTCTGGGAGATCTGGAATTCTCAGTAAAGTTTCTATAGTTTTTAGATTCAAAATCTAAATAGACCTGTTGTTACACTCCTTGTTGAAAGATCTGTGTGACACCTACTGCAGCCGAAGTGTATTGAACGCCTATCCATTGCAGACTGTTCATCATCTTGCCTGGAGACTTTGAGTGCCTTCTGAATTTGTTGTTGAAAGATACCTGGTTTGGTGCATTTTATTCTGGGGGTTAACAAAGTGTTTAATTTGGCTAATTTCTGGTTGGTGGGAAACTTTAATAATATGCTGTGACCTGTGGAGTAATGGGACTGAATTGACAGTGCATTACTCCCGCCTTGGTCGTAACACTGGGGATGTGGGGCGGAGGGGCTGCGGTGTGCGCCAAAAATTGGAAGTACCGAGTGACCATGATGTAACAGAAATTGGGCATGTGGGAGCAGCATTCTCTCTCCATTGTGGGTAAGAACCTGGTCATCAGGTGCAAGGCACTCTAGGTGTTACTGTACATAGCACTGGTCTGGCCCAGACTCCACTCCTGTGCTGTGGCGGTCACCCAAGTCATCTTTCGCTTTATCTTGTGATCAAAAATGGACTGTGTCCACAGGGACATGAATTTCAAACCAAGAAAGGGAGAGAAAACATACCCAACATTGCCCTCATCCTGATGGCCACCTTTGTCTGTGGCTGCATTGAGCTGTGTGCAGACCCCCAATATTCAAACACCAAGTGTCACTATGTGCTGACGTTCTACTTGCCCCTGTGTTGCAAAGGATGGGTCTGGCTACGTTGCCGCAGAATGCTCCATTCACTTGTACTGTGCCGCACCACCTGTCCCTCATGGAAAAGCTTGTGCAGAAAAACACATTTGTCCACAGGTCCATCAGGCAGTGGTCTGCACATCACATCCTTGAGGCCCTGCAGGAAAAGGAGATTGTGGATCCTGTCAGATGGCTCCATGAGCAGACTGTAAAACTCATTTGGCAGAATGCCTCATCGCCAGAACTTTCAAACAAGCACCAAGATGTTGTTTGGCTGGTGGTAAGAAGGGCCCTCTCCACCAGATCTTCCTGTACACCTGGAGTCTCACTGCCTCCGCAAACTGCCCTCAAGCCAGCTGCAGTGGGGAAGAGACCATTGTCCACCTCCTTCTGGAATGTGCCTTTGAAAAGCAGGTCTGGATAGAGATGCAATAGTTTTTGTCAAGGTTCATCCCGAGCAGCTCTGTAATGCTGGACTATGTGCTCTATGGGCTGTTCCCAGGGACGCACACCAGGATAAACATCAACTGCTGCTGGAGGACCATCAACTCGGGGAAAGACGCACTTTGGTCTGCCCGAAACGTGCTGCTTCCAGTACAGAGTGTTGTCCACAAACTAGTGTTGCAGATTCGCACATTCCAAGGCCCAGGACTACATGCTGAAGGGCACACTAAAGCTTGCGGCAGCCACCACAAAGGCTCAATGGGAAAAGACCACCGTGTGAGCTCCTCCCGCCGTAGTACACTAAGGGGCTGGAACCCGTGTAAAACCTCTTGGGTTGTATGCACCAGAGAATGTTTTTGGTATGTAATACAAATGTACATTGCATATAAAATGGAATGGTAAGAGTAGTGAGGCACCTCATGTTCTGCATTGAAAGAAACTGATCTTTATTGCACTTTCTGAAATGTCCATTTTGAATAGTTTTGTTATGTATTTTTTTTACAAATTTTATGAAGGAAGTATATTTTTGGAAATAAAAGGTTTACCACTGTAAATTGCTTTTTCAAAATTTCCCATTTAATTTTGCTACATCAGCTTTCCTGATGGTATAATTGCAGGATATGGCCACTGTGTATTGACCCTGCAGAGTGGGTTTTTGAAGTCTCTGCCAACACAGTTGCCATCTTGCACTTCAGAATAATTTTATATGCATATCAACTGACTGTGGGCAATGTCATAGCCAATTCCTTGGTATGATTTTAAAAATGCTGGTTATTCCTTCCTTATTTGTTAATTTAGCTGTTTCATTCAGATGTTGAAATATTCCTTGACAGTAAAAATGTTTTACAATTGCCAACATAAATCAGCACTTTCAGGACTAGATTTTAACTTTGTGCAGTAGTGTAAAATGGGAATAAAACTCTGGAGAGATGTGAAACAATTTGCTCTCACCTATTTTACACCATCGTACAAAGTCAAAATCTGCCCCTCATATTCTGGAATTTAAATCTTGAACTTGTTAAAATTTATATAAAAATAAATCACCAAACCAGCAGCATTGGGTGACTTTCCAATCATTAAATCATTAGTCAAATGCTCAGTATAAAATGGTTTGCTGTAATTCCTCAATAAAGTGAATGACAAATTGAAATATCACAGGTAATTGAAATGTTACAAACAAGATTGCTTTCCCTTCATTTCTCCTTCTGTAATCATGAGTGTGACATTTATTTGAATCTATGGATGATTATTAAAGTTTGGTTTAAAGCATAATGATCAAGACTTTCATTATACAAAATCTTAAAATAGGTCTGATACATTCATCAAGTAGTAAAAGAAAAATTCAAATACATCAAGAATGCAGCTGTAAAGGAGACCAGGGTTTGAAATTGTACAAATGGGGGAGAGTGAGGTTAATGAATCCTATTACACAGTAACTAACAGTAATTTAGTCTTTCTAATGGGTCAGTGGAAAGGCATAAATTATTTTCAGCTTATTGCTTTTGTTCATTAATAGGCCAGTTAGCTTATATATTTTGCATCAACATGAATTAGTCTGGCTTCCAATTAACAGTTAACTTGGTGAAGCTGTTCAATTGGCATCATTTTTCCTGAAATAAAAACAAGAAAGGCTGGAAATACTCAGCAGGTCTGGCAGCATCTGTGGAGAGAGAAGCAGAGTTAACATTTCAGGTCTATGACCTGACCTGACCTGACCTGAAATGTTAACTCTGCTTCTTTCTCCACAGATGCTGCCAGACCTGCTGAGTATTTCCAGCCTTTCTTGTTTTTATTTCAGATTTCCAGCATCTACAATATTTTTCTTTCATCACTTTTCCTGAGCAGTGTCAGACCACCTAAATCAGGCAAGTGTCACATCGCTCCAGTTTTGCACCAGTTCAAGCCATTGGTTGGACTGCCTGGAAACTGTTTAATATAAGTTTTAAATATTTAAATAGCCCTGCAAGCTCTCTGTTAACATTATATTTTAATGGAAAATTCGACATTGCCAAGAAGAGCTCTGTATATGTTCAAAGACAAAGGGAACCTGAATGAACTTGTACAATAAACTTTCAAAAGCTCAGGCTGCCCCAAAGCTCTTCACAGCCAATGAAGTACTTCTGAAATGTGGTCACTGTTATTTTGTAGGCAATGACAGCCAATTTGCACATGGCAAGGTCCCAAAAAAAGCAATGAGGTAAATGACTGGATCATCTGTTTTTAATGATGTTGATTGAGAGATAAATTTTGACCAGGCCACCAGGTAAACTGAAATTAAAAAAACAAAGTGCTGGAAATACTCAGCAGGTCAGACAATATCTGTAGAGAGAGAAGTATTCTGAGCACTGAAGTACTCTAAAATGGAGTAATATGGAGCTAGCAGTTTAATTTATGTCTGTTGGTTTTGCTTTGCTGGTATCGGTGATATAACAGTATCCTAACATTCACATGTTTCTTTACTGAACTAATATGAATATTTATCTCTTTTTCCTCTCTTCCATTTTATCTATGAGATATTACTGAGTTTTATTCCCTCTGATGCAAATTTGTAAACCAAGTTTGAATGTAGTAATACTATTGTATTACAAAGACTAGCTTCAAGTAAGATATGATCATTAAAATATATACTTTGAAAAGTAATTAGCAATTTTGCTGTTTAAGAAATTCTTCAAGTTGATTAGTTTTTGCATGAGAAAGGAACTGGAGATGCTTCAGTGATCAAAGTCCTTCAGATTCCTTGTAAAAATAAGTCTGTTCCATTGATTCGTGAAGATGAATTGATTTAACATTCCTGGTCTATTGTACCATGCATGTTCCAATCCATGGCAGCCCAGAAGGGAGCAGAATTTGAAAGCACGGATAGTCTGTATTGTTCTTGTGCCAGTACAATGTAAGATCTGACATTCTGATGTCTGATCAAACCATAGCTACTGGCAGCCACTTTGAAGACGAGGAGGGTTTTGTCACATCTTTAAAGATCATGGTGTGCAGAAATGTTCATTGACTTTAGTACATGACTGGATGTATCCTTAAAAGTTAAGACAACATGTAACAAGCCTCTTAGTAGCTCAGTTGGTAAATACTCTGCCCAATGTGCTACTGACTCATAGGGAGAATTTTAACTTGCCAAGGTGGGTAGATATTTGTGTGGGCATCAGGTTAAATCACCATGTTGGGAAGCCAGCAGGAACCCACCGACACCCACCATTAGTCCAAGTGCATTCTGCAGTGCGTGGGAAACCCCCATGGGACAGGCAGGCTTGCCATTTAAATGTTTTCACTGCAGATTCTGACTAATTCTGAGTGCGTAAGTATCCTGGACTTCCTGGAACTCACTAGGTAAAACAAGGTGAGAGGACAGCAGGAATTGACAGGACTGAGCAATTGATAGTTAAATACTGAGATATAACAGCAGATTCCTTGCTTAGTGAAAGGCTTTTGTTCACCGTGCTTGATCTAAGAATGTGTTGCACTGCTTTTGGAGGTCATTTCTGCTACCTTGGAGTTTATTGCCTTTGATCTATACTTCCTAGCTGTCAACCTTCAGATCAGTATCAGACCCACTTATGTAGCTCTACCTTGGACCTCAGATGAGAAACAAGAGGAACAGCAGCAATAACCCTAATGGCAGCAAGAACAGTACCAGCAGGAGCAGCAGGATCTCTCCTCAACTTCCTGTAGCTACACATATGAACATATGAATTAGGAGCAGAAGTAGGCCATTCGGCCCCTCGAGCCTGCTCCACCATTCAATAAGATCATGGCTGATCTGTTTATGTCTCGAATTCCACACCCCCATCTACCCCCAATAACCTTTTATTCTTTTGCCTAACAAGAATCTATCTACCTCCGTCTTAAAAATATTCAATGATTCTGCCTCCGCCACCTTCTGAGGCAGAGAGTTCCAAAGTTGCACAACCCATTGAGAGAAAAAATTTCTCCTCATCTTTGTCCTAAAAGGGCAACATCTAATTTTAAAACAGTGCCCCCTAGTTCTGGACTCGCCCACAAGAGGAAACATCCTTTCCACATCAATCTTGTCAAGACCGTTCAGGATCTTGTATACTTCAATCAAATCTCCCCTCACTCTTCTGAAGTCCAGTGAAAACAAACAGTCTGTCCAACCTTTCCTCATCAGACAACCCGCTCATACCAGGTATCAATCTAGTCAACTTCCTCTGAACCGCCTCCAGCGCATTTACATCCTTCCTTAAATAGGGAGACCAAAGCTGCACGCAGTATTCGAGATGTGGTCTCACTAATGCCCTGTATAACTGAAGCATAACATCCTTACTTTTATTTTCAATTCCTCTCGTAATAAAGGATAACATTCCATTAGCCTTCTTTATTACTTGTTGTAACTGCACACTCATCTTTTGTGACTCGTGCACTAGAACACCTAGATCCCTCTGCACCTCGGAATTCTGCAATCATTCTCCGTTTAAGTAAAACTCTGCTTTTTCATTCTTCCTGCCAAAGTGAACAACTTCACATTTTCCCACATTATACTCCATCTGCCAGATTTCTGCCCACTCACTCAACCTCTCTATATTGGAATGCAACCTCCTTATGTTCTCTTCACAACATACTTTCCTACCTATCTTTGTGTCATCTGCAAAATTAGCCACCATGCCATCACTCCCTTAATCTAAGTCCTTTATATAAATTGTAAAAAGTTGATACCCCAGCACAGACCCCTGCAGGACTCCACTTGTCACATCCTACCAATCAGAAAAGGACCCATTTACACATACTCTGTTTTCTGCCAGCCAGCCAATCTTCTATCCATGCTAATGTGCTACCCACTACACCATTAGCTCCTACTTTGTGCAATAACCTTTTATGTGGCACCTTGTCAAATGCCTTCTGGAAATCCAAGTGCAGTACGTCAACGGGCTGCCTTTTATCCATAGTGCACTCCTTCGAAGAACTTCAATAAATAGGATAAACATGATTTCCCTTTCACAAAACCATGCTGACTATTGCCAATTAGCTTGAGTTTTTCTAAGTGCCCAGCTACAGCCTCCTTAATGATTGATTCTAACACCTTCCCCATGACAGACGTCAAGCTAACTGGCCTAGTTACCTGTTTTCTGCCTCTCCCGCTTCTTGAATAGCGGGGTTATATTTTTATATTTGCCACTTTCCAGTCTGATGGAACTTTCCAGAATGTAGCGAATTTTGCAAAATTAACACCAACACATCCACTACTTCATTAGCCACCTCTTTTAAGACCCTAGGTTGAAGCCCATCAGGACCTGGGGACTTTTCAGCCCACAGTTCCATCAGTTTGCTCAGTACCACTTCCCTGGTGATTGTAATTTCACCAAGTTCCTCTCTTTCTTCCATCTCCTGATATACAGCTATTACTGGAATGTTTTTTGTATCCTCTGTAGTGAAGCCAGAAGCAAAATATTTGTTCATTTCATCTGCCATTTCCTTATTATCTACTATTAATTACCCATTCTCATTTTCTACAGGACCAACACTCTCTTTACCTACTCATTTCCTTTTTAAATAGCTGTAGAAACTCATGCTACCCATTTTTACATTTCGAGCTAGCTTCCTCTCGTACTCTAATTTCCTTCTCCTGATTAACCTTTGAGTCATTCTCTGCTATTCTTTGTATTCTGACCAATCATCTGACCTACCACTGATCTTTGCGCAATTCTATGCTTTTCCCTTAAGTCTGATGCTTTCCTTAACTTCTTTAGTTAACCACGGATGGAGGGGACGAGCACAGACCTCCAGCTCACAGGAAGCGATAGTCCCAACGCAGGGTACATAGGCTGAGGATTAGCTTCCTGGATGTGACTGAGCACCAGTACCTCTGGAGATGCAGACTTTCTCTTCAGCTGGTTGCTGACATTTGCAGCGTACAGGAACAAGACCGCCTTGCAAGAGGCCCAGGTGGGCAGGCATTGCCAGTGGCTGTCAAGGTCACCAGAGCTCTTAATTTCTTCACTTCTGGTGATATTTGTCGAATCTCACAGTCGGCTGCCCACAAGTGCATCTCGCAGGTGATGGGTGCCATGTTTGCCAGGACAGGCACTTTGCTACTGACGAGGGCAGTCATAATAAGAGGGCCGTCGGATTTGTTGCTCCAACTGGATTCCCACAGGTACAAGGAGTCATGGATTGTATACATGTGGCAATCAGGGTGTCCGCCAATCACCCAGAGTTTTCATCAACTGAAAGGGATTTCGCTCCATCAATGTTCAGCTGATCTACACCCAATGAAAGATCATCATGCATGTCTGTGCAAGATACCCAAGGGAGCTTCCATGATGCATTCACTCTGCACCATTCAAGTCTCCCAGATAGTCACACCTTGAAGCAGAGATAGCGGATAGCTCCTTGGAGCCAAGGGCTACCCTCTAAAGACATGGATAATGACACCGCTGAGGAGCAACTGATGCCCAGGAAAGAACAACGGAAGTTACATGAGCACAAGAGTTGTAATCGAGCTAGCAATTGGGATGCTGAAGATGTGGTTAAGGTGCCTGGACAGATCTGGTGCTGCCTTTTAGTATGCATCAGCGGGGTTTCCAGAATAATAGTGGTATGCTGTGCCTTGCACAACATGGTGCAGCAGAGAGAACTGGAGCTGCAGGAGGAGGAAGGTGCTGAGCGCTTTGCATCTTCGGAGGAGGAGCAGGAGCCTGATGTGGCAAGGGCATCTGTAGCTGCTCACTTAGTTGCCAGGGATGTCCGGGACGGATTGATTCAGGCCACTTCAGTTAATTTAAGGCAGTACAGCCATCTGGCACACTAATTCTGAATCCACAGTGCTCCCTCTCCCCAACCCAAACCCCAGCACAAACAACCCCAACACGCAACAATCCATCCCTCCAGAGACATCCATTGCTTGTTTTTTACTCTTGTCATACTATTCTACACAAGGGAGAAGACAATGTGGCAGGCAGCAGGCAAAAATGGGCAGAACAGTATTGGAACTTGTGATGTGTAGCTCACCTGATGACATCCTAATGACCTATTTTGGAGGCCCCACTGAGGTGTGTGCATCTGAGCTGGTGGAGGGTGCACATGAGTCCTGTGATGGTGCTTCCTCAGAGTAAGTGACCACCATAGAGTAGTCCTCATCCTCTTCCTGCACCAGCTCCTGTGTCATGCTTGAAGGACCTGCAGGAGATGAAAGATATGAATTAGAACTGACAAGCTGAAAGGGTTCCAAGTCTTCATTGTGCAGATCATCATATTTCAGTTACAGGTGACATCAAATTAACATATGTGAGTGCTGTATGCCATGTGGCTGTCGATATCTAATTCTGTCAACCATATCTGGCAGACCCCCATCTTTCCATCTCCAATGGCCAAGCACTCTGCAAATCTCCAGAGCATCATCCTCCACAGTGGTCAGGATGGTGATTACTGGAGGAATAGCCCCTCTCTGATTCTCCCTGGTTTGCTACACTCTCTTTTCTTACAAGGAGAGAAAGCAGAGAGTTCAAGTATGAATAATAGAATGTATTGAAGGACGGAAGGACAATATTTGTGCAGGGCGACTGTGAGCAACAGGCGTGAGATGTTAATGAGATGAGGGTGAGTATCAGTGGTGGATGTTCAGATGAGGATGTGAGGAGGTGCCTTGAGAGAGAGGGATGGGTGGAGGAGCAAGATTCATCGGTCTGAGGAGAGCTGTGCAGGAGAAGGCTGCAGAAAACAGAATGAGGGATTGGCACTTGAATATGGCATGTCACTCACCTTTCCTGCCCTGATGGAGGTGCAGTGAACCTCTTGCGGCACTGTACCCATCAGCAAGGGTCCACACTCCTGCTGCTTTCAGCCATGCCTGCTTGATTTCATAGGAAGATAGGAACAGAAGTAGACCATTTAGCCCCTTGAGCCTGTTCCGCTATTCAATGAGATCATGGCTGATCTGCGACCTAACTCCATCTACCTGTCTCAATATCCCTGGTTAACAAAAATCCATCAATCTCAGTTTCAAAATAAATTATCTACCATCAATTGCCACTTGCAGAAGAGTTCCAAACTTCTACCACCCTTTGCGTGAAGAAGTGTTTCCTAATTTCAGTCCTGAAAAGTCTGGCTCTAATTTTTTGCCTAGACTCCTGAATTAGAACAAATAGTTTCTCCCTATCTTCCCTAACCGTTCACCATGGCATCTTGAAAATTTTGATCAAATCACCCCTTGACCTTCAAAATTATCTTAACCCTTAGTGTCTGGGTATCATTCTTGTAAATCTAAGTAAATCTAGTAAATCTTTCCTATGGTGTGTTGCCCAGGACTTTGCATAGTTTAAGTATGACATCTACCCACTTGTATTCTAGTCCTCTAAATATGAAGGTCAGCATTCCATTAGTCTTTTTGATTATATTCTATACCTGTTCATGACATTTTAATGATTAGTGCACTGGGACCCCCAATTCTCTTTGGACCTCCATGGTTTCCAGTTATTCGCCATTTAGAAAGTACCCTGTTCTATCCTTTTTAGATCCAAAGTGAATGACCTCACATTCACCTACATTGAAATTCATTTGGCACAGTTTTGCCTATTCACTTAATCTTTCAACATCTTTTTGTAATTTTCGAATAACATCTACACTGCTAACAATACTGCGTATCTTTGCGTCATCAGCAAATTTGGATATGTGACTCTCTGTTGCATCATCTAAGTCGTTAAAGGATACATTGAATACTTGAAGCTCCAACACGGATCCTTGCAGGCAACCAATAATCACATCCTGCCAATTGCCTGCCCATTATCCCTACTCTGTGTCTTGTCCACTCAGCCAGTTTCCTAACCAGGTCTATAATTTGCCTTTAGAAGCTGGCCTCTTCCATTGCTCTGTTAGGAACATTATTTCTCTTTGGGCCTTTACAACCCACAGCACAACCTCCAGGGATGCCTCAGAGAACTGGGACAGCCTTCCCACATTGAGACTCCATCAGTAGAGTTGCTGACTCTCTCCAGACAGAAGTAGAATGGATTCATTCTGGCCCTGCCCAGGTTCCTTTAAATACTGTATCTTGAACAGTCAGGTGCAGGCAATGATCATGGCCACCCTCTCCGATTCATTGTGAAATACAGAAGTGGGAGGCTAATGCTGTGGCTGAGTTATAAAGCAACGGCAAAAACTGCTCCACAAATTTTCAGGTTTCCGACCTGTTACTGGCCTCCCCTGCTGACAGCAAGGTCCAAAAGCTAGAATTCAGACCACACTGCCGAGGAAGTTTCCAGATTCAATTTCCATCTGAGCTAATCTTCGCCAAGGCAACTGTTTATGAACCAAAATTTGCCTTAGAACCTTTGGGCTAGGAAATAGGAAAAATTAACCTGTGCTCCTGCTCCTGATTGCTATCCGGTGACTCCTACCGGGAAATGTAGAGGTAAAAATTATGGCTTTCCTCCACAATCCCACAGTTGTTTGTATGCATCTTCACATATAACTCCCCACCAGTCTTGCTTCAAATTCGCCAGTCCAGTTTGCATCCTGTCCATAGCACTGGGATCACCCTGATCCATGTCACAAGCAACAATGTCTGGGATTGGTGCACTATTACTCACTAACTCCTTGTGATCTTTACTCCAACTTTGAGTTGGTTTTGCTCCTCCCAGACCTTTGAATAAAGATCTGTCTAAAGCCTATTCCCAATGAGAACATTTAGTGAAAGGATTATAGCATTTCATGCCCAAACATTTCTTTCTCAACCAGCTTCATACTCAGCCTAAGATTGCAAGCAGTACCTGCAGAATAAATATTTATTTAACACTGACAGCAGGTGCATAATTTCTGATCAATCAGTGGATATTGCTAAGACCCTGCTTAATGTTTTGAAATCTAGGGCTAAATTAATGCAGAGAAAGACGGTGACAAAATACAGGAAAACGTTAATTACCTTGCTGACCGGACATGTAATTGGCAAATGAAATTTAATGTGGATAAGTCTGAGGTATTACATTTTTGGAGAAAGAAAGAAAGCTTATTGAATGTCAGAGCAAGCTCAAAGGGCCGAATGGCCGACTCCTGCTCCAATTTCTTATGAAATCTTGCATTTATGTTGCCCCTTTCACAACCATCAGACATCTCAAAACACTCTGCAACCAATGAAGCACTTTTGAAGTATAATCAGAGTTGTAATGAAGGACATACGGAAGCTAATACGCGCACAGGAAACTCCTACAAACAGCAATGTGATAATGACCAGATAAGCTGTTTTTGTAATGTTGATTGAGGGATAAATATTGATCAGGACACCAGGGATAACTCCCCTGCTCTTCTTCAAAATAGTGCCATGGGACCTTTTACATTCACCTGAGAGCAGACAGGGCCTTGTTAAATCCAAAAGACAGCACCTCCAGCAGTACAGCATTCCATCCACAGTGCACTGGATTGTCAGCCTTTAATGTGATGCTCAAGTCCTGCAGGGGGAATGTGAATCCACAACCTTCCGACTCAGAGGCAAGAGTCCTATCAGCTGAACCACAGTTGACACCACCCAATCGCAGGAGGTGTAATACCTGCCCATTTACCTCCTCTCCCCTCACTATCCCAGGCCCCAAACACTCCTTTCAGGTGAAGCAGCGATTTACTTGTACTTTTTTCAATGTAGTATACTGTATTCGCTGCTCACAGTGTGGTCTCCTCTACATTGGGGAGACCAAGCGCAGACTGGGTGACCGCTTTGCAGAACATCTCCGCTCAGTCCGCAAGCAGGACCCTGAGCTTCCGGTTGCTTGCCATTTCAACACTCCCCCCTGCTCTCATGCTCACATCTCTGTCCTGGGATTGCTGCAGTGTTCCAGTGAACATCAACGCAAGCTCGAGGAACAGCATCTCATCTACCGATTAGGCACACTACAGCCTGCCGGACTGAACATTGAGTTCAATAATTTCAGAGCATGACAGCCCCCCACTTTACTTTCATTTTTAGTCATTTTTAGTTATTTTTTCTTCCTTTTTTTTTGCATTCCTTTTTACATTTTTTACAATCTTTTTTTGCATTTATTTCATTTCATCTTAGTTTGTTCAGTTTGCTTACCCACTGTTTTTTTCAGGTTGTTTTTCTTCAGGTTTGCACTTGCTGATGTTCAATATTCAGTAATCTGTACTAATGCTTTGTCTTTCAACACACCATTAACATATTGTTTGCCTTTGCTCCGTGACCTTTTGGTCAGCTATGTGGCCTGGGCCAATCTGCACCTTCTCCTTTGTTATCTCTTGCCCAACCCCCACCTCACTTGTTTATAATCTGTGACTTTTCTAATATTTGTCAGTTCCGAAGAAGGGTCACTGACCCGAAACGTTAACTCTGCTTCTCTTTCCACAGATGCTGCCAGACCTGCTGAGTGAATCCAGCATTTCTTGTTTTTGTCACAGTTGACACCTTATGTGAGGGAAAAATGTAGTAAGTTCACTGAGGAAAAAAAGAAAGGATTCCTGCAGAAGAGAATTCAGCAGAGGGGAGAGAAAAAGGAACACATTTGGAGATTGGAAGCACAGAGAAATACACATCAGGCTCGTCAGGATATTAATAGACATTCAGAGCTGCCTTTATCAGGAAACTATAACCTCTTTCAGATGCCTACATAATAGCTGCGCGTTTTCATTTGTTTTAGATTTGTTGAGTTAGATGGCTTGCTTCTCTCGGCAATGGGTGAACATCTGTACCGTGGTGGCCCTTTTCATGTATTTTTTTTTAGCATTTTCCTGTTCTGTAAGTCTTGTAAGTGCTTCAGTCACAGATGCTGCAGGTTTTTTCCTCTACGACTCAGGAAGATAGAGGAGGCAAATGCTCCTTGGAAAATAAAGGGGAAGGATTGGATAAGGCCTGAAAGCGGGCACAGGGACCGCTATGCTCGATTAGCCTGCGCCCGTTTGTTGCGATGTGGGCAGCACATAAGCTTTGTGCTGCCTGCTCATTGTAATGATATTAGCATGCACACAGCACTAAAGGTGCTGCTGAGCGGCTGCATGTCTCAGCAGGGACTTAAGTTCATGCAAGGCTACCACCACTTAAAGTTAGCCTGCACCACTTAAAGCCATCCTACACCTCTTAAAGGGGAGGTGTATTCTACCTGTAGCAGGTGCTAGAAGCGATTGGGGAAGAGTCTCTGAGCAGGAACTATTGAGTTTAGTTGTATTTGTATAAATAACACTGTTGGGCATTCTAGAGAAAGTCTTAGACTCCGGCACAGATTAACTAACAACTTTTTATTATTTACAGTTACTATATACACTCTCTGCAAGCCACCTAAGCTAGCATCCTTTGTGCTGCTGTACCTTCTTCTCCTCAAGCCTATATCATGTGACTGTTAGATCATCACACATACAGTGGGAGGAGTCTCTCACTGTCTTCAGTCTTAACTCTTTACTATCTTGTACTATAGGAACAACAGTGCAAGCAGTGCAACAGGCCAGAGACTGTGCTCCAAGTTTCTCTGACACAGCACTCGAGGCTTTGATGTAGTCATTGCAGGAGGACAGAGTTCCTCTACCCATAGAAGACAATAGGAGCATATAACCATTTCTGTCAATGCAAGCAGGCTAACCCTGAGGACCTGATGCATGCAGGAAGATGTTTAATGACCTCAAATGAGTGGGCAATGTCAGTGAATGCATCTTAAAATGCCATATCCTTTTGAATGAAACATTATCCTCACCTACTGGTCCATTCACCAACTCCGTTTCACTCACCTATCAACAATCTCAATTAATCATAACTCATACTTCACGTTAATAGCCTCATGCACTCACACACTTAGCACTGTTGCAGCCTCACAGCCTTATCTCACAGCTTGCACACACTGCCAGCTATTCAACTATGACAGGCACAACACTCAAATATGACACCACACTCACTGACACACTTCCCTCTCTTTTCCAGGAGAAGGTGGCACATAATCACATGATGGAGCAGGCTTGAAGGGCTGAATGGCCTACTCCTGCTCCTATTTCTTATATTTTTATAACTGGAGGCAAGAACATCTTACCAGTTGGGGACAAGCAAGGCTGCATCTCCTCACCCCCATGGAGGAGACAGCAGTGTTGGATATCATTGGGGTGCACACGACAGAGGCTGCGGCCAGCGGTAGTGTTGAATCTGTGGAAAATTACAGTATGTTCCTGCGTAATCCAGCTTCTCACATCCCACTGCCCTGTCATCCCATAATGTCTTCTAATATACAAGCTGCTGGTGGTGTAAACATGCACCTCTTTCTTTCCTTCCCATCCCTAAACCACAACCCTAGCCTTGTTCCTGAAAACAGAGTTAAACAAAGGTGTCGCACACACTGCTCCTGGCTTAGGTTGAGGTGAGAGAAATGCTCCCAGCCGAGAAGACTTTTCCCCTCCTACTCCTCCCTCTGAGAATAGCTCATCTGTGCTGCCTCTGCTCAATCACCCTGTCATGCTGCAGCCCAAGAAGGATGGTAACTACAGCACCCATGACTGGGAATAAGTGGTCTAGATGGAACCCTTGAAGTCAGAGCCAAGGTCTTCACCACATGCAACAGCACTCCCTGACTTCACCAACTTTAAATAGAGCTAGAAAGCTCACAGTATTTCTACAAACTCAGACAGAGCAAGTCGGTATCAATCAGCAACAAACCTGAGATTGGCTGATGATCCCTTTAAATAGTGCTGGTCAGGATGGTGGAGGGGGTGGGGGTTGGGGGGGGGCACGGGTCCTTCGAGCTGCTGGACACAGGTTCAGCCATGCATGTTTAAGAGGGCGTTAGCTGGAGCACCGAAGTCGAAAATGGCAGTGTGGCATCAAAGAAGGGCGGAGAGAAGTTCATGTGGAGCATAAACACTGACATGGACCTGTCAGACTGAATGGCCTGTTTCTGTGCTGTAAATACTATGTAATGAAAGGAAACCACAGGGTAGATTTTGACTTTTTGTGAAAATGTACAATGATGATAGTGAATTGACAGCCTCTTTTTACACCTCTGTAAACCTGTTTTACATCTCTGTAAAGCAAGCTGCCCTTCCCTATTTACCCCGATAGATTGTAGCCATAACACCGATTGAGATTGTGATTTATCAGATGATTTGCAACTCCCTAATGTGGCAATGTTGGAAAGTTTGAGCATCAGTTTCTGTGGCCTGGCATTTTTTTAAAATTATCATTCATGGGACATGGGTTTGCTGGCAGGGCCAGCATTTATTGGCCATCCCTAATGACCCGAGAGATGGTAATGGTGAGCCACCTTCTAGAACCGCTGCAGTCCGTGTGGTGAAGGTACTTCCACAGTATTCTGAGACAGGGAGTTCCAATATTTTGATACAGCAATTATGAAGAAATGACAATATATTTCCAAGTCAGGCTGATACGTGGCTTGGAGTGGAACTTGTAGGTGGCGGTATTCCTACGCACCTACTGCCCTTATTCTTCTATGTGATAGAGGTAGGGAATTTGGGAGGTGCTGTCAAAGAAGCCTCAGCGAGTTGCTGGCCTGCATCTTGTAGATGGTACACATTGCAGCCACTGCGTGCCTCTCAAATACAAAGTGGCCTTTCTGTGCACTCAGGATGTTTGTAGGAAATCCAAACACCTTCCGCATGGCAGGAGTAGAGTTCATTGCAGTGGAAACAATAATAAACGGATGAGCAATCATTGCTGAATTCCATCAAATATGTTGAAAAGGGAGCTGTCTCATTAATCCTCATTTGATACGGTTGACTAGTGCATAACATGAACTTAACTAAGTATGAGTTTGCAGGCTAATTGCTTTTTAACTAAACATTTGAAGAGAAATGCAAATGGATTTTTTAAATAATAGCTACAAGAAATTTTTAATAAAAAGAACAAGGTACAATTGTCATATACTATGAATAAGTTGCAGTGATCTGCAAAAGCACATAATTATAGCGTAAAAGTAAATGCTGTATCAGATCATTTGATGTGACCTGAATGATATAATCTGTTCCAAATGGTACTAGACTCTGTTATTCCAGTTAACTGCATCTCTCCTGCAACTGAGTAAAGTGGAAAGATTTTGGGCAGTTTCAACCCTGTGGGCATGAGCATGAAATTAACAGCTTCAAGGATGGTGGGAGACAGGGATGCCAGATTGGTGCAACAACGTCTCTGCTCTTTAATAAATGTGTTTTTAAAAACATTACTTCATATACATACATAGAATCCATTGTCTGAAAGGGTTGTGCTGGCAGATTTAATAGTAACTTTCAAAAGGGAATTGGATAAACACTTATAGGAGAGAAAACTGCAGGGCTATGGGGATAGAATAGTTGAGTAGGACCAATTGGATAGCTCTTTCAAGGAGCTTGCATAACAGGCACAACAAGCTGAATTCATAGAATCATAGAAATTTACAGCATGGAAGGAGGCCATTTGGCCCATCGTATCTGCAACGGCTGGTAAGTAGCCATCCAGCCTAATCTCACTTTCCAGCTCTTGGTCCTCATTGTAGGTTATAGCACTTCAAGTGCATATCCAAGTACTTTTTCAATGTTATGAGGGATTCTGCCCCTACCACCCTTTCAGGGAGTGAATTCCAGATCCCCACCACCCTCTGGGTGAAAAAAAACTTCCCCTCCAATCTCCTCTAAATCTCCTATCTCTTACCCTAAATCTAAACCTACTCATTATGGACCTCTCAACCAAGGGAAATAGGGCCTTCCTATCCACTCTATCTAAACCCCTCGTAATTTTATACACTTCAATTAGGTCCCCCCTCAGCCTCCTCTGTTCCAAAGGAAACAACCCTAGCCTATCCAATCTTTCTTTACAACTAAAATTCTCTAGTCCAGGCAACATCCTTGTAAATCTCCTCTGTACCTCTCTAGTGCAATCACATCTTTCCTATAGTGCGGTGACCAGAACTGTACACAGTACTCCAGCTGTGCCCTAACTTGTGTTTTATACAGTTCCAGCTTAACCTCCCAGCTCTTATATTCTATGCCTCGGCATCCCTTATACCTTCTTGACCACCTTATCTACCTGTCCAGCTACTTTCAGGGATCTGTGGGCATGCACTTCAAGATCCGTCTGTTCTTCTACAATTTGCAGCATCCTACCATTTATTGTGTATTGCCTTGCCTTGTTAGCTTTCCACAAAAGCATTACTTCATACAGTCCCCTTCCGTGCTGTAAAGTTCTATGATTCTAGAAAATTTAATGATTTACTTTTACGAATGCTTCATATGTACTGCAAAATGCATTTAAATCCAATTAACTGCTGGCTGGATTTAACCTGATATGTATTTTGTTCTGGAAATATATTCTGCACAAAGAAAGGCTTCATTGTCTCTGAGTTAATATATCATTTAACTTAACTTTTGAAAAAACACCCAAGTTGAGTAACAACTGACTGCTCTGACTTTTAAAGGCTGTAGCTTTCTCAATGTACACTTCTCCTTACATTCTGCTGTAATGTACACCAACAAAATACCTTAACTGCAGCTCAGAAAAAAGCTACCTACTGTCTGTCTTTATTTATCAGCCAATGAAAAATTACAAAGGTTATATCAAACATCATTAATAATTGAGAAAGTTACAATGAATTTTAAAGAGGAAGTTAAACTACATTGATTCCTTTGCTTATGAGAGTAGTAACAAAGAATGCATGCCAATTAGCATGCAGATTGTCATTTATCATACTGAAAGGGGCAAAATATTTATTACTGGATAATTATGAACAAAAATGTTAGATGCAAGCTTTTTGCACATTTAACAAAGGAATAAATTAAATAGAGTGAAAAGTCTGTGGAAGTTATTTAACATTACATGAGAAAAATTCATTTCACGATCGGGAGAAATAATTAGAATGAAGATTTTCTTTGAAGACAATATAATTAACTTAATGATAGAATTGCGGTCAAAAATATACTAAAATCCAAAATACTTTAGTCTGAACCAATTAGTACAGAGTGCCTTTTGTGACCAGTTCATGATTTGGGTTTTTCTGGCTATTCTGACTGAGAGGATGATGTTACCATGGTAACCGGGTCAAAATGGAGAAACTGTGGAAGAGTTTGTAACCACGAGAGTTAGCAATTAATTGGCGAGTTTATCAAAAATAATTTCAATTATTAAATTAAATAGAAGAGAATCTGTCTTTATTCTCATAGCAGATATCATTAAGAAAGTTAATTACCCAAGTTCATAGTTATTTTTTCCAATTCAAGAAAGAGGGGACTACAATACAGGACTATTTTAGATAGCAGGGCAAAAAAGAGAGTTTTTTTTAACATTTTAAATGACAAATGAGCCTGAAAGACGGAGCAACTTACTTGCTAAGGTTTTGTATGTAGTGAGTTTTTGTACATTAAAATTAACAAGCTCTATTTATGACGGGAGATATGTTGTCCCTGGGACGTAAGAACACAAGAACATAAGAAATAGGAACAGGAGTAGGTCATTCAGTCCTCAAGTCTGCTCCACTATTCAATAAGATCATGGCTGATTTTCCACCTCAGCCATACCTTTCTGCATTATCCCCATTTCCCTTGATTCCCTTAGTGCCCCAAAATCTATCAATCTCTGACTTGAATATACACAAGGACTGAGCATCCACAGCTTTCTGGGGGGGAGAATTCCAAAGATTCACAGCCTTTTGAAGAAATTTCTTCTCATCTCAGTCTTAAATGGCCAACCCCTTATTCTGAGATGTGACCTATAGTTCTAGACACCCCAGCCAGGAAAAACATCTACCTAACATCTACCCTGCCAAGCCCCTTAAGATTTTTATATATTTCAACAAGATCAGCACTCATTCTTCTCAGCTCTAGGAAATATGGCCTGGTCTACTCAATCCCTCCTCATAGAACAATCCCCTCATCCAAGGAATCAGTCTGCCTTTGTTACACTCCATCTAAGACAAAGATATTCTTCCTTAGGTAAGGAGATTAACCTGTACACAATACTCCAAATGTTGTCTCACCAAGGCCCTATATGATTGCAGTGAGACTTCTTTACTCATATATGCCAGTCTCTTTGTAAAAAAGGCTAACATACCATTTGCTTTCCTAATTGTTTGCTGTACCTGCATGTTAATTTTCTGTGTTTCATGTACAAGGACACCTAAATCCCTCAGAATACCAACATTTCTCGGCCTCTCAGCATTTAAAAATATTCTGCTTTGCTATTTTCCCTACTAAAGTGGATAATTTCTTCACATTTCTCCACATTATTTTCCATCTGTCACATTCTTACCCTTTCATTTCACCTTCTAAATCCTTTTGCAACCTCTTTGCACCCTCCTCACAGCTTACTTTGTATCACCAGCAAACTTGGATATACTACACTCACTCGTCGAAGCTAATTCATTGATATAGTTTAGAAATAGTTGGGGCCCAAGAACTGATCCTTGTGGTACCCTACTAGTTACAACCTACCAACCTGAAAATTACCCGTTTATTCCTATTCTCTGTTTTCTGTCTATTAACCAATACTCAATCTGTGTATTATGCCCAATCCCATAAGTCCTAACTTAATGTAATAACCTCTTGTGTGGCACTTTATTAATTTTTTTTTGAAAATCCAAATACATCCACTTGTTCCCCCTTATCCAGCTTACTAGTTACAATTTCAAACAACTCGAACCGATTCATCACACCCAATTTCCCTGACATAAATAAGTGTTGATTTTGCCTACATCATGATTTTCTAAGTGCACTATTATTACTTCCTTAATAATAGATTCTACGATTTTCACACTATTGATGTCAGGCTAACTGGCTTGTGGCTCCTTTTCCTCTCTCTTTCCTTTCTTGAATAGTGGGGTTGAACTTGCAACCTTCCAACCCACTAGGGCCATTCTAGAATCTAGGAAATTCTGGTAAATCAAAACCAATGCATCTCTGTAACATGGGTAGGCGGTGGCGTAGTGGTATTATCACTGGACTAGTAACCCAGAGACCTAGGGTATTTCTCTGGGGACATGGGTTCAAATACCACCACAGCAGAAGGTTACCTGGTCTGGCTGACATGTGACTCCAGACCCACAGCAATGTGGTTAACTCTTACATGCCCTCTGAAATGGCCTAGCAAGCCACTCAGTTGTACCTAACCACTACGAAGTCAATAAAAAGGAATGAAACCGGACGGACTACCCGGCATCGACCTAGGCACCGGAAACGACAACGGCGAACCCAGCCCTGTCAACCCTGCAAAGTCCTCCTTACTAACATCTGGAGGCTTGTGCCAAAGTTGGGAGAGCTGTCCCACATAATACTCAAGCAACAGCCTGACATAGCCATGCTCACGGAATCATACCTTACAGACAATGTCCCAGACACTGCAATCACTATCCCTGGGCATGTCCTGTCCCACCGGCAGGACAGACCCACCAGAGGTGGTGGCACAGTGGTATACAGTAGGGAGGGAGTTGCCCGGGGAGGCCTCAACATCAACTCCAGACCCCATGAAGTCTCATGGCATCAGGTCAAACATGGGCAAGGTAACCTCCTGCTGATTAGAACCTACCGCCCTCCCTCAGCAGATGACTCAGTACTCCACCATGTTGAACACCACTTGGAGGAAGCACTGAGGGTGGCAAGGGCACAAAATGCACTCTGGGTGGGGGACTTCAATGTCCATCACCAAGAGTGGCTCAGTAGCACCACGACTGGCCGAGTCCTAAAGGACATAGCTGCTAGACTGGGTCTGCGGCAGGTGGTGGGGGAACCAACATGAGGGAAAAACATACTTGACCTTGTCCTCACCAATCTGCCTGCTGCAGATGCTTCTGTCCATGACAGTATTGATAAGAGTGACCACCGCACAGTCCTTGTGGAGATGAAGTCCTGCCTTCACATTGAGGATACCTTCCATCGTGTTGTGTGGCACTATCACCGTGCTAAATGGGATAGATTTTGAACAGATCTAGCAATGCAAAACTGGGCATCCATGAGGTGCTGTGGGCCATCAGCAACAGCAGAATTGTACTCAACCACAATCTGTAATCTCGTGGCCCGGCATATCCCCCACTCTACCATTACCATCAAGCCAGGAGACCAACCCTGGTTCAATGAAGAGTGCAGGAGGGCATGCCAGGAGCAGCACCAGGCATACCTCAAAATGAGGTGTCAACCTGGTGAAGCTACAACACAGGACTATCTGCGTGTCAAACTGCATAAGCAGCATGCGATGGACAGAGCTAAGCGATCCCATAACCAACGGATCAGATCTAAGCTCTGCAGTCCTGCCACATCCAGCCATGAATGGTGGTGGACAATTAAACAACTAACTGGAGGAGGTGGGTCCACAAATATCCCCATCCTCAATGATGGGGGAGCCCAGCACATCAGTGCAAAAGATAAGGCTGAAGCATTTGCAACAATCTTCAGCCAGAAGTGCTGAGTCAATGATCCATCTCGGCCTCCTCCTGAAGTCCCCAACATCACAAATGCCAGACTTCAGCCAATTCAATTCACTCCGCGTGATATCAAGAAACGACTAAAGGCACTGGATACTGCAAAGGCTATGGGCCCTGACAATATTCTGGCAATAGTACTGAAGACCTGTGCTCCAGAACTTGCTGCGCCCCTAGCCAAGCTGTTCCAGTGCAGCTACAACACTGGCATCTAACCTGCAATGTGGAAAATTGCCCAAGTATGTCCTGTACACAAAAAGCAGGACAAGTCTAAACCGGCCAATTACTGCCCCATCAGTCCACTCCCAATCATCAGTAAAGTGATGGAAGGTGTCATCAACAGTGCCATCAAGTGGCACTTGATTAGCCATAACCTGCTCAGTGATGCTCAATTTGGGTTCTGCCAGAGCCACTCAGCTCCTGAACTCATTACAGCCTTGGTTCAAACATGGACAAAAGAGCTGAACTCAAGAGGTGAGGTGAGAGTGACTGCCCTTGACATCAAGGCAGCATTTGACCAAGTATGGCATCAAGGAGCCCCAGCAAAACTGAAGTTAATGGGAGTCAGGGGGAAAACTCTCCGCTGGTTGAAGTCATACCTAGCGCAAAGGAAGATGGTTCAGGTTGTTGGAGGTCAATCAACTGAGCTCCAGGACATCACTGCAGGAGTTCCTCAGGATAGCGTCCTAGGCCCAACCATCTTCAGCTGCTTCATCAATAAACTTCCTTCAATCATAAGGTCAGAAGTGGGGATGTTGCTGATGATTGAGCAATGTTCAGCACCATTCGCAACTCCTCAGTTACTGAAGCAGTCCATGTAGAAATGCAGCATGACCTGGACAATATCCAGGCTTGGGCTGATAAGTGGCAAGTAACATTCGCGCCACACAAGTTCCAGGCAATGACCATCTCCAACAAGAGAGAATCTAACCATCTCCCCTTGACATTCAACAGCATTACCATCGCTGAATCCCCACTATCAACATCCTTGGGGTTACCATTGACCAGAAACTGAACTGGAGTAGCCAATAAAATACTGTGGCTACAACAGCAGGTCAGAGGCTAGGAATCCTGAGGCGAGTAACTCACCGCCTGACTCCCCAAAGTCTGTCCACCATCTACCAGGCACAAGTCAGGAGTGTGATGGAATACTCTCCACTTGCCTGGATGGGTGCAGCTCCAACTACACTCAAGAAGCTCAACACCATCCAGGACAAAGCAGCCCGCTTGATTGACACCCCATCTACAAACATTCATTCCCTCCACCACCGACGCACAGTGGCAGCAGTGTGTACCATCTACAAGATGCACTACAGCAATGCACCAAGGCTCCTTAGACAGCACCTACCAAACCCGTGACCTCTACCAACAAGAAGGACAAGGGCAGCAAATACATGGGAACACCACCACCTGCAAGTTCCCCTTCAAGTCACACCATCCTGACTTGGAACTATATCGCCGTTCCTTCACTGTCGCTGGGTCAAAATCCTGGAACTCCCTTCCTAACAGCACTGTGGGTGTACCTACACCAAATGGACTGCAGCGGTTCAAGAAGGTAGCTCACCACCACCTTCTCAAGGGCAATTAGGGATGGGCAATAAATGCTGGCCTGGCCAGCGTCGCCCAATCCCATGAATGAATTAAAAAAAACCTCTTTTCGATCTCTAGGATGTAGGCCATCAGGTCCAGAGGATTTGTTGGCTTTTAGGTGGCCAATTATCACTGCATCAGTCTACTCTGTTCTTCAGCAAAGTGATGGAAGATTTTGGCGACAGTGCTATCAAGTGGCACTTACCTCATAATAATCTGCTCATTGATACTCAGTTTGGATTCTGCCAGGCCCACTAGGCTCCAGAGCTTTTTACAGCCTTGGTCCAAAGATGGACAAAGGAGCTGAATTCCAGAGGTGAGGTGAGCTGCCCTTGACATCAAGGCAGCATTCGACGGATTGTGGTATCAAGGAGCCCTAGCAAAATTGAAGTCAGTAGGAATCAGTGGGAAAACTCTGCACTGGTTGGAGTCATACCTAACACAAAGGAAGATGGCTGTCATTACTGGAGGCCAATCAACTTAGCCCCATGATGTCGCTGCAGGAGTTCCTCAGGGTAGTGTCCTAGGCCCAACCATCTTCAGCTGCCTCATCAATGATCTTCCTCCATCATAAGATCAGAAGTGCGGATGTTTGCTAATGATTGCACAGTGTTCAGTTCCATTCACAACCCCTCAAATAATGAAGCAGTCTGTTCCTGCATCCAGCAAGACCTGGACAGCGTTCAGACTTCAACTGTTAAAGTAACATTTGTGCCACACAAGTGCCAGTCAATGACCATCTCCAACAAGAGAGAATCTAACCACCTCCCCTTGACATTCAATGGCATTACCATTGCTGAATCCCCCACCATCAACATCCTAGGGGCTACCATTGACCAGAATATTAACTCGACCAGCCATATAAATACTTTGGCAATGAGAGAAGGTCAGAGGCTGGGAATTCTGTGGCAAGTAACTCACCACCTGACCCACCCCAAAGCTCGTATAAGTCAGGAGTGTGATGGAATACTCCATACTTGCCTAGATGAGTGCAGCTTCAGCAATGCTCCCTCCACCACTGTGCACAGTAACAGCAGTGTGTACCATCTGCAAGATACACTGCAATAACTCACCAAGGCTCTTTCAACAGCACCTTCCAAACCCATAACCTCTACCACCTTGAATAACAAGGATAGCAGACATGTGGGAACACTGCCATGTGCAAGTTCCACTCCAAATGACACACCATCCTGACTTGGAACTATATCACCATTCCTTCACTGGCGCTGGAACAAAATTTTGGAATGCCTACCCCAACACAACTGTGGACAGTAGCGGTTCAAGCAGACTGCTCACCACCACCTTAGCAAGGGCAATTAGGGATGAATAATAAATACTGGCCTTGCCAGCTATGCTCATATCCCATGAATGAATAAAGGAAAAGTCCCATTAGGTTCGGGTACTTTCATTTGTTTTGCCTTTCTACCATCATATCTTTTAATCTATTTTCTCAAACTACCTTAGCCAACTCTTCCCTCATACCTACATAGTTTACTTTGTTCAGATTCATATTTAACTAAATCACTCTCAAACTCAATATAAGTTTTTGCTGTGCTATGTTCGCTCTTTCCCAGCAGCTCCTTTACCGCAAGGTTATAAATTAACCCTGTCTCATTGCACAATACCAGATCTAAAATGGCCTGTAGGTGACCACTGTATATGTGGTTGGGGAGACTGCAACAAATTACTGATGTCAAAAACTCTTTCCGGCTCCACCCACAACTAACCAGTCATCTGCGAAATGATATCACTTCCTCTAGTGATCTTCACTTACAGCTCCTTAAAGTCATTCCACAACATCTCCCTTTTTCCCAACAATAAGAACATATGTACAATAAGTAACGTTGCAGTGCAGAATAACTATACATGATTAAAACAAAATGTTATGTACAGGTAACCAAATTTAACACTCTCTAAAAGGTATAGGAGGTTCGGCTTATTCATCCTGAGCTAGTTATCGTGAACCTCTTCCCAGAGCTGAGCTCGTCTTGATGACTCCGCTGAGACTCAGAATTCTGTTTGGCATGTTCTCCCTCTGTGCTAGTAGCCTCTGTATGTCATCTTCATGACCTTGTCTTTGAACGTGCCTGTGATGCTACAAGGTAGTCACATGTAGTGTTGCCATACATCTCTCTGTGCTGACTTCAGTTCTGTCTGAGAGTCGCATAATTGCGTATCTGGACCTTGTACAATCTGGGCTGGTCTCATATCCTTGCAGTGGCTGCAGGTTACCAAATTCCCGACGAATGATTGAGGACTCTAACATCTTTGATCTTATCTGGGTCTGGGCATATTCCTGTGGTGGGATATATCGACCTAAAAAAATTGATGTACCCAACATTGACCTGGTACCTCTTGCCATTAAACACAAGGCCCTCACAATGAGCAGCCAGCATTAGCAAATGCAAGTTTTGGTCATGCTCTGCCTTGGTCCTCCCCATCACCTCAATATTGTTTGCTGTGCAGATACAGCCCAGCACATTTTCCATTATCCTGTCCTTGCATTGTTGGAAAATGTCCTAGCTGATGCACAGACATACCTAGCACATGGTTACCGTTAGTAGTAACTACCTAAAACAGTATCCCCCGAATGGCATTTTCAAATTGTGAGTAGCTGGTACTGCTTGACTTAAGTGGACAGACCAGTAGCCATGTTTCGCAGTGAGCTTGCAAGAATACTTAACACCAGTAAACTTTGGATTCAGCTCCTCAAGGGTTGGGATTTTGTGCAAGCATCTCTTGAGGGCTAAATTCAACCATCACGGGTCTAGGCAAATCCTGCGATTATCATGTTTCTTCAGCACACAGGTAATGGAGCTGCATCAATCGAAATGTTAGTGCACTCAATGGATGACTCCATTGCCCTCCATCTCATCCAACTCCACTTTAAACTTTTCTTGAATGTGCACCTTACACTTCCTTGGCATGTCGTATTTATAGTGCATTTGGCCAGCACAAAACGACATTTAGAAATGACTTATGCAAAAGCAAAAAAATGTAATGTAGTTAAGTTATTGAGAAATTATGGTAACATAATAGGTTCTAAAACATATATGAAAAAGTGATAATCCTGGTACTATCTACTTCCTCAATTCGAATTAGATTGAGAACTGAACATGTACATTCCATTCAGGATATGAGTGTGACAAGGGGAAATTGATCTTTCAGCCAATTTTCCGTTTTTTCTTTACCTGTGAGATAAATGGATGGATTACCATCTTCAAAAGCGGGTATTGTTGACACAGGAAGGAGTCATTGGACAGGGATTTACTGGAGTGAGCCTGCAATCTGCTATGCCGTAGCAATGGAGGAACTCTAGACAGTGTCCATGACTGTTAGTTTTCAAAACACACCTTGCTCTTTAATTTTTCTCCAATTTTGTGCCTACCTCCTTTTCTCCTTGCTTTTGTATTTTCCTTTCTCTCCTCTCTCTGTTTCCACTCTCTTTATGCTCGTTTTTGATAAATGTTTTTCCCTTATACAATTTCTGGAATCTTCTGTTGGAACAATACCAAACTTTCAGTTTCATTGAAATTTACAGACAGTGTCATGGGGAACAAACTTGAATTATTTGAATAAACATTTCTAAAATTCTGATAATCCTTGGTGAAAGGTCCAAAATGTTTGGAATTTTGCATGTGTCCAAAGATGATTCATTGCATGTTATGATAAGGGCTGTAGCCAATATTATTTGGAGCTTGGTTTAGTGCCAGCTGATGGAATACAACAACAACTTATATTTATGTAGCGCCTTTAATGTAATAAAATGCCCCAAGGCATTTCACAGGAGCATTATAAAACACAATATGGCACCAAGCTACATAAGGGGATATTAGGTCAGATGACCAAAAGCTTGGTCAATGATATAGGTTTTAAGGAGTGTCTTAAAGGAGGAAAGTGAGGTGGAGAGGTAGAGAGGTGTAGGGAGGGTATTCGAGAGCTTAGGGCCTAGGCAACTGAAGGCATGGCCACCAATGGTCGGGCAGTTAAAATCGGGGATGCTCAAGACACAAGAGTTAGATGAGTGCAGATATCTGTGAAGGTTGTGAGGCAGGAGGAAATTACAGAGATCGGAGGGGGCCAGGCCATGGAGGGGAATTTTAAAATCAAGATATTGCTTGACTGGAAGCCAATGTATATCAGAAAGCACAAGGGTGATAGGTGAAAGGAATTGATACAGGTTAGGACATGGGCAGCAGAGTTTTGGATGACCTCAAGTTTACGGAGAGTAGAATGTGTGAGACCAGCCAGGAGTGCACTGAAGTCATCAAGTTTCGATGTAACAAAGGCATGAATGAGGGTTTCAGCAGCACATGAGCTGAAGCAGGGCTGAAGTCGGGCGATGTTATGGAGGTACAAATAAGCGGTCTTTGTGATGGTGCAAATATGTGTTCAGAAGCACTGGATCTGGCATCAGTGTCGGAAAAATTTTAATGACCTCAATAAGCGGGTGGTCAAGGTCAATGAATGCATCTTTACATGACATCTTATATCCACCACATCACCAATCTCTCACACTGTTCAATGCACCACACTCCCATCGCTCACCCATCAGCAGATGCTATAAGTCTGGAATCAGGCCTAACATCCAGATACTCCATCTCACCATCACACAGCTGCCAATGATACGAGCCCCTCACCCACCTCTCACTTCCTCCACTTAGCACCAGCTATTCGGCTCTGGCAGGCACATCACCCAAACACAGTGCAATACAATCACTGACATTCTTCTCTTTCTCTTGCAGGGCAGGTTAACGTGATTTGGAAGGGAGCAGAGCAGAAGCAATGGGGGAAAGGCACACCTGCATCCCCTGAGCCCAAGGGAGGAGATGTCATCAGGAACATTCAGGATGATGGTATGTTCCTGCCTTATGCCCCTCAACTCCCACCTCTCCCTCATCCTGCTATCTGCAAGCTGCAAATGGTGTGACTGTGGACTTATTGCTTTCCACCCCTTACAACTTCCCTCACCCCAATCCTCCCCTTCTTGTTTTCAGATACCCAAGAACTGCCACCTGTCCAACCACAGCAGCTTCAGGAGAAAGAGGGAGAGCAACAGCACAGCACTGATGAAGCGGCACCATCACTTGATCTGACACTTGCAGCCAGCTGCTGAGATACTGGCACTGTGCAAACTTTAGAGGCTAGTGTCGAGTCAGGAGCAACACATTTTGGGCTGGATTCTATGTTGCTGCTGCCGAGTATGGCAGCGGCTGTAAAAGATGGCGACCTGCACGGGCGATTTTATACGTGGCGGCTCATTACCATGACCGGAGCAAACCGCCTCCCCAATAACTTGGAGGGGGCGGGTGAGCTGTCACCGGCACCGGCGCCATTTTTAAAGGGCTTCCAGCCCTTCAGTTACATTTAAAGTTTTAAAGTGACAAGATTTCCAATAAATTTAAATAAAGTTTTATTCACATTTCCAATTCCCTCTCCCATCCACTCCCCCAATGAATAATCCATTTATTATTCATCCCCTGCCACCCAAAATGTAAATTTTCAATCACGACCATTGCCCCCTGAACTTGCTTTCCTTTAACCTTAATCCCCTTCCCACCATCCCCTCAACCAATCGTGTTTGTTTTTACTGCTCCCCCCTCTCCTGCACTGACAAACTTACCTCCTCCCCTCTCCCCGTAGTGTTTCCCCGGACGGGGATTCGAAGGCGCGGCAGTGCCGGCATGAAAATTGCGGCAGCACTTCAGAAGGCGACAGGAAAGTCATTAATGTAGGTTCGTAAATTTATTTGAATATTTAAATTATGGTCCTGTTGCCGAGCGGCGGGGAACCCGCCACAAAGCCTCACCGTGGCCGGCAAGATCGGGACAGGCCCTTCCAGCGTCGAGGTCTGGGGACAATCCAGGGCAATATTCATGCCCCTCCGCACCACAGATCCTGATGCCGAGGCCCCTATAAAATCCAGGCAGATGAGTCACTGGGCATGATGGGCTGCAGGAAGTGCAGGTGAAAAGGATAGCCCATATGCCAGCTTACTAGGGCATGAGGCCACAGACAAGCTCTGCTGCAGGCGACTCATTTGAAGACTTCGATGGGGTGGAATGCTGATGAGGAAGCACACCAAAATGATTGGTGCATTGGCAGGCCTGCCAGACAGCCTCCTGTCACTGTCGAGGAGCATGGAGGAGTCTGGTTTCAACATAGCACAGGGCATTATGCAGTGCCTGGATCTCATCTTTTCAATGTGGAAGTAGTGGCTGGCTCCATGACAGCACTTGTGGACTCAGTTGTGATGCAGCGCTGGTGGCTGCTCTCTTGGCTTATACAGCAGCACAGGCTGAAGCCACTCAATAGGCTGGATTTTGTGTAGGAGGCAGGGCTCCCAGGGACAAGCTGAAAAGACGGAGCAGTTCCGCCTCGGTCTTCAACTGCCCCCTGGAGTGATCCTCTGGTGTTTTTACATCAAAGTTTCACGAACCGGATCTCCGTCCCTTTAAAGACAGGGATCTCCACTTCCATGAGCTGCCGACCAATCAAAGTGCTGGCAGCTCAGCAACATCAGCAACACCACTGGGAGCGGTGGCCACTGCTGGTACTGCGGAGGCCTTGGACCCAGGCCCAGCGCTGGAACCCCAGATCACAGGTAGGTGAGGCGGGCTGCCGAGGCCAGTCCGGAAGGTCCCGGTGAAGGGAGGGGCAAGGGGGTGATTGTGCAGTCCAGGGGGAGAAGTGTCCCAGAGGGTGAATTGATTCCCGGTGGGGGTCCTCTGTGGGCCACAGATTGCCCACAGAGGAGGGAACCCCGCCCCCCACAAGCCTGCAGGAAGTGTAACTTTTAAAACAAGGTGCCCTCCCCACATGGTGGAGGCACCTCCCGCCACTGGTAAGATCCCAGTGGCAGCTGGAAGAGGCCCTTAATTGACCATTAATAGGCACGTAAGGTCTTCAATTGGCCACTGGGCGGGAAGGCTGTCATCGGCCTATCATACTCCCAGTCAGATTGCTTGGTGACGGGGAAGTGATGAGCCCTCTGTTCCCCTGCCACCCGTCATGATTCTCCGTGCCCCCACATCTGGCCCTACCTTAGGGGGACCATAAAACCCAGCCCAATACCTCAGTGCTACAGTGGAAGCTCAGATGAAGGTCTCCAAGCAGGCTCAGACTGTTGCCATCATGAATGTGGATCACAGTGCTCAAAGGGGTATGCAGGCTCTCACAGTAGACCAGCAATCTGACCTCCACCAGTTATCTAGGATTGGTGAGGCACCACCCGTTGGGAGTGGAAGCCGCCACATTGAGCATGAACTTGCTGATCTCTCAGGATGGAAGCATACGTGATCCCACCATTGCCACTCTGTCAATGCCCTTGCTGTTGCCTTTCAGCCAACCAGCTCAGACTGCTGCCAACCATGTCGAGAGGGTACGTCCAAAGCTGGGCCTTCTGCACTCAGAGCTGCTCAAGGATGTCCTGTAGGGTCCTGCAGGCTCACCCACTGAAAATCAGCAGCCTTGAACAGCCATGCTGCATCTACTGGAGTAGAACTGCATGGAAGCACCAGAACAGACAAAGATACACGTAGGACATGACCTAAGAGAATGCACAAGGGTGAATAGTTGACTTTTGTTTGTCAAATTGCATGTAGTTGTGTATAGAAATGTTATGGAAAGATTATTGGTGGTGGCTTTTATTGCAGGATCTTGGCCAAGGAGATGCTGCAATTAGCCATTTCATATGGATGGTAAGTTGGAGCTATGGTGGTAAAGGGATGTGACCCAAAGTGAAATGGAGTTGGAGCTGGTGTTCTCAGACAACCTGTCCGGAGCAAACAGGTCCCGGCTGTATCCTCCCTGACCCTTCCTCCTCCTCCTCCTCCTCCTCCTCATCCTCCTCCTCATCCTCCCCCACCTCCTCTTCCTTCTTCTCCTCCCAAGGTGACCTCTAGATGCCTGGTGGCAATGGGTGTTCCGCTATGGTGGCAAGGGTATGAAGGATTTAACAGACTACCACGAGCTTGGAGACACACTCTGGTCAAACATTGTAAGGCTCTCTCCTAGCAGTCCAGAAGTGGAATAGTTGCTTGAGAATTCTGATGGCCTGTTCCATGATGTTCGTGCTGAGAACAAGGGCTTTCATCATATGCCCGTTGCCCTTGCATGGTCCGGTGACAGAGGGGGATCATCAGCAAGGTATAGAGATGGTATTCCTTGCCACCCTCTGGTTCTTCTTGGAGACCTGAAGACAGCAGGAATGACAGACTACTCAGAATGTAGGCATTAAGGCTGCTGCTAGGAAAGTGGGCATTTACCAATATACACTTTGATCGAGTGATAGCCCTTGTGGTTCCTGTACCTCTCCCTGTTGACATGCAGAGCCAAGTTTGTGCACTTGATGGCTCCCTGCACCATTGGGAATCCATGTGCCCATTCATACTGCTTCTCTCTGCTTAGAGAGAATATGATGCAATCACCTATCTTTGCATATAAGGCTTCCAGCACATGCCAAATGCAGTGATGTTCAGATTGTCGCCTGTTGCAGCTTGGAAAGATCTGGTAGAAGTTTAACGCACCTGTGACCTTTATGGCCACTGGCAGCTCCATCCAGTAAGACATAACCTTCTACCTTCTAGACCTTGCTGAAGATCCCCCTCTGCCACCGGACCATGCAAGGGCAATGGGCATATAATGAAAGCCCTGTTCTCACCACAAACATCATGGAGCAGGCCATCAGCATTCTATTCTTCTTCTACTATTTGAATGTGAGAATTACAAAAAATAGTGAGACAGAACTCAAAGCCCAAATTAAATGCTAATGTCTTTACCAGGTTGGTCGGCATACAATTAATAATACAAAACACCCATCAGTCACAAATACGTTACAAGGAGTTATACATAAAATCACCCAGCGAGCAGTCATCTCCCATTGATTTTTTCCCCAAAAATATACTTTATTCATAAAAATCTGTAAAAAAATACATTACAAAACAGTTCAAAACAGCACCAAGTTGACATTCAAGAAAGTGTAAAGGAAATCAGTCTGCTTCAATACAGGAGTGAGTTGCCTCACAACCCTTCCATTCCATTTAGTATGCCATGTACGTTTTACAGAAAACCCATATTTGGTGTTTACAGCCCGAGGGGTTTCCCATGGGTCCAGCCCCTCAGTTCACTATGGCGGGAGGACCTTACACAATGGTCTTTCCCCATTGAGGCTTTGCAGCAGCTGTCCCAAGCTTTAGTGCGTCCTTCAGCACGTAGTCCTGGACCTTGGAATGTGCCAGTCTGCAACACTCGGTTGTGGATAACTCTTTGCACTGGAAGACCAGCAAGTTTTGGGCAGACCAAAGAGCATCTTTCACCAAATTGATGGTCCTCCTGAAGCAGTCCCTGGGAACAGCCCATAGAGCACAGACTCCTGAGTTACAGAGCTGCTTGGGATGAACCTCGACAAAAACCACTGCATCTCTTTCCACACCTGCTTTGCAAAGGCACAGTCCAGAAGGAGATAGGCAACAGTCTCTTCCTGACCACAGCCACCTCGAGGGCAGCATGCGGAGGGGGTGAGACTCCAGGCGTGCAGGAAGGATCTGACGGGGAGGGCTCTTCTCACCACCAGCCAAGCTACATCTTGATGCTTGTTTGAAAGTTCTGGTGATGAGGCATTCTGCCGAATGACTTTGGCAGTCTCCTCGGGGAACCATCCAACAGGATCCACCATCTCCTTTTCCCATAGGGCTTTGAGGATATTCCGTGCAGACCACTGCCTGATGGATTGGTGGTCAAAGGTGTTTTTCCGCAGAAACTGTTACACGAAGGATAGGTGGTACGGCACAGTCCAACTGGATGGAGCGTTCCGCGGCAATGTGACCTGACCCATCCTTCGCAACACCGGGGACAGATAGAACCTCAGCACGTAGTGACACGTGATGTTTGCGTACTGGGGCTCTATGCACAGCTTGATGCAGCCACACACGAAGGTGGTCATCAGGGTGAGGGTGATGTTGGGTACGTTTTTCCCGCCCTTATCCAGAGGTTTGAACATCGTGTCCCTCCAGACCCGGTCCATTTTGGATCTCCAGATAAAGCGGAAAATGGCTTGGGTGACCGCCACGGCGCAGGAATGGGGTATGGGCCAGACCTGCGCCACATACAGCAACAACGTGAGCGCCTTGCACCTAATGACCAGGTTCTTACCCACAATAGAGAGAGATCGCTACTACCACATGCTCAGTTTATGGTGTACCTTGGCTACTTGCTCCTTCCAGGTTTTGGCACATGCCCTGGCCCTTCCGAACCATATCCCCAGCACCTTCAGCAACTGACCAAATTGCTTGCCTTAAGCACAGAATCACTCTTTGCAAGGATTTTTATACCTTTCAAGGTGGGCAGGATGTTTCATTGACAACTTCATATTGTCCTATCGAAATCCACCTGAAGCACAATTGTCCAATGAGGCATCTAATTCTTTGTTCAAACTGCGTTACCAGAAACTGCCTCGATGATGAGCATATGTTTACATTTCCTTCAGTAATTCCATCACATCTCGTGGATGTTGTAGATGCCTTTAAGATCTTTATCAATAAACACAATAGCAGCTCTCTTTCCTGGTCACACACACATTTTAAAACCAAAAGACAATTAAACTATTAGAGTCCATTAAACTACTGATGTCTTACAAACTATTGCTTGGAGAATTAAAGACAAGGTTTATCTTATAAAGCATATAAAAAAATAGCTACTTGTGGAGTTAGTTTCTTTGCATTTCAAAAGAAGGCAAATTCTGAAGTCATCAATTAGCGTCAGTTTGTCATTCTCTCATAGCTTTTCAAACGACTCTGTGCACCACATAAGCCAGCTGAATTAACATTTTTAAAACATGATCAGTCTCTTATCTTCATCTTTTCAGACACTATAGCTGCACGTTTTTGCATACTTGAATTTCTCCAAAGATCTAACTCAACATCAAAATGAACCTTAACTTTGCAGTTTCTCTTGCTTATTGATTTCGACGCAGTTTTTTCTAACTTCTCTGTTTTTTGCTAAACATTCTACAGCCTTAAAGTGTTTTTTCACCAGTGACTTTGTTTATCTTTAATGAAAACAGCTTGCAGAGCTGTTAACCAGTTAATTTAGCTCAAAAATCCTTTTCACCTTCACAATGCATGCTGGTCAGGTTCAGTCAATTTTCTGTACACCTGTATACAGCATAGCTTCCTGTACTTCATTTAAACTATCGATGCTCCAGGGTTGGATAGCCTTGCAAATATCAACCACGAATATTGATTGAAGATAATATTACTGCTTCTTACAGTCCTCACCCTGCAGATGCTCTTGAAGATTGTGACACAGTCCTATGACTACCTCCTTGTTAAATTTGAGTCACCTCAGGCTTTGCTTCTGGGTGAGTTAGAGGTCGGAGAAGTACTCCCAATAACCCATGGGAGATATGGCCTCCTGAGTAGAGGGCTCCTTCTTGTCCCTCTGCACGCAGCTTCTCTTTCTGATGTCTCTGATTTATTTACTGCTCGTGTTGCAGACCCAGAGCCTCCATACCTCTTGCTACTTGGGGCTGAATTTTATGGGCCCCCCTGAGAAGGGTTTGGAGGAGGGGGTGGCCCATAGAATTGCAATGGAAGGCAGGGGCATGGAGAGCCCCTCGCCTCCCTGTGGCAATGCAATTTTGTCGGGTGATGGGGGGGGGGGGGGGGGGGGTGGAATAGGCTGATGATGGCCTTCCCACCCAGAGGGCAACTGAGTCCCTTAAGTGGCCTATTAACAGCCACTTATGGGCCTTTACTGCCAGTGGCGGGATGGGGGCTGTTATGCAGGGAGGTTACCCAGTAAAACAAGGTGACCTGTCTGCGGGATTAGAGGTGGGGGGCCCTCCTCTGTGGGCAATCTGTGGCCCTTGGAGGGCATCCTTTGGGAAACCTGCACCTCCTTGAACTACCCTCCCCCTTCACTAAATGTCCACCCTCCACCCTCACCTCGCCAAAGCCTGGCAACCCCGCCTCATTTGCCTTGGATCGGGCTCCACCGTTGGGCCTGGGTCCAAGGCCTATTGCAGTACTGGCAGTGGCTGCCACTCCCAGAGGCACTGCCAATACTGCTGAGCTGTCCACCCTGTGATTAGCCGGCAGCTCCTGGAGGCGGGATCACGTCTTTAAAGGGATGGGGATCCTTGCGGGGGGCAGTCAATTGGCCTGACAGTGTAGAATCGTTCAGGGGGCGGGTCGGGTGCACTCCAGCTGGCTGAGGCGGGATGCCCCCGCCATTTCAGCCTGGCGCTGGGAGACCCACCATGGGCATAAAATTCAGCCCATGATGTGGAAAGGTCACCAAATCCTGTGCCTTCCCTGAATGGATGCAGCAACTCACCATAACACCTCCAAAAACAAGCCACAATACTTCAAGTCACAGTATTTCCACAAACTTTGCCACAGCAGATGTAAATCAAATGCACCTCACCTGCAAGTTGCATCTCTGTCCCTCTAAATAGTGACAGTGGGGCACCCCTCGTGCTGCTGAACCAGCTCAGACTGATTAGCCCATGCATGCTCTGGACCTGCACCGTCCAATTTTTGGAAACATGCATCAAATCAGCCACAGCACCTGAGTGGCTTCCCAATCTGATCACTCCTGATGCTTCCGACATATGTAAGGTATGCCCACACTGATGCCATTTCCAGCATGGGGTGCCGTGTGGATCACCTGGATGTTGCTGAAAGCACGTCACACACCATCTTCTTACTTTGGGAATTCCATAGTGCCGGCACCAGTGGAACTATGCAGGCCAATTTCGCGGCACAGTCTTTACCTCCAAGGTAAATTTTATCTGTCTCAGCCAAGATCTCTTATGAAGAAAGTGAAACTTACCATATTACATTTTTTGGTCTTTGCCCTAATCCCACCTGAATTGAGCACCTGCAATGTTTCTCCACATATAATAAAATTTCATTAAATTATCAGCTACTTACACTTGTCTATCCTAAACCTGAAGAAAAGAGGTACTAAACAAAGTGAAAGATTATAAACATATTTGTTTAATTTTTAGTCATATGTTGCTATGAACAAATCAGCCATGACTATTCGTCTTTTAGAAATCCATGATATAGCCAATAATTGAGTTGTAGCCACCCCAGTCACTGTATCTCCTGTATTCACCGGGTCTCATGAAGTACTGTCGGCCTCTGTAGTTGGGATGTTCATAGAAGATCCAGTAACCGTCCATCACATGGCAGGAGTGAATGTCAAGGTAACGGAAACGATCATAGACAGATGGACAGTCATCCATGAATTCCATCATCTGTCCTCCAAAGTCAGGTCTCTCATAAATCCTCATTCTGGAGGAGCCTCGTCTACGCTGTGTTAATGAAAAAGAAATAGAAATCACTGATTAATGTACCACTTACAAATGGAGCCACAAAATTGAAACCACGTGGAGTTATTTTGAACATTCTGCTGGAACGTTAAACAGGCAATGTGGATCAGGTACTAATTATACAAATCATCTCATTTTCATTTCCATTGAGATCAGTTGGGCAATTTCTATAATGGGCGTTTGACCCACATCGGCAGTTTTAACACCCGTCTGTAAATTGAAGATTAACCCTCCCATCTATTTTATTTTTTCCAATTGTCAACTGTACCTGCAGTAACTGTAATAATTCATAGTGAACTTAATTGTAAATGATTGTTACTGTGAAGTGAAAAAACACACTTCAACATTCGGATTGATACTGTTGGTTCCACTGCACTGCACTGGGAAATCAGGAGTCTGAAAAAAGTGTGTCGTCCATATTGGGGCTGCATGTCTGCATGTGCACACAGCTGACCTTGCCAAACAATACAAAGTCAGTTTTAAATATCAGTACAATACTTCCAGCACATAGCACATGTTGTGCTGAAAGAGTGCAAGGATCAGGGGCAAGACTTCCTAAGCAGTAGCTCTTAAAGTTTTCTTGCTACTGAACAGTTGCTTAATTGGTTATAATAAGATAAAGAGACAGAAGAGCTCTATTTAATGGAGGTGTTTTAGTGGTGCTACTGCAGGAGGTCCTCAGTGAAAATTACTGTTAGAATTGTGGAAATGGAAGTGGCAGACAGGGTCCATGCTGTGCCAGCTGTCCACAAAACTTGGGAGTAACTTGGGACAAAATATGTTGATCTCAGGAAGGTTGTGCAGATGGGAGCAAAAAGTTGCAAAGGCTCGTGGACAGATTAAGTGAGTGGACAAAAATGCAGTAGATGGAGGAACTAGGAGCTCACCCACTTTGGATCCAAGTAAGACATATCGGAATATTTTCTTAATGATGAGGAACTAGGAACTGTCAGGAGCAAAGGGAGTTAGGTGTCCATGTATACAAATTACATAGGTGCAAAAAGTAATCAAAAAGGCTCATGCAATGTTGCTGTTTATCTCAAAGAGGCTGCGATACAAAGGGAGGAAAGTTATGTTATGACCAGGTGAGAGAGGGGTCCAGGGGTTCCCTCTCAGCCTTTGCCTGGTTTAACCGTCATAGGGTTTAATTTTTGAAACACCGTGTTTTAGCTCCCCCCTCAGTGAATCCTTGTTCACTGCTTTCCAACTGTAAGGCAAAGAAATCAATTCAGACTGGTTTTCTTAAATTTAAACAAGAAAGGTGGAAGTTTAGTAATCTTAAACTCTAATTCGGGTAACGCCTACACTAGCATGCATACGCGATAAACACACATACACATAGAGACTGAAAAAGTAGAAAAGAATAAAGGGGAAAAGTTTGGGGCAATAGATGGATTTCTATCTACTGTCCTTTGAGTTTGATGTTGAGTCTTTGGCTGCCAGTAAGTCTTGCTGCTCGTTGGGGCCCAGTGCATGCTTTAACTTGTTTTGATATAGGAATCTTTTCTCTCTTGAGGACTACGTGACTTCAGAGGGTCTGGAAGCTTGGGAGAAAGCAAGAGAGAGCCATCCAGGAGAGAGGCTTTCATGTTCCAGCTTCAGTTGCAAATCTGTAGTCTGACCAAACTGTCCTGTGGGCACAATTCAAGTTGGCCAGCAGGTTAGTCATGTGACTAACTGTTCAAACAACTTTCTGCGTTTGTGGATTTCAAAGCTTTTGTTGGGGTGGGGGTGGTCGAGAGTGCTGTCTCCCACACCGACAAGATGTGGATCACCATTGCCCAGACCAGTCTCTGTTCACTGAATCATTGAACAGTTCTTCTGTCTCTCCAAGCACTGTCTCTTAGTATGCATATGTTCTTCCAGCCAAGTGTCTGGTGATCTCTTGTAAAACAAGTCATTTCTTCACTCCAGCAACAGTTTAAAATTAATGTTCGTGATGAAATTAATATGCCTCATTCTTGGCAGATGGGGGTCTTCATAGCCTTAGTCAGACCCCATCTGGAATACGGTGTTCAGTTTGGGGCATTCCTAAGGAAGGATATATTGCATTTGGAGACAATATAGAGCACATTTGCCAGATGATGCTAGTGCTTATAGGGTTAAATTATAAAGACAAATTGCATAAACTTGCATTGTATCCTATCAGGGAATGGTAGTGCAGTGATTCTGCTACTGAATGAATAATCCTGAACATGTGGATTCAAATCCCACCCTGACAGTTTCAGAATTAGAATTTGGTTTAAAACATCTGGATATACAATACCAGTATCTATTAATGACCATGAAGCTGTTGGCTTATTGAAAAAAGGAATAACTGCCTTTCAGAAAGGATACCTCCACTCCTTAGTTTGGCCTATATGTGACTCCAATCCCACACAACATGATCAACTCTTAGCTGCCCTCTGAAGTGGCTGTGCAAGCCACTCAGTTGTATTAAACTATTACATACTACACTATATTAAAGTGGATGAAATTTGTTCAAAATTGAAATTTTTTGTGACTGCAACATTCAGGATTGTACTGAATATTGGAGATTTCAGAAGTGAAGTTATATTCATGAAAGCTTGTTGGATATGATGAGAATGGTCCGGGTGGCAAGGGTACCAGATATTTACACCAGGCTTCGATACCAGTCGTCACAGACCAACTGCACAATGTTGGAGTGAAACTACCTCCTTCTCTGGAGAGGGGAGAGACATTGGCGGTAGAGATTCAAGTGGCCACTTGCACTTTGGAGAATCCAGTCAGACTGAGAAAGAGAATGAATTGCCCTTGTTGGTGGGTGTTTTCAAGGAGAAATAGTCGTAGTGAGTCATGTGGGCAAACAAGGCAACTGTGAACTGCATGAAGTAGCTGTGCACTGCACAGTCATAGCCAAGATCCACCAACTTACCAGTTCAAGGCACTTGTTACATGATCTGCTTCTGATAGAGCTATTCCTGTCCAGGAATTGCTGTCGAGGACTGGTTGAAAAAGTATGCACAACTGCCTGACTGTCTCTTTTAAGGCTTATAATCTCCATTAGCAGTGGTAATCAGATTTGTCCATATACTATTGCCTGGTCCCATGCAGAAGATGATGGCATAAGGATGTTGGCGAACAGAGTGCCTAACTGGCAAACATACCAATCTGATATTCCTCCACAGAACCTCCACTTCCTCTTTGAATTGCTGCACATACAGATACCCACACAAGCATTCCAGTATGAGCTAATCCCTGGATAAGAAGTAGATCTCACAGACGCAGAGCACCTTGATGAGGCTTCCTGAATATAGCTTCTTTGTATCTAACAACTACATTGTAAAAGTACTTTCCGTTTGAATCAAAGAAATACAGCAAATACAGCTAGTAATTGAAATTGCATGAGGCCACTTTAAGAGGAAAAACTTACAATAATGGAATTAACCTCCCTTCCAGCACCTTCCTGAAATGAGCATTCAGCACTTGGCACACTGCAGATATTCCAGGCACACCATGGGACACTGCTCTATTTCACATCAATTTTGGAGATCGACTGAGCCTTGTGTGCAACACGTGTATCGGCCATTTGTGTTGTTAGTACTCCCAGGTACAGTTTTATACAAAGTGCACATAAGGTACCTCATCACCCAATAATGTGGGCACTGATGCACACAGCACAGTAGCGTGCTGGGCATCAAAAATTGCATTATCGGTCTTCACCCAATGTTTCAGTTCCACAGAATTATACTTACATATTTGAAGTATACAATCTACTTATAACTCGAGAAACTTACATAAATAGACATGTGACATGATCTGATGCAGTCATTGAATCCCATCCGGCATTGGTAGTCAGGATATCCACCCATAGTCAGAACATACTGGTGTCCCATGAAATTGGGTCCTTCATACACCACCCAGCAGCCACTCTCAACGCGGATGGAGTTGCAATGACTGAGGTAAGAGTGCAGGCCAGCACAGTCACCGGTGCACTCATAGTGCTGACCCTGGAAGTTTCTTTCTTTGTAGAAGATGATCTGCAAAAGAAAATGTGGATAAGTTAGCTCACTGAGGGAGCTAGCAGAAATGCTTATTTTATTTATTCATTCATGGGATGTGGTGATTGCTGGCAAGGCCAAACATTTATTGTGGTGCAGGTACATCCACAGTCCTGTTAGGGAGGGAGTTCCAGGATTTTGATCCAGCAACAATGATATATTTCCAAGTCAGGATGGTGTCTGATTTGGAGGAAAACTTGGAAGTAGTGTTTTCTATGTACTTGCTGCCCTTGTCTCTTTAGGTGGTAGAGGTCATGGATTTGGGTGGTGCCATTAAAGAAGCCATGATGAGTTGCTGCAGTGCATCTTGCAGATGGTGCACACTGCTGCCACAAGACACCAGTGTTAGAGGAACTTAACATTCTAGGTGATTAATGGGGTGCCAATCAAGTGGGCTGCTTTGTCCTGGATGGCGTCAAGCATCTTGAGTGTTGTTGGAGCTGCACACATCCAGGCAAGTGGAGAGTATTCCATAACATTCCTGACTTTTGCCTTGTAGTTGTTGGAAAGGCTTTGAGGAGGCAGAAAATGAATCACTTGCTGCAGAATTCCCAACCTCTGACCTGCTCTTGTATCCACAGTGTTTATATAGTTAATTCAGTTAAATTTCTGGTTAATTGTAACCCTCAGGATGTTGATGGTGAGGGATTCAACAATAGTAATGCCACTGAATGTCAATGGGAGATGGTTAGACTCTCTGTTGTTGGAGATGGTCATTGCCTGGCACTTCTGTGGCATAAATGTTACTCGTCACTTATCAGCCCAACCCTGAATGTTGTCCATGTCTTGTTGCATGCAGGCACGGACTGCTTCATTATCTGAAGGGTTTTGAATGGAACTGAACACTGAAATCATCAGGGAACATCCCCACTTCTGACCTTATGATGGAGGGAAGGTCACTGATGAAGCAGCTGAAGATGGTTGGACCCAGGACATTACCCTGAGGAACTCCTGCAGTGATGTCCTAGAGCTGAGATGATTGACCTCCAACAACAACAATCATCTTCCATTGTGCTAGGTATGACTCCAAGCAATAGTTTTCCTTCTTATTCCCATCCTGGCTAAAGATGGTTATGAACACTTCAGCCTTATCTTTTGCACGATGGGCCGGGCTCTGCCATCTTTGAGGATGGGGGTGTTCATGGAGCCACCTTTCCCATGAGTTGTTTAATTGCTCACGACCATTTAAGACTGGATTGGCAGGACTGCTAATCTTTGATGAGATCTGTTGGTTGTGGGATCACTTAGCTCTGTCTATAGCATGTTGCTTCTGCAGTTTAGCATACATGTACTCCTGTGTTTTGGCTTCATCAGGTTGGCATCTCATTTTTAGTATACCTGGTGCTGCTCCTGTTATGCTGTCTACACCACTCATTGAACCAGGATTGGTCACCAGGCTTAAAGGTAATGGTAGAGTTAGGGATAATCCAGGCCATGAGGCTACAGGTTGTGGTGAAATGCAATTCTGCTGTTGCTGATGACCCACAGCACCTCCTGGATGCTCAGCTATGAGCTGTTTCATCTGCTCTGGATCCTATTCCATTTAGCACAAGGTAGTGCCACAAATCATGGCAACTCATAACCTCTCAGTGTGAAGGCTGGACAAGGTCAGTGCAGTGTTCATTTCTATCAATACTTTCATGGAGAGATGCATCTGCAATACATAGAATGGTGAGGATGAGGTCAAGTATGTTTTTCCCTTGGGTTAATTATCTCACCACCTTCCACAAGTTCAATCTGGCAGCTATGTCCTTCAGTACTCAACCAGATCAGTCAGTAATTATGCTACTGAGCCATTCTTGGTGATGGGCATTGAAGTCCCCCAGATGAGTGTAATATTATTTGTTCCTGAGATATGTAAACTACTGTAAGCCTCACAAGATTATAAATAATATCCAAAGAAAACATGGGGTTTTATTATAACTTAACTAGAACATTATATATATATATATATATATATCTTTGGCCTCCTTATCTCGAGAGACAATGGGTAAGCACCTGGAGGTGGTCAGTGGTGTGTGGAGCAGCGCCTGGAGTGGCTATAGAGGCCAATTCTAGAGTGACAGACTCTTCCACAGGTGCTGCAGAAAAATTTGTTTGTCGGGACTGTTACACAGTTGGCTCTCCCCTTGCGCTTCTGTCTTTTTTCCTGCCAACTGCTAAGTCTCTTCGACTCGCCACACTTTAGCCCCGCCTTTATGGCTGCCCGCCAGCTCTGGCGAACGCCATATAAATAATATATAAACAGTTACTGCATGAACCACATCTAAACATATCTCACTCTGTCAGGCTACACCCACAACTCACTGGTTATGTGTGACGCAACAGACCTTCACTTATATCCTCCTGAAGGTGGTCCCACGACATCTCCCTTTTTTACAAAGATAAATACATATGTATAATATGCAATGATGTTGCAGTTCGGACTAACTGTCCATGATTAAAACAGAATGTTATTTACAAGTAAGTAAGTTTAACACTCTCTAAAATGTAGAGGAGGTTTGCTTATTCGTGCCGATTTTGTTATTTGTAAACCTCTTCCCAGAGCTGAGCTCATCTTGATGACTTCTCTGAGGCTCTAGTGACTCAGGACTCTGGGTGGTATGTTATTCCTCTGTGCTTGTAGCCTCTGTAAATTCATGTCCAGACTTTTTGAACATGTCTGCAATGCCACAGGTTTGTCACATGTAGCATTGTTGTACAGCTCTCTGAGTTAACTTCGGTTCCATCAAAGAATCAGATCATTGGGTGATTGGATCTTGTACAATTTGGGCTGGTCACATATGCCCGCAACCTCTGCAGGATATCAAGTTCTCGACGCATGATTGAGGACTCGAACCTCCCGGCCTACTGGCAATTGAGCTCATTTTGGTCCTGCTTGTCTGTCATACGATGCCTTCATCCTCCCTTGTTTGGAAAGATTAGAAAAATGATGACTGGCAACATCACCAATCACCAGCAATCCCTCTGGCCTCTGGGTACTTGCTGCAATGAACTGGAGCCCGAGGAGAGACTTCCAGTCATATCACCTCTTTGTGTCAAGACTCCCAGCCTTTGTGTCATCCTTTACATGGACTGACCTCATACACTCGGCCTGGATATTTTCTACCATCTTCAGTGCGTTACCGAATCCATGTTGTGACAATTCGTAAATCTCGGCATACTGGAAGCCCTGCAACAGCTGGTCCAGTTGTATCTATAATATAAAACATTTGTTGTAGCCATTCGGAGCTCCCATAGCTGCACTGCAAGGTTATTGTTCCAATGCACTTGCTTAGGGAACTATTGTGGGCAGTCAGCCTAGCTGTGGTGGGTTGTACCATGGATTCTAATCTCTTTAAGTACATGTCCTTCAGTACACAGATGGGCAGAATATTTGCACTTGCTCCGGTATTGATTTTTACTCTGAGCTAATGCTTGTCATCTTCTGTGGACATATAATCCCAACCATGGCGAATGCCTCAAATTGCATAATAGCATTGAGATGTTGATCCAAATTAACTGCATTATAGGAAGGATGTGGAAGCTTTGGAAAGGGTGCAGAGGAGATTTACTAGGATGTTGCCTGGTATGGAGGGAAGGTCTTACGAGGAAAGGCTGAGGGACTTGAGGTTGTTTTCATTGGAGAGAAGGAGGAGGAGAGGTGACTTAATAGAGACATATAAGATAATCAGAGGGTTAGATAGGGTGGATAGTGAGAGTCTTTTTCCTCGGATGGTGATGGCAAACACGAGGGGACATAGCTTTAAGTTGAGGGGTGATAGATATAGGACAGATGTTAGAGGTAGTTTCTTTACTCAGAGAGTAGTAGGGGCGTGGAACGCCCTGCCTGCAACAGTAATAGACTCTCCAACTTTAAGGGCATTTAAGTGGTCATTGGATAGACATATGGATGAAAATGGAATAGTGTAGGTCAGATGGTTTCACAGGTCGGCGCAACATCGAAGGCCGAAGGGCCTGTACTGCGCTGTAATGTTCTAATTCTAATTCTAATTCTACTCAGAGAGTAGGCATAAATGGGTCATTTTCTGGTTGGCAAGATGTAATGAGTGGTGTGCCGTAGGGATCAACTTTTTAGAATATTTATAAATGATTTGGATGACGAGACCGAAGGTATGGTTGCTAAATTTGCTGACGACGCAAAGATAGATAGGAAAGTAAGTTGTGAAGAGGATATAAGGAGGCTACCAAGGGATATAGATAGGTAAAGTGAGTGGGCAAAGATCTGGCAAATGGAGTATAATGTGGGAAAATGTGGAATTGTCCATTTTGGCAGGAAGAATAAAAAAGAAGATATTATCTAAATGGTGAGAGATTGCAGAGCTCTGAGATACAGAGGGATTTGGGTGTTCTACTGCATGAATCGCAAAAGATTACTATGCAGGTACAGCACATAATTAGTAAAGCTAATAGAATGTTATCATTTATTGTGAGGGGAATTGAATACAAAAGTATAGAGGTTATGCTTCAAGTTATACAGGGCATTGGTGAGACCACATCTGGAGTAATGTGTACAGTATTGGTCTCCTTATTTAAGGAAGGATGTATATGTGTTGGAAGTAGTTCAGAGAAGGTTTACTAGACTTAATACCTGGAATGGGTGGGTTGTCTTATTAGGAAAGATTGGACAGGCTAAGCTTGTATCGGTGGAGTTTAGGAGAGTAAGAGGCAATTGATATAAACATATAAGATCCTGAGGGGTCTTGATAGGGTGGATGTGGAAAGGATGTTTCCCTTTGTGGAAGAATCTAGAACTAGAGATAACTATTTAAAAATAAGAGGTCGTCCATTTAAGACAGAGATGAGGAGAATTTTCTTTTCTCTCAGAGGATTGTGAATCTTTGGAACTCTCTTCCTCAAAAGGCAGTGGAAGCAGAGTCTTTAAATATTTAAGGCAGAGGTAGATAGATTCTTGATAAGCAAGGGAGTGAAAAGTTATTGGGGGTAGGCGAGAATGTGGAGTTGAGGTTACTATGTCAGCCATGATCTTATTGAATGGTAGAGCAGGCTTGAGGGGCCAAGTGGCCTACTCCTGCTCCTAATTCGTATGTTCGTATTTTCGTATATTCATGGCTGGATGCCAACAGTTAGGGGCAGCTATGGCAATGGGTCTAGTGACCAAGGCTCAGAAGCCTTCTAAGCCTTGTAACAAATGTGGCCTGAGTCACCCAATTCACAGTTGCCTGGCGTACCAGGACCAGTGCAATGTTGTGGCATTTGAGGACATTGGGGAAGGCAGTGCAGAAGGCCGAGCCTAGATACTGCACAGAGGAATGATGGCAGATCACAGGCAGAGAGAATGTCTGCAAGACAGAATGGCAAATGAAACAAAAGGTATGCAAACATACAACAAAAACTCAAGCAGGTACATCAGGTCAGCAGAGAGACCGATTGTCAGGAAGACACGGGTGAAGAATGCACTCAGGCGAACAGCAAGCAAGCTAGCCAATCTTCTATCCATGATGGCTTCAAATTTCCATCTGTCATTCAGTGATGCATCTATGGTGTACCCTTACTTCTTTTATAGCAGGTCTTTTTTGAAAGGCTTCTAAGGGGGTAGACGTGATTGCTAGCTTTATAACCAGTCCAACAGTTCAATATCTGCAAAGTCACATTCTTGAGCTTTGTCTCGGCCCCTTGCAACAAACTGGTCAATCATCTTGTCTTTGCTGGTAGGTCATAAACTCAAGCCTATTTTAGTTGTCCTTTTTTTTTAGTTTAATGGGCAGGGCCTAAGCCAAAAAGAGAGGGATTGTCAGCTGAGGATCAGAAGGACTCTAGCAAGACATGAACATTCCTAGGGGAGCAACTGAAGGTGAAGTAGTAATGTCTTTAGCTACTGCTTTCCAATTTTTTGACCCACCGCCAGATTAGTTGAAAGCTTTGATCCCCTGGCAAGTTACCTACTGTACTCACAGAGTTTCAACACCTCTCTGTAGCCTGGCTTGCTGCAGTGTTGTGGGTTCTCCTGCCAGCTGCTCTCCGCCTCAATCTTCAGCCACTCCAGCTAGGCAATCGACTGTTCCTTCTTCTCTCCTCGTGTGTTCTTCAGAAAAATTCAAAAGTTGCCAGGATGTTATATTTGGTGGTCTTCAGAAAAAAAATCTCATACGTTGCCACAATGTAGTATTTGGTGGCCTTAAGAAAATATATATCCCAATCATTGCCATCATGTAATATTACTTTTTCCTTAGATATGTGAACTATTGTAAGACTCACAGGACTACAAGTAATATCCAAAGAAACTGTGGGTTTTTATTATAACTTAACTAGAATGCATACATACAAACAGGTACTACAAGCCATATCTAAACACATCTCACTCTGTCAGGCTACACCCACAATTCTCTGGTCATGTGTGATGCGACATCATTTCCTCTGGTGGCCTTCACTTACATCCTCTTAAGTTGGTCCCATAACAATAAGAACATTAGAGCAAATGAATTAGGAGCAGTAGTAGGACATATGCCCCCTCAAGCTTGCTCTACCATTTAATAAGATCATGGCTGATCCTCAACCTCAACTCCACTTCCCAGCCCGATCCTTTAGGGTCCAAAAATCCATCGATCTCAGCCTTCAATGTTGAAGCATCCAATGCTGAACATCCATAGTCCTCTGAGGTATTCTCTGAGTTGCTACCCTCAGTGCTTTTTCCGAGTGGTGTTCAACGTGAAGGAGCACTGATTCATCAGCTGAGGGAGTGCGGTTGGTCTTAACCAGCAAGAAGATACCTTGCCCATATTTGACCTGGTCCCATGAAACTTCATTGGGTCTGGAATCAATGTTGAGGACTTTCAGGGCCACTCCCTTCTGACTGTATACCACTGTGCCATCACCTCTAATGGGTCTGTCCAGCCAGTGGGACAGGACATACCCAGGAATGGTGATGGAAGAGTCTGGAACATTGTTTGTAAGGTATGATTCTATGAGTATGCCAGGCTGTTGCTTGACTCATCTGTGGGACATAGAGTCATAGAGTTATACAGCACAGAAACAGGCCCTTCGGCCCATCGTGTCTGTGCTGGCCATCAAAGACCTACCTATTCTAATCCCATTTTCCAGCACGTGGCCCATAGCCTTGTATGCTATGGTGTTTCAAGTGCTCATCTAAATACTTCTTAAATGTTGTGATGGTTCCATCCTCTACCACCCCTTCAGGTCGTGTGTTCCAGATTCCAACCACCCTCTGGGTGAAAACATTTTTCTTCAAATCACATCTAAACCTCCTGCCCCTTGCCTTAAGTCTATGCACCCTGGTTATTGACCCCTCCACTTAGGGAAAAAGTTTCTTCCTCTCTATCCTATCAATGCCCCTTATAATTTTGTATACCTCAATCATATCCCCCCTTAGCCTTCTCTGCTCTAAGGAAAACAACCCTAGCCTATCCAGTCTCCCTTCATAGCTGAAATGCTCCAGCCCAGGCTACATCCTGGTGAATCTCCTCTGCACCCTCTCCAGTGCAATCACATCCTTCCTATAGTGTGGTGCCCAGAACTGTACACAGTACTCCAGCTGTAGCCTAACTAGCATTTTATACAGATCCATCATAACCTCCCTGCTCTTATATTCTATGTCTCAGTTAATAAAGGCAAGTATCCCATATGCCTTCCTAACCACCTTATCTACCTGTGATGCTGCCTTCAGTGATCTATGGACAAGTACACCAAGGTCCCTCTGACCTGTACTTCCTAGGGTCCTACCATCCATTGTATATTCCCTTGCCTTGTTAGTCCTCCCAAAATGCATCAACTCACACTTCTCAGGATTAAATTCCATCTGCCACTGCTCCGCCCATCTTACCAACCCATCTACATGGTCCTGTAATCTAAGTCTTTCCTTCTCAATATTTACGACACCACCAATTTTCATGTCATCTGCGAACTTACTGATCAAACCTCCTATATTCACGTCTAAATCACTACAAACAGCAATGGTCCCAAAACCGATCCCTGTGGTACACTGCTGGTCACAGGCTTCCACTCGCAGAATCTACCATCACCCTCTGCCTCCTGCCACTAAGCCAATTTTGGATCCAATTTGCTGAATTGCCCTGGGTCCCATTGGCTGTTACCTTCCATGCGGGACCTTATCAAAAGCCTTACTGAAGTCCATGTAGAGTACATCAACTGCTTTACCCTCAACTACACATCTAGTCACCTCCTCGAAAAATTCAATCAAGACAACTCCCCCAATTTTGGCACAAGTCTCCAGATGTTAATGAGGAGGACTTTGCAGGATCGACAGGGCTGGGTGTGCCTTTGGCATGTCAGAAATTGCTGCATAGGTCTGCAACCCAGGGGACAATGATTTGGAAAATAAGACCTACCTTTCCCATTTCTCAGCTGCTTCAGAGTAATAGCTCGTTGTAAGTGATGCCAAATTGTGCAGTATCTCCTCTTTTTATATACTTACTCGACCTGCAGCATATGGAAAAGCATTTGTCATGTTAATCACAAAGCAGTTTAAAACTGATGTGACAGCTTTCAAATTGTCAACATTCTTTGAGCTCTTGTCTTCTTCAGGCACAAAAGAACTGCTCAGTTTGTAAAGCGGAGAATTTACCTTACTCTGTACGACGCTGCCTCGAATTTCTTATGCAGACTCTAGTGGTGAAAGTATTTTGTCAGAGAGACAGCAGAAATCGAAACAAAAAATGCTAAAAATATAAATATTGTAATTTAGAAGCATGTTTAATTTCTTTTTGAAATCCCCTCTTCTCCCGAAGCTGGTGACTGGTGCTGCGGAACAGTTCCAAGTACCTTGTCCAAGTAACCATTCTTCAGGTGTGAGCTGAAGCATTGAGTGTCTGCAGGATACATGACCTTGGTGAATATCAACATTGAATCTGAAGCCCACCACAAGTGAGCAGTTTCAAGAAATCACTGGATGTTGATTTGGAACTGGAATCCTGGATGGGTTTCCCGCTCCCTAGAGGAGGAGCATTGAGGCCAATTGTAATGATCCTTGTTCCACCACAGCTGAGACCAGCTACATCAGAGATCTGGCATAATTTTTTTATATGGCTCCTTTGTATATCGGGCAGTGGATTTACCAATAAAATCATTGAACAACTAATATTTACTATTGCAGAACATGTTTTTATTGTATGCTCTGAAAACATTAATGGAACCAGAGAGGTCGGGTGTGAGGGATGGGGTCATGACCCCCTCAATCAGTTTGAGGACAGCCAATGCAGGCCAGTGGTTTTCAAAGTTCCAGCCTCATTTAAATCCTCATTAACAACACACATGGATTATTTATACCTAACTCTAGTCTTCAGACCAAGTCCTTAATTTTTGCTGTTCCTTATTGAGTCAAGACTGTGATCTTTCATTTTTTTCAATGGCTTTGTCAAGTATATTTGTTGAAATAGTTATCAGTTTGTGCAAGAAATTGGCTGTCCATGTAAAGAAGCTATTCCTTAAGCTTATATTTGCATCTCCACTTTTCATTTCCTCGCTAAGTAGATTTCCTTATCCAGTAAAGTTATGACGGTAGAGCGTGAGTAGCCCTAAGCTCTGAAATTATCTCCCCATACCTCTCTGCCATGCTTCCTCCCGATGCTCCTTTAAGTCCCTCCTGTAATCCCACCTCTTTGAACAAACCTTTAGCAACACCTCCTAATATCTCTTTCTTCATCGAGGCATTCATTTTTATCTGATAACTCATCTGTGAAGCACCTTGAGGCATTTTTCTAATTTAAAAGCACGAAATAAATAAATGGTATTGTTATTATCGACAAACAGTTACCTTCACAGCCCTTGGTTTTGGGTAGATAGTTATTTTCTATTGCTAGTTTGTCAAGAGCAGAGCTTCCAAGCAGCAAGTACTTTGCTTTTGTAACTTACATATCTCCTTTTACGTAATAAAACATCCCAAGGAATTTCACAGGAGCATTATAAAACAAAATATGACATTGAGCCACATAAGGAGATGGTTGGTCAAATGACCAAAAACTTTGTCAATCAGATAGGCTTTAAGGAGTATCTTAAAGGAGAAAAGAGAGGTGGAGAGTCAAAGAGGTGTAGGGAGTGTATTCCAGAGCTTGGGGCCCAGTGGAGTGATTTTTTTCAATTCAATCATGGGATGTGGGCGTTGCTGGCAAGGCCAGTATTTATTGCCCATCCCTAATTGCCCTGAGAAGGTGTTGGTGAGCTGCCTTCTTAAACCACTGCAGTCCACGTGAGGTAGGTACACCCACAGTGCTGTTAGGAAGGGAGTTCCAGGATTTTGACCCAGCGATCGTGAAGGAACGGCGATATAGTTCCAAGTCAGGATGGTGTGTGACTTGGAGGGGAACTTGCAGGTGGTGGTGTTCCCGTGCATCTGCTGCCCTTGTCCTTCTAGTTGGTAGAGGTCGCGGGTTTGGAAGGTGCTGTCTAAGGAGCCTTGGTGCACTGCTGCAGTGCATCTTGTAGATGGCGCATATTGCTGCCACTGTGCATCGGTGGTGGAGGGAGTGAATGTTTGTGGATGGGATGCCAATCATGCGGGCTGCTTTGTCCTGGATGGTGTTGAGCTTCTTGGAGCTGCACCCATCGAGACAAGGGGAGAGTACTCCATCACACTCCTGACTTGTCCCATGTAGATGGTGGACAGGCTTTGGGGAGTCAGGAGGTGAGTTACTCGCCGCAGGAATTCTAGCCTCTGACCTGCTCTTGTAGCCAAGGTATTTATATGGCTACTCCAGTTCAGTTTCTGGTCAATGGTACCCCCTAGGATGTTGATAGTGAGGGATTCAGCGATGGTAATGCCGTTGAATGTCAAGGGGAGATGGTTACATTCTCTCTTGTTGGAGATGATCATTGCCTGGCACTTGTGTGGTGCGAATGTTACTTGCCACTTATCAGCCCAAGCCTGGATATTGTCCAGGTCTTGTTGCATTTCTACATGGAGTGCTCCAGTATCTGAGGAGTCACGAATGGAGCTGAACATTGTGTAATCATCAGCGAACATCTCCACTTCTGACCTTATGATGGAAAGAAGGTCATTGATGAAGCAGCTGAAGATGGTTGGGCCGAGGACACTACAATGAGGAACGCCTGCAGTGATGTCCTGGAGCTCAAATGATTGACCTCCAACAACCACAACCATCTTCATTTGCGCTAGGTATGACGCCAACCAGCGGAGAGTTTTCCCCCTCATTCCCATTGACTTCAGTTTTGCTAGGGCTCCTTGATGCCATACTCAGTCAAATGCTGCCTTGATGTCAAGGGTAGTCATTCTCATCTCACCTCTTGAGTTAATCTCTTTTGTCCATATTTGAACCCAGGTTGTAATGAGGTCAGGAGCTGAGTGGCCCTTGTGGAACCCAAACTGAGCATCACTGAGCAGGTTATTGCTAAGCAAATGCCGCTTGATGGCACTGTTGATGACAAATTCCATTACTTTATTGATAATTGAGAGTAGACTGATGAGGCGGTAATTGGCCGGGTTGGACTTGTCCTGCTTTTTGTGTACAGGACATACCTAGGCAATTTTCCACATTGCCGGGTAGATGCCAGTGATGTAGCTGTACTGGAACAGCTTGGCTAGGAGTGCGGCAAGTTCTGGAGCACAGGTCTTCAGTATTGTTGCCGGAATATTGTCAGGGCCCATAGCCTTTGCAGTATCCAGTGCCTTCAGTCGTTTCTTGATATCACGTGGAGTGAATCGAATTGGCTGCAGTCTGGTATCCGTGATGTTGTGGACTTCAGAAGGAGGCCGAGGTGGATCATCAACTCAGCACTTCTGGCTGAAGATTGTTGCAAATGCTTCAGCCTTATCTTTCGCAATAATGTGCTGGGCTCCCCCATCATTGAGGATGGGGATATTTGAGGAGCCACCTCCTCCAGTTAATTGTTTAATTGTCCACCACCATTCACAGCTAGATGTGGCAGGACTGCAGAGCTTAGATCTGATCCGTTGGTTATGGGATCGCTTAGCTCTGTCTATCGCATGCTGCTTACGCAGTTTGGCACGCAAGTGGTCCTGGATTGTAGCTTCACCAGGTTGACACCACATTTTGAGGTATGCCTGGTGCTGCTCCTGGCATGCCCTCCTGCACTCTTCATTGAACCAGGGTTGGTCTCCTGGCTTGATGGAAATGGTAGAGTAGGGGATATGCTGGGCCATGAGGTTACAGATTGTGTTTGAGTACAATTCTGCTGCTGCTGATGGCCCACAGCGCCTCATGGATGCCTAGTTTTGCATTGCTTGATCTGTTCAACATCTATCCCATTTAGCACGGCGGTAGTGCCACACAACACAATGGAGGGTATCTCCAATATGAAGGCGAGACTTCGTCTCCGCAGGGACTGTGCAGTGGTCGCTACTACTGCCATGGACAGATGCACCTGTGGCAGGCAGATTGGTGAGGACGAGGTCAAGTATGTTTTTCCCTCTTGTTGATTCCCTCACCACCTGCCACATACCAAGTCTAGCAGCTATGTCCTTGACTCTGTCAGTAGTGGTGCTACCGAGCCACTCTTGGTGATGGACATTGAGGTCTCCCACCCAGAGTACATTCTGCGCCCTTGCCACCCTCAGTGTTTCCTCCAAGTGGTATTCAACATGGAGGAATACTGACTCATCAACTGAGGGAGGGCGGTAGATGGCAATCAGCAGGAGGTTTCCTTGCCCATGTTTGACCTGATGCCATGAGACTTCATGGGGTCCGCAGTCGATGTTGAGGGCTCCCAGGGCACCTCCCTCCAGACTGTATACTACTGTGCCGCCACCTCTGCTGGGTCTGTCCTGCCGGTGGGACACGACATACCCGGGAATGGTGATGGCAGTGTCGGGGACATTGTCTGTAAGGTATGATTCGGTATGACTATGTCAGGCTGCTGCTTGACTAGTCTGTGGGACAGCTCTCCCAACTTCGGCACAAGCCCCCAGATGTTCGTAAGGAGGACTTTGCAGGGTCGACAGGGCTGGGTTTGCCATTGTCGGTTCCGGTGCCTAGGTCGATACCGGGTGGTCCGTCTGGTTTTATTCTTTTTTATTTATTAAAATCAGGGAAGCACAACAGGCCAGAATTAGAGGTGTGCAGATATCTCAGAAGGTTGTGAGGCTGGAGGAGATTACAGAGATAGGGAGGGGTGAGGCCATTGACGGATTTGAAAACAAGGATGAGAATTTTAAAATCAAGACGTTGCTTGACTGGGAGCCAATGTAGGTGAGAGAGCACGGGGGTGATAGGGGAACGGGAATTGATGTGAGTTAAGACACGGGTAGCAGAGTTTTGGATGACCTTAAGTTTACAGAGGATAGAATGCGGTAGACCAGCCAGGAGTATATTGGAACAGTCAAGTCTAGAGGTAACAAAGGCATAGATGAGGATTTCAGCTGCAGATGAGCTGAGTCAGGGGTGAAGTCAGACAATGTTATGGAGGTAGAAATAGGCTGTCTTAGTAATGGCAAGAATATGAGATTGAAAGCTCATCTCTGGGTCAAATGTGACACAAATGTTGCAAACAGACTGGTTTAATCTTAGACTGTTGCCAGGGAGAGGGATTGGGTCGGTCGCTAGGGAATGGATTTTGGAGCAGGGACCGAAAGCAATGGCTTCAGTCTTCCCAACATTTAATTGGAGGAAATTTCTGTTCATCCAGTACTGGATGTCTGATAAGCAGTCTGATAGTTTCGCAACAGTTGAGGAGTCAAGATAGATGGTGGTGAGGTAGAGTTGAGTGTCGCAGCAGACAAGTGAAAACTAAGGCTCTGCTTTCAAATGGTAACACCGAGGGGCTGCATGTAGATGAGTAATAGGAGGGGGGGGCAAGGATAGATCCTTGGGGGACACTAGAGGTAAACATGCGGGAGCAGGAAGAGAAGCGATTGCAAGTTATTCTCTGGCTCTGATTAAATAGATAACAGTGGAACCAGGTGAGATCAGTCCCATCTAGCTGGAGGACAGTGGAGAGGCATTGGAGGAGGGTGCTGTGTTCAACGATGTCAAAGGCTGCAGCCAGGTCAATAAGGACAAGGAGGGAAAGTTTACCTTCGTTGCAGTCATATAGGATGCCATTTGTGACTTTGATAAGAGCTGTTTCCGTACTGTGGCTGGGGCGGAAACCTGATTGGAGAGATTCCAACATGCAGTTCCGGGATAGATGGGAACAGATTTGGGAGGTAACAACACGTTCAAGGACTTTGGAGAAGAATGAGAGGTTGGAGACAGGATGGTGTTTTGCAGGGATGGTGGAGTCAAGGGTTGGTTTTTTGAGGAATGGGGTGATGATGGCAGATTTAAAGGAGAGAGGGACAGCACCTGAAGAGAGAGAACGGTTAACAATACTGGCTAATAAGGGGACCAGGAGGGGAAGTTGGGTGATCTGTAGTTTCGTGGAAATGGAATCTAAAGAACAGAGGGTGGGTCTCATGAACAAGATGATCTCAGACAGGACATTAGGGGAGATTGGACAGAAACTGGAGAAAGATGTGTGTTCAGGGCTAGGGCAGGGGGAGCACTAGAGGAAGTGTGGCCAGGTGGGCTAGTGAAAGGGAGGGATGTGGCAGATGCAGCTGATTGGATGGTCTCGATCTTAGTGACAAAGAAATCCATGATCTCCTCACGCTTATTATTGGAGGTGAGAATGGAGGGGACAGAAGACAGGGGTTTAAGAAGACAGGCACTAGGAGACACACTTTATTTAGAGATACAGCACTGAAACAGGCCCTTCGGCCCACCGAAAGCTTTTTAAAAGCTTTCTCATATCAAAATATATTTAATTGACAAACAAACTGACTAGTGCACACCAATGAAAGTATTAAATGGTTCAGTATTTTCTATTTTTACTTATTTCTTTAAAATCAGTTACTCACAGCTGGAAGACTGGACACCCTTAATAAAATGCATACTTTGGTGATAAACTCTTTGTCAGCTGTATTATTAAAACTACAAGAAGTTACCACTCTTAAATACATTAAGGAATACTTTTTAAAAGAAAAAAAAGGAACATTTACATTCAATTATGCTGCCCAATTGCACTGTATCATGGAAGATTTTAAGTTTGTAATATGGAAATGAATTTTAGCAGAAACTTGGAAGCATTACCTAACCAACGCAATTTCATGTGCACTTTCTCAATTGTGCCCAAAGTGAAAATTCCACCCACAAATATTTATAGTAATGAACAGGTGTATCCAACTCTTAAGAGTGTGAATTCAGAAGGTTCTGATGAAAGGTCACAGACCTGAAACGTTAACTCTGCTTCTCTCTCCACAGATGCTGCCAGACCTGCTGGGTATTTCCAGCATTTCTAGTTTTTAATTGTCCAGAGCAGTGCTGGTATCTGGTAGTCTCATGCAGAATATTTTACCACAATAATCTCAACTGTATATTATCATTATAGTGAGTTATTAGAGAAGTAGAAAATGTGTGGGCCATAAGACTGCCAGAAAAGCTGTGATCGGGCCAATAGCACCATCCTGATCTTGCTGGAGTTTGTGCAGTTAATAGATTATCTCATTTGTATAGCACCAGCAGGTGCCCTTTCCCTCACCTGGACTTCCTCTGATAAGGAATACTTGCACCTTTCTTGAGGTTGTTATGCTTCAGCTCACTGGGCCTAACAGCCTCTGGTGTTCCACCAGTGCATTTATGGACTGGAGAAGTGGGAGCTTGCAAAGTACAAAGTCCCCACACCCAGCCTTTCCCCCTTGGTTCACGTTGCCTAAGAAGGGCTGGGCAGACACTCCATCACTTACAAGGCTGAGCAGAAATTCACAATCAAGTTCAGGACTTGGTGCATCTGAGACAAGCTTTCTTCCTCAACTTTGCAGTTGGACTCCCAGGCACATCTGAAGGCATTTAGCCACGTAAATTCAATCAGTAACATTGACAAGTTAATGTAGTAACTTCAAGAAGGAGAGACTACAAATGTAACTCACTATGAACAAGGATTGTTAGTCCCATGATGGAATCAAAGGTGGTCAATTCTTTAGCCTTTCAGTTCCCTAAGGAAATCTGAAATAAAGGTACACATGTCAAGCAGAAAGCATTTTAAAATTTAGGTAAAATTCTCTGGCATACAGCAATAACATCACCTTGTAATTATATACTGCATTTAATGTAGTAAAATATCCTAAGGCATTTCACAGGAGTGGTAGCAAAGAACACTGGACACTGAACCACATCAAGAGATATTAAGACAGATGACCAACAGTTTGGTCAAAGGTACGTTTTAAGGAGTGTCTTAAAGGGGAAAAGAGGGGAAAAGCGGTGGAGCACGTTAGGGAGGGAATTGCAGAGCTTAGGGTCTTGGCAGCTGATGGCATGGTTGTCAAATGTGAAGTGATTAAAATCAGGCATGCTCAAGAGGGCAGGATTGGATGAGTGCAGGTATCGGAGGTTGTGGGGCTGGAGAAGATTACAGAGGTAGGGAGGGGATGAAGCTTTGGAGGAATTTGTAAGCAAAATACACGAATTTTAAAATAGAGACATTGATTAACTGGCAGTCAATGTAGGTCTCTGATGGATAATGCGACTTGGTGCTAGTTATAGCATGCACAGCTGAGTTTTGGATGATCTCAGATTTTAAAACAGTGGAACGTGGGAGGTCAGCCAGGAGTTCATTGTAATGGTCAAGACTAGAGGTGACAAAAGCATGGATGAGGGCTTCAGCAGCAGATTATGGAATCATAGAATGATAGAATGGTTACAGCACAGCAAGAGGCCATTTAGCCCATTGCATCCTTGTCAGCATGCTGCAAGTGTCTCCACCACAGTCCCAGGTAGTGTATTCAGAGATCTTAACCACCCGCTGTGTAAAAACAACTTTTCCTCATGTCACCTATGGTTCTTTTGCCATTCACCTTAAATTGGTGTCCGCTGGTTCTCGACCTATCCGCTAATGGGTACAGTTTCTCCTGATCTATTGTGTCTAGACTCCCTCATGATTTTGAACACCTAGCAAATTTCCTTCTCAACCTTCTGTTCCCTAAGGAAAACAACCACAGCTTCTCCAATCTATCCACATAACTGAAGTCCCTCATCCCTAGGACCATTCTCATTAATCTTTTCAGCACCCTCTCTAATGCCTTCACATCCTTCCTAAAGTGCAATGCCCAGAAATGGACAAAATACTTCAGTTGAGACTAAATCAGTGTTTTATACAGGTTCACCACAACTTCCTTGCTTTGTACTTTATGCCTTTCTTTACAAAGCCCAGGAACCCGTTTGCCTTATTAACTGCTTTCTTTACCTGCCCTGCCACTTTCAACAATTTATGCACATATACCCCCAGGTCTCTCTGCCCCTGTACCCCTTTTAGAATTGTGCCCTTTAGTTTATATTGCCTCTCCTTGTTATTCCTACCAAAATGAATCAGCCTGTAAATGTCCTCTTGAAGTTTATCACTATCCTCCTCACAATTCATAATTCTTTCAAGTTTAGTGTCATCTGCAAATTTTAAAATTGTGCCCTGCACACCCAAGTCAAGGTCATTAATATAGGTCAAGAAAAGAGTGGTTCATGTACCGACCCTTGGGAAGCCCACTGTATACCTTGCTCGAGTCCAAAAAACAACTTTTCACCACTTCTCTGTGTCCTGTCACTCAGCCAACTTAGTATCCATGCTACCACTGTCCCTATTAATCCATGGGCTTCAACTTTACCGACTAGCATGTTGTGCGGCACTTTTGGAAGTCCATGTATACCACAGCAATCACATTTTCCTCATCAACCCTCTCAGTTAAGTCATCAAAAAAACTCAATCAAATTAGTTAAACACAATTTGCCCCTTCACAAATCCCTACCGGCATTCCTTAATTCATCCCTTTATCCAAGTAACTTAATTTTGTTCCAGATTATCATTTCTAAAATCTTTCCCACCACCGAGGTTAAACTGACTGGTCTGTAGTTGCTGCTGATTGAAAGATCTTTGCACTGTACCTGCTCAAAACAAGAAGCAGCTACCTCATTCCTGATAAGTGTATGTGTATCACCAATTATAACACAGATGTAAATTCAAAGTAGCAATACTTGCACTGTAAACATACATTGATCAAAGCAAAGATTACAGATTGCGACCAAAAAAGAACTGTTGAAAGCACAGAGAAAGGGTAAGACCGTCAGGGATAGAATACTAGTGTACTTAAACAAAAGGCCAAGAAAATTGATCATGCTATGGTGGAGATGTTTACAATCAGGATTTGTAACAAAGGTTTAGAGAGAAATGTAAATAAGGACCAACTTTAAAGGGTGAGAAAGGAAGGTTCTGGAAATTATATGCTAGTGAGACTGAGATCTGTTGTGGGGCTAAAGTTAAAAGGCTCTCTTAATCAAGGGCATTATTTAACACCAAGGAGCGTGAAGTCATCAAGACAAATTAGCATATCCTTATGGAAGGTCGCGGGTTAGAATTCTGGAAGGAGGTATATGGATGAAAGAATTATCATGGATGTTGTTTGTATGAACTTTGATACAGTGCCACATGGTAGTTTGGTGGGCAGTTATTGAAGTTGATTGTCAATGGACTGCAACAAATATTACAGAGATTAATCATAGAGAGAGGGAGAGAGACAGGGAGAGAGTTGTGCAAATGGAGTCGTGCCAGAGTATTAAGAAATGATTGAGGACACCCCAGGGCTCAGAGCTGGCACCTTTACCCTTCACATTGGGAAGTGGGAATAGAGACAAACTGCCTGAATTTTCTAAACTAACAAAGGTGGAATTTGTAAATAATCAAAAGCAGATTAGTCAGGTACAAAATGATAAGATTAGGGGAGCGTAATGAACACTGGAAACATAAATTAAATGGTGTTTGTGCACAGAATAGAGCATGAGAATAAATTTCAGTGTCTTGGTGAATGACAGTGCTGTGTAATGCAAATATATCTTGGGTTATCTTGCACAAAAAATTGAACACAAATCATGCTTGCTAGAATGAACCCTGTCTATTTAAAATCTCATGGTTAAGGCTATATTATTTCTATTACTGTACCAAGAAAGCTCCTACAAAATGAGGATTTACGAGAGGTCTGACTTTGGAGGACACACGATGACCTTCATGGATGACTGTCCATCTGTCTATGATCATTTCCGTTACTGTGACATTCACTCCTGCAATGTGATGGACGGTTACTGGATCCTCTATGAACATCCCAACGACAGAGGCCGACAGTACTTCATGAGACCCGGTGAATACAGGAGATACAGGGACTGGGGCAGCTACAACTCAACTATTGGATATTTCAGGTGCATGAAAGATTTTTAGATTGTTCTTGACAAATATCAAGTTTTCTTGCTGAAATATCCTTGAAAATAATAAAATCTCCTCACCTTGGCAGTCATTGTTAGTCATTTATTTTTGGATTGTTGTGGAAATCAATAAAATCTCTTGGAAGTCTTCGTGTTGCAGTCTCAGGCTGATAATTTTACCTCTTTGAGCTTAGTTAACTAAAATATTTCAAGTCAATAAACGGAAATTTAGGAATGAATATTGTCCATATTATTGTTAATTAAATACATTGACTTGTAAAAATGAACATCAAACACTTGTTCGCTATAAATGAAGATTGCGGGGAACATAAAAACTGACTGTAAAAGTTTCTATAGGTATGTGAAAAGAAAAAGATTGGTGAAGACAAATGTAGGTCCCTTACAGTCAGAAACAGGGAAATTTATTATGGCGAATAAAGAAATGGCTGACCAACTAAATGCATACTTTGGTTCTGTCTTCACAAAGGAGGACACAAATATCATACCAAAAATGTTGGGGAACACAGGGCTTATTGAGAGAGAGGGACTGAAAGAAATCAGTATTAGTAGAGAAATGGTGTTGGGGAAATTGTTGGGATTGAAGTCTGATAAATCTCCAGGGCCTGATGGTATGCATCCCAGAGTACTTAAGGAAGTGGCCATAGAAATAGTGGATGCATTGGTGGTCATCTTCCTAGATTCTATAGACTCTGGAACAGTTCCTACAGATTGGAGGGTAGCTAATGTAACCCCACTATTTAAAAAGGGAGGTAGAGAGAAAGCAGGGAATTATAGACCAGTCAGCCTGATGTCGGTAGTGGGGAAAATTCTAGAGTCCATTATCAAAGATTTTATAGCAGAGCACTTAGAGAACAGTGGTAGAATCGGGCAATCAGCATGGATTTACGAAAGGGAAATCATGCTTGACAAATCTACTAGAATTCTTCGAGGATGTAACTAGTAGAGTTGATGAGGGGAAGCCAGTGGATGTGGTTTATTTGGACTTTCAGAAGGCTTTCGACAAAGTCCCACATAAGAGATTAGCATGTAAAATTAAAGTGCATGGAATTGGGGGTAGTGTATTGTGATGGATAGAAAATTGGTTGGCAGACAGAAAACAAAGAGTAGGGATAAATGGATCTTTTTCCGAATGGCAGGCAGTGACTAGTGGGGTACCCCAGGGATCGGTGCTAGGACCCCAGCCAGTCACAATATATATTAATGATTTAGATGAGGGAACTAAATGTAATATTTCCAAATTTGCAGATGACACAAAACTGGGTGGGAGGGTGAGTTGTGACGAGGATGTAGAGAGGCTTCAGGGTGATTTGGACAAGTTGAGTGAGTGGGCTAATGCATGGCAGATGCAGTATAACGTGGATAAATGTGAGGTTATCCACTTTGGTAGCAAAAACAGGAAGGCAGATTATTATCTGAACAGCTATAAACTGGGAGAGGGGAATATGCAGCGAGACCTGAGTGTTCTCATACACCGGTCATTGAAGGTAAGCATGCAGGTGCAACAGGCGGTAAAAAGGCAAATGGTATGTTGGCCTTCATAGCGAGAGGATTCGAGTACAGGAGCAGGGATGTCTTGCTGCAATTATACAGTGCCTTGGTGAGGCCACACCTGGAATATTGTGTGCAGTTTTGGTCTCCTTATCTGAGGAAGGATGTTCTTGCTATAGAGGGAGTGTAGCTAAGGTTTACCAGACTGATTCCTGGGATGGTGAGACTGACATATCAGGAGAGATTGAGTAGGTTAGGATTATATTCGCGGGAGTTCAGAAGAGTGAGGGGGGATCTTTTAGAAACCTATAAAATTCTAACAGGACTTGACAGGGTAGATGCAGGAAGGAAGTTCCCGATGGTGGGGGAGTCCAGAACCAGGGGTCTGAGGATACAGGGTAAACCTTTCAGGACTGAGATGAGGAGAAATTTCTTCACCCAGAGAGTGGTGAGCCTGTGGAATTCGCTACCAAAGAAAGCAGTTGAGGCCAAAACATTGTATGTTTTCAAGAAGGAGTTAGATATAGCTCTTGGGTCTATAGAGGTCAAAGGGTATGGGGTGAAAGCGGGAACAGGCTACTAAGTTGGATGATCAGCCATGATCATAATGAATGGTGGAGCAGGCTTGGAGGGCCGAATGGCCCACTCCTGCTCCTATTTTCTATGTTTCTATGTATCATTTCATTTGACTGAAGGAAATCTAGAATATAAATCAGGCACTTTTAAAGTAAAAATATCAACAGGATTTAGTGTAGCTTCACGCACACTCACAGCCTCAAGAGAAAGTAAATCCTTTTTCAAGTTAAATCATTGAATATCACATCAGGTAATAAAAATATTGTGGAATTCACTTCCAGAATTGACCATTTTCAGCGAAAAAAATACATCCATTGCTCAGTGTTGAAATACAAAAACCACATTTGATTCAATGCTGTGTTTGGACACCCACTTTAAAATTAGTTGTACAACTCAAAAACAATCTTGCAGTGAAAACAAATGACACTTTATCGAAGAAAAAATAAAGGCAACAGTTTACATGCGCTGGAAATCTGAGATATCACAGAACATGCTGGAAACACTCAGCAGGGAAGGGCCCATCTATGGAGTGAGAAACAGAATTAACTTTTCAGGTTTATAATCTTCCCTCCGAGCTTCCAATGGAAAATGGCCATGATTCAACTGTCCTCTGATTTGACATCTACTGGGAGACCGGCCTTGAAAGCTGAGTGAACAGTTAGAAAAAGTGAAAAGCTTAAAAAAAAGGGGACAGAAAGATAGCGGTATTGTTAGTGGACTAGTAATCCAGAGGTCCTGGCTAATGCTCTGGAGACAAGAGTTCAAATCCCACCATGGTAGCTGGAGGAATTTAAATTTAATTAATACATCTGGAATAAAATGTTAGTCTCATTAATAAAGGTCAGGAAACGACCAGATTGTTGCTTAAACCCATCTGGATCACTCTTGTTCTTCAGGGCAGCAAACTTTCCATCCTTACCCAATCTGACCAACGTGTGACTCCAGACCCACACCAATGTAGTTGACTCTTAACTGCCCTCCGAAATGGCTTAGCAAGTTACTCAGTTGTAAGCGGCTCAACACCACCTGTTCAAGGGCAGTTAGGGATAGGTAATAAATACTGTCCTTGCCAGTGATGCTCACATCCCAAGAATGAAGGAAACAAAAACATGGAAAAGTTTGGACCACTGAAAGTGCAGCGATCACTCGGAAGAATATAGTGATCTCTGGGAAAGGACGGCTATTTCTGGGAAAATACAATGCTTTCTGGGAAAGTACAGTGATCTCTGGGAAAGTATAGCAATCATCGGGAAGGTAGAGTGGGGATTTGGGAAAATACAATAATGCTTGGGAAAACACAATGATCTCTGGTATTCTAGGAGAATGTCATCCACTTCTCCCCTTTTGAACCATAATTGATAGGCAGCCCAAGATCATCATTAAATACAAAAATCGAACAGGGACTCTAATTCTCAAATGTTGAGAACATGAACCACAAGGATCCACTTGGATGATCAAATCCATTTATTCTGCAGATTGTTCACAAGCTAATCTATCAAGAAACCAATCTCTTCATTGTTATGAGGGAATGTTCGACATAAACTCTCTGCTACCAAAGGAGAATAAAGCAACACCCCAGAATAGCCATCCAACCTCAGTTATATAAGAAAGTCTGCTCCAGAATATTACAGATCTTGGAGGATGGAGATAGGAAAACGATGTCCCATCAGGCAATGAGCTTTTGCTAAAATGTATTATTTTCAAGTTCCTTATCACCCACTTTTTGAAAATGGATCAATTTGGCCTTTATCAGTTTACCCTCAGGAAAAACAGAGCAAAATGCTACTTTTGATCCTTGTTGCTGTTTTCTACATCTTAGCTTTTATTGTTCTCTTTCCTATTTCAAGTAAAGCCAGCTATTTGAAACAGATCTGGGTGATTTTGGAGCCATGACTGTTCCAAAACTGCCTTGTTCAAATAAACAATTAAAGTGAAATGAAAGCAAGGTGGAAAGGGTCAGTGACACATCAGGTGTCTTTCAGGTGCTTTACTGCAATGAATGCAACAAGCGTTTGAAAAGTTGTTTGAACAAAGCAGTTCTGGAACAGTCATGGCTCCTAAATCACCCAGAACTCACTCAACGGTAACAGGCACTTTGTTGAATTTTGCTGATTTTCATCAATGAACCATTAGAATAATGAAGTACAGCCCAGAGAGGCCGTTCTGCTCGACATAAATACCAAGCTGTGTGAATCAGTCAGTTAAACCAACTGTGAAATCAAAATGGGAAAGGCAAGGATAATTCAAGAGTTTATGCATTGTTTTAGAATTCTTAATTAAGTATCTCCTAGTTTAGGAAATTATTAATTTCCAGCCTTATATCTTTCCACAGATCATCTTTTATGAGGACAGGAACTTCCAGGGTCGGTACTATGAGTGCAGTACTGACTGTGCTGACCTGCACTCTTACTTCAGCAGTTGTAACTCCATCCGTGTTGACAGTGACTGGTGGGTGGTGTATGAGAGAACCAATTACATGGGATACCAGTATGTTCTGAGCAGGGGAGAATATCCTGACTACCAGCGCTGGATGGGATTCAATGACAGCATCAGGTCATGTCGCACCTACTCATATGTGAGTTACCTTTGATGATTTTTGTATTTTACCCGAATCGAGGACTTGAAAATGACAACTTGCTGAGCAATTAAGTTTGTTGGTATCAACTATGGAAACCATTCTGCTGTTTTCATGTACACTAATGCTTTGCAAATGACTCATCTAAATATTCTTTTTTTTAATCGTTCATGGGATGTGGGCATTGCTGGCTAAGCCAGGAATTATTGCCCATCCCAAATTGCCCTTGAGAAGGTGGTGGTGAGCTGCCTTAGAGTCATAAAGTCATAGTGATTTACAGCACAGAAACAGGCCCTTCGGCCCAACACGCCTGCGCCGACCATCAAGCACCCGTCCTAACTAATCCCATTTCCCCGCGCTTGGCCCATAGCCTTGTATGTTATGGCGTTTCAAGTGCTCATCTAAATACTTCTTAAATGTTGTAAGTGTTCCTGCCTCTACCACCCCTTCAGGCAGTGTGTTCCAGATTCCAACCACCCTCTCAGTGAAAAAATTTTTCCTCAACTCCCCTCTAAACCTCCTGCCCCTTACCTTAAATCTATGCCTCCTAGTCATTGACCTCTCTGCTAAGGGAAAAAGTTTTTCCGATCTACCCTATCAATGCCCCTCATAATTTTGTATACCTCAATCAGGTCCCCCCTCAGCATTCTCCGCTCCAAGGAAAACAACCCCAGCCTATCCAGTCTCTCTTCATAACTGAAATGCTCCAGCCCAGGCAAGATCCTGGTGAATCTCCTCTGCACCCTCTCCATTGCAATCACATCCTTCCTATAGTGTGGTGACCAGAACTATACACAGTACTCCAGCTGTGGCCTAACCAGCGTTTCCTACAGCTCCATCATAACCTCCCTGCTCTTATATTATATGCCTTGGCTAATAAAGGCAAATATCCCATATACCTTCCTAACCACCTTATCTACATGTGCTGCTGCCTTCAGTGATCTATGGACAAGCACCCCAAGGTCCCTCTGACTCTCTGTATTCCCTAGGGTCTTACCATCTGTTGTAAATTCCCTTGCCTTGTTAGACCTCCCAAAGTGCATCACCTCACACTTCTCAGGATTAAACTCCATTTGCCACAGCTCTGCCCATCTTACCAGCCCATCTATATCTCCCTGTAATCTAAGGCTTTCCTCCTCACTATTTACGACACCACCAATTTTCATGTCATCTGCGAACTTACTGATCATACCTCCTATATTCATGTCTAAATCATTAACGTACGCTACAAACAGTAAGGGTCCCAGCACTGATCCCTGCGGTACCCCACTGGTCACAGGCCTCCATTCACAAAAACAACCCTTGACCATCACCCTCTGCCTCCTTCCACTGAGCCAATTTTGAATCCAATTTGCCAAAGTACCCTGGATCCGATGGGCTTCTACTTTCATAACCAATCTCCCATGCGGGACCTTATCAAAAGCCTTACTGAAGTCCATGTCGACTACATCAACTGCTTTACCCTCAACTACACCGCTAGTCACCTCCTTGAAAAATTTAATCAAATTTGTTAGACACGATCTCCCCCTGACAAAGCCATGCTGACTATCCCTGATCAATCCCTGCCTCTCCAAGTGGAAATTAATCCTGTCTCTCAGAATTTTTTCCAATAATTTCCCTACCACTTATGTTAAACTCACCGGCCTGTAATTATCTGGTTTATCCCTGCTACCCTTTTTGAATAATGGTACCACATTCGCTGTCCTCCAATCCTCTATTACCTCTCCTATGGCCAGGGAGGATCTGAAAATTTGTGTCAGAGCCCCCGCTATCTCCTCCCTTCCCTCACATAGCAGCCTGGGATACATCTCATCTAGGCCTGGGGATTTATCCACCTTTAAGCCTGCTAATACAGCTAATACTTCCTCCTTTTCAATGCTAATTTGATCAAGTATATCACAATCCCCCTCCCTGATCACTTCACCTACATCGTCCCTCTCCATAGTGAACACAGATGTAATCGTTCAAAACCTTACCTATGTCCTCCGGCTCCACACACAGATTGCCTCTTTGATCCCTCATGGGCCCCACTTTTTCCCTGGTTATCCTCTTGCCCCTAACATACTTGTGAAACGCCTTGGGATTTTCCTTTATCTTATCTGCCAATGATTTTTCATGCCCCCTCTTTGCTGTCCTAATTACTTTTTTAAGCACTCCCCTACACTTCCTATACTCCTCTCAGGCCTCCACTGTTTTCAGCACTCTGAATCTGCCATATGCCTCCTTTTTTTTCCTTATCCAATCCTCTATATCCCTTGACATCCAGCGTTCCCTTGACCTGTTGCACCTACTCTTCATCTTTACGGGAACATGCTGCACCTGAACCCTCACAATTTCCCTTCTAAATGACTCCCACTGGTCTGATGTAGACTTTCCTATAAGAAGCTGCTCCCAGTTCACTTTGGCCAGATCCTGTTTTATCATATTGAAATCGGCCTTCCCCTAATTCAGTATTCTTATTTTCGGTCCGTCTATGTCCTTTTCCATAACAACCTCAAATCTTACAGAGTTATGGTCACTATCCCCGAAATGCTCCCCCACTGCCACTTCTACCACTTGTCTGGCTTCATTCCCTAGGATTAAGTCCAGTACCGCTCCTCCTCTTGTAGGACTCTCAACGTGCTGGCTCAAAAAGCTTTCCTGAATGCACTTGAAGAATTCCGCCCGCTTTAAGCTTTTTGCACTCATACTATCCCCTCGAATATAGGGGAAGTTGAAATCCCCTACTATTATTACCCTATTATTTTTGCACCTCTCTGAGATTTGCCTACATATCTGCTCCTCTATCACTGCCTGACTGTTTGGAGGCCTGTAGTACACTGCCAGCCAAGTAATAGCCCCCTTTTTTTTAAATTCTACCCATATGACCTCATTAGAGGAACCTTCTAAGATATCATCCCTCCTCACTGCAGTAATTGTCTCTTTAATCAACAGTGCAATGCCACCTCCTCTTTTACCCCCTCCTCCATCATGTCTGAAGATTCTGTACCCTGGAATATTGAGCTGCCAGTCCTGCCCCTCCCTCAACCATGCCTCAGTGATAGTAATAATATCATATTCCCATGTGTTAACCAACGCCCTCAATTCATCTGCCTTGCTGGTAAGACTCCTTGCATTAAAATGATGCAATCCAGCCTTGCATTATTTGCCTGAGCCTTAACAGGTCTACATTTACTCTTCCCTCCAGACTGACTTAGCTTCACATTTATATTTGATTGCACGTCACCCCCTACTGTGCTTCCGCTCTGTATCCCATCTCCCTGCAAATTAGTTTAAACCTCCCCCCACCCCACCCCACAACAGCACTCGCAAACCTCCCAGCAAGAATGCTGGTCCCGTTTCGGTTCAGGTGCAACCCGTCTATCTTATACAGATCCTACCTTCGCCAGCAACAGGCCCAGTGATCCAAGAAACTAAAGCCCTCCCTCCTGCACCATCTCCCCAACCATGCATTCATCTGCTCTAACCTCCTATTAATATACTCACTAGCCCGTGGCACCGGAAGAAACCCGGAGATTACAACCTTTCAGGTCCTACTTTTTAATCTACTGCCTAGCTCCCTAAATTCTTTTTGCAGGAACTCATTCCTCTTTCTACCTATGTCATTGGTACCAACGTGGGCCACAACCTCCGGCTATGCACCCTCACCGTCCAGAATACTTTGTAGCCGCTCGATGATATCCATGACCCTTGCACCAGGGAGGCAACGTACCATCCTGGAATCATGTCTGCGACCACAGAAACGCCTTTCTGTCCTGTAATCATAGAATCCCCTACCACTATTGCCCTCTTGTCCCTTTTTCTCCATCCCAGCACAGCTGAGTCAGCCATGACATTCTGGTCATAACTCACGGTGCACTCTCCAGAGGAACCCTCTCTCTCATCGGTACTCAGAACTGAATACCAGTTAGAAAGTGGAATGTCCTCTGGGGACTCCTGCACTACCTGCCCTGACTTCTTTGTCTGTCCAGCAGCCACCCAGTCACCCCTGACTGTGCTTGCCTCGGCACCGGCTTGACAACCTCCTGAAACGTGCCATCCACATAGTCCTCCACCTCGCGGATGTGTCACAATGACTCCAGCCGCTGCTCGAGCTCCGAAACCCGAAGCTCAAGCTTCTGCAACCGGAGACACTTTCTGCAGAAATGTTCGCCAAGGTCACATGGCAAGTCCACGACTTCCCACATTGCACAGGAGGTATATTTTGCTTGGCCAAGCTACCCTGCCATTGATTACTTTTACAATGAAAAAAAATCTTGCTGGTGTAATAACCTACCAGCTATTTACAATCAACTTTTATCCCCTGTACCTTTTGAAAAAGATTTAGACCAAAAAGCACCTTCCACTGCCCCCAGCCAGCGAAAATACCCACACTTAACTTACAGCCTCACTCCATGCAAACAGCACTAGTATAGCCAGTAAATACGAAAAATTTACGGGTAGCTATCCTAGGACTTTAATTTAAAAGGAACTTTTTTTTTTAAACTCCAGTCAATCTCAGTTATCCCCAGGCAATAACAGCTGCTGCCCACCGATCGAACAGCGCACAGAATTTCAGTGATTTCACTGTTCGTTTTTTTACACACTAATTCCAAACAGAGTGCGTGTAGAAACAGTCAGAGAGCCACTGTCCCGGACTTCAGGTTAGTGAAGGGCCTCGAGCCCCGCTCTTTCTTTTATAGGTCTGTTTCCATTCCCGACTCCTTCCAGGTCTGCCGCCGCCGTCCCTTGGCCGTCCGCCTACTTGAGCTGCTGCAGTCCTTGTGGGATAGGAACACCTGCAGTGCTGTTAGGAAGCAAGTTCAAGGATTTTGACCCAGCAACAGTGATGGAATGGCAAAATAGTTCCAAGTCAGGATGCTGTGTGGCTTGGAGGGAAACTTGCAGGTTGTGGTGTTCCCATGCATCTGCTGCCCTTCTAGCTGGTAGAGGTCGCTGGTTTGGAAGGTGCTGTCTAAGGAGCCTTGGTGCATCTTATAGATGGTACACACTGCTGCCACTATGCGTTGGTGGTGGATGGAGTGAATGATTGTGGATGGGGTGCCAATCAAGCGGGATGCTTTGTCCTGGATAGTGTTGAGCTTCTTGAGTAAAAACAAGAAATGCTGGAACCACTCAGCAGGTCTGGCAGCATCTGTGAAAAGAGAAGCAGAGTTAACGTTTCGGGTCAGTTCCGAAGAAGGGTCACTGACCCGAAATGTTAACTCTGCTTCTCTTTTCACAGATGCTGCCAGACCTGCTGAGTGGTTCCAGCATTTCTTGTTTTTATTTCAGATTTCCAGCATCCGCAGTATTTTGCTTTCATTTGAGCTTCTTGAGTGTTGTTGGAGCTGCACGCATCAAGGCAAGTGGAGAGTATTCCATCACACTCCTGACTTGTGACTTATAGATGGCGGACAGGCTTTGAAGAGACAGGAGGTGAGTTACTCACCACAGGATTCCTAGCCTATGACCTGCTCTTGCATCCACAGTATTTATATGGCTACTCCAGTTCAGTTTCTGGTCAGTGTTGATAGTGGGGGATTCAGCAATCGTAATGTCATTGAATGTAAAGGGGAGATGGTTAGATTCTCCCTTGTTGGAAATGGTCATTGCCTGGCACTTGTGTGGTGTAAATGCTGCTTGCCATTTATCAGCCTAAGACTGGATATTGCCCAGGTCTTGCTACATTTCTACACGGAGTGCTTCAGTATGTGAGGAGTCGCGACTGGTGCTGAACATTGTACAATCATCAGCGAACATCCCCATTTTCGAACTTTTGATGGAAGGAAGGTCATTGATGAAGCAGCTAAAGATGATTATGCTTAGGACACTACCTTGAGGAACTCCTGCAGCGATATCCTGGAGCTCAGATGATTGACCTCCAACCATCTTCAATTGTGCTAGGTTTGACTCCAACCAATGGAGAGTTTTCCCCCGATTCCCATTTACTCCAGTCTTGCTAGGGCTGCTTGATGCCATACTCGGTCAAATGCTGTCTTGATGTCAAGGGCAGTTACTCTCACCTCACTTCTTGAGTTCAGCTCTTTTGTCCATGTTTGAACCAAGGCTGTAATGAGGTCAGGAGCTGAGTGGCCCTGGCTGAACCCAAACTGAATGTCAGTGAGCAGGTTATTGCTAATCAAGTGCCGCTTGATAGTACTGTTGACGTCACCTTCCATCACATTACTGATGATTGAGAGTAGACTGATGGAGTGGTAATTGGCCGGGTTGCATTTGTCCTGCTTTTTTTCTGTGTACAGGACATTCCTGGGCAATTTTTCACATTGTTGGGTAGATGCCAGTGATGTAGCTGTACTGGAACAGCTTGGCTAGGGTCTGGAGCACAGGTTTTATATTTGAAATAATAATAGGTGGATAGTTTTGTTCTTAAAATCATAATTAATTAAACTTAAATATTAAGAGATCTGCACACTGGTCCACAGTTTAAAGAAAATACAGTAATATAATTAGATGACTTGGTTCACATTAATTAATCAGTTAGAATTGAAAGGCTGCATGTTAGATTGGACGTTTAGAATGTAAAAATATCATTTTAAGCTCGACTAAGTTAGGACTTACTGATAGAAATTTACCTGGACTAAAATATTAAAGAGACAGAAAGACCATCTAATATGTAACAAATAAATATTGATGTTAAAAACTTCCTATCTGTATAGCCCAACTAGAATCAGTCCTGAATTTTCTGTTCCAACATTTCAGTGTTGTTCTGTAATAGTTTATACAAGAGATGCATTGGGGAATTTCGTTAGCAGGTAATCAACTTGTTCAATCAATGATACTGAACATTCTATTGCTGTTCAGAAGCATCATCTGCAACTCTTCATAAACTCCCTGCTCAACAGAAGTCTGTCTTTCTAAATGCTGACATTGTTAACTTCATCACAAATATGATCTTATTGATATTACAGTACCGAGGTGCAAACTACAAAATGAGGATTTACGAGATGACTGACTTTGGAGGACAGATGATGGAATTGATGGATGACTGCCCATCTGTCTATGATCGTTTCCGTTACCATGGCATTCACTCCTGCCATGTAATGGACGGTTACTGGATCTTCTATGAACATCCCAACTACAGAGGCCGACAGTACTTCATGAGACCTGGTGAATACAGGAGATACAGTGACTGGGGCGGCTACAAATTAACTATTGGATCTTTCCGGCGCCTGAGGGATTTTTAGATTGTTCTTGAAAAATATGATGCTTCTTTGCTGAAATATTCTTGAAAATAATAAAATCTCCTCTACTTGACAGTCATTGTTATTCTTTTATTTTTAGATTATTGTGGAAATCAATAGAATCAATCTCATGGAAGACTCAGAGTTGGGGGTCTCATGTTGAGTATTTTACATCTTTGATCTCAGCTAATGAATATATTTCAAGTCAATAAATTCAGAATTAGGAATAAATGTTGTCCATATTCTTCTTCTTCTTCTTTGGCCTCCTTATCTCGAGAGACAATGGATAAGCGCCTGGAGGTGGTCAGTGGTTTGTGAAGCAGCGCCGGGAGTGGCTAGAAAGGCCAATTCTAGAGTTGCTGCAGAGAAATTTGTTTGTCGGGGCTGTTACACAGTTGGCTCTCCCCTTGCGCCTCTGTCTTTTTTCCTGCCAACTACTAAGTCTCGTCGACTCACCACACTTTAACCCCGTCTTTATGGCTGTCCATATTATTACCAATTTAATATAAATTGCTGATGTACTGGCCAGAATCTTCCAATCCTCGTTATATACAGGGTGGTGCCAGAGGGCTGGAGAATTGTGGATGTTGCACAATTGTTCATAAAAGGGTATAAGGATAAACCCAGCAACAACAGGACAGTCAGTTAATAATCCAAGACACAATTTACAGTCACTTGGACAGTGTGGTTTAATTAAGCAAAGCCAGCATGGATTTGCTAAAGGCAAATCATGTTTAACTATCTTGATTGACCTTTTTGATGAGGTAACAGAGAGGGCTGGTGAGGATTATGTGGTTGATGTGATGTACATGTACATCAAAAAGGTGCTTGATAAACTTCCGGTCATTGCAGGCTCCCCCACCTGCCAAGAATGAGGCACATTAATTTTACCGCATGGACATTAAATTTCAAATTGTTGCTAGGAAGAAGAGAAGGCCTGTTACAAGGAATTGCCAGGCTCCTGGCCGGAAAGACATTTTTGCATGTTAGCAGACAGTGTTGGAACAAAGGAGCTACCCCCTTCTCCCAATACACAGAACAGATGTGGTTGGACCAGTTTAGCCACATGATTAACTGGCTGTTGCAGAGTTTGAACTGAGAGTTTTAAAATTGGAGAAACAGTGTTTGAAGACAGAAAGCTCTTAGCTCCTGGATTGAAAAGACTCCTCTCCTCCTGTTTGCTCCCATCTCTTTCTCACAGAACTGAAACCCACTGAAGACACATGAGCCCCAAGAGAGAACAGTGAACAAGGTTTAAGAAGAATACTGAGCCCCAACGAAAAGCAAGATCTACCTACAAAAGAACTCTACAGTGAGCGCAAAGAACTGTAACAAGCTCTTCAGATATTGCTTCAAACATTTTCACTTTATTTTTCTTCTGCCCTTTTCTGCCTCTATTTACACGTGTGTATTGCATATGCATGCTAGCGTGGGGCGCGGCGTGTATCCGTAGGCATTAACCGAATTAGAGTTTTTAGCTTAAGTTTAATAAATTTCACCTTTCTTCTTTAAACCTAAGAAAGTCTGTTTGTGCTCATTTCTTTGCCTTATAATTGGAAAGCAGCGAACAAGGATTCACCAAGGGGGAGCTCAAAACATGATGTGTTTAAAATTAAACCCTGTTACAGTAAAACCAGGTGAAGGCTGAGGAGCCCCTAGACACCTTTCTCACCTGGTCATAACACTTACACATAAAATGCTTGCCAGAGAAGCTGAAACCCATGAATAAAAGGATACGAAGTTGGCTGAGTCACAGGAGAAAAAGTACTCTTGACTAGTTGTTTTTTGTAACGGAGGAAGGAATACAGTGGTGTTTCCTAGGTGGATTCCAAGACTTCTGCTTTTCTTGATCTACGTTAATAAGCTAGACTTGGCTGCACACAGCACAATTTCAAAATTTGCAGATGACACAAATTATGAACTGTGAGGAGGGTAGTGATCACCTTCAAGAGGACATATACAGAGTGGTGGAATTGGCAATATATGGCAGATGAAATTTAATGCAAAGAAGTATGAAATGATAGAATTTGGTAGGAAAAATGATGAGAAGCTATAGAAAATAAAGGTTACAGTTCTGAATGTGGTGCCAGAACAGAGAGACCTGAGGGTATATGTACACAAATTCTTGAAGGTGGCAAGTGAGGCTTATAAAATGGTTAAAAAAGTATATCGGATCCTGAGCTTTATAAATAGAGGCATAGAGTACAAAAGCAAGGAAGTTATAGTGAACCTTTATAAAGCACTGGTTTGGCCTCAATGGGGCAAATGTTAAGAGTCTCTCTGAACCAAGGCGATCATTTAATATCAAGGAGCATGAAGTCATCAAGACAAATTAGCATATCCTTATGGCGGACACTGGTTAAAATTCTTTAAGGAGGAATTGGAGTTTATGGATGAAAGTAACTCCATGAATATTGTTTATCTAGACTTTGATACAGTACCATATAGTGAGCAGTTATTGAAGTTGATTGGCAAATGACTGCATCAAATGAGAGAGAGAGACAGAGAGAGCTAAAGATTAAATGGTGTTCCTGCATAGAATGTAGCATAGAAAAGGATCTGGGTGAATTGGTGAATGGCAGTGCTGTATAATGCAAATACATCTTGGGTTAAATTGGAACTGAACCACAAATCACAGTCACTGGGACTTGCACAGTAGAAGACACAAGTTCCATACAAGAAATAGGCAGTAACCTAGGGGATGAAAAGAGTGAGGAAATTAAGGAAACTAATAGCAGCCAAGAAAAAGTATTGGAGAAGCTTGAGGGACTAAAATCTGATAAGTCCCCAGGACCAGATGGCCTACATTCTAGGGTTCTAAAGAGATAGCTGCAGAAATAGTGGATGCGTTGGCTAAGATTTCCCAGAATTCCTTAGATTCAGGAATGGTCCTGTCAGATTGGAAGTTGGCAAAAGTTACACCGCTTTTCAACAAAGGAGGGAGAGAGAAGATAGGTAACTACAGGCTAGTTAGCCTAACATCAGTCGTTGGGTAGATGCTGGAAACTATTATTAAAGAAGTCTTAAGAATGTACTTGGAAAAGCATAGTATGATTAGAACAAGTCAGCATGGATTTACTAAAGGGAGATCCTGTTTGACAAATTTATTAGAGTTTTTTGAGGATGTAACTAATAGGGTAGATAAAGGGGAACCAGTAGATGTACTACACCTGGATTTCCAAAAGACTTTCGATAAGGTGCCACACAAAAGATTAATAGACAAGATAAGGTCTCATGGTGTTGGAAGTAATATATTAGTGTGGATGGAGGATTGGTTAACAGACATTTAACAGCGAGTGGGCATAAATGGGGCATTCTCAAGTTGGCAGGCAGTGAATAGCAGGGTGCCGCAAGGATCAGTGCTGGGGCCTCAGCTATTTAGATTCTATATTAATGACTTGGATGAAGAAACTGAAAGTAATGTATCTAAGTTTGCTGATGATACCAAGCTCGGTGGAAAGGTAATCTGCGGGCAGGACATAGAGAGGCTTCAAAGAAATATAGACAAGTTAAGTGAGTGGGCAACAAGATGGCAAATGGATTATAATGTAGAGAAGTGTGAAGTTGTTCACTTTGGTCATAAAAATAGAAAAGCAGAATTTTTTTAAAAGGTGTGAAACTGGTAAGTGTTAATGTTCAGAGACGTGGGTGTACTTGTACAAGGAATGCACAAAGTTAATGTGCAGGTACAGCAGGCTATTAGGAAGGCAAATGGCATGTTGGCCTTTATTGCAAGGGAATTGGAGTATAGGAATAAAGAAGTCTTACTAAAACTGTACAGGGCTTTAGTGAGACCGCACCTGGAATATTATGTGCAGTTTTGGTCTCCACATTTAAGGAAGGATGAACTTTCACTGGAGGCAGTGCAGTGAAGATTTACTAAATTGGTCCCTGGGATGACGGGGTTGTCCGATGATGAGAGGCTGAGTAAATTGGGCCTATATTCTCTGGAGTTTAGAAGAATGAGAGGCGATCTAATTGAGGCATACAAGATTCTGAAAGGGCTTGATAGAGGAGAGGCTGAGAGATTGTTTCCGCTGGTCAGAGAATCTCGAACACGGGGACACAGTCTCAGGATAAGGGACCGATCATTCAGGATTGAGATGAGGAGAAATTACTACAGTCAATGGGTTGTGAATCTTTGGAATTCTCTATCCCAGAGGGTTGTGGATGCTCCATCATCGAATACAGTTAAGGCTGGGATAGATAGATTTTTGGTCTCACAGGGAATCAAGGAATAAAGGGAGTGGGTAGAAAAATGGAACTGAAACCCAAGATCAGCTATGATCATTTTGAATGGCGGAGCAGGCTCGATGGGCCATATGGTCTACTGCTGCTCCTATTTCTTGTGTTCTTGTAAATTGTTATGCTAACTTTGCCGATCTTCAGTCTTTCAGCAACTTTATCAATGTTGAGGGTGACTGCTATATTTTCCATGAGGGACCATATTCCATGGGAAATTACGTTGAGAATATGCCTTAGCTTGTAAAGGCCTGCTCGGGTCTGCAAAAAAAAATCTGACCCGAGCCCAACAGAACCACATCCGACCCGAGCCTGACCCAGCCCAAGTCCTTCCATTCTTTCCCGCACCTGACCCAACCTGACCATCAGTTAACTTACCTTCCATTTTTCACTTTGTTGCTGATCTGCACAAGCTTAAAATAACTGTAACAAAACCACCTTTCTAGTCCAAAAATTAAATTAACATTCGAGCCATTTACCTGTGATAGAGCGTGCCCGATCCGGCCCGACCCGAGCCCGAATGCCGGACCCGGAAGTGCAACCTGACCCGACCTGAACCCGACACATGTCGTCAGGTCCCGTCTGGTTCGGGTCAGGTAGCAGGCCTTTACTTAGCTTGCATATGATTCAACAACAACATTAAGTTGTGCCCACAAATATCCATACATGCATTTAACAAATACACTGTTTATTATTGCTGACTGTATTGCAGAATTATTATTGTTGCAGTAAATTTTAATTTTACAGAGACTTAAATTTCAAATTAATGTTGCTATTTGTGAGAAATTCCAAGAACCATCCTGTTTTGATCCTGAGAAATTCTAAACCTTGGGCTGAATTTTATTAGCGTGCAACATTCTCTGGTGGCGAGCTGTAAAGTCGGCGGTCTGCCGACACAGAAGTGCCGCTGCTGAGACCCTGCGATATTATGTGCGGGGGCTTATTTAAATAAAGTGGGCAGAGTGGCCGCCCCTGATGATGTAGAAGGGGGCGGCCACCGCGTCCCCGGCAACGGCATCCAGCACCACCGCACAGGCGCCGTGCCATTTTTAAAGGGCTTCAAGCCTTTCAGGATATATTAACATATTTAAAGGTGCCAGTGTGAATAACAAATTCAATAAACTTTTAATTTAACATTGCATCCCCTCTCTCACACCCCCCTCCCCCCACTGTGTCCTAAACACATAAATTGACCTATCCCTCCAAAAATACACTTTATGAAATTCCGAACTTCCCCCCGCCGAACTTCAGTATTTTTGACCCTCAACCCCTTCCCACCATCCCCACAACAAATAGGAATGGTTTTCCCTGCTCCCCTCCCCCCGCCCTGATAATTTTATTCTTCCCTGCTCCCCACCAGTGTCCCACCTCGGGACGGCATGCGAGTTGCCGCCGGTTGGCTGTAAAATCGGTGTGCGACAGTCGGCGGCAGCAGGTAGGTTAATTTGCATTTTAATTTAACTCATTTCAATATTTTAATAAAGGCCCCGCCACTTGACGGTGGGGGAACTGCCCCAAGGCCTCGCCGCTACCTCTGATACCTGGCGGGCCCTTCTCGGTGTCATGGGTCGAGGCGGGCCACTCCCGCTAGCATTTTACAGGCCTTCCCGCCACGACCTACGGCGTCAAGGGGCTGATAAAATTCAGCCCCTTGTCTTTTTATATGAAACTTTAACTGGGCTAACACTCAGCAATTTAAAAAATGAATTTCAGCCAATAATTCCCGAGAAGAACCCTGGAAAGCAAAGTCAGTTGCCTAGTTTGAAGCCCAGTAGCTGTTTGAGCAATAGCTATTCAAATTGTAGATCTATTACAAAACAATGGATGTATTACTTTCTAATAGGTGTCTGAAGATTCTACATCTAATGATGCGTGTTCTAGCTGCTTGGAAGTTCTAATTGGTTAAAAACTTGTTTAACTACTTACTCAGGAAAGATCTGGGTCTTCTTCAAAAAACATAGGAGCATGCCCTCAAGCTGATTCTGCCATTCAGTGAGATCACAGCTGATTTGTATCCTAATTCTATGTACCTGCTTTGGATTCATATCCATATCCAAAATGTAGAATTACCCACAATGGCTTCTCTTCTGCTTCTGCACCGTTACCTCTGGTGTTCCCTAAGGATCTATCCTTGGCCCCCTCCTATTTCTCATCTACATGCTGCTTCTCAGCAACATCATCCAAAAACAGAGTGTCAGTTTTCACATGTACACAGACAACACCCAGCTCTAAATCAGCACCACTTCTTTCAAATTCTCTACTATCTCTAAACTATCAAACTGATTGTCCACCATCCAGCAATCGATGAACAGAAATTCTTCCAATTAAATATTGGGAAGACTGAAGCCATTGTCTTTGGTCCTCACTATAAACTATTCCCTAGCCACCGACTCCGTCCCTCTCCCTGGTAACTATCTGATTCTGAACCAGATTGTTTGCAACCTTAGTGTCATACTTGACCCTGAAATGAGCTTCCAAACACAGATCCACCTAGTTCCACCTCAGTAACATCGTCCGACTCTGCCTGTGCTTCAGCTCATCTGTGCTGAAACCCTCATCCATGTCTTTGTGACCTCTAGACTTGACTATTCCATTATGCTCCAGGCCGAATCCCACATTCTACCCCCCCATAAACTTGAGGTCATCCAAAACTGTGCTGCCCATGTCCTTGTTCACACATAATCCCTTTCACTTATTTACCCCTGTGCTCACTGCCCTACATTGGTTCCCAGTTAAAGTACACCTGGATATTAAATTTTTCATTCTTGTTTTCAAATCCCTCAATGGCCACACCGCTCCCTATCTGTGTAATCTCCTCCCATCCCACAGTGCTCCAAGTTAACTGCACTGTTCTAATTCTGGCCTCTCAAGCATCCCCAATTTTAATTGCTCCACCATTGGTGGGTGTACTTTCAGCTGCCTGGGCCCTGCGTCCCTTCCCTAAGCCTCTCCATCTCTTGGCCTTTTCTTCTTCACTTGAGATGCTCCCTAAAACCTACCTCTTTGGCTAAGCGTTTGGTCATCTGTCTTAATGTCTTTTTACATAGCTTGGTGTCAAATGTTACTTTATAATGCTCCTGTAAAATGCCTTGGGATGTTTTATTATGCAATTGGTGCTATATAAATACAAGTTGGTGTTGTTATTTAGTAAGTACCAAAGATGTCATTGTGGTTTGTAGGCATCCCAAGATCATGTCTGGATGCACAAGCATTGCAAAGTACATGGGAAAAACGACTGTTTCAACCAGAACCTTTCTTTTACGAATTGAGTCTGGAGACACACTGATGATCTTTTAGGGAAACTCCATTCTCACTACAGTGAGCTGCCCTCCTTGGAATGAGGAGTCAGGGCGCTCATTTCTGGACTTATTACTAAATTGATATAAAATCCACATAACCTCAAAGTTACATCACTTTTAGTCAGGGAATTCCTTTAGACATTAAAGAACTGTTTCGATACCAAAAGCCAATGTCACTGCAGAAATTGACCAAAGAGGAGTGCAGAGAGCACCCACTGGAGGTGTGCTAATCGTTGGCTGTTTACTGAGCTTCCTGATCCCTGTTTATGTCACACTCTCAGGTGACAAAGCCAGATTTGAAAACCTTACTATTGGTGCACTTCCAAATGAACTTAGTTGTAGTGGGCCAGTAGCAGCAAAAGAGGCAGTAGTACTATTGAACAAAAGTGCTTAAGCAGTAGAAAATAGCGTTGTGGTGCATGGCAGCTTTTCAGACTGGAGGTGGTATATAGTACAGTTCCCCAGGATTCAGTACGAGGACAACAGCAGTTTTTGATATACATTAATTACATGTGGGTACAGGACACAAGTTTAAAATTTGCAGATGACACAAAACTTGGAAGTGTAGTAAACAGTGAAGGGGGCAGACAGATGGAAGATGAAATTTGATGCAAGAAAGTGTGAGGTGATACATTTTGATAGGAAAAATGAGGAGAGAAAATGAAAGCTAAATGGTACAATTTTAAAGCAGGTAAAAGAATAGAGAGACCTGGGGCTGTTTGTGCACAGGACAGATTACAAAGCAATTAATAAAGCATATGGGACCCTATGCTTTATAAACAATGACCATCTCCAACAAGAGAGAATCTAACCATCTCCCCTTGACATTCAACAGCATTACAATCGCTGAATCCCCACTATCAACATCCTCGGGGTTACCATTGACCAGAAACTGAACTGGAGTAGCCATATAAATACCGTGGCTACAAGAGCAGGTCAGAGGCTAGGAATCCTGCAGCGAGTAACTCATCTCCTGACTCCCCAAAGCTTGTCCACCATCTACAAGGCACAAGTCAGGAGTGTGACGGAATGCTCTCCACTTGCCTGGATGGGTGCAGCTCCAACAACACTCAAGAAGCTCGACATCATCCAGGAGAAAGCAGCCTGCTAGATTGGCACCCCATCCACAAACATTCACTCCCTCCACCACCGACGCACAGTGGCAGCAGTGTGTACCATCTACAAGATGCACTGCAGCAATGCACCAAGTCTCCTTTGACAGCACCTTCCAAACCCGCGACCTCTACTAACTAGAAGGACAAGGGCAGCAAATGCATGGGAACACCACCATCTGCAAGTTCCCCTCCAAGTCACACACCATCCTGACTTGGAACTATATTGCTGTCCCTTCACTGTTGCTGGGTCAAAATCCTTGAACTCCCTTCCTAACAGCACTGTGGGTGTACCGACCTCACATAGACTGCAGCGGTTCAAGAAGGCAGCTCACCACCACCTTCTCAAGGACAATTAGGGATGGGCAATAAATGCTGGCCTAGCCTGCGATGCCCACATCCCATGAATGAATAAAAAAGAACAGAGGCATTGAGTACAAAAGCGGGGAAGTTGTGCTAAACCTATATGAAACATTCAGCTCTAACTGGAGTATTGTATCCAATTCTGCAAATCACACTTTCGGAAAGGCATGAAGACTTTGGAGAGTGTACCGAAGACACTTATTAGAATGGTTCCAGGTTGAAGGGATAGTTATGCAGATATACTGAAGAAGCTGAGGTTGTTTTCCTTAGAGCAGAGAAGCTAAGAGGAGATTTGAAAGAAGTGTGAAAAATCACTAAGGGTTTAGATCGAGTAAATAAAGAGAAACTGTTTCTAATGGCTGAAGGGTCAATTAGCAGAGGGCACAGACGAAATATGATTGGCCAAAAGAACCAGTGTGACATGAGGAAAAGTCTTTTTATGCAACAAGTGGTTAGGATTTGGATGAACTGCCTGATAGGGTGGCGGATACAAATTCAATAGACATCTTCAAAAGGGAATTGGATAAATACTTGAAGGAAAAAAAACAATTGTAGGGTCAGTGGGGCCAATGGGGACTTGGCATTTGGGAAGAAGTTGCCCTTGGTGCTGCGCAGATAGCGGGGAGAGTGGGCAATCAGCGCTCAGGCATTGACTGCGGCCATCACTCCCCTAGCATTGCAGGGCAGTAAAGCAAGGGGCAAGGCTGCCAATCTCAATAGGGCAGACACCTGTCCAAAAGGAAGGCTGCAGCTGGCAATGGGGGCATGACTCTCAGAGTTTATGAAAATCCAGCGAGAAATGAAATTGGCATTAGGAATTCAGTTAAGCAGCAAGTTTATTCTCATAAGTGTAAATAGAACACAGGATCAGAGAAACAGAGTAGACCATTTAATCCCTCAAGCCTGTTCCACCATTCAATGAGGTCAGGGCTGGTCTGCGACCTAACTCCACATACCCAATGCAGAGATGTCGGCCACAAAATTGGGCTCTGTAATGCCCATAGTTTTGTCTCAATGGCTGCAATTTTGGCACCAAAATAACATCCGCACTGTGCACCTGCACTTACAGCACAGTCCAAGCCGAAAGTCATCATGGTGATGGTGTTGGCATGAGCAGTAAGAGAATGCACCAGAAGTATATAGTCAGCTTGTACCACTATTTTGACTCCAGCACTGTCATTTTCAATTTCACTGCTCAAACTCAAGCCCTCTTAAACACACACAGCTGAGCATGGATTCAAGAGCAGGAAGGAACAGTCAACAACTTGCAGATTAGTTGGTGATTAATTTCTAGAGGCTCTGTTTGAGTTTGTAGAAGTGCTTCGTGGTTTGACGAGTTGGTTACAGTTGGTGGAGTTGATGACAAGTGGTCTTGCCCATGGAGAAGGCCTTGGTGGTGACTGCAAGTGCTCTGGTCAGGCCACATGCTCCCAATCATAGAATGTCACGCTCATGCAAAGTGCAGTGATGGAAATAGAGAATCAAACTGAAGAGTTATAAAAATTGACTTTTCCTTTAAAAAAAAAGTGGACAATGTGCTGCAAAATGCCACTGAAGGTTGGACTGATTGAGCCTGTATATTCAAATTGTCTCACTGTTTGTTAAGGACAAAGGATACTTTCCAAGCTAAGAGGTGTCGATTACACTCATCCTGAACCCATCAAGGGACATTTCTGAATTGAACGGATTCTTCTGAAACAGAGAAAGTGTGAAATAGCCACATCCTGATCCCTTTTTGGTCACACAGGGAGAGGACTATGTTTCTCCTAACAGAGGCAAATGTGAGAGATTTTTTACCTCAGAAGGTTCTCTGGCGAGAGAGGGAAGAGATCACAACAACATCACAAAAACCCTGCCCAGCCGAGAGTTGTGAGATCCAGCAAAAACCAGAGAAGGATCCCTGCTGCGTATTCTACCCTTCAACTTGGTGTAGCAGAGAACTGAAAGTTACCACTTCCTGCAGACTGAAGTCTCAACCACCAGAAAATCTACAAACAACCCAGGTCTGCAACTTTAAAAGAGAAACTGTCTTCTGAGAGAATTCCGCAGGTTTACTGTGAACCCCAACCACCTACCTCACTTCAAACCACTTACCCTTTTCCTCTCTATTTTTTTGTGCATGTGTGTGTGAGTAATTGCGTGCGTGGGTGCAGTTGTGACCATTTTGGTAATGAATGTTGTTCAATAAATAGTCAACCTTCTGTTTTAAACCTACAAGAAAACATGTCACTGTCTGTTTGTTTGACAAATAAAACACAAGGGATTAAAACCCTAGTAACAAAAACACTTGCTGTGGTCAATTGGGAGGTGAACAATGGGAATGACCCATACCCCTTACCATCTGGACATAACATAGAAGCATAGAAGGACAACAGCACAGAAGGAGGCCATTCAGCCCATCATGTTCATTCCGGCTCTCTGTAAGAGCAACTCAGCTAGTCCCACTCCCCTGCCTTTTCCCCGTAGCCCTGCAAAAAAATTTTCTTTTCAGATAATTATCTAATTCTCTTTTGAAAGCCTTCATTTAATGTGCCTCCATCACACTTCCAAACAATGCATTCCAGACCCTAATCATTTACTGCGTAAAAAGGTTTTTCTTGTCATCTCTTTTTTTTTGCCAATCACCTTCAATCAGTATCCTCTGGTTCTTGATTCTTCTGCCAATGGGAACAGTGTTTCTCTATTTACTCTGTCCAGACCCCTCATGATTTTGAACACCTCTGTCAAATCTCCTCTCAACCTTCTCTTCTGTAAATAGAACAGCCCCAGCTTCACCAATCTATCCCCATAACTGAAGTCTCTCATCCTTGGAAAGATTCGTGTAAATCTTTTCTGCACCCTCTCCAATGCCTGCACATCCTTCCTAAAATGTAATGTCCAGATTTGGACACAATATTCTATCTGAGGCCGCAATAGTGTTTTTCCAAGGTTCACTGTAACATCCTTGCATTGTACTCTCTTATGCTTATCAAGCCCAGTATTCCCTATACCTTATTAAATGCTTTCTCAACCTGCCCTGCCATCTTCAGCGATTTGTGCACATATACACCCAGGTCTCTCTACTCCTGCAACTCCTTTAGAATAGTACCCTTTATTTTAATTGCCACTTCTCGTTCTTCCTACCAAAATGTATCACTTCATACTTTGCTACATTAAATTTCATGTGCCAATTGTCCACCCATTCCACCAGCCAGTCTATGTCCTCTTGAAGTCTATCACTGTCCTCCTCACAGTTCACAATATTTCCAAGTTTTGTGTCATCTGCAAATTTTGAAATCGTGCCCCAAACATCCAAGTCTAGGTCATTAATATATATCAAGAAAAGCAGTGGGCCTATTACCAACCTCTGTGGAACCCCACTGTATACATACCTCCAGTCCAAAAACAACCATTCACAACTACTGTCTGTTTCCTGTCACTGAGCCAACCTCATATCCATGCTGCTACTGTCCCTTTTATTCCATGGGCTTCAACTTTGCTGACAAGCCTGTTAGGTAATACTTTGTCACACCTTTTGGAAGTCCATGTAGACTACTTCACCCACATTACCCTCATCAATCCTTTTGGTTACTTCATTTAAAAATTTAATCAAAGTTAAAGAGTGGTGCGGTGGTTAGCACCATAGCCTCACAGCTCCACTGACCTAGGTTCAATTCTGGGTACTGCCTGTGCAGAGTTTGCAAGTTCTCCCTGTGACTGTGTGGGTTTTCGCCGGGTGCTCTGGCTTCCTCCCAAAGACTTGCAGGTTGATAGGTAAATTGGTCATTATAAATTGCCCCTAATATAGGTAGGTGGTAGGGGAATATTGGGGATGTGGTAGGGATATGGGATTAGTGTAGCATTAGTATAAATGGGTGGTTGATGGTTGGCACAGACTCAGTGGGCTGAAGGGCCTGCTTCAGTGCTGTATCTCTTTAAAAAAAAAATCAGTTAAACGCAATTTGCCCTTACAAATCCATGCTGGCTTTCCTTAATTAATCTACATTTTCCCAACTGACTTAATTTTTCCCCGGATTATCCTTTCTAAAAGCTTACCACCACCCAGGTTAAACTGCTGTTGCTGGGTTTATCTTTATTCTCTTTTTAGAACATGGGTGTAACGTTTGTAATTCTCCAGTCCTCTGGCATCACCCCAGCATCTAAGGAGGATTGGAAGATTACGGCCAGTGCCTAAACAATTTCTACACTTACTTTCGTCAGTATTCTCGAATGGATCTCATCCCGTCCTGATGATTTAACTTTAAGTACAGGAGGTCTTTCTAATATCTCCGCTTCATCAATTTCTAGCCCTAGTAACTCTTCTTTCACTATGACTCTGACAGCATCTTCTTCCTTGGTAAAGACAGACCCAAAATAGTCATTTAAGACCTCAGCCATGCCCTCTGTCTCCGTGTTTAAATCTCCTTTTTGGTTCCTATTCAGCCCGACCCCTCATTTTACCATAAGCACCCAGATGCTATCTTTGCAATTTCCCTTGGGCTGAAGTATTGGACGGAGATGGAGCAGAGGCAGGAAAGAAGAGGACAAATTTGTCACAGATGGAGGAGGAGGAGGGGGAGAAGAACTCTCAGTAGGAGGCCTTATCTACCTAGGATCTCCTTGGAGCACTTCTCCTACTTCTACCTAAGTCAGGAACAGTGTGTGTGTTTTCTGTGCTTAACATAGGAGGTGCCCACAGATCTCTGCCACCTCTGGGAACCAGACCTGAAGCCACAGAGCAGGGCAAGGACAGTACTGCCAGTGGCTATGAAGCTGATTGTGGCCCTGAATTCCTTTGCGTTCAATGGCTCCAGGCTGGGGCAGGTGACATATGTAACATCTCCCAGTTTGCGTCCACTGCTTCATCGGAGAAATGACAGATGCTCTTTATGCCAGGAAAGGGGAGTTCATTATGTACTCTTGAAACAGTGAGAAGCAGGCGAAGCACACACATGGCTTCACTAGAATGTGGGCACCCCATGGTGCAGGGTGCCATCAACTGTAGACACATGGCTCTGTGGGCGCTGCCTCTCAATGCTGAGATGTACCACAACTGCAAAGCTTACCACTTGCTGAATGTGGAGTTGGTGTGCGACCATGCTGAGCACATCATTCTGGTGAATGCCCGCTATCCAGGTAGCAGTTATGATTCTTTCATTTTGTGGCAGTCCGCTGTTTCCTCAATCTTTCACAGGCAACATCAAACTTGTGGGTGGCTTCTGGGTGGTAAGAGCTATCTGCTTTACACCTGGCTCGTGACTCCTCTCTGCAACCCAAATACACGTGGCCAGCATGCATCCAATGAGAGCTATGCTGCCACTCAAACTTCATAGAGCAGGCCTTTAGGTGCTGAAGCAATAGTTCATCTTCCTGGATTGCTCTGGAGGAGCACTGCAGTACCCATCGGAGTGTGTGCCCCATTTATGGTGGTCTGTTGTATCCTCCATGACCTGGACATCATGAGGGTGCAGCCTTTGCCATCAGGGATACAGTGAGCAGGTCATGAAGAAGCGGAAGAGTTGCTGGAGCAGAATGTTGGATGCAGGCAACTGGAACAGACCCATTCTGGCTGGGCTGTCCGTTATTGCCTCATTCAACTACGGTTCCCGTGAACACAATCCCAAATCCCCATTGTGCAACAATCTGACATGTTAGTCTCCTTTTGAAATGGAGTCCTCTTGGCCACAATGCAAAAACAAAAGTCACCACAAAACAACCATTCCAAGCCAATGTTATCCAACAACCATCCAATGTTTCATATAAAAAAACAGCTAATCACCCTTTTGCATTCTCTCAGCACCTGTCTTGTCGATGTCTTTGCCTGTTTTAGTGCTCCTACACAGTGCTACCATAATGGTTGCAGCATAGCTGATGGAAGGTTGCTGACTGTCTATGGGGGAGACTGCAAATGGCCTTGGAGGATGCCCTTGAGCAGATCTGGGCCTAGTAGGCTCGTCTTCAGACTACACCACCTTGGCATGGATGGCAGCAGTCTGGACTGGCTGGCTGACAGGTAACAGCGAGGACACTGGCAGAGTGGCAGAGGCGGAAGCACAAATGCTGCATCCTGAGAGAGGACAGCAAGTCCATGTTCCACATGGCACTCCTACTCTCCTGGGGAGATTGCTTCAGAAATCCTAATAATCTGCTGGAACACAGATTGATGGACTGCTGTGTGATCCCTCAAGCACATTTGAGGACTAGGATCCACAGCCATGATGACAGCTGTCTAAGTGTGCATGACCACAAGCTTAGCTTGCATGATCTTAGTCTGAGCTTCCACTCCAGCACTAAGATAGTGGGTGGCTTCTTCTTGTGCTGCAATGGAAAATGAACATTCAGCCATCTTTCTTCCAGGAAAGGAAAGAAAATGAGTTTCAGTTTCAAAAAGAAAAACAGGAAAGGAAAATGCAAAGAGAGGAAGCAGCAAGAAGATTTGAGTTGCAGTGACTGCAAACCCAAAATGAAAATGCTACTAGCCACTCAAACCTTATCCTCAATTCACAGCCAAACTTTGAAGTGCTGAGACACTCAAGACTAGTGCCAAAATTTAATGAGGAGTAGGTTGAGGCATATTGTATCTCATTTGAGAACATTGCTACCAAGCTAAAATGGCCAAAAGAATTCTGGACTCTACTCTTATAAGGCGAGTTCGCAGGTAGGGCTCATGAAGTGTTTTCCCTGTATTCAGAAGAAAGTTCCTCTGATTATGAACAAATTAAAACTGCGATTCTAAATGCTTATGAACTGGTATTGGAAGCATATAGACAGAAATCCGACACACTCAGAAAAGACCCACACAGACTTACATTAAATTCAGAAGAATCAAACATATGGCTTTTGTTCTTTGGATACAATATGTCAAGCTAGAACCCTCATATGAAAATTTGTGAGAAGTGATGTTGCTGGAAGAGTTTAAAAATAGCATCCCAAGTAGCATAAGAGCCCACATCATAGAACAAAGGGTCACAAGAGTAAGGGAAGCAGCTAAAATAGCTGACGACTATGAATTAATACATAAATCCCTAACTCCAAATAAATTTGGGTCTAGTAACTCATACAAGCTAGGGAGAGATGACAAGGATGCAGAGGAAGCAGAAATAGACTCAAAAGAAAAGGAGAGCAGGGTAGGAAAAGCTGACCAGTCTCCAACTTTTAAAAGAAGGAACACAGGGGATAAACCAATAGGGGACTGCCTGACATGTTTCCAGTGTGGCAAATCTGGGCATGTCCAGGCTAATTGTTGATATGCCAAAAAAAAACAGCAGGAAGTGCTGCAGTCAAGCTTGTGTCTATGGCTTTGAAAGTGGTAAGCCTGTTTTCTAATATAGCTCAAGAGCAGAGCACATATCATAACTTTTTGCACAAAGGAAAAATTACTCCTTTTGTGTCACAGGCACCAGACTTGGAGATAACCAGTTTCAGGGATACCAGTTGTTTTCAAACCCTACTGGCAACTAAACTGACAGAAATGCCATTGAAAAGCAGAACAAATATTATGCTATTAATAAAAGGGCTGACTGGCAAATGCTTGAAACTTCCCTTCGTTAAAATTTACCTACAGAGTAAGTTGGTCACTGGGGTAGTAACAATTGGGATCATTCTGAGCTTACCCATACAGGGGGTAAACCTATTGTTGGGCAATGACTTAGTAGGGAGCACAGTATTGTACCCAGGGGGTCCTGAACAGTCTACAGAAACTGGAGAAACTGAAGGGAGAAAACAAAACTCTGTACAACTGCAGACGGCTGGGGAAGTAGCAAGCCAGGAGAATTTAAAGGGGCCCAGATAGAGGAAAAAAGATTTAAAGAAGCTAAGATAAAGGCCAAAAACGCTGAAAGAAAAGCAACCGAGATATGGTTAGCTGAAACCTTTTTTAAAGATTTAAATAGGGACGAGGAAAGTTCCCAACCAGGAAAACCAAGAGTCAGGGAGATGCCTCACCTAACTGAAGTGCCACAGGGGAGTGCAGTGGAAGCTGGACAACCACCTACAAGCAGTAGTGTCCCAGAGGACATGGGGCAGATTAGGGAAACACCTATCTCTGAAGTAAATGGAAAAGGGAAGGGAACATATCTTGAAATGAACCACACTTGTGAAAATAACAAGAAAACTAAAAGTGAGGTCAGCATGGATCTAGCCACTGAAGAATCACATGATCAGGTTCCAAAACCAAAACTAATCAAGCCCAACAATCTAGATTCAGACCTCAGTCAGAACAAGGGGGAGGAAGAAATTCCAGATGCTTCACAGGGGCTAAAAAAAAGTATCACCCACTAACACCCCAGAAATAAGAATGTGCCAGAACCTGAATAGTTAATGCCATGTATTGTGGAAGCAATAGTTAAGGGATTAAAGCTTGTGCAAACAAAAAGCCTTGCCACAAGTAGTAATGGATATTTGCATACTACAAGCTTCACCAACAATCACATGGTCCTGGAGATTAACATTCCTGAAGTGGTACAAACTGGTGTGAGAGAAACTACAAACCCATTTGACAGCATGTATCCAAAATAAATGCAATTTTTGATGGTACCTCATCCAAAGGAAGGATGATGAAAGAAAAAACAGAGTCTGGAAGCCTGAGGAGTCCATGAAATTAATGTGTAAAGTGGTGTGGCCCTAAACTGCCTCACTGTTTCTTTTTTCCCTCTTCCTAAACCCCAAAAAACAAACAACATAAAAATGAAATCCATGGAATTTCATTTTTTCCCTTTTGGGGGAGGTGTCACACAAACTGGATACAAGAATCATGGACTAACTCTGAAGAGTTATGAAAAATGGATTTTGGCTTTAATAAAATGAACCTTTATTTTAATAGTGAACAAAATGGTCACCGATGCAAAGAGGATAGCCTTTTGTGTATCTAAACAGTCTGACAAAGAAAAAGGACAAATCTTCAAAGCCGAAAGGTGTTAATGCGGCACACAGTGGCGCAATGGTTAGCACCATAGCCTCACAGCTCCAGGGGCCCGGGTTCGATTCTGGGTACTGCCTGTGCGAAGTTTGCAAGTTCTCCCTGTGACTGCGTGGGTTTTCGCCGGGTGCTCCGGTTTCCTCCCACTGCCAAAGACTTGCAGGTGATAGGTAAATTGGCTGTTGTAAATTGCCCCTAGTGTAGGTAGGTGGTAGGGAATATGGGATTACTGTAGGGTTAGTATAAATGGGTGGTTGTTGGTTGGCACAGACTTGGTGGGCCGAAGGGCCTGTTTCAGTGCTGTATCTGTAAATAAATAAATCCATCTTGCACATGTCCTAAAAACATTCCAGAATTGAGTGCCTTCTTCTGAAACGAAGTAAGTGTGAAGCTGCCACGTCCTGGGCAATTGTGCAATCACCATGGGGAAGAGATGAGAATGTCTCCAGGTGAGAGGTGACACAGTTTTACCTTTAAAAAAGGCAGCTAGAGAGAGAGAGACTGATCCAGCAGGTGAAGCTACTTGTGACAGCTGAGCTCCAGCCAAGCTAGGAAGCATAGTGCCTACATCTACAATACCTCAGTGAGAGCAAGAAGTAACCCATCATCTTGAACAGAACCTTCAATCAAGAGAGAAATCTACAATCATCTCAGGCCTGCATCCATCTAGAACTTCATCCTCAAGAGAAGTCAAAGGTTTATCATAACCTTTCCTCCCACTAAAAACCACCTTCCTCTTTCCCTTCTCTATCTGTTTCTTCGTGTGTGTGTGTGTGTGTGTGTGAGTGGATGCGGTTGCAACAGTTTCGGGATAAGGTGTATTGATCAATAAACAATTGACTTTCTTCTTTTAAAACCTACAAGAAAACCTGTTGCTGTCTGTTTATTTGAAAAATAAAACACCAAGGGGCTAAACTCGAATACAAATACACTTGCTGTGGTCAGGTGGAGAGTTGAACAGGAGGAAACACCCACATCTCACTGTGTGGCCGTTATAATGCCCGTCAATCTTTTTCTGCACACTGCCCCATTGAAGTCCTCAATGAAGTCTTCTGCCGCAGACTTCAAGTGTGACCTCACTTGCATGGGAGCTGGCACCTGTGCAATCATTTCGCCCTGCCATGTCTGCACACCACTCTTGCCCAGTGACTCACCACATGCAGATACCACCTCAATGCTACCCTCCAAAGTTTTCACAGTGCCAGTATCGGAGCTGGTGGCTGCAAGTGTGACAGCAGGTGCCGTGTTTCTTCATTGTCAATCTTTTCTTCCTCTTGCACTTCAGGCTCCTGCACTAGTTTTCACCAAGCGGCCGTTCTTGGGTATCTGAAAGGATAAAGGCACCAGGTTGGGGTGAGGGAAGGGGGAAAATGAGAGCTGCATGTTTAAACCATCTGCAGCTTGCAAATCAGAAGCGATTATGGGATGGAGGGGAAGTGGAATATGAGAAGGTGGATGAGGAAAGTGTGGTTTGGTAGCAGCACTACTGACCGACCTGGCCACTTCTTGAAGGACATAGCTGCCAGACTGGTCCTGTGGCAGGTGGTGAGGGAACCAACAAGAGGGAAAAACCTACTAGACCTTGCCCTCATCAATCTACCTGTTGCACATGCATCTGTCCATGATAATATTGGCAGGAGTGACTACCACACAATCCTTGTGAAAACAAAGTCTAGTCTTCACACTGCAGATACCCTCCATCATGTTGTGTGGCACTACCACTGTGCTAAATGGGATAGATTCTGAACAGATCTGGCAGCTCAAAATTGGGCATCCATGAGGCTCTGTGAACCATTAACAGCAGCAGAATGGTATTCAGCCACAATCTGTAACCTCATGACCTGACATATCCCTCACTCTACCATTACCATCAAGCCAAGGGGTCAACCCTGGTTCAATAAAGAGTGCGGAAGAGCATGCCAGGAGCGGCACCAGGCATACCTAACAATGAGCTGTCAGCCTAGTGAAGTTACAACACAGAACTACATGCATGCCAAACAGCAGAAACAATATGCAATAGACAGAACTAAGCAATCCCACAACCAATGGATCAGATCCAAGCTCTGCAGTCCTGCCACATCCACCACATAGTGGTAGACAATTCAACAACCAGTAGGAGGAGGAGGCTCTGCAAAAATCCCCATTCTCAATGATAGAGGAGCCCAGCACATTAGTGCAAAGATAAGGCTGAAGCATTTGCAATGGTCCTCAGTCAGGAGTGCCAACTGGATGATCCATCTCAGCCTCCTCCTGAGATTCCCAGCATCTTAGATGCCAGTCTTCAGCCAATGCGATTCACTCCCCATGATATCAAGAAATGACTGAAAGCACTGGATACTGTAAAGGCTATGGGTCCTGACAACATTCCAGCTGTTGTACTGAAGACTTGTGCTGTAGAACTGGCCATGCCCCTAGCCAAGTTGTTCCAGTACAGGTTCCAAAACTGGCATCTACCCAACAATGTGGAAAAGGTATGCCCTGTCCACAAAAAGTAGGAAGATTCAATCTGGCCAATTACTGCCCCATCAGTCTATTCTTGATCATCAGCACAGTGATGGAAGATGTCATCAACAGTGCTATCAAGTGCCACCTAAACAGCATCAACCTGCTTACTGATGCTCAGTTTGGGCTCTGCCAGAACCACTCAGCTCCTGACCTCATTACAACCTTGGTCCAAACATGGACCAAAGAGCTGAACTCAAGAGATGAGGTGAGAGTGATTGCCCTTGATATCAAGGTAGCATTTGACTGAGTATGGCATCAAGGAGCCCTAGCAAAATTGAAATCAACGGGTATCAGGGGAAAACTCTCCACTAGTTGGAGTCATACCAAGAGCAAAGGAAGATGGTTGTGGTTGTTGGAGGCCAATCATCTCTGCCCCAGCACATTGCTGCAGGAGTTCCTCAAGGTAGTGTTCTAGGCCCAACCATCTTCAGCTGCCCCATCAATGACCTTTCCTCAATCATAAGGTCAGGAGTGGGAATATTCGCGAATGATCGTATGATGTTCAGTACCATTTGCAACTCCTCAGATACTGAAGTAGTCTGTGTCCATGTGCAGCAAGACCTGGACAACATTCAGGCTTGGGCTGATAAGTGGCAAGTAACATTCAAGCCACACAAGTGACAGGCAATGACCATCTCTAACAAGAGAGAATCAACAATTTTGCCTTGACATTCAATGACATTACCATCACTGAATCTCCCACTATCAGCATCCTGGGGTTACCATTGACCAGAAACTGAACTGGACCAGCCACATAAATACTGTGGCAACAAGAGCATGTCATAGGCTGGGGATTCTGTGGCGAGAAATCCACCCAAAGCCTGTCCACCATCTACAAGGCACAATTCAGGAGTGTGATGGAATACTCTCCACTTGCCTGGATGAGTGCTCCTCCGACAACACTCAAGAAGCTCAACGCCATCCAGGACAAAGCAGCCTGCTTGATCAGCATCCCATCCACCACTTTCAACATTCATTCTCTCCACCACCGATGCACAATGGCAGCGGTCTGCACCATATACATGCTCTGCAGCAAGTCACCATGCCTCCTTCAACAGCACCTTCCAAACCCGTGGCCTCTTCTACCTAGAAGGACAAGAGCAGCAGATGCAAGTTCCCCTCCAAGCCACACACCATCCTGACTTGGAACTATATCGCCATTCCTTCACTGTCGCTGGATCAAAATCCTGGAACTCCTTTCTCAACAGCACTGTTGGTGTACCTACACCACATGGACTCCAGAGGGTTCAAAAAGGCAGCTCACTACCACCTTCTCAAGGACAATTAAGGATTGGGCAAATGCTGGCTTGCCAATGATGCTCACATCCCAAGAAATGAATTAAAAAAAGGCAGGCGCATACCATCATTGTGTATGGTTTCAGCCCTGCTACATGGCCATGGCCTCAGTCATCACTGCACCACTGATTTCCAGCACCATCTCCTCCATTGCTGTGAGGACATGCAGCTATGCGATCCCCCGCTTGTTAGGTGCTGCTGCCTCTGGTTATGTGTCACCTTGTCATGCAAAAGAGAGACAAGTGTGACAGTGAGTGTGGTGCAATGCATTTGGGTAATGTCCATGAATTGTTGAATAGCTAACTGTGTACAAGCTGTGAGATGTATGTGTGAGGCTTACAGAAGTGAGGTGTGTGAGGGTGAGTTGAAGCACTGAATGTTGGGTGTGAGTTGAGCTTGATAAAGACTGTTGGTTGGTGAGTGAAGCAGGTGGTGATTTGAACGATTGTGAGACTAGTGGTTCTTTTGCAAGGATATGGCATCACAGGATCACATTACGGTGCAGAAGGAGGCCATTTGACCCATTGTGTCTGTACTGGCTCGCCAAAAGAGCAGTTTACTCAGTTATATTCCCCTGCCTTCTCCCTGTAATCCTGCACATTCTTCCTTTTCATATAACTGTCCAATTCCCTTTTGAATGCTTCAATGGAACCTGTCTCCACCACACTCTCAGGCAGCATATTCCAGACCTTAACCACTCACTGCATGAAAAAGTTTTTCCTCATGTTGCTTTTGCTTCTCTTACCGAATACTTTAAATCTGTGCCCTCTCATTCTCGATCCTTTCATGTGTGGGAACAGTTTCTCTCTACCTACTTTCTCCAGTCCCCTTATGATTTGAATACCTCAATCAAATTTCCTCTTAGCCTTCTCTTCGCCAAGGAAAGCAGTCCTAACTTCTCCAATCTATCTTCATAACTGAAGTTCCTCATCCCTGGAACCATTTTCGTGAATCTTTTCTATACTCGCTCTAATGCCCTCACATCTTTCCTAAAGTGCGGCACACGGTACTCCAGCTGAGCCTGAACTAGTCTCTTATACAAGTTCAACATTACTTCCTTGCTCTTGTACTCTATGCCCCTATTAATAAAGCCCAGGATACTGTATGCTTTATGAACTGCTCTCTCAACTTGTCCTGCCACCTTCAATGACTTATTCACATATATCCCCAGGTCCCTCAACTCGTGTACCCCCTTTAGAATTGTACTCTTTATTTTATATTGTCTCTCCATGTTCTTCCTACCAAAATGAATCACTTCACATTTCTCTGCATTAATATAGTGCCATGGGATCTTTTACTTCCTCTAAGGGGGCAGATGGAGCCTCAGATTAATATCTTATCAGGTTCAAGAATGCAAAACCTTCACCTTCACACCATTACAACTGACTGAAAAATTGTCACAAGCTGGACTTTTGTTACCGATTTGTAATGTTTCTCATCGACTACCACTTGATTTATCACACCTTCTCGCCTACTCTTTTCAACTTTGATTGTGTCCTTTATTACATGCCTTAGCCATACATTGAGGATTCTCAATGTTAAAAATAAAGATGGAGATATAACTCATCTCTGAAACCATGCACCCAAAACTCCGATAGCGCAAAGTACAACAATGTATACAGAAGCCTTTTCATTTCTACAATACATGTAATTTCCACAGTTGGAAATCTGCACTACATAATTCCCTTACTGTTATCTGATGGCAGGTCAAACATAGATATTAAATCTATCCTGGGGGGACAGAATGTAACACATTTTGCAAAAATCATATCACAGAATCACAGAATAATACAGTGCAGAAGAGGCCCTTTGGTCCATCGAGTCTGCACCGATGCATTAAAACATCTGACCTGTCTACCTAATCCCATTTGCCAGCACTTGGCCCATAGCCTTGAATGTTATGACGTGCCAAGTGCTCATCCAGGTACTTTTTAAAGGATGTGAGGCAACCTGCATCTACCACCCTCCCAGGCAGGGCATTCCAGACCGTCACCACCCTCTGGGTAAAAAAGTTCTTCCTCAAGTCCCCCTTAAATCTCCCGCCTCTCACCTTAAACTTGTGACCCCTCGTAACTGACCCACTTTGACAGTCAATAAAATTTGGCTTCTTCTGAAACTTCCTTTTTAACATATCTGTAATATTTGCAAAGCTGAAAATTTTGGTTTGTGTTTTTTACATTTTGTGGTAAAAATACACTACTCTGCACAAAAACATCCTGATCTCTGACATTTCATAATGGAAATCACAACTACCTGGACTTCAATTGAGCCTGGACGGTGACTGGAATCCGAGAGTTTTTAGACAGACACATTAACATTTAAAGCAACAGTAATTAACTCTTAAAAGGAGTAGTGTCTGTTAATTGTGGTAAAAGGTAACCTTTACTCATTGTCTTGGTGAAAATGCATTTCACTCACCTTGACCACTCATGTGAGGTCATTGAACTTTTTGCAGCACTGCATCCAGGTCCTTGGAGCTGGACTCTGGCATTCACCATTCTCCACCTCCTGAACAAGACCTCTACTGCTGCATCGGAGATCTTAAAGGAATATTCTGGCCTGTGGTTCCATTTCCACTCCCCTTTCTGCTCAGAGACTCTTCTTGAACCAGTTCCAACACATGTTCCAGTCAACATGCATTTCACCTTTGAGAGATGCAGGCTGGCTTTAAGTCGTGCAGGCTAGCTTTAAGTGGTGCTTGCCTCGCACAAACTTGGTTTAGCTCTGGGTTACATGCCACTATCATTTAACTGATCAGGCAGCATGAAGTTTGCACACTGCCTGGCTCATTACGAGTGGGTGTGAGTTAATCGTGTATAATGATCCTCATGCCCGATTACCAGCCTTATTGACTTTTTCTCCCTTAAAAACGAACTTTACACTCTGCATGGGAATGGTTAGCACTCCATCTAGTGGGTGGATTGATGTTACACACATTTCCTTCTGCTGAATAGTCTGCAGGGTTGGTTCGCTTGGTTGGCTAGATAGCTAGAGTGTGGTGCAGAATAATGCTAACAGTGCAGGTTGAATCACTGCAGTGGTTGAGGTAGTTCTTACTGCCTGCCTCCTTGCTTTGTCCCATAGTATTATCATGGTTTCAGCTGTGATTAGCAACCCTCAGGAAGTAAGAATACTGAATAGAGAGGGCAATATGGTTCCAAAAATGCCAAGAGGTCCTGTGGATTCATACCTTAACTTTCTTTGGCCAAACAATGGCTATCTTTTATTTGATACAGCCTTGATGAGTACAGGATACAGGAGCACAAATGAAAGCTTGCTGAGACATACAAAAAAGGTTATAGACAAGCAAAATGCTCAACAATTCACATAGTTAGTTATATGTCAGGATTCTGCTTCCTAACTAAGGTTGAATGATAAGGAAGGGAAGTCCTAGTAAATGTAAAATGGCATAGATAACTCTGACAAGCAGAATGGGGTGAGTGGAGAGTGGGAGTGTTATTTTATACTGATCGTGCTTGTTCCATTGCATAAATGGAACAACGTAGCATAAAACATGTTGACATTGCCTGGCCATATCTTCTGGATTTTATCTCACCTTCTCCCCAACCCTTTTAAACCCTGTTAGCGTTCTTTATGATAAACCTTGGCAAAAAATGTTTCAACCTGTAATCTTCTTTGGAAATAGTTTGACATACATAATTTTCATTTAAAACATGCATACATTATCATTTCCAGCATATCTTTAACATTATAAGCAGATCTGCACACTCTTTGTAGAAAATGAGATTTCAGCTCACCTTTCATCAACCTCTCTATCTAGTCACTGAATATTAACAAATTATTGCAATTTCAGTGCTTCTCTATGATGTATTTCTATTGTTTGCTATTCATCCATGACTAATTTAATCATCCCTGGCTGTGGGAAGTTAACACCATGTTTTCCAAAAGTGTTTGCAACATGTTTAAACGTCACAGTTTCTTTGAACGTTCATTTGAGAGATCTTCATATTCTGGTTGATATTCATCTTTAACTCAACGAATCACAAGAGATATGCTTTTTATTTGAAACTTTGAATCTTGTAATGGAAAATGAGATGTAGTTTTTGGAGATCAATTTTTCACCCTTTTTTGCTGCTGTTTTCTTGGTGTTTGCTGTGGTTCAGTGTTAGTATTCTTGCTTCTCACTCAGAAGATTGTGGATTCAAGTCCCAATTCATGAATATAAGTGCCAAATCTGTACGGACAAACTAGTACAGTACTGAAGGAATGCTGCGCTATCAGGGGTAGCATCTTTTGGATGACATGTTAAACCGAGGGCCCATTTGCCCTATCAGGAAGACATCAAAGATCCCATGGCATGATTTTGAGGAGAAGGCTGAGGAGTTTTATTGGTGCCCTGGCTAATATCAATCCCTCAACCAACAACAGTAAAAGAAAAGACTTTCTGGTTGTTATTGTCATGCGTTTCTTTCTTTTATCTTAAGCAACACAAAGAGGTACATGGATTCCAGTTTCTTGAAGATCCCTAGAAGGTTCATCAACAGCTAAAGCTAATACATACAATGCAGAGCAAACTATATACAGAACCTTTGTCTAGGGTGTTGTAATGCATAGCGCCTGTGGCTTCTGGTCATCCTGGTATTTATCTCATTTGCATATTGAGTTCTTAAAGGGACATCACTCTTAAAGCGATAATACAATAGTTATCACATTTTTATTTGTAGGACCTTGCTGTGCACACATTGGCTGCCTCGTTTCCTACATTCTAACAGTGACTACGCTTCAAAAGTATTTCATTGGCTGTGAAGTACTTTGAGATGTCCTATTGAACCATAGAATTATAGAATGGTCGCAGCAGAGAAGGAGGCCATTTGGCCCGTCATGGCTGTGCTGGCTCTCTGAAGGAGCAATTCACCTAGTGCCACTCCTGCGCCTTCTCCCTGTAGTCCTGCACATTCTTCCTTTTTAGATATCAATCCAATTCCCTCGTGAATGCCTCGATTGAACTTGCTTCCACCATACTCTCAGGCAGTACATTCCAGATCTTAAGCACTCACTGTGTGAAAAAGCTTTGGCTCATGCCACCATTGCTTCTTTTGCTAATTACTTTAAATCTATGCCCTCTTGTTCTCAATCCTCCCACCAATGGGAAGTTTCTCCCTATCTACTCTGACCAGATAAATTAGTGAAGACAAATGTAGGTCCCTTGCAGTCAGAAACGGGGGAAATTATAATGGGGAACAAAGAAATAGCAGAACAATTAAGCACATACTTTGGTTCCATCTTCACAAAGCAGGACACAAATAACCTCCCAGAAATGTTAGGGAATCAAAGGTCTGATGAGAGGGAGGAAATGAAGGAAATCAGTATTAGTAAAAAAATAGTGGTAGGGAAATTAATGGGGTTAAAGGCTGAAAAATCCCCAGGGCCTGATAATCTGCATTCCAGAGTGCTAAAGGAAATGGCACTGGAAATAACGGATGCATTGGTGGTCATCTTCCAAAATGCTTTGGACTCTGGAGCAGTTCCTACAGATTGAAGGGTGGCAAATGTAACCCCACTATTTAAAAAAGGAAGGAGTGAAAAAAAGAGAGAATTATAGACCAGTTAGCCTTACATCAGTAGTGGGGAAAATGCTAGAGTCTATTATAAAGGATGTGATAGCAGAACACCTGGAAAGCATAAATGGGTCTGGGCAAAGTCAGCATGGGTTTACGAAAGGGAAATCATGCTTAACAAATCTACTGGAGTTTTTTGAGGATGCAACTAGTAGAATAGATAAGGGAGAACCAGTGGTTGTGGTGTATTTGGATTTTCAGAAGGCTTTTGATAAAGTCCCACATAAGAGGTTAGTGTGCAAAATTAAAGCACATGGGATTGGGGGTAATATACTGGCATGGACTGAGATTTGGTTGACAGACAGGAAACAGAGAGTAGGAATAAACGGGTCTTTTTCCGGGTGGCAGGCAGTGACTAGTTGGGTACCGCAGGGATCAGTGCTTGGGTCCCAGCTATTCACAATATATATTAATGACTTTGGTGAGGGAACTAAATGTAACATTTCCAAGTTTGCAGACGACACAAAGCTGGGTGGGAATGTGAACTGTGAGGAGGATGCAAAGAGGCTCCAATGTGATTTGGACAAGTTGGGTGAGTAGGCAAATGCATGGCAGATGCAGTATAATGTGGATAAATGTGAGGTTATCCACATTGGTTGTAAAATCATGAAAGGCAGATTATGATCTGAATGTTGATAGATTGGGAAAGGGGGAATTGTAACGAGACCTGGATGTCCTTGTACACCAGTTGCTGAAAGCAAGCGTTCACATGCAGCAAGCAGTTAGGAAGGCAAATGGTATGTTGGCCTTCATTGCAAGAGGATTTGAGTACAGGAGCAAGGATGTCTTACTGCAGTTATACAGGGCCTTGGCGAGACCACATCTGGAGTATAGTGTGTAGTTTTGGTCTCCTTATCTGAGCAAGGGTGTTCTTGCCATGGAGGGAGTGTAAAGACAATTTACTAGGCTGATTCCTGGAATGGCAGGATTGACATATGAGGAGAGATTGGGTCGACTCGGCCTATATTCACTAGAGTTTAGAAGAATGAGAGGGGATCTCATAGAAACCTATAAAATTCTCACAGGACTAAACATGCTAGATGCAGAGAGGATGTTCCTGATGGCTGGGGAGTCCAGAACCAGGGGCCATAGTCTCAGGATACGGGGTATGCCATTTAGAACCGAGATGAGGAGAAATTTCTTCACTCAGAGGATGGTGAACCTGTGGAATTCTCTACTGCAGAAGGCAGTGGAGGCCAAATCATTAAATATATTCAAGAAGGAAATAGATATATTTCTTAATGCCAAAGGGATCAAGGGATATGGGGAGAAAGCGGGAACAGGGTACTGAATTAGACGATCAGCCATGATCTTTTTTGAATGGTGGAGCAGGCCCAAAGGGCCAAATGGCCTACTCCTGCTCCTATTTTCTATGTTTCTATGACCCCTCATGAGGTCATGAAATGTGCTATATAAATGCAAGTCCGTTTTTTTAAAAATCATTTTTGTGGTAACCTCTCTGTGGCATGGGGAGGATTAAGACTCAGACAGATGCCTAGAACAAAAACTATCAGCAAGTAACGGAAAGGTTCAATTTCTTTTGATTTTAAGAAACCTAAGGGCCAAAGCCCATAGTGAAAGGCATCACCAATGTTGGAAAGATAAGAGAGATGGGGTAAAGTGGGGTAAAGATGGGGTAAAGTCCTTTTGCTGCAGTGTTATCAAACTTGGATTTTCAAAGCCTTTCAATTGTAGGGAGAAGAAAACCATAGAAATATAAAAAGTAACAGTTAACAGCAACAAAAGAAGAAGCAAAAAACACAGCAAGGCAGAAAACCTTTTTTAGAAAGCATATCAGGATGAAAACTGAGTCAGAGGAACGTGAAATAAATAGCAACCATTTTCAAACACACTTACTCCCACAACTGTGCTTTATATCCATTTCATTCATAAAAATGAAAATAAGTCAGGTGAATTGCCAGAATCAAATCTGATAGGCACAATGTGAAGCAGGTCGGGACCCATTGAAGAGTAATTTTTACAAAGGCACTTTCTTGTCTCTGCCGTAGCTAGCTTCCGACTTGGCTCAGCAGCGTTCAACTTGTGTTGGGTGGAAATTATCTCTCTCTCAGCCTTGTTGGAATTCAAAATGGCTATTTTGTTGTTATACTGCGTCGCTCAGGACCGAGCAGACTGACGCTATTGCCCGTGGTCCTGTCCTGAAAAGACTCCCCCTTTGTTCCTCAAAACGATTACCTTTTAAGGTGAATTTTACAAGGGTTGGTTTTACCCATGTGGTTTCAGGTTTCAGTGCTAGCTGGACTGTATTAATGCCTTGATGATGGCATCACCCTGAGAAGATAAGGGTGGTTCATACTAGATAGTAATGGAGGTTATTCGGAGACGAGAAGTCTGAGACAGGTCTTGTGTCATTGTTTTTGAGTATAGTTCACATCCAGGTGTGATTATCTGTCATATTTCCATGCAGATGGGACTTAATTGGTTTTCAGTCTCAATAGGCATGGATGTGGATTTGAGTGCAAGAGATGCTGAGGGTCATGTCTCTTGTCCTCCACTTTGTTGACAGCACATGTACCAGTCTTTTAAAAATTGTTCCAGTTTTTATAACTCTTCAGTTTGGTTCTGTGTTTTCATTGCTGCACTGCTCATGAGCGTGACAGAAGAGACTGGTAGCTAACGTAAAAGGGAATCCAAAAGTCTGCTATAGGCATATACATATAAAATGGATGATAAAGGAGGAGTGGGGCTGATTAGGAACCTAAAAGGGGATTTCTGCATGCAGACAGGGAACATGGCTGAGGCAATAAGTTAATAATTTGCATCTGTCTTTACCAAGGAAGAGGATGCTGTGCAAGTCACCATGAAAGATATTGGATGAGCTAAATATTAATAACAAGGAGGTAATAGTTCTTAAAATTGATTAGTCACCAGGACTGGATGAGATGCATCCAAGCACACTGAGGGAGGTAAGGGTGGGAATTGCAGAGCCACTGACCATAACCTTCCAAAACTCCTTTGATGCAGGGGTGGTGCCAGAGGCCTGGATAGTTACAAATGTTACACTCTTATTCAAGAAAGGGTGTAAAGATGAGCCCAGCACTGCAGGCCAGTCAGCTTAACCTTGGGTGCTGGGAAAGCTTTTAGAAACAATAATTCGGAACAAAAGTAACAGTCACTTGGACAAATGTGGATTCATTAAGAAAAGATAGCATAGGTTTCTTAAGGGAAAATTGTGTTTAACAAACTTGCTTGAGTTTTTGATGAGGTAACAAAATGGGTTGATGATGGTAATGTGGTTGATGTGGTGTACATGGACTTCCAAAAGTCATTTGTTAAAGTGCCACATGACAGACTTGTTGGCAAAGTTAGATCCCATGGAATAAAAGAGTTAGTAGCAGCATAGTTACGAGATTGACTGAGTGACAGGAAACAGAAAGTACTGGTGAGCAGTTGTTTTTCGGAATGGGGAACGGTTCACAGTGGGGTTCCCCAGGGGCCAGTGTTAGGACCCCTGCTTTGCCTGATATATGCCAATAACCTAGGCATGAGTGAACAGGGCATAATTTCAAAATTTGCAGATGGCACAAAACTTGGAAGTATTGTGAACTGTGAGGAGGGTAGTGATAAACTTCAAGAGGACATAAACAGGCTGGTGGAATGGGTGAACAAGTGGCAAATAAAATTTAATGCAGAGAAGTGTGAAGTGATACATTTTGGTAGGAAGAACGAGAAGAGGCAATATAAAATAAAGGGTACAATTCTAAAGAGAGTGCAGGAACAGAGTGACCTGGGAGTATATATGCACAAATCATTGAAAGCAGAGGGCTAGTTGAGAAAGTGGTTAATAAAGCATACAGTCTTCTGGACTTTATAAAAAGAGGCATAGAGTACAAAAGCAAGGAAATTATAACAAACCTGGATGAAACACTGGTTCGGCTTCAACTGGAGTATTATGTCCAGTTCTGGGCACCACAGTATAGGAAGGATGTTGAAGGCATGAGAGAGGTTGCAGAAAAATTCATGAGAATGGTTCCAAGAATGGGGAACTTCCATTATGTGGATTGATTGGAGAAGTCGGGGCTGTTCTCCTTGGAGAACAGAAGATTAAGAGGAGATTTGATAGAGGTATTCAAAATCATGAGGGGTCTGGACAGATAGGGAGAAACTGCTCCCGTTGGTGGAAGGATCAAGAACCAGAGGACACCAACTTAAGGTGATTGGCCAAAGAAGCAACAGCGAGATGAGGAAAAGCTTGTTTGCACCATGAGTGGTTAGGATCTGGAATGCACTGCCTGAGAATGTGGCAGTGGCAGATTCAATTGTTGCTTTCAAAAGAGAATTGGACAATTATTGGAAGAGAAAAAAATTGCAGGACTACAAGGATAAGGCAGGGTGTGGGACTAGGTGAGTTGTTCTTGCTGGTATGGACATGACAGGCTGAATGGCCTCCTTCTGTACTATTAGCATTCTATTACTTTATAGTTGTAAGTAAAAGACCTCATTTTGAAAAGAATTGGTTTAGACAGTGTTTTTAGACAGGTCAAGTGAGGAGGGGTCGAAGGGCTTCCCTCTTTTCCCTCTCCTTGTTTGAGCACAACAGGTTTAATTCTTTCTTAAAGTGGATGCTCTGGCCAATTCAGTAGGTTTACTTACTTGCTATGATGATAGCAAGAACAAATCAGACAGGTTTTCTTGAGTTAACAAAGAAAGAGGTTAACTTTATTGTACCTAAACTGAACAATTAAAAATAATAAACAATGCACCAACTTTTACTCACACACACTGGAGGGTTACATACATACAAATAGTTTACAGAGTGGGGAAGGGTAGATTTGTTGCGTTAGAGTCCATAAAAAAGGTATACAGTCTGTGAAGTTTGATAATTCAGCTGGCTTCTAGCTGAATGTGGAGGTCCTGAGGCTTTTAATTTGAAGAGGTAGATGACTGGTTCGGTGGGTCTCTTGGAGATAGCGATGCAGATGATTTTCTCCAAAGGAGTTTTTCATTGTAGCAGGAGTATGCAAAGGTGCTCAGTCAACAGGCAGGATTTGAAAGCTTTCAAGCTGTAATGGAGAGATGGACCCCACTTAGGGTCTGCACATGTCAGATTCCAGTTCCTTCTCCTTTGCTGCAGACGAAACACCAGCCTAAAACCACAGATAGGGAGGAGCTTGTCACATGAAAGTCACTCAGTCATTCAAACATAGCAGTTAGCAGTATTTCTCTGCTTGCTGAAGGAACAGGTAGTTCCTTTAAAATTCCTGGGTCCTTGTTCTTGCTGGGGAATGCACAGCCATATTGTCTGCCTTCTCACAGTCCTTTGCAATGTAGGATACAGTGTTGCAAACTAGGTGATCATCTTAAGCTGCCAGCAGTCATCCCCTGTTAAATGTTCCTCTTAAATTTCTTCAAAATAAATAAAAATTCAGATCTCCAGTCAGTGGACCAATGAAAATTATCATTCAACAAAACACTTTGGCGTAACAACAGTTTAGTAAGAAGTAAAACTTTTTGGCGAATCAGCAATGCCAGTTCCTGCATGCGATGGTTCTAGGCAATTCATCAGTGCAAATGCTAATTTTCAAAATATTGAAAGCAGATCGGCTACTTTTGTCACTGTAATGCAACAGAGATGGCTCAGACCTTTAACCTGAGAAACCATGCTTGAAAGTCGAACAGCGGATTGTGAAGGGAAAACATAGGGCTGATTTTTATTCCGTCGCTGCGCTGTGTGGCGGTAGCCTTTAAACTCAGCAGAGTGAGCGCATATAGCGGCCGCCGTAGAGCCACTGTGATATTTTGCATGGTGGCTCATTAGCATCATTGCGCCGAGCCACACCCCGCCCCCCATATTACGTGGGGAGAGGCAGGACATTCGGCACAGTGAGAGACAGTTTGACAGCTGTGCAGCAGGTGCTGGGACCCTATTTAAAGCGCCCCAGCACTTGCTTCCTGACAGCTGAAGAATGGGGCTGCTGTTAATCTGGCATCAAAGCAGAAAATGCTGGAAAATCTCAGGAGGTCAGGCAGCAACTGTGGAGAGAGAAGCAGAATTGACTTGACCAAGTTCACAGATCTGAAAGTTAACTCTTCTTCTCTCTCGACAGATGCTGCCTGACCTGCTGAGTTACCCCAGCACTTTCTGTTTTGCTGCCACATACTTACCCTGCTGTGTCCCAGTGTCCTGTGAAGTTGCGATCCTCTTCTTCCACTCAAGTGTAACATTCCTTCTTATAGGCATGCCGCACCTGGGTGAATAATCTTAATTTTGCACATTCCAGGACGTGAGCCTTAAATATACCATAAAAGGCAAATATACAACAGAAATAAAACCATAATTGAAGAATAATTACCTACTCTGAGCTTCTAATCATCTGATTGTGAAAAGCTGCAGACTAATATGCATCTGCAATCTGTATTCACTTCTCTGCTAACTTTTACATGAAAATACATGTAACTGCTATTAAATGATCTTTGTTAGAAAAACAGGAAAATATGTTCATATTCTAGCTGCATTGCCAACGAGAAATATTACACCAATATATATGATCAGCTGCTGCAGAAGCAAAGTGTTGGTAAACATGTGTTGATGTGTAGTAGTTAAAAAAACATGACAACAGCATAGATTTCCTCACCAGTCCAGCATTGGTTTTCAAACAAATGCAAGACAAATCTTGTAGCAGAAGTTTGAGCAGTTACACAGTGAAATCACGTTTGCATCTAAAGGACCACACCAAAAGCCGAGGATGGCAGAGGGTTGCTCTAGGGTGGCCCTACAGTTCAGCCATGCCTCCCTGCTCACTCTCCTCCAGGCTTTGCGGGAAAGGTGGGAGGTCCTTTACACCAGTGATGGTAAGAAGAGGCCCTCCCACCTGAACAAGGTAGCCTGGCTGGAAATGGCAGAGGAGGTAAGTAGCCATGGGATCATCCGCCGTCTAAGGGTCCAATGCTGGAAGGGGATGAAGGAGCACTCCTCCAGCCAGCTAGGTCTCGTGTGCACAGGGTATGAGCACCAAAGTCGTCCACAGCCAAAGGCAATCAGATCAGCGCCTTCCTCCAGTCAGGCTATTAGTGCAAGAAGGGGCAACCTCTCCATTTACAGAGAACACACTGACACAAATGGGACTGCACGGGTGTCACAGCAATGTAAATATGTCTTTCATTAAATGTTCCTCACCGACATGTGTGTCCTTTTCTCTGTGTGAATGATGTGTGCCAGCATGCAGCGCCAATGGCACATCCCTTTGCACCATTGGCCCTCAGGAAAGCCAACGTATGCAATAACATCATTGCCATGCCACCATTACTCATGAGTGTCTCCACGGATGCAGTGACATGGACATTGGCTCAGTCAGCTGCTGCCTCTAATGGTTTACACAGGGATGCTGCAGATGTGGACTGGTGCACAGCAGGTGAGCGAGAGTTATGTGTGGCTTACAGAACTCATGCCGATTCCTATGGAGCAGACAGCCTTTGTCTGATAAGCCACTGCCATACGTCCCTACCTCACTGCTCGGCCTGCATGCAGAGCCTGGGTGCCATCTGCCCTCCCATGCATCTTTCATGTTGTAGGTCCTCAGCATCCTCATAGTCCGAGGAGGAATCCTCTTGACATCTCTCCTTATCATGCCAGGACTGGCCCCTATTGGGTGCGTAGTTGCGCAGAGCAGCAAAGAAAGGAGCTGGCCTTTTCGCCCTGCAGTGCAGGGCATCACCCTATCCATCCAGACATTGGAAGCACTCAGCATACCGATCTCCTGCTCAATGGTGGCTCTTGTAGCTCAGTGGTTGGCATTGTATCTTTCCTATGCAGCAGTGGTGGGGTCTCTCACTGATGTCGGGAGCCATGTCTGCAAAGGATAGCCCTTATCTCCAAAAGGCCACCGCTCCATCTGAGCCAGTTCAGTGAACAGCAGTGGCAGCTGGGACTGACCCAGGTCCCAGGTGTCATGGCAGCTGCCTGAGAAGTGGTCACAGATTTGCATGAAGCATCTGCGGTGATCACATACCAGCTTCACCTGGATTGAAAGGATTCCTTTAATGGTGACGTCTGCAGGTGGTAGCCTGGCAGGAGGCCTGATGGCCACATGAGTGCAGTCTATGAACCTTAAAACCTATGGTTCTCTGGCATTGGTGCCGAAACCGATGGCTCTCTGGGCCTGGCTGTGAAAGTCCATCCTGAAGCGGACATATTCACTGGCCCTCTGGTGCAGGGCATTGGTGATCTCCCTGATGCAGCAGTGCATTGCTGACTGTGTGATCCCACAAAGGGCTCTGGTGGGCCCCTAAAAAGGCTGCAGAGGCATCAAGCTTAAGAACCGCTGCCACTATGAGGAACAAAATCATAGGATGTCCACCGGAGCCCATGGGCTGCAGGTCAATTTTGAGCAGGGCACAGAGACGTGTCACCACCCTCTCTACATGCGCAATCGCCTCTGACACTGGTGCTCTGACATCTGATGGCACATCATGTGAGGCCTGTAGATGCACGGGAATCGTAATGGTGAGCTCCCCTTGGGGGCTGCTGCCCATGACCAGGGGCCTCTACGTGGATCACATCTGCCTGTTGATTTTGCCTCTTGTGCATACGGATCTTCAGGAGCAGAGGATCACACAATGTAGAATGAACCATAGCTATTTCCATATGATAAATAAAGCTGAATCCTTCATGTATTCGAAGGCTCCTAACAGGGCAGGGATTGGTGTTGACGTGTACATCAGCTGCTTTCCTGGATCAACTATGTGGCGTGCCATGGCATTGCCTATCTTGGTCAACACTCAGAGTGGCACAGCATGACCACATCAAGATCCTACCATCTGAATGAATTGCCCCTACCATCCATATAACCTTAATGCTCCTGCCCTTTCTGCCACTCTTCGCACACACAGGGTGACCAGAGTGCCATTTATCCTTCACACACACAAACAAACGCAGAGCGTACACTGTTTACGGAGGAAGGATACACACCTGTATTCCCCCCTCCTCCCTTTCAGTATGCAGAGATAGACCCCTGTGATTCCCCCCTCCCTCCTCCCTTTAAGAATGCAGAGTGAGACCCCTGTATTCCCCCATCCTTTCTCCCTTTAAGAATACAGAGATAGACCCTTGTGATTCCCCCCTCCCTCCTCCCTTCCAGTATGCAGAGTGAGACCCCTGAGTATCCCCCCCCCTCCTCCCATCAAGAATGCAGAGTGAGACCCCTGAAAACGGAAATTACCTTCTGTCGCAAAACCTTCTGCTTCCGATGACCCTCCAGCTTTTCTAATCGTGAATGGGACGGCACGTGACAGCCGCCTGTTCAAAAGTAAAATCCGGATGTGTGCAGGGGAGGTGATGCGCTGCATAATCTGCAGAGGTAAGTACCGTTTAGAATATGTTAATTGGGGTGCCACGGGGGGTGGGGGGGGGCTGCGCCGAGATACCCCCGCCGCCGGTAATATGTGGTAGGCCCTTCTCGACGTCGCGGGTTGAGGCGAGCCTCTCCCCGCAGAATTTTACTGGCCCCTGCGCCTCGACCCGCGGTGCCGAGGTGCTGGTAAAATTCGGCCCATATTGTTTGAGTGGATGTTAGGTTGTTTTTAGGAATTCATACGCTTTGAATTAATATCACAGTGCATTGGCATCACAATGTGAAAACATTGTTGGAAATGCTTCGTAAAATTATGCAATGTGTTTCTCTATTTGAAATGTAAATTCTCAATGATTTAAGCAAATAAGGTTTTATTTTAGCTTCTAATTTTTCATGGGTTGGTAATTTTAAAATCTTCTTGACAAATACTGAAGGTTTTGAAATGAGAAGCAATCACACCACAAGTTTTGCTTAGCACAAATTTGATTTAATTTCTTCATGAGTTAATATTGTTCCCTAGTTTAAATTAGATTCAAATATTTTAGTGGTGCTTATATTTCTATCCTTTTTCACACATATGTGCTTTAAAAAGACCAGTCATTTGGTGCCTTTAAACTTTCTATTGTAACATTCTATTTTTCAGCTTGTATGGTGCACTCAAACTTAAAGATGTCACTAAAAAGACACAGAAATCAAACATGCTGCTTCTCAAACTTTATTTAATTTTAAAATACAATCCTATGGGGAAAGAAAGGCCACATGCCATGACCTTCTAGAACTCCATAATGCGACGGCAAGATCCCACAGTGGGAAAGCTCGCACCCCAGTCACTGTAGTGCCTGTATTCTCCTCTCTCAAGTAGGTACTGTCTCCCCCTATAGTTAGGGTGCTCATAGAAGGCCCAGGCACCTTCCAACACTTGGCAAGATTGCAGTTCTCGGTAGGGAAAACGATCGTGGATAGATGGGCAATCATCGGTCAATTCCACCATCTGTCCACCAAAATCCGCCTTTTCGTAGATTCGAATTTTGTATAAACCACCAGTGGCCTGCCGTATTAAAATAGAATAAATGACGATTAATAATTTGCTTACATTATAAGGAATTGAACACTTGCTAAATTGCTTCTAGGCAATACAACTGAAATATAATAGGCACTGTCTGAATTAAAGTAATTGTAAGGGATAGATCTGATTTACTGTGTTGGTGCATGTGAAATGGGTGATAGTGAATCAGTAGCACCTTTTACATCTCTCCCAAATTTCTATTGACTTCACTAGAAATAAAAATTGGGAGACATGTAAAGCAGGCTGCTGACTCACTATCACCCAATCTACACCTGTGCGTTTTGGTACATTGGGTATTTTATTTTATGCCCTGGTTATAGAAAATAGCATGTTTTTGTAATTTTATTTTGCAGCCTAATTGTAAACAGATACTCATAAAATATGACGTGTAATTGTATAAAATCTATCACATAGTTAAATGTTAATAAGCCCACATATTAAAATGATGGTCAAATGTAATTGAATCTCAATGGGGTCATTTTGACTTTGTGCAGTAGTGTAAAACACATAATAGTGAATGACAGTCCTTTTTGCATTTCTGCTGATTTTTATTGCCTTCAATGGAGATGCAAATTGGAAGACACGTAAAACAGGGTGCCGATTTGTTATCACCCATTTTACACTATCGTGCAAAAATCTACCTTTACTGTGATTTTTGGGCAGAAAAAAGAGATCACAAATGAATGACTTTCTAGGATATTTTCTTTGGTGCACTTTTATATAACTCGCTTCTTGAAATAAACTGTTAATTTGACAATAACGGTAAGAAGTATAGCGAGCTTTCCAATTTCCACCAGACATCAAAAAAGGTGTGAGTCTCTAAACTGTAAGATTAGTAGCTTGTAAGAGACAATCATAAATTATGAGCTAATGTTTAATGAACGATCTTCATTTAGAAAAATGGGGAAAATTAGAACAGATATTTTTTCATATAGTTATTAGAACACAGAATCCTTTACCACAAGTGGTTGTCCCAGCAGAGATTATAACATCATTTAACTGAATTAGAAAAGTGTTTGAAAATAAACACTATTAAAGAATATGAGAGAAGGGCAGGGAAATGGAACTAGAGTTGACAGTCTAAATTAAAGAATTAGCAGCAGCACAGGCACCAGAGCAAAATATTTCCCATTCATGTGTAATATTTACAATTCTACGGTGTAATTCTCCAACTATTAAAAATGTATTTAATAATACAATCATTATAATGCTACAATTAACACACTTATTAGCTAAACTGGAAGCACAATACAGTGGACTGTAATGGCTGCACAGTGAAGTCATTGGGCACAGGAGAGTAATAGATATCTAACAATGATTAGATAGCTACATAAGGGATTGAGCATTTGTGAGCATGCTATAAGAAGCACTTATTTAACCATTTCTTTGCAATTTCTTCCACAGCATCTGGATCTGCAAAGAATCAATTTTTTTTTAAGATTATGTTGGGGTTTTATTCTCATTTTGATTGGGATTCTATGTTATCAGCAGCTGTCACTGTGGGTTCCAGCTGTCAGTAATTTTAGTCCATGTTCTCATAGGGGGATAATGCTCAGACACGAAGATTCAAGATTGTCATTTTGACTGTTTTATCAATGTTTTATTTTGATTTACTTTATTAATTGTTCAGTGAATGCTTGTGTTATTCATATTGAATGTAATCAGAGCTGGGAAATTAAAATGCTTCTGCTTTCGTTGCATAGGGTCAGCAACAAGCAATCAGAAGTCAGGTATAGCATGGAGTGAATGCACAGCAAAGCTCCTACTGTGCTGCCCCAAAAGTGTGCCTTTGACCAGTGTTGGAAAGGCATCCCTTGTTACACCAAGCATGAATTTCACTGCTGTTCACTTGGGATTTTTAAAAGAGACTGGCGTTTAATAGCCAAGTCCTGCTGGAGTGGGTCAGAGAAAAGGAATCATACTTTGTCTTCAGATCCAAGCTGTACCCAATCTGAGAGTGGTGATGGTAATGCTGTATGCCCAAAGTGGAAGGCTAACACTGACATTCCTTGCCTCAATGGCGCTAAATTCAATAAAAATATATATTTTAAATTAAATAGAATTTACAGCACAGAAACAAGCCATTTGGCCCAACAAATCTACACTGGTGTTTATGCTCCACACGAGCCTCTTCCCACCCCTCTTCATCTAGCACTATCAGCATAGCCTTATATACCTTTTTCTCTCTTGTACTCATCTAGCTTCTCCTTAAATGCAACTGTGCTATTCGTTCCCTGTGGTAGCGAGTTTCACATTTGAACCACTCTCTGGGTAGTTTAAGTATTAAACATTGCTGGATATAAACCTATTAATATAGCATTGTTTAATCAATTATAAGCTTATCAATGTACATAATATTACATATATTTAAGATGAGTGCATGTCGACATTGAAAATAAAATGCTATCATTATTTGTAGGTCTGTAATAAATCCCCAGACCATTAAAACCTCAGTGAGTGAGTGACTTCTTGAAAACTGTGTCTGCTTCTTTTAACTTAAGCTGGTACTTACATGGCGAATCAGACGGCATGATTTAATGTTGTCATTGTATCCATTCCAGTGCTGATAGTCTGGATATTCTCCCCTGGTCAGAATATATTGATATCCAGTGTAACTTGCTTTCTCGTAAAGCACCCAGCAGCCATTCTCCACTCGGATAGAGTTACATCGGCTAAAGAATGAGTGCAGATCTGAACAATCAGTGCTGCACTCGTAGCACTGGCCCTGGAAATTCTTGTCCTCGTAAAAAATGATCTGCAGTGAGGAGAGGAAGGTTAGTTTGATACAATCTCAAGGATGGATACAACTTTAATAAAAACCTAATAACTTCTAAACTTCACCTTAAATACCCAACTTACCTTTCCCATTTTGAATTTTCACCCAAAGGGTTGCTTTGATAGACATCACACTAGGATGTAAAATGTGAGGTTTATATATCTAACCAGATCATGCGCTGTAATCCAATGCTTTGTTATTTTAATGATCCATATTTGCATATCAGCAAAATCTGGGCGTGATAACCTTTGTTCACAAAATGATTGTTCAGTATTAAAGAAATGCTGTCCACTGTCAATTTGATTTCTAAGTAAATGCTTGTGTAGCTTAATCTGTGAATAAATGTTTAACATATCGAACTTTTCCTTTTAGTGAAAAGTTTCTTAATATATTTTATTGTATATAGCATTAATAAATAACAGGTATGATTTATGCCAGGAAATACTTGATTACAACAGAATAAATCATTACCTTTCTAGTATGCCATTAAGTAAGTTACTTGTAGTTTGGAGTGGCCTTGATGATAAGAATTCATTTAGAAGTCTGCTAGAAAAGCTGAACTTAGTGCATTCCAGATGGAACCATTAGCTTCCATAAATCTAGAAACAAACAAGATGTCTGGCAAATCTTCCACATTCTTGTCATTTTAACATGTTTTTCATTGTTTCTTCTGAATATATTTAAGCTACAAAAATATTAAAGAGCTTCATCTTAACACGGGTAGTGCTGAGTAGGGGATACCAATAATTGGCACTTCAAATTCTGCAACACTTAGTTATGGCTTGGCTAAACAAGCTGAACCATTGGGAGAACCAGACTGTTGTATTCCATTCCAGAATACTTTGTAAATCCAGTACATTTAATAAGCTGACAGTGTAACAGATTTCAATATGTTGTACGCTAATACCATCTCCAGATGGTTTTGTCCTTCTCTCCATACCTGCAAAAATAAGCTGAAAAGTTATTGCTGCTCTTAGCTTTGTTTACCCTCTTTCCTATTAAGAAGTTGCATTCCCAACAAAAAATCTTTGACAAAGCTGGTGAAAAGTCATAATCTACGTTCATTGTATAGAATATACAGCTTCATGAGGACCCGTTTTTAAATCCTCTCTTGGATTGGCGAAGCAAATAGGGCAGTGCAAGGCAGTGATGCACACCCCTCCCCCACCCCCACCTCCGTACCACTTTAACGCTGTTGACATGACATTTTACTGTGTCTGTCTTCAGTTGCCTTCCATTACCATAACGATGCAATTTTCAATAGAGCTCGAGAATCTTCATGCCTTTTCCAGGTGCCAAGGCATAGAATGAGTTTCAATGTAGGAAAAGTCATGAGCACAAAGGAAGCTGTTTAAATATGAGCTTACCAGTTTTTATCAGGTGACAGGAGGAAATCCAATCTTGAGTGGAAAATGCTCGTCTCAGAAGTCATGGCAACTGTCTCACTCGCGGTATCCATTTAAGAAATTTAGGCCAATGGTACACAGGGCCCTAATGGCCCAGTGAAGAGGGCCTGAAGACAAAGTCAAAGGACCTGAAATTCTGGTTTGGATAAAATTGCAACTAGGCCAGATCTCCCCTCAAACGGTTGGAAAGTTTGGCGAAGCAAAGTTGCACCTGGATTCCACCCCCACCACCTTGCAATTTTTTTTAACTCCAGCCATTTTCCTTTGAGGATGGGGAAACCATGAACAGATCTTATGCACTGTTATAAGTCACGCCCATCTTACACTATCCCCAAAACAAATTTCTACCCCAAAATCTTTTATGACTTTTTCTCAATGTTGTCGGTACATGGGTTTCGCAAAGGGGTGAAACCCACCTCATAGACACACCAATGTTTCACTGACATTAGCAAACAGAAGAAGCTATATCCCCCCAAAAATCTATCAACTGTCATAAAAGATTATTTCCCTTTAAACTGATCTTTTTACATCAGAAATTTGTTGGTACAATTTCAATGATGAAAATGTCCACCTTTCCATTGTTTTCAAATTTAGCTGGAAAATGCCCATAGTGGCAATTAAAGTGGTTGCATCAATTCTGGATGAAAGCGCTATAAAAGGCTAAGGTAGCAAATGTAGTGCAGAGACCCCTGTCTTGAGAATGTATACTGATAGAGAAAAGAGTTAATATGAAAAAGTAATATATTGTTAATTTATGTTAAAGCTTTTCATGTTATTGTTTTAATTGAAAATTGCTGATTTGTGTTTGATTTCAGAATTGAAATTAATCTCAATCTAATGTTAAATAAATACAAAATGTCCTTACACTTTTAACAAATTTACAGACTCACTATTAACATATTACAGCCATGCAACTTTGAAAATGTCGTCTCGTGTTTTAGCTGATTATAAGTTCAATTAGAAATGCCTTTTTGCAACTCAAAATTTATTCCGTCTGTGAACTGAACTATGTTTGTCAGCAATCCATGATTGTGCTTCTATGCTGATGTACAAAGAATATGCTTAATGCATGAAGAGTTTGGCAAGCAATCCAGCTGTGGCCAGCAACATTTAATTCTGCTTTGTTCTGCTTTTGTGAATTCATGGTGTGAAGTCAGTATAAAGACTGATGGTGAATAATGTACTGTACTCCAGTCTGAAAAAAGCAAAAAAAAAAGAGCACTAGTACTTTCATTTGCTTTTACAATAATCTTAATTTGATACCAACTAAAAATCATACAATTGAAATAGATGTATATACAGATGTGTTTTATAATTAAATGTTACACATTAGGAACAATAACTAGAAAATCAGTTAAGATGAAGAGAACTGAAAATGAAAAGTTTATAGTTAACATTTTGGAACCATGCACACTCAAACTGCACATGTGCTGATTCACCAAATAAAATGTGTTTCCCAGCATTCTGGCAAGACACAACAGTTGGTATGTCTCATGTTTTTCTGTTGGTGAATGGTAGAGTTTTACTATTAGATATACCTGAAGCAACCTTAAACCAAGGGCAACCAAGAAATACAACGTTCCTCGGACTGCTACTCTCGCCGCATCCTGAGATCCACACTCAGTGCTATGCGCCGCCATATGCACACACTGGACCTCTCTCTCCAGCAGCACCGTCTCACCTTATCTCAAATCTGTTCTACTCCGCAGTTTCATCTCATCTTACGTCTCATCCGACGCATTAACAAAATACTTTTTTTCTTCCTTTCAGGTGTTAAGGAACGCAAGCTCCAGCAGCTGATGGGTACTAATGCCCCTCCAGATCCTCCTTCCGCTTCACTTCCCTCTGACCCCACCCCTTCTGATCTGACCCCTTGCCGTGTATTCACTATACCCTCTGACCTCCCCCTCTCTGATGCTGAGCGTTCTGTACTCAGCAAAGGTCTCAGTTTTATCCCCTTACGCCCCCACCTCAATGAATTTCGCGCTCGGCATGACGTTGAGCTCTTCTTCCGTCGCCTCCGCCTCCGGGCTCACTTCTTCGACCAGGAGTCCTCCCCCCGACCAGCAGACCCATTCACCCGCCTCCAGCATTCTCCCTCTACCTGGACCCCTCCCCCTGGCCTCTTACCCGCTCTTGATCTCTTCATTGAAAACTGTCGGCGAGACATTGGTCGGCTCAATTTCTCTGCCCCCCTCACTCACTCTAACCTGTCCCCCTCTGAACTTGAGGCACTCCGTTCTCTCAGGTCTAACCCCGACATGGTCATCAAACCTGCAGACAAGGGTGGTGCTGTTGTTGTATGGCGTACCGACCTCTACCTTGCAGAAGCTCAACGCCAACTCACAGACACCTCTTCCTACCTCCCTCTGGACCATGACCCCACCACCGAACATCAAGCCACCGTCCAAAGGACTGTCACTGACCTCATCTCCTCTGGAGATCTTCCCTCTACAGCTTCCAACCTCATAGTCCCACAACCCCGGACAGCCCGCTTCTACCTCCTTCCCAAAATCCACAAACGGGACTGTCCCGGCAGACCCATTGTGTCAGCCTGCTCCTGCCCCACTGAACTTATTTCTTCCTATCTAGACTCTATCTTTTCTCCACTGGTCCAGTCTCTTCCCACCTACATCCGTGACTCTTTTGACGCCCTACGTCATTTTGACAATTTCCAGTTTCCTGGTCCCAACCGCCTCCTCTTCACTATGGACGTCCAATCGCTCTACACCTCCATCCCCCACCAGGATGGTTTGAGGGCTCTCCGCTTCTTCCTGGAACAGAGGCCCAACCAGTCCCCATCCACCAATACCCTCCTCCGCCTGGCTGAACTTGTTCTCACATTAAACAACTTCTCCTTCAACTCCATGCATTTCCTTCAAGTAAAAGGTGTCGCTATGGGTACCTGCATGGGTCCTAGTTATGCCTGTCTTTTTGTGGGATATGTCGAGCATTCTTTGTTCCAGTCCTACTCAGGCCCCCTCCCCCAACTCTTTTTCCGGTACATTGATGACTGTATCGGTGCCGTTTCCTGCTCCCGCCCCGAACTAGAAAACTTTATCAACTTTGCTTCCAATTTCCACCCTTCTCTCACCTTTACATGGTCCATCTCTGACACTTCCCTTCCCTTCCTCGACTTCTCTGTCTCCATCTCTGGGGATAGGTTGTCTACCAATATCCATTATAAGCCCACTGACTCCCACAGCTACCTCGACTACACTTCTTCACACCCTACCTCCTGTAAGGACTCCATTCCATTCTCCCAGTTTCTCCGTCTCCGACGCATCTGCTCTGATGATGCTACCTTCCATGACGGTGCTTCTGATATGACCTCCTTTTTCCTCAACCGAGGATTTCCCCCCACTGTGGTTGACAGGGCCCTCAACCGTGTCCGACCCATTCCCCGCACCTCTACCCTCACCCCTTCCCCTCCCTCCCAGAACCGTGACAGGGTTCCCCTTGTCCTCACTTTTCATCCCACCAGCCTCCATATCCAAAGGATCATCCTCCGCCATTTTCGCCACCTCCAGCGTGATGCCACTACCAGTCGCATCTTCCCCTCCCTTCCCCTGTCAGCATTCCGAAGGGATCGTTCCCTCCGCGACACCCTGGTCCACTCCTCCATACCCCCACCACCTCGTCCCCGTCCCAGGGCACCTTCCCTTGCAATCGCAGGAGGTGTAATACCTGCCCATTTACCTCCTCTCTCCTCACTATCCCAGGCCCCAAACACTCCTTTCAGGTGAAGCAGCGATTTACTTGTACTTCTTTCAATGTAGTATACTGTATTCGCTGCTCACAGTGTGGTCTCCTCTACATTGGGGAGACCAAGCGCAGACTGGGTGACCGCTTTGCGGAACATCTCCGCTCAGTCCGCAAGCAGGACCCTGAGCTTCCGGTTGCTTGCCATTTCAACACTCCCCCCTGCTCTCATGCTCACATCTCTGTCCTGGGATTGCTGCAGTGTTCCAGTGAACATCAACGCAAGCTCGAGGAACAGCATCTCATCTACCGATTAGGCACACTACAGCCTGCCGGACTGAACATTGAGTTCAATAATTTCAGAGCATGACAGCCCCCCACTTTATTTTCATTTTTAGTTATGTTTTCTTTCTTTTTTTTTACATTCCTTTTTACATTTTTTACAATCTTTTTTTGCATTTATTTCATTTCATCTTAGTTTGTTCAGTTTGCTTACCCACTGTTTTTTTCAGGTTGTTTTTCTTCAGGTTTGCACTTGCTGCTGTTCAATATTCAGTATATTCACACCTAATCTGTACTAATGCTTTGTCTTTCAACACACCATTAACATATTGTTTGCCTTTGCTCCGTGACCTTTTGGTCAGCTATGTGGCCTGGTCCAATCTGCACCTTCTCCTTTGTTATCTCTTGCCCAACCCCCACCTCACTTGTTTATAATCTGTGACTTTTCTAATATTTGTCACTTCCGAAGAAGGGTCACTGACCCGAAACGTTAACTCTGCTTCTCTTTCCACAGATGCTGCCAGACCTGCTGAGTGATTCCAGCATTTCTTGTTTTTGCTTAAACCAAGGGGCCCTGGCCAGTTCTTTTAAGATATATCTTTATCTGACTTAGCTTAGGCCTGATAATTCATAAAAAACAACTGAACACAATGAGGTTTCCACCTATGGCATATTTGGCACTAATCTTTTAAGTGACCTTAAGAAAGAAAAAGAAAAAACTTGAATTTATATAACACCTTCATGATCTCAGGACATCCCAAAGTGTTTTAGAGCCAAATAAATATTTTTGAAGTTGTAATGCAGGAGAATCTAATTTGTGTATCGCAAGGTCCCACAAACAGCAAAATGATAATGACCAGATAATCTGTCTTAGTGATGTTTGTAGATAAATATTGCCCAGGATACCAGAGAGAACTCCTCTGCTCTTCTTCGAAATATTGTCATGAGATCTTTTACACCCATCTGCGGAGGAAGATGGGGCCTCTGTTTAACATCTAATCCAAATGACTGCACCTCCGACAGTGCAACACTCATTCAGTGTCAGCCTAGATTATGTGCTTTAGTGGGACTTGAACCTTCTGACCCAGCGGCAGGAGTTCATCCAACGCTGACACCTAAGATATAAAATAATCACCCCAGATAATCAAAAAAAAAATCCTGCATAACTTTGAAAAATTTTGTGAGACATCCCTTTAACATCCCTTTGTTTGATTTTGTCTTTGTGCTGATGTATCTAAACATGGATAAAAATGCTAAGGCCTGGATGGTTCTCAAACTCTTTTATTTTAAGCAACACAGAGCAGCAGACACACAGTCATCCTTTCTACTGCAAATCATAAGAGCTTCTCAAGTATTACAGTCTAGAACTTTCCAAGAAGAATGACTTGAGCCCACTCCAGTGTACAGTTACTGCACAAAAATCCTATAGTGTAACCATTCATTTGGAAAATCCTACCCAACTAACTAATTATTTAAGTAGAAGCATCTCTCACAAATTCTGTTATGACTGTTTTAGGGTCCAAATTGCAAGAAGCAGTGAGGCAGGATTCACCATGTTTGTTTCAGGCTTAAAAAGACAAACAACAGAGAGGATGTGGGGAAACGAGACAAAGACAAATAATTTTATCCTAGAAGGTGACCTCTCGGGATCACATATAGAGGCAAGCACAGTAGCAGTCACTGGTAGCAATGCCAGCAGTAGCTCTGGGCTACCATGATGCTCTCCACAAGTGGCAGCGGGCATCACTCAGAAAACAATAGTCCCAAACTCCACAACAAGACTACTAGATGCGCCATTGCATGTACATCAAGTTTGTCACAAATGAAGGTAACTGGTTTTGTGAATTAAGAGCAGCTCACCAACTGTCTTAGAAGTCAATCACTAGAATGATTCCAGAACTAAATGTTTATACCTATCAGGAAAGATTAAACAGGCTGGGGTTCTATCCTCTAGAAAAGGGGAGAGTAAGGCATGACCTGATAGAGGTCTTTAAGATTATTAAAAGGTCCGAGAGGGTAGGCATGAAGCAGATGTTTCCACTTGCAAGCAAGACAAGAACTAGGAGCCAAGAATATAAGACAGTCACTAATAATTCCAATACGGAATTCAGGAGAAACCTCATTACCCACAGAGTGGTTAGAAAGTGGGACGCGTCGTGTATCTGTAGGCATTAACTGAATTAGAGTTTAAGTTTAATAAATTTCAACCTTTTTTCTATAAACCTAGGAAAGCCTGTTTGTGCTGGTTTCTTTGCCTTATAATTGGAAAGCAGTGAACAAGGATTTACCAAGGGGGAGCTAAAAACACAGTGTGTTTAAAAGTAAGCCCTGTTACAGTAACACCAGGTGAAGGCAGAAAGGGAACCCTAGACTTCTTTCTCACCTGGTCGTAACAGAAATTTGGGTGCTAGTATTTGGAATTTTACCCACAGACAAACGAGAAAAATTGGAAGTGGGAAGCCAAATTGTTCCCAATCACAAAGAGCAAGATTTCAATACAGGTTTTCTTGTGATTGTGTGTGCTTGAATACTAACATGTCTGCAACTAAAGCTAGTGGCTCACCAAGTCAGGGTGAAGTAACTTGGGATAAGTTAAAAGCACTGTCTGTGGAGGGATTGAGGAAAATGGCTGAGCAGTTTGGGATCACTGTACGTGGCAAACCTAGGAAGTCTGAACTCCTAAGGCTAATGGCCAATGACTTTTCCCTTGAATCTGAAGAAGCAGAAACAGGGTTAGAAGCAGACTCCGACAGGGTATTGTTAGCAAAGATACAATTGGAACAAAGGAAACTTGAATTAGAAGACAGAGAGACAGGAGAGGGAGAAAGAAAGAGCCTTCCAGAAGGAACATGAAGAAAATGAAAGGCAGGAGAGAGAGAGAGAAAGAATCTTCCGGAAAGAATGTGAAGAACGAGAGTTGAAGCAGCATGAGTTAACTAGGGGGCGACAGAATACCCCAGTGAAAGCTTGGCCAATACGGAGGACCGGAATTCAGGGCTGGGTACAGAATTGTTAAAACTCACTCAATTAATTCCAAAATTCAATGAGGAAGACGTAGAAGAATTTTTGTGTCGTTTGAGAAACTGTCAAGGCAGCTAAAATGGCCAGCTGAGATCTGGCCTCTTTTACTGCAAAACAAGCTAACTGGAAAAACCCATGAGGTTTATTCCCTTTTGCCAGATAAGAGTTCACCAAACCAAACTGACCAAAAATGCTATCCTCAAGGCATATGAATTGGTACACGAAGCCTATTGCCAAAAGTTTAGAACCCTCAAGAAGCAAGCTAATCAAACTTATTTGAAGTTTGAAAGAAGTAAGCAGATGGTTTTTGACCAGTGGCTGAGAGCTCTTAAAGTACAGCTCAGCTATGAGAATCTCAGGGAAGTAATTCTGTTAGAGGAATTTAAACACTCTCTCCCACTCTCCATAAAGACCCATGTAGAGGAGCAGCAGGTCCAGAGAGATGAGTTTGCTTTAATTTACAAGTCAGTTTCCCGGGGAGAACCTTTCCTAATCACCCCAACAAATCTGGAAAGGGCAAAGGGTGGGAAGGTGATAGGAGCCCAAGCAGTCCTGGGAGGGAAAGAGAAGCAGGAGACACAGGGGGCCCTCCTCTAACTAAAAAGGAAGGTGCTGTGATCAGGAGCGAGACCTGAAGACCTGTGTGCTTCCATTGTAATAAAACAGGGCATTTAAAAGCTGACTGCTGGAAACTAAAAGGAAAACTGGTTGGGTTAATCGGGCACACCTGCTCAGTGAAGAAGTGAACTTGATGGAAAGCCCAGCAGAACAAGCTGTGGCTTTAACTGCAGTAAGCGTGAGACCCAGGAAGCTTATGGCTGCAAGTGCAGGAAAATTTAATAGGAATACTGAGGGTTATCAAGGTTTTGCGTCTGAAGGGAACGTAACCCCATTACCCTCCAGTGGGGCAAGCAAGCCCATAGTAATTCTCAGGGACACAGGAGCCACTAGATCCCTTTTACTGGGAAAAGGCCTGACCTTTCCCCCAGAGAGTGCAGTGAACACCAGAATGATGGTGAATGGTATTGGAGGGCAGTGTATACCTGTACCTGTATACCGGGTACACCTGGAGTGCGACTTAGTTTCGGGACTGGTGACCGTAGGGATTGTCCCTAGTTTGCCTGTGGATGGGGTTGACCCGATCCTAGGTAATGATCTGGCGGGGGTGAAGGTGCTCGCGCCCCTAGCAATGAAGGAAAGACCACAGGAGGTCAGAGAGACAGGGTCGTGGCACGAGACGGTTCCCTGCAGTTTCCCTGATTGTGTAGTGGATCAGGCCATGGTCAAACCAGCTCCCCCAGAGGAGACTGCATTGGCACTGCAGGCCAATGACCATGAGGTCTGTCTGTCCGAGACTTTCTTTGGAAAGCTAGGAGACCCAGGGAATAAATTAAATGGATTTTCCCTAGGTGAGGCTCAGCGAGCCGACCCAGTATTGCAAGAGTTAGCACAGTCTGTCCAGTCTGAAAGTGAAGCAGAGGGAGTCCCTGATTGCTACAATTTAAAGAATGAGGTACTGATGAGGAAATGGAGTTCTCCTCACATACCCTAGAGCAAGGAGTGGGCAGTAGTTCACCAGTTAGCAGTGCCGCAGAGGTACCGGAGAGAAATACTAAGAAGGGCTGTAGTGGCTACACATGCCCGTATACAAAAGAACAAAGCCCTCATAAGACAGCAGTTTGACTGGCTGAAACTCCACAAAGATGTGGTGGAGTACTGCAGCAGTTGCCACAAGTGCCAGGTTGAGGGAAAACACCAATCTACAGTGAAACCTGCACCCCTAAGTCCTGTACCAGTGTTAGGAAGACCCTCCAGCAGAGGGCTGGTCAACTGTAAGGGACCCCCACCGAGAACAAAAAGGTACAAGCAGAGACAAGGTTGGCAAAAGGTTAGACAGGGTAGGGGATGAAAACCCCTATTGTCCAGTCAGCCAAACCCGAAAAATGTGAAAGTTAGACCCCACATCCTCCTATGTAAATGCAGACACTAGAAGCACCCCACCAGAGTTTCTAACAACATTTACAGGAACCTGCAGCGACAATGAAAGACCTCTAGGGGGCAGAGAAACCATGAGGGTGATACCTCACCTAGTCGAAGTGCCACTGGGGAGTGCAGTGGAGTTTGCACAAATACCTGCAGGCAGGAATGTCCTCTGGGACAAAGGGGAGATTAACAAAGAATCTTCCCCCACATTCAAACCAAAGAAAACCAACCATCCCCCAAAGTCAAAAGCCTTTGCATGACTCAGCAAAGCACTGAAAGAGAGCTCAGGATAGACCCACAAACTACTGACAGTCCTGAGAAAAAAAATCCAGTTTAGGGTTAATTAAATCTAAATCCCCCCTCCCTTTTCAGACCTCAATAGGAAGAAAGAACCTAGGCATCCATGGAAATGGTTAAACGGAAGAGAAACTTCCCCAATAAAGAACCACATGTTTATTGGGATGTCAAAAAGGGGCAATTTTAATAAGTTTTAGGATCTGTGAATAAATAAGAGAAATGCATTGTTTTTGTCTGTTGCTTATATTTTTCTCTCGACCCTTTTAAAGAAAAGTGCTTTTCTCAAATCACATTTCAATCCACTGGGTGTGGAGGTGTCATGCTAGGCCCCACCTGCCAAAAATGAGGCACATCAATTTTGTCATGAACATTGATTTTTAACTGTTGTTGGAGTGAGGAAGTGACTTGTAAAATGGATCAGCTGTGACCGGAAAAAAACATTTACATACTAGAAGACATTGAAGGTGATGAAGTGCATTCCAGGGCCTGCTAAGGAGGATACAATCCACAAAGCCCAGGACTGGTGAGACCAGCTGGTCACATGACTACTGCCTGTTCCAGGGTTTTATTTTGAACTGTCCACAGAGAGTTTGAAGGCCGAGTGTTTGTTTGCTCCTGGACGGAGAAGATCTCTCCTGTCTGCTCCCATCTCAGATAGATATACAGCTTTGGATACTGTTGGGGGGCATGGCCTCCCAGGGGAATGCAGCAACAGCCAAGATTGTGGCACCACGGACGGCTCTGTTGCACAGCAGAAGGAAAAGGAGTGGAAGTGCTACAGAGATAGGGGATTCTATCGTAAGGGGTACAGATAGGTGTTTTTGTGGCCGCAAACGTGACTCCAGGATGGTATGTTGCCTCCCTGGTGCTAGGGTCAAGGATGTCACAGAGCACTGCAGGACATACTGAAGGGGGAGGGTGGACAGTCAGAGGTCGTGGTACACATTAGTACCAACAACCTAGGTAAAAAGAGGGATGAGGTCCTGCAAGAAGAATTTAGGGAGCTAGGTAGCAGATTAAAAAGCAGGACCTCAAAGGTTGTAATCTCTGGATTACTCCCGGTGCCACGTGCTAGTGAGTATAGGAATAGAAGGATAGAGCAGATGAATGTGTGACTGAAGAGATGGTGCAGGAGGGAGGGCTTTAGTTTCCTGGATCACTGGGTCTGTTTCTGGCAAAAGTGGGACCTATACAAGCTGGATGGGTTGCACCTGAGCTGGAACGGGACCAACATCCTTGCTGGGAGGTTTGCTAGTGCTGTTGGGGGGGAGTTTAAACTAATTTGGCAGGGGAATTGGAAACAGAGTGGAAGTACAGTAGGGGTGATGCTCAGTCAAATATAGTAGAGAAACTGAGTCAGTCTGGATGGCAGAGCAAATATAGACCTGTTAAGGCACAAGGGAAAAATGCAAGGCTGTATTGCATCTATTTTAATGCAAGGAGTCTTACTAGTAAGACTGCACAGTGGCGCAGTGGTTAGCACCGCAGCCTCACAGCTCCAGGGACCCGGGTTCGATTCTGGGTACTGCCTGTGCGGAGTTTGCAAGTTCTCCCTGTGTCTGCGTGGGTTTCCTCCGGGTGCTCCGGTTTCCTCCCACATGCCAAAGACTTGCAGGTTGATAGGTTAATTGGCCATTATAAATTGCCCCTAGTATAGGTAGGTGGTAGGGAAATATATAGGGACAGGTGGGGATGTGATAGGAATATGGGATTAGTGTAGGATTAGTATAAATGGGTGGTTGATGGTCGGCACAGACTCGGTGGGCCGAAGGGCCTGTTTCAGTGCTGTATCTCCAAACTAAACTAAACAAATGAATTGAGGGATAAAAGCAAAATACTGCGGATGCTGGAAATCTGAAACAAAAACAAGAAATGCTGGAATCACTCAGCAGGTCTGGCAGCATCTGTGGAAAGAGAAGCAGAGTTAACGTTTCGGGTCAGTGACCCTTCTTCGGAACTGACAAATATTAGAAAAGTCACAGATTATAAACAAGTGAGGTGGGGGTGGGGCAAGAGATAACAAAGGAGAAGGTGCAGATTGGACCAGGCCACATAGCTGACCAAAAGGTCACGGAGCAAAGGCAAACAATATGTTAATGGTGTGTTGAAAGACAAAGCATTAGTACAGATTAGGTGTGAATACACTGAATATCATGGGGCAGGACGTCAGAAATGCTCCATCCATCAATATTGGCGACCACGCTCTGGAAGTGGTTCAAGAGTTCACCTACCTAGGCTCAACTATCACCAGTAACCTGTCTCTAGATGCAGAAATCAACAAGCGCATGGGTAAGGCTTCCACTGCTATGTCCAGACTGGCCAAGAGAGTGTGGGAAAATGGCGCACTGACACAGAACACAAAAGTCCGAGTGTATCAGGCCTGTGTCCTCAGTACCTTGCTCTACGGCAGCGAGGCCTGGACAACGTATGCCAGCCAAGAGCGACGTCTCAATTCATTCCATCTTCGCTGCCTTCGGAGAATACTTGGCGTCAGGTGGCAGGACTATATCTCCAACACAGAAGTCCTTGAAGCGGCCAACACCCCCAGCTTATACACACTACTGAGTCAGCGGCGCTTGAGATGGCTTGGCCATGTGAGCCGCATGGAAGATGGCAGGATCCCCAAAGACACATTGTACAGCGAGCTCGCCACTGGTATCAGACCCACCGGCCGACCATGTCTCCGCTATAAAGACGTCTGCAAACGCGACATGAAATCGTGTGACATTGATCACAAGTCGTGGGAGTCAGTTGCCAGCATTCGCCAGAGCTGGCGGGCAGCCATAAAGACAGGGCTAAATTGCGGCGAGTCGAAGAGACTTAGTAGTTGGCAGGAAAAAAGACAGAGGCGCAAGGGGAGAGCCAACTGTGCAACAGCCCCGACAAACAAATTTCTCTGCAGCACCTGTGGAAGAGCCTGTCACTCCAGAATTGGCCTTTATAGCCACTCCAGGCGCTGCTTCACAAACCACTGACCACCTCCAGGCGCGTATCCATTGTCTCTCGAGATAAGGAGGCCCAAAAGAAACACTGAATATTGAACAGCAGCAAGTGCAAACCTGAAGAAAAACAACCTGAAAAAAACAGTGGGTAAGCAAACTGAACAAACTAAGATGAAATGAAATAAATGCAAAAAAAGATTGTAAAAAATGTAAAAAGGAATGTAAAAAAAAGGAAGAAAAAATAACTAAAAATGAAAGTAAAATGGGGGGCTGTCATGCTCTGAAATTATTGAACTCAATGTTCAGTCCGGCAGGCTGTAGTGTGCCTAATCGGTAGATGAGATGCTGTTCCTCGAGCTTGCGTTGATGTTCACTGGAACACTGCAGCAATCCCAGGACAGAGATGTGAGCATGAGAGCAGGGGGGAGTGTTGAAATGGCAAGCAACCGGAAGCTCAGGGTCCTGCTTGCGGACTGAGCGGAGATGTTCCGCAGAGCGGTCGCCCAGTCTGCGCTTGGTCTCCCCAATGTAGAGGAGACCACACTGTGAGCAGCGAATACAGTATACTACATTGAAAGAAGTACAAGTAAATCGCTGCTTCACCTGAAAGGAGTGTTTGGGGCCTGGGATAGTGAGGAGAGAGGAGGTAAATGGGCAGGTATTACACCTCCTGCGATTGCAAGGGAAGGTGCCCTGGGACGGGGACGAGGTGGTGGGGGTAATGGAGGAGTGGACCAGGGTGTCGCGGAGGGAACGATCCCTTCGGAATGCTGACAGGGGAAGGGAGGGGAAGATGCGACTGGTAGTGGCATCACGCTGGAGGTGGCGAAAATGGCGGAGGATGATCCTTTGAATATGGAGGCTGGTGGGATGAAAAATGAGGACAAGGGGAACCCTGTCACGGTTCTGGGAGGGAGGGGAAGGGGTGAGGGTAGAGGTGCGGGGAATGGGTCGGACACGGTTGAGGGCCCTGTCAACCACAGTGGGGGGAAATCCTCGGTTGAGGAAAAAGGAGGTCATATCAGAAGCACCGTCATGGAAGGTAGCATCGTCAGAGCAGATGCGTCGGAGACGGAGAAACTGGGAGAATGGAATGGAGTCCTTACAGGAGGTAGGGTGTGAAGAAGTGTAGTCGAGGTAGCTGTGGGAGTCGGTGGGCTTATAATGGATATTGGTAGACAACCTATCCCCAGAGCTGGAGACAGAGAAGTCGAGGAAGGGAAGGAAGTGTCAGAGATGGACCATGTAAAGGTGAGAGAAGGGTGGAAATTGGAAGCAAAGTTGATAAAGTTTTCTAGTTCGGGGCGGGAGCAGGAAACGGCACCGATACAGTCATCAATGTACCGGAAAAAGAGTTGGGGGAGGGGGCCTGAGTAGGACTGGAACAAAGAATGCTCGACATATCCCACAAAAAGACAGGCATAACTAGGACCCATGCGGGTACCCATAGCAACACCTTTTACTTGAAGGAAGTGCATGGAGTTGAAGGAGAAGTTGTTCAATGTGAGAACAAGTTCAGCCAGGCGGAGGAGGGTGTTGGTGGATGGGGACTGGTTGGGCCTCTGTTCCAGGAAGAAGCGGAGAGCCCTCAAACCATCCTGGTGGGGGATGGAGGTGTAGAGCGATTGGACATCCATAGTGAAGAGGAGGCGGTTGGGACCAGGAAACTGGAAATTGTCAAAATGACGTAGGGCGTCATAAGAGTCACGGATGTAGGTGGGAAGAGACTGGACCAGCGGAGAAAAGATAGAGTCTAGATAGGAAGAAATAAGTTCAGTGGGGCAGGAGCAGGCTGACACAATGGGTCTGCCGGGACAGTCCCGTTTGTGGATTTTGGGAAGGAGGTAGAAGCGGGCTGTCCGGGGTTGTGGGACTATGAGGTTGGAAGCCGTAGAGGGAAGATCTCCAGAGGAGATGAGGTCAGTGACAGTCCATCGGACGGTGGCTTGATGTTCGGTGGTGGGGTCATGGTCCAGAGGGAGGTAGGAAGAGGTGTCTGTGAGTTGGCGTTGAGCTTCTGCAAGGTAGAGGTCGGTACGCCATACAACAACAGCACCACCCTTGTCTGCAGGTTTGATGACCATGTCGGGGTTAGACCTGAGAGAACGGAGTGCCTCAAGTTCAGAGGGGGACAGGTTAGAGTGAGTGAGGGGGGCAGAGAAATTGAGACGACCAATGTCTCGCCGACAGTTTTCAATGAAAAGATCAAGAGCGGGTAAGAGGCCAGGGGGAGGGGTCCAGGTAGAGGGGGAATACTGGAGGCGGATGAATGGGTCTGCAGATCGGGGGGAGGACTCCTGGTCGAAGAAGTGAGCCCGGAGGCGGAGGTGACGGAAGAAGAGCTCAATGTCATGCCGAGCGTGAAATTCATTGAGGTGGGGGCGTAAGGGGATAAAACTGAGACCTTTGCTGAGTACAGAACGCTCAGCATCAGAGAGGGGGAGGTCAGAGGGTATAGTGAATACACGGCAAGGGGTCAGATCAGAAGGGGTGGGGTCAGAGGGAAGTGAAGCGGAAGGAGGATCTGGAGGGGCATTAGTCCCCATCAGCTGCTGGAGCTTGCGTTCCTTAGCACCTGAAAGGAAGAAAAAAAGTTTTTTGTTAATGTGTCGGATGAGACGTAAGATGAGATGAAACTGTGGAGTAGAACAGCTTTGAGATAAGGTGAGACGGTGCTGCTGGAGAGAGAGGTCCAGTGTGTGCATGTGGCGGCACATAGCACTGAGTGTGGATCTCAGGATGCGGCGAGAGTAGCAGTCCGAGGAACGTTGTATTTCTCGGAGATACCTGTGATCCTGGGTGGTTTCAAAGCATGATGGGTGAAACTGCAGTTGGAATCCACGTGGAATAAGTCGGAGCCGGAGACAGTCACTGAGGAAGGAGATGTGGCTGTGAAAACGAGTTTTGGTAGATACCTTATCAAACACCAGGAGGGAAATAGAAAGCAATGAAGGTGAACAAGGTAAAAGAGACAAACGAAAATCCCGTCGGAGAGAAGAGCAGAACTTCTTCAAGGTAGGCATTCCTGGAAGAGTAGTGGCAGTGAATTAAACACTAAAATACTAAAATGAATTGAGGGCGTTGATTAGCACATGCGATTATGATATTATTGCTATCACAGAGACATGGTTGAGGGAGGGGCAGGACTGGCAACTCAATATTCCAAGGTATAGAATCTTCAGGCATGACAGGGGAGGGGGTAAAAGAAGAGGTGGCATTGCACTGTTGATCAAGGAGTCAATTACTGCAGTAAGGAGGGATGATATTTTTTATTTTATTTTTAGAGATACAGCACTGAAACAGGCCCTTCGGCCCACCGAGTCTGTGCCAACCAACAACCACCCATTTATACTAACCCTACAGTAATCCCATATTCCCTATCACCTACCTACATTAGAGGCAATTTATAACAGCCAATTTACCTATCAACCTGCAAGTCTTTGGATGTGGGAGGAAACCAGAGCACCCGGAGAAAATCCACACAGACACAGGGAGAACTTGCAAACTCCACACAGGCAGTACCCAGAATCGAACCCGGGTCTCTGGAGCTGTGAGGCTGCGGTGCTAACCACTGTGCCACTGTGCCTAAAATGAAGCCACATGGGTAGAACTTAAAAACAGAAATGGGGCAATCACTTGGCTGGGAGTGTACTACAGGCCTCCAAACAGTCAGGGAGAGATAGAGGAGCAGATATGTAGGCAAATCTCAGAGAGCTGTAAAAATAATAGGATAATAATAGTAGGGGATTTTAACTTACCTAATATAAACTGGGATAGTCTTAGTGTGAAAGGCTTAAAGGGGGTGGAATTCTTAAAATGCATACAGGAGAGCTTTTTGAGCCAGTATGTAGAAAGCCCGACAAGAGAAGGGGCAGTACTGGACCTAATCCTAGGGAATGAAGCTGGACAAGTGGTAAAAGTGTCAGTGGGGGAGTATTTCAGGGATAGTGACCATAACTCTGTAAGATTTAAAGTAGTTATAGACAAAGACAAAGACGGGCCGGAAATAAAGGTACTGAATTGGAGGAAGGCTGATTTCAATACGATTAAACAGGATCTGGCCAGAGTGGACTGGGAGCAGCTACTTGTAAGAAAGTCTACATCAGGCCAGTGGGAGTATTTCAAAGAGGAAATAGTGAGGGTTCAGAGCCAATATATACCTGTTAAGGTGAAGGGTAGGACCCTTGATGTCAAGGGATATAAAGGATTGGATCAGTAAAAAAAAGGAGGCTTATGGCAGATTTGTAGCGCTGAAAGCAGCAGAGGCACTAGAGGAGTATAGAAAGTGTAGGGGGATACTAAAAAAGTAATTAAGACAGCGAAGACGGGACATGACAAAACACTGGCAGGCAAGATAAAAGAAAATCCTAAGACGTTTTATAAATATATTAAGGGCAAGACGATAAGCAGGGAAAGAGTGGGACCCATTAGGAGCCAAAGTGGCAATCTGTGTGTGGACCAGGAGGACATAGCTGAGGTTTTAAATGATTACTTTGCATCTGTGTTCGCTATGGAGAAGGACGATGTAAGTGTAGAGATCAGGGAGGGGGATTGTGATATACTTGAACATATTAGCATTGAAAGGAAGGAAGTATTAGCTGTTTTAGCGGACTTAAAAGTGGATAAATCCCCAGGCCCAGATGAGATGCATCCCAGGCTGTTATGTGAGGCAAGGGAGGAGATAGCAGGGGCTCTGACACATATTTTCAAATCCTCTCTGGACACAGGAGAGGTTCCAGAGGACTGGAGGACAGTAAATGTGGGACCATTATTCAAGAAGGGTAGCAGGGATAAACCAGATAATTACAGGCTGGTGAGTCCAACATCAGCGGTTGGGAAAATATTGGAAAAAATTCTGAGGGACAGGATTAATCTCCACTTGGAGAGGCAGGGATTAATCAGGGATAGTCAGCATGGCTTTGTCAGGGGAAGATCGTGCCTAACTAACTCGATTGAGTTTTTTGAGGCGGGGACTAGATGTGTCGATGAGGGTAAAGCAGTTGATGTAGTCTACATGGACTTTAGTAAGGCTTTTGATAAGGTCCCGCATGGGAGATTGGTTAAGAAGGTAAGAGCCCATGGGATCCAGGGCAATTTGGCAAAGTGGATCCAAAATTGGCTTAATGGCAGGAGGGTGATAGTCGAGGGTTGATTTTGCGAGTGGAAGCCTGTGACCAGTGGTGTACCACAGGGATCGGTGCTGGGACTCTTGCTGTTTGCAGTGTACATTAATGATTTAGACGTGAATATAGGAGGTATGATAAGTAAGTTCGCAGATGACACGAAAATTGGTGGTGTTGTAAGCAGTGAGGAGGAAAGCCTTAGATTACAGGATAATATAGATGGGCTGGTAAGATGGGCGGAGCAGTGGCAAATGGAATTTAATCCTGAGAAGTGTGAGGTGATGCCTTTTGGGAGGACTAACAAGGCAAGGGAATATACAATGGATGGTAGGACCCAAGGAAGTACAGAGGGTCAAACGGATCAAATGCATTCACTGAACTTGCCCACTCATGTGAGGCCGTTGAACTTTTTGTAGCACTGCATCCAGGTCCTCGGGGCTAAACTCCTGGCATTGACCTCCACACCTATCTGCTCCCATGACCTTTTGACCATGTGTCTGGAGGGCCACCTGTCCTCCTTAGGATATAGCACTTCTTGTCTGGTTTCCATGTCCTCCACCAAGAGCCCCCTCTTGTTTTGTGTGTACACCTTTAAGAGTTGTGATTAGAAGATCATGTTAGTCATGTAAGACCTATGATGTAACACATCACATCATTCTGAGTGTTAGGCAGTCTTGAAGATACACCAGTACAGTAAACATCTCAATATAATTGCTGCTCTTTCAGTAATGAATAAAGAACCTACAATATTGCATTACTGATCCCATCTTGACTGATCAGTCTTTCTGTACAGTTTAAACAAACACAGAGGTTAAAGGAAGTCATAACATGTTGGCTGTGGTGAGATTTGTGAAGACTCAAAGATGAAAACATTGTTAAGATTCTGAAGAGAGCACGTTTCTTTTACTCTTGGAAGTTTAGACCACATTGTAAGCTTTTTTTCTCTCTCAAATCTGCTCAGCAACAATCTGGATCTTCAAGACCCCAACCCAGCCTGCCTCTTACCTTCGAAGCAGTGCAGTCAGCAGTAACTTGGTAAGCCTCTTTTCACTTCCGGCTGTGAGGTCAGGTGGCTGCAGACTCCGGTTGACTCGATTGAAATGGGGATTCTCAGGTCAGTTTCGCACATCAGGAACAACTTGGGGAAATCTGGGTGAGCGAATGCTGTACTGAGGTGACATACCCCATTATTTTTTGTGAGGTGTGTGGGACGGTGCAGCGCCATCATGGCAGTGGACTACTGAATCGAGCACAAAATGGGCATATTTTCAGTATGGGGAGCGCAGCCATTCATCGGTGAACAACAGAATGGGTGGTAGTCAGAACACAGCACGGAAGAAATTCCTTGGTGGTTGTTTCGGGAGGAACGATCGCAATTGCTATTTTTTTGAAGGAAAATTGCCATTTCAGTTTTGGGCCTTCAATTTTTCTTCATGCCATATCCACCCTTTGTGGGCGAGGCTAATCCAAAAGCACGCGACTTCAGCAACAGCGCCACAACCTCCACACCTGATCATTAGTGGTACTACAACAGTCTCCACAGCAAGTAACAGTGCCAGAGCTTCCAAACCTTTTTTTTGTATTCTTTCGGGGGATATGGACATCGCTGGCTAGGACGGCATTTATTGCTCATCCCTAATTGCCCTTGAGAAGGTGGTGGTGAGCTGCCTTCTTGAACCGCTGGACTTCTTAGGGTGTAGGTACACCCACAGTGCTGTAAGGAAGGGAGTTCCAGGAATTTGAACCAGTGACAGTGAAGGAATGGCAATATAGTTCCAAGTCAGGATGGTGTGTGGCTTGGAAGAGAACTTGCAGGTGGTGGTGTTCCCTGCATCTGCTGCCCTTGTCCTTCTAGGTGGTAGACGTTGCGGGTTTGGAAAGTGCTGTCAAAGGAGCCTTGGTGAGTTGCTGCAGTGAATCTTGTAGATGATGCATACTGCTGCCACTGTGCATCGGTGGTGGAGGGAGTGAATGTTGCAGGTGGTACATGGGGTGCCAATCATGCGGGCCGCTTTGTCCTGTGTCCTGGATGACATTGAGCTTCTTGAGTGTTATTGGAGCTGCACCCATCCTGGCAAGTGGAGAGTGTTCCATCACACTCCTGACTTGTGCCTTGCAGATGGTGGACAGGTATTGGGGAGACAGGAGGTGAGTTACTCGCTGCAGTATTTCCAGACTCTGACCTGCTCTTATAGCCACAGTATTTATGTAGCTGGTCCATTTCAGTTTCTGGTCAATGGTGGCCCCCCAGGATGTTGATAGTGGGGGATTCAGTGATGCTAATGCCTTTGAACATCAAGGGGAGATGGTTAGATTCTCTCTTGTTTGAGATGGTTATTGCCTGGCACCTGTGTGTCGCAAATGTTACTTGCCACTTATCAGCCCAAGCCTGGATGTTGTCCAGGTCTTGCTGCAAATGGACATGGGTTGCTTCACTATCTGAGGAGTCACGAATGGTGCTGGACATTGTGAAATCATCAGAGAGCATCTCCACTTCTGACCTTATGATGGAGGGAAGGTCATTGATGAAGCAGCTGAAAATGGTTGGGCCTAGGACACTACCCTGAGGAACTCCTGCAGTGATGACCTGCGACTGAGATGATTGACCTCCAACAACCACAACCATCTTCCTTCGTGCAAGGTATGACTCCAACCAATGTAGAGTTTTCCTCCTGATTCCCGTTGACTCCAGTTTTGCTAGGACTCCTTGATGCCATACTCAGTCAAATGCTGCCTTGATGTCAAGAGCAGTCACTTTCACCTCACCTCTGGAGTTCAGTTCTTTAGTCCATGTTTGAACCAAGCCTGTAACAAGGTCAGGAGCTGAGTGGCCCTGGTGAAACTCAAACTGAGCATCACTGAGCTGATTATTGCTGAGCAAGTGCCGCTTGATAGCACTGTCGACAACCTCATCAACCACTTTGCTGATGATTGGGAGTAGATTGTTAGGGCAGTAAATGGCCAGGTTGGATTTGTCCTGCTTTTTGAGTAAAGGACATACCTGGGCAATTTTCCACATTGTCAGGTAGATGCCAGTGTTGTAGCTGTACTGGAACAGCTTGGCTAGGGGCGTGGCTAGTTCTGGAGCACAAGTTGTCAGTACTATTGCCAAAATGTTGTCAGGGCACATAGCCTTTGCAGTATCCAGTGCCTTCAGCTGTTTCCTAACATCACATGGAGCAAATCAGATCGGCTGAAGACTGGCATCTGTGATGCTGGGGACCTCAGGAGGAGGCCGAGATGAATTGTCCCCTTGGCATTTCTGCTGAAGATGGATGCAAATGCTTCAGCCTTGTGTTTTTCAATGACGTGCTGGACTCCCCCATCATTAAGCGTGGGGACATTTGTGGTGCCTCCGCCTCCTGTTCATTGTTTAATTGTCCACCACCATTCATGACTGGATGTAGCAGGACTGCAGAACTTAGGTCTGATCAGTTGGTTATGGGATCGCTTAGCCCTGTCTATTGCATGCTGCTTCCACTGTTTGGCATGCAAGCGGTCCTATGTTGTAGCTTCACCAGGCTGACACCTCACTTTTAGGTATGTCTGGTGCTGCTTCAGGCATGCCCTACTGCACTCTTCATTGAACCAGGGTTGGTCCCCCGGCTTGATGGTAATGGTAGAGTAGGGGATATGCCGGGCCATGAGGTTACAGATTGTGGTTGAATACAATTCTGCTGTTGTTGATGGCCCACAGCACCTCATGGATGCCCAGTTTTGAGTTGCTAGTCTGTTCAAAATCTATCCCATTTAGCATGGTGGGAGTGCCACACAACATGTTGGAGGGTATCCTCAATGTCAAGACGGGACTTGGTCTCCACAAGGACTATACGGTGGTCACTCCTACCAATACTGTCATGGATAGATGCATCTGCAACAGGTAGATTGATGAGGACGAGGTCAAGTAGGTTTTTCCCTCTTTTTTGTTCCCTCACCACATGCCGCAGACCCAGTCTAGCAGCTATGTCCTTAGGACTCGGCCAGCTCGGTCAGTAGTGGTGCTACTGCGCCACTCTTGGTGATGGACAGTGAAGTCCCCCACCCAGAGTACATTCTGTGCCCTTGATACCCTCAGCGCTTCTTCCAATTGGTGTTCAACATGGAGAAGCAATGATTCATCAGTTGAGAGGGGGGCGGTAGGTGGTAATCAGCAGGGTGCCCTTGCCCATGTTTGACCTGATGCCAATGTTGAGGACTCCCAAGGCAACTCCCTCCCGACTGTATACCACTGTGCCGCAACCTATGTAGGGTCTGTCCTGTCGATGGGACAGGACATACCCAGGGCTGATGATGATGGTGTCTGGGACATTGTCTGTAAGGTATGATTCGATGAGTATGACTATGTCAGGTTGTTACTTGACTAGTCTGAGGGACAACTATCCCAATTTTGGCACAAGCCCCAGATGTTAGTAAGGAGAACATTGCAGGGTCGACAGGGCTGGGTTTGCCGTTGTCCTTTCCATTGCCGAGGTTGATGCCAGGTGGTCCGTCCGGTTTCATTCCTCTTAGACTTTGTAGCTGTTTGATACAACTGAGTGGCTTGTTAGGCCATTTCAGAGGGCAATTCAGAGTCAACCACATTGCTGTGGGTCTGGAGTCACAAATTTCCTTCCCTAAAGGACATTGAGTTTTTACAACAATTGACAATGGTTTCATGGTCACCACGAGACTAGCTTTTTTAATTCCAGATTTATTAATTGAATTCAAATTCCACCATCTGCCATGGTGGGATTTGAATCTATGTCCTCAGACATTTGCCTGGGGGCTCTGATTAACATGTCTCGTGACATTACCACTACGCCACCACCTGCCCATTAGTGATATTGCCACACATCGCCACAAGCAAGTGACAGCGCCACAACCTCCAAACCAGTTCACCAGTGGAACAGCAACTATTTTTTTTTTCATTGCAGAAGACAGGACCACACCATCCAAGTCTGTTCAGAAGTGATACTGTAAGTCTTTCTGCTACTTTCTTCTGTCGGTGCAATGACATAGAGTCATTGCAGTTGTGGCAACACCTTTCCCTTCCATTAATTGGAAAGCATCTGACCTGCTTTCAGAGTTTCTTCTTTTCAAGCGGAGAGTCAAGATTTGTTTCAATGGCTTAGCCATTATTGATCCACAGAAGCAAGCAGTAACGATATACATAGCCACTGACAATGAAAGACTACATCTTCTCAACACATCTGGTCTTAATTATGAAGGGCAGAAGGATCCCGCAAATATCTGGTCCACTCTAGAAGACCAATGATGACTCAAGCTCAACCTTCGAGTGCACCAATGTGAATTCATGTCTTTCAGACAACATCCTAGCGAATCCATAGACCGATTTGTCAGTCGTTGTCAAACCAAAGGCCGAGAGTGTGATTTTACTGACACCAAACTGGCAGATCGCATCATCAAGCTTGTGATTGCATCCACAGTCTACTAAAAGGATCTTTTGGACAAACCCAAAGATTACACAGTTGACAACTTATTGAAGGATGGCTGTAAATTTGAGTCCATCATTGCAGGTCAGCAAAGTCTTCAATCTTTATATAAAAGCAAAATATTGCAGATACTGGAAATCTGAGATAAAAAAAACAAGAAATGCTGGAAATACTCAGCAGGTCTGGCAGCATCTGTGGAGAGAGAAGCAGAGTTAACGTTTTAGGTCAGTGACCTTGAACATGAACTCTGCTGCTCTCTCCACAGATGCTGCCAGACCTGTTGAGTATTTCCAGCATTTCTTATCTTCAATCTTTATGTTTTACAAAGACCATCAGTGCATTGAACAGGGTTTCCAAATCAAGTCATCATGCACAAGGTGTGGGCTTTTACATTTACCTAAAGCCTGTCCAGCATTTAAATTTGTATGCAAAGCATGCGGTGGCAGAGGTTACTGGAACTGCTCTCTCCTATGTTGTGCCATTTTACAATGTTTCCCAGGTCAGAGTCACTTCCTGCACAACTGCCAGCACCTGCTCCAGCCACAATGCCCCTCCGATTTAGAAGGTGCAGGCTAGCTTAAGCAGTGCAGCCTAACTTTAAGTAGTGCCAGCCACTTATGATATTGCGCCTTCCCCCTTGCTGATGCATCCAGCCAATCAAGAGCACAGTTAGTGCTGGCTGGACGCTGATATCATTGAAATGTGCAGCCAGTACGAAGTTGGCGTGCTGCCAGCATCATTTTCAGAGGCTGTCCAACTTAACCCCCTGTGTCTCTAAACAGGTTGAGCCCATGAACCATCTGCAATCAGTTAATGCAGTTAATGCAAGGCTTGAATGATGGGGCAATTTATAACTTGAAGATAGGAACAGAGATGTGGACATGTAGCCTGATGTGGCCAAATATTCTAATGATAGAGCTTTCCCCCTTTTAAAGGGAGCATTCTCAGGACGAGTTGGAAGTTTTTTAGCTGAATAGACAACCTAGAGCATTGGAACTGATCACTCCATAGCTACTTTTTGTCATCTATGTTATATGCCTCAGAGACATGGACAACAAACAAAGAGATTATTGATAAGCTGAATACATTCGAGATGTGGACATATAGCAGAATGTTCCGTATATCCGACACAGACAGAAAGACCAATGAGGAAGTGCTGGAAATGGCTGGAGAAAAGAGAAAATTAGTGCATAACATCAAAGAGAGAAAGTTGCAATATTTCAGTCACATCATTAGAGCAGAAGGTAGACAGAGACAATAATTGGAAGGAAAGATCAACGGAAAACATAGGAGAGGGAAGCAGAGGAGAAAATGGATGGTGAACATAATGGACTGGATGCAGCTGACCTATGTGGAATGTATAAGGGCAGTGCAGGACAGACAGAGGTGGAGATCCATGGCAGTCAATCTTCTGAGAAGAAGATGACACCAACAAACAATTTCCCTTGAGAAGGCAGTGATGTACCACATTCTTGAACTGGGCAGTTCTTGTGTTGTCGTACATCCACAGTGCTGTTAGGGAGTGCGTTCCAAGTTTTTGACCCAGCAACAGTGAAGGAACGGCGATATAATTCCAAGTCAGGATGGTGTGTGGCTTGGAGGGAAGCTTACAGATGGTGTTGTTCCCTTGCATCTGTTACCCTTGTTCTAGATTCTAGAGGTCCCGGGTTTCGAAGGTGCTATTGAAGGAGCCTTGGCAAGCTCTTGCAGTGCATCTTGTATAGGGTACACACTGCTGCCAAGGTCCACCAGTGGTGAACGTTTAAAGTGGTGGATGGGGTGCTGATCAAGCAGGCTGCTTTGTCCTGCATGGTGTCAAGCTTCTTGGGCATTGTTGGAGCTTCACCCATTCATGGATCTGGGAAGTAATCCATCGCAATCCTGACTTATGTTTTGTAGATGGTGGACAGGCATTGGGAGTCAGGAGATGAGATGAGTTATCATTCCCAGACCTGCTGTTGTAGCCACAGTATTTATATGGCTGGTCTGGTTAAGTTTCTGGTCAATGGTGACACCCAGAGGATATTGAAGGTGGGGAATTCAGGGATGGTAATGCCATTGGACATCAAGGGGAGAGTGTTGAATTTTCACTTGTTGGAGATGGTCATTGCCTGGCACTTGAATGGCACAAATGTTATTTCCCAATTATCAGCTCAAGACTGAATGTTGCCCAGATCTTGCTGCTTGTGAGCACAAACTACTTCAGTATCTGAGGAGTTGTGAATGGTGCTGAATATTGTGCAATTATCAGCAAACATCCCAGCCTCTGACCTTATGATGGAGGGAAGGTCATTGAAGAAGCAGCTGAAGATGGTAGGACACTATTCTGAGAAACTCCTGCAGTGATACCCTGGCACTGAGATGATTGACCTCCAATAACCACAACCATCTTCCTTTGTGCTTGGTATGACTCCAACAAGTGGAGAGTTTCCCCCCTGATTCCTATTGATGTCAAATTTGCTGGGCTCCTTGATACCACATTCATTCAAATGCTGTCTGAATGAGGGATAATCACCCTCAACTCACCTCTGAAATTCAGCTCTTTTGTCCATGTTTGCACCAAGGCTATAATGAGGTCTGGAGCTGAGGGGTCCTGGCACAACCCAAACTGAGCATCGGTGAGCAAATTGTGCTGAGCAAGTGCCACTAGATAGCACTGTCGACAACGCCTTTCATCCATTTGCTGACGATTTGATGATTGAGAGTAAACTGATGGGGTGGTAATTGGCTAGAATGGATTTTTCCTGCTTTTTGTGGACAGGACATTACCTGAGCAATTTTCCACATTGTCAGGTAGATTCCAATGTTGTAGCTGTACTGAAACTGCTTGGCTAGGGTACAGCTAGTTCTGGAGCACATGTCCTCAGTGCTACGGCCAAGGTGTTTCAGGGCCCAGAGCCTTTGCAGTATCCAGTGCATTCAGCCATTTCTTGATATCACTTGAAGTGAATTGAATTGGCTGAAGACTTGCATCTGTGCTGCTGGGGATCTCAGGAGGAGGCTGAGATGGATCATCCACTTGGCCCTTCTGGTTGAAGATGGATGCAAATGTTTCAGCCTTGTACTTTGCAAAGACCTGCTGAGCTCCCTCATCATTAAGGATGGGCCTGTTTTTGGAGCCACCTCCCCCAGTTTGTTTAGTAGTCTCCCACCATTCATGACTGTAACCTGATTTAGACCTAATTGCATTCCCTTAGTCTGACTTCACTTGCTACCTTACTATTTCTTATTCTAGTGCTCGTTGGCATCATCAGCTGACCCTCGATTCAAGGATGACGTCTACACAGGGTCGCAAGTTTCTGCCATGGGTCTTCATGTGACTGAAAAGGCCAATTTCCGACCCGCAGATCTTTGGGCACATGGGGAAGGCTGTCCTACGCGGTAGTGGGATCTGGAATGTAGGAATTGCTTCCTTTTTTTTCCTTCTCTGCCGCTGTTCTGACTCATCATTAAGGAATTTGGACTCAAAGCATGACGCAGCTTGCTGGACAAGTTGGCGCCATTTTGAATGGTTGGCAGCAAACTCCTCCTAGTCATCAATGTCAATGCTGCCGCACATCAACGAGAACTTCAGAGTGTCTTTGAAATGTTTTCTTTATCCTCCCCTGGAACACTGGGCATTTGAGATTCAAGAAAACAGGACCTGGTGGGGGAGACAGTTTTTGGCCATCCTGACACAGTGTCCAGTCCATCGAAGTTGATTTTGCAGGAGTTTTGCCTGAATGCTTGTGGAGCTGGCTTCAAGAAGGACACCAGCTTTCGTTCGATGGTCCTCCCATTGAATCGGGAGGATGCAGCAGAGGCATTGCTGATGGAATTTCTTTACTGCTGTTATGTGCTGCTGATACACAGTCTAGATCTCACTACAGTACAGGAGTGTGGTGACGACAACTGCTCTGTACACTAGGAATTTTGTTGACTTGCGGACGTTTTTATTGTCAAACACTCGCTGCCGTAGTTTGTAGAAGGCTGAGCTGGCACAGCTGATCCGGTGTTGGATCTCCTCGTCAGCGGTGGCCTTTTGAGAGAGGTGGCTGCCAAGGTATGGGAAGTGCTTAACATATTCCAGACTCTCCTTCAATGTATATGGGAGGTGGAATATTTGGCTGACCAGGTATGGTTGATATATGAGTTTTGTTTTGGCAACATTCGAGGACAGGCCAAGTCTCTTGTATGCAGAATTGAAGAGCTCGAGAGTAGCTTGCAAATCTGGTGCAGAGTGGGCAATGACACTGTAGTCTATCCACAAACTGTAGATCATGAACATCTATGGTGGTCAGTTTAGTTTTGGCATGGAGACGACTGAGGTTAAAGAGTTTTCCATCCGGGCGGTATTTAATACTCACACCAGAGGGCAATTTATCTTTGGTGAGGTGAATAGCCACTGTTGGGTAGATTGTAAATAGTGTGGGGGCGATCACACAGCCTTACTTGACCCCGGTCTGGATTTTGAAGGCGTTTGTTTCAGATATCCCTCGAGAGCTATCTAGCTCTTAGGTGCTTAGTTTTTCAATTCTCTGTGCATCTTGTTTCTCCTTTCTAATGCTATGTTTTGGTTCCCAGCCCCCTGTCACATTAGTTTAAACCCTCCACAACAGCACTAACTGCCCCGTGAGGACATTGGTCCCTGCTCTGTTGAGGTGAAACCCATCCAGACTGTAAAGGTCCCACCTCCCACAGAACCTGTCCCAATGTGCCAGGATCTAAAACCCTCCCTCCTGCACCATCACCCTAGCTATGTAGTCATCTGCTCTATCCTCTTGTTTCTATACTCACGAGCATGTGGCACTGGGAGTAATCCCAAGATTACTGCCTCTGGGGTCCTGTTTAGTAATTTCTTTCCTACCACCCTAAATTCTGCCTGCAGGATCTCATCCCTCTTTCTATCTATGAAGTCTCTTCTTAGGCAGTCCCTCGGGATCGAGGATGACTTGCTTCCACTCCGGTACGATGAGTTCTGAGATGGCTGATAAGTCCTGTGCGTGATCTGCAGACTCTGCCACATGAGGGGCAGGTGGTACTTGAAGGGCCAGGTAGATGAGTAGTTTGAAGTTTTGTGCGGTCCCTCTACTCCTCGATTTAGCCTCTGCATATGCTCGATGAAGTCCCTCGAGGTGACTGTCTTACAGCAGCAATGTCGATGTCGAATGCCTGAGTTCCTGAGCTATGATGGTGGTGTGGTGCTCAGGCCTGTCGCTGTTGGAGTTGTAATGAGGGTCCTGATGTTCCAGGTCCCAAACTTCATTTAGGTGAGTGGAAGATGCCTGTATGTGGTTTTATTTAATGTCAGGTGGTCGTTGCATGCCAGCCACTACACAGCTTCGGCAGAGTAGGGTATTGGTCCCATCGCAAGGGGATTCCAAGACCATTGGAAGCCAAGCTCTTCTGTGAGACATTAGCACAGTCTGTGCATGGCCATGCAAGGTGCCTATGCACTCATGGTAACAGATGTTATTTATGCCCCCCTGAGTTTTCTTCCTCCCTTCTACAGCACACAGCCAAACCGTTCCCACATACCCCCAGCCTCCATCCCTCTCTTGGACTTCCTCACCCTCCAACAAAAGGGGCACCTATGAAGTTGGTACTGATATGGACCATGACTTCTAGCTGTTCATCCTCCCCCCAGCAGAGTGCTCCATAGCCACTCAGTGACATCCTTGATCCTGGCACCAGGGAGGCAATGTACAATCCTGGATTCACAGATGCGAGTGCAGAAATGCCCTAACTATAGAATTCCCTATCTCTATTGCTTTCCCTATCTTTCTCCTGGTTCCCTATACAGCTGAGCCACCTGTCATACCATGGACTTCGCTCTGGCTGCACATTTCAGAGGAATCATTACTTTCACAGAACAGAATGCTGGTTGGAGAGTGAAATGCATTCAGGAGACTCCTGCATTCCCTGCCTGGTGCCCCCTTTCTATCTGGTAGTTACTCATTCCCTCTCTGCCTACACACACTCGAGACGCAGGGTGACTGCATCTACAAATGTGCTATCCATGTAGCTGTCAGCCTTGTGGATGTACCGCAGTGACTGCAGCTGCCGTTCAAGCTCCAAAACCCAGAGCTTGGGCTGTTCCAGCTGAAGACACTTTCTGCCACTGAGATTGTCCAGGAACACAAAAAGCGTCCGATGAGCATTCCATGGACTGAGGTGCACGGCCATACCCCTATTTATTAGACTATTTACTAAGTTAAAAGAAATAAACATAAGACTTAAATAAATACTCACCAGCTACTCATTAATCTGCTCCTTCCTGAACCCTAATAAATATATCTCATATGTTAATTTAATTAAAAATGAGGAACCCTTTACTGTTACTATCCTTCTTTATTTAATTTCAACTTTATTCCCCCAGATCTGATTAATTAAACACTGAGCTTGCAATTAATTTTTGTACAAATTAATTGATCTAGCTTATGATATTCACCTGTAGACTTACCTTGTGCTGTGACGTCATGATGTGACATTTTTCACGAAGACAGAGACAGAAAAGGAAGACCACTCCGATTCCCGCCTCACTCTTTATGCCACTCGACTCCCAGCCTCACTCTTTATATCACTTTTTAATGCTTCACTCCCGGCCTCACTCTTTATATCACTCGACTCCCAGGCACATTTTTTATACCACTCCACTCCCAGCCTCACTCTTTATACCACTTTATAATGCTTCACTCTGCCTCATTCTTTATATCACTCCACTCCCAGCCTAATTTTTTTATACCAGTCCAGTCCTAGCCTCACTCTTTATAATGCACCTCTCCCAGCCTCAGTCTTTAAACCACTCCACCTCCAGCCTCACTCTTTATATCACTCTGCTCCCAGCCTCACTCTTTATAGCACTCCGTTTCCTACCTCTCTTTGTATCATTCCGTTCCCATCAACCTTCATTGGATTCAGCTGCAGCAGTGGTCACAAACTCAGGACAGGCCATTTCCAAAAAGACCAGCACTATCTCCTCTATGGGGGCTAGCACATGCAGGAACACCTCTCTGTCCGGGGTTATTTCCTACTACCTCTGCTTTGAGCCACCTTCTCCTACAAGGGAGAGGGAAGTGTTTCAGATGCAATGTTTGTGTGATGTGGCTGTCATACTTAAATAGTTAGTAGTGTGCAAGCTGTGATATGTGAGTGTGAAACTTGCAACAGTGCTACGTATGTGAGGGTGACGTGAAGCATATGAATGTCAGATATGAACTCTGAATGATAGAGATTGTTGATAGGTGAATGATGGGTGTATGGTGAATTGAGCAGTGGCTTAGGCTAGTGGTGTATTTGGTTGGATTTGAAGACAAATTCACAGACCTTGACAACTTATATGAGGTCATTAATCTTCTTGCAGCACTGCCTCCTGGTCCTCGGGACTTGACTCTTGGCATTGACCTACATAGCTACCTGTTCCCACTGCCTTCTCATCATGTGTTTGAAGGCCATCCTGCCCCCATGGATAGTGGAGATCTCTCTTGATTTCCACCTCCACCATCAAGACCTTGAATGCAGCATCCAAAAACCTAAGTGCACACTCTCTCCCAAGGCCAGCCGCTGTTGCTCGTTGCACAGGACACTATTTCCAATGGTCTTAGCACTCCAGCAGCCAGAATGCACCTTCCCTTGAAGAGGTGCAGGCAAGGTTTAAGCAGTACAAGCTAGCTTTAAGTAGCACCAGCAAGAAGCAATATTGGGCCTCCTGCTGATGCATGCAGTGAATGAACAGCACAGTTAGCACTGGTTGCATGCCAAAATCATTATAATGAGCACTTAGCACAAAGTTAGCATACTGGCAGCATTACACCTAACATGTGCAGGGTAATTGCGTATTGTAATCCCTGTGCTTGTTTTCAGGGCCCAATTTAACAATCACAATCTTTAACCTGTTCCATGTAAACTCTCTTCCAAATGTCCTTAGATTGGCTGCAGTGCACTTGTGCCCAGTGTCAAATCACATGCAGATCCTGCCTTTATGATATTCTCCAAATTACACAGTGTCCTTTTCTGTAAGTATAGGTGTGAGTGTGAAATTGCATGACTGTGTGTCTTCTTCGTCATCTTCTTCTTGGTGTTCCTCCAGTGCCTGGAATTGTTGCACCTCTTAGTTATCTGAAAGAGAAAAGGAACAAGTGTCCCTTAGAGGTATATGTGCACTTGTACTTTTGAGTCTTGAGGCTGACTGAAGGTATACAAGATATACCCTGCTGTTTACCTCACTTTATTTGTCCTAATGCCCAAGCTCCAGTTGTCAGTATTGCCTGTCTGAAGGGCATAACACAAGTAAGAACCATCATATCACTTCTCCTCCCACATTAGGGAACTTTCTGGGCTATTAATGTCTCATTGTTAACATGTCAAAGAATGGCTGATCTCTCTACATTAGCTTCAGGCAGGTAAAATGCTGGATTGCTGGCGTGCAGTTGCAGATAAAAATGGAGGGTAATTATTTTGAAATTGAAAACAGCACTAGAATAATTTACTTGCTAGCCCAACCTGAATAGTAGAGAAATTGCTTAAGAGGATTTTATGAAATGTTATCATTCAATATTCATCCAAAGAGCATAGGAGCCTTAAGGGTGATTCAGTATGTTTTAGAAGCAACAAATCATGCCTTACAGAATGTAAGCACTCATAAGATCATAAGAAATAGGAGCAGGGGTTGGCCATTCAGCCCCTTGAACCTGCTCCACCACTTAATAAGAGCATGGCTGATCCGACTGTAGTCTTAACTCCACCTTCCTGCCTGCCTCCCATAACCCTTGATTCCCTTGTAGTTGAAGTCTATCTAACTCAGGCTTGAATGTATTCAATGATGCAGACTCCACTGCTCTTTGGGGTAGGGAATTCTAAAGATTGATGACCCTCTGAGAGAAGAAATTCCTCCTCATCTCCGTTTAAAAGGGAGACTCCTAGTTCCAGATACACCTATGAGCGGAAATATCCTCACAGCTTCGATCCTGTCAAGCCCCTTCAGAATCTTTCATGTTTCAATAAGATCACCTCTCATTCTTCTAAACTCCAAGCAGTATAGGCCCAACCTGCTTAACCATACCCCATAAGACAACCTCTTCATCCCAGGAAACAGCCTAGTGAACATTCTCGGAACTGTTTCCAATGTAAGTATATCCCTCCTTAAGTAAAGAGACCAAAACTGTACATAGTACTCTAGGTGTGGTCTCACCTGTAGTGTTGTCATGTTTTGAAATTACAATTGCATTGTGCATTGTGTACTCTACAGGCTGCTGTAGAACACACATGCGAGCAAAGGGAACGTGAAAGTAAAACACAGAATAAAGATGAAGCCTTTATGTTCTCTCAGTCTCTGTCTCACATATCTGATGCCAAACCCGGCTAAACCTCTCTCCTGTCCCGAGCGATATCATAATGATGACAAAATAAAAAGCAAAAGGATAGTGAAAAACTGGAAAAATTGCTTCCAGGTTTTTTTGGAAGATTTAGGTCTATTTTTAAAGACAGCATTTTAACTTGCAGACTGTGTTAGAGTGACACACAGGAAGCTCATACAGTGTATATACACACACACTGATCCCTCTGAAATAACTATCCAATCAAAAAAATAATAATCTCGGATCATTGCAGAGAAGTTTCCTCTGAAACAAACATTATCCCGGATCCTTTATCACTGTGATGTGGATCAATATGGTGTTGTCAAAGCCCAATCTACCACGTATCAATGTGCATTCAGAGCCATCATCCATATCACCACGTTGGCAAAAGTGGCTGCAATGTATTGAAGGCGGGATGGCAGGTTTTGCAATCACGGCCAACACATGGTAAAAGGCCTTGCTTCTACACTATGGAGGTGAAGAATTAGAAGATATCTTTGCGACACTTACGCTTGAGAAGAATGACGACGATTCAGCAAAAAATGCACTGACGACCTACTTCACGACCAAGAAAAATACCATATACAAAACCATTGTCTTCCGACACACTAAGCAATAAGCAAAGGAGACAATTGACCAATATTGCATGCGATTGAGACAACTAGCAACCAAATGTGACTTCGGTGATGTTGAACATGTTGAACGGGAAATCAAAACACAAAACAGTCGACTGTACCAAAAATCACTCAAGAAAGACAGGAAGCTGTCAGAGCTGTTGGAGTTAGTAAGATCACTATCACTGTCAGAGTCCAGAGCTGCTGAAGTTGAGGCTGCTAACAGGAACTACCACCCTCCAAGTTCAACTCCTGTGAATACTGTTCATCGCTCACGTGCCAGCACCTGCTAAGTAACAACAACTATCTCACAAAAAGAGTTGCGAGTTATCCAAAGAATGTTTCCACTGTGGTGGTGCTTACTGACACTGGACAGAGTGTCCTGCTACTGGTAAATGATGCAAAGCCTGTGGAAAACCCAACCACTTTGCTCATGTTTGTCATTCATCAGTAAAATCAACTACTAAGATCAATATCAACAGAAGGTTGTCACATATGCATATCACAGCAAAAAGGCAAGAGAATGTAGCCAACGTAGAGGCAGGTGACACTGAACATACTTTTGTCCTCTCTCAGACACAGCAAACAGCCACGTGAGACCATTGGCTGCTCAGGTGTAGATGCTCTCATAGACACAGGAGTGTCTGTCAATGTCATGGGAGAAAAAAACATTCGACAACTTCAGGATTGCCCCATTCTCTGCAAACCAGGGAATACGAAAATTTTCCCTTACAACCGTGACAAACAGCTGAAAATCCTCAGAACTTTTGAAACGCCAGTTTCGTTCAAAATCACTAGAACAAAAGCTGTATTCTACGTCATATCAGGAGAATGTAACACACTTATCAGTTTCCACACAGCAACAGATCTGCATACTTACTGTCCCCTATGCAATTCCTTTGCATAACAAAACCATACTCAAATTGTATGCTGATCGCTTCATTGGTATTCGCAAACTAAAAGGTATTACATGCAAGCTGCATGTAGACCCTAATGTGCCCCCATTGTGCATCAACGGCGATGAATACCATTTCATGTCAGGAAACAGGCAGAGAAGGAACTTCAACACCTATTTGACCTTGACATTATTGAGAAAGTTGGGGATGAGCCTACACTTTGGGTCTCAGCCATACAAGTCATCAAGAAACTCAAGAGTGAGAACCAGATTAGAATCTGCATTGATATGCAATTACCAAACCAAGCCATACAATAAGAAAGACACTTGACACCGACAATCGATAACGTCAGAGAAAAAGTGAATGGTGACCTCAATGCAGGCTACCATCAAATCGAGCTTGCAGAAGAATTGAGATATCTTACTGTATTCTCTACTCATTTCAGACTTTTCCAGTACAAGAGGCTCAACTTTGGAATCAACTCAGCAGCTGAGATATTTCAGCACTTGATTCAATCTGCTCTTCAAGGACTTGAAGGCACGCTGAACATCAGTGATAACATTCTTATCTACATCCGCACTGAATGTGAACTCAAGATACGCCTACATGAATGCCTACAACGTCTCAGAGAATGTAACCTCACCTTGAACAAAGATAAGTGTTTGATTAATGAAAGCAGAATTGAACTCTTTAGTCATATGTTCAGCGGTGAAGCAATATCACCTGATCCACGGAAAGTTAAAGCCATTGCAAACACTGCAGATCCTACAAACATGCAGGAAGTCCAGAGCCTGTTAGGACTTGTCACGTACTGCAGTCGCTTCATTCCTGACCTCGTTACACTATTTGCCCCCCTCTGCGATCTGACAAAAGAGATCACCAAGTGGGAATGGACTAAATCACACAACAGGCAGTACACCAGATCATATAATGTTTGTCATCAAGTTGCACATATGTCTATTTTGACCCTGAGAAAACCACCCAGCTAGTTGTGGATGAAAGCTCAGGTGCAGTTCTTGTACAGAAAGACAAGACAGGTTCATCAATCATTATGATGGCAAGCAGATCATGAACACCTGTAAAAGAACATTGTTCACAAACAGAGAAGTGCTGTCAATCTCATGAGGCATCTTACACTTTCACCTCTGCTTACATGGAAGCTAGTTTGAAGTAATAACTGATCATCCACCATGTTATAAGAGGCTTCTTTTTTTAAATGTTTTTAAGGACTCATTTTTAAATTGCAGAAATGGATTCATTTGGAAACCTGAAGAAATGCTAGACTTTTTCACTGGGGTCATTGAAAGGACACTTAACTGAAAACACTTACTAGAAGAATCAAGGAATACTAAAAATAACCTCAACTAGAGATCACCTGCCTTAAGATAAATAAACAACAGGAACCTTGGACTAAGGGGAGATGTTTACAGAGAAGCCACATGTCATGGTTTATGGAGGTCAAAAGGTTGACTTTCTGTTTGGGGTTTGGATTGTTTTCAGTTCAGTTGGAGATAGTTTTGAAGATCAATCTGCCAAAAAAAAAGCTCATTTTGCCTGCACCTCTCTAAGAAATCCAGTGTGTCAGCTCCTCTTTCCGCCTGTCTTTGGAAAAACCCTGCAATTCAAGTGTGTGCTGGCTGAAGCCCACATTTCTCCTAGAAAGCCTACCGGATGATTTCTAAATATCTCCAGAATGAACTGCTTCTGAAAAGATCCCAGTGACCTGTCACCACATATGCGGATGCCAGACCAAAAAGGACAAATGATATCTTTCCATATCTTTTCTTTTCTTCAAGAATTAGCAAGTATTTGGCCAAAGTCTTTTTTTTTGTCTTTTTCTTGTAACAGACTTCTGCAGAGAGAGAATTTCTGTATTTTTTCAGTCTTTGTGAGTGCCTGTGTGGGGAATTTTAAAAGGGAACTTTAATATTTCAATCTGTGTTAATGCTTTGCCTGGTAACTGGATAAGTCTTGTTTTATAATAAACTGATAATTTTGTTGTTTATTAAAAAAACCTGGTTGGTGTATTTTATTCTGGGGTAAACAGTATAGTATATGATTGACTGAATCAGTAACTGGGTAAACATTTAAAAAAATATATGTTGTGACCTGTGGAGAAGTGGAACTAGAAATGACAGTGCACTCCTTCTACCTCGGTCGTAATATATAACTGGGGGCTCTGTGTGGGATTACTCAAAAGCTGACAATGTGTAATTGTAAGTAGGGTAATAATAATTGAAAAGAGGAAAAGAAAAAACAGGTTTCTTGTGCATTAGCGTAACGTTTACACTACTGGAATATCTCGGTTAGTTGCTAAGACCTTTCTGGAGAAGGAGGACTTATCACTGAGTGATTTGAGAAACTTAACCAAGATTAAGCTAATAGCATTGGCAGCAAAATTGGATTTAGATTTAAACCAGGATCTAAGAAAGCAGACATAATTGAAATAGTAGCACAACATTTGAAATTGGAAGAAGAAAAAGACAATCATTGTTCAGTTGAATTAGCTAGGATTCAGTTGCAATTGGAAATGAAAAACTTGAGCTTGAAGGAGAATTGACAATGAAGAAACTTGAACTTGAGGAAAAGGAAAGAGAAAGACAAAGAGTAGGAAGGGAATTCTAATTAAAATGCTGGAACTAAGACAGAATAGTGGTGAGGAAAGATCTGACTCCAGCCCAGGACCCAGTGGAGAGATATTTAAATTTGTGCAAGCTCTCCCGAAGTTTGAGGAAAGATAGCCAGACAGATGAAGTGGCTGAAGGAAAGCTGGACACTGCTTATGCAAAGCAGGTTGATGGGCAGAGATCATGAAGTTTATGCCATGCTTTCTGAGGAGGCCTCTGCCGATTATGAGATGGTAAAAAACACTATTTTCGTTGCTTATGCGTTGGTCCCTGAAGCATACAGGCAGAAATTCCAGAACTTCCAGAGGCAGCCTGGACAGACCGTTATAGAATTTGAGAGGGTAAAGTAAATTAATTTTGATTGTTGAATGTGAGCACTAAAGGTAGAAGCCATGTATGAATACCTTAAGGAAATAATTTTCCTGGAAGAATTTTAAAATTCACTCCCTCCGTTAGAAAGAACCCACGTAGAGAACCAGAAGGTTTCAACAGCCAGAGAGGCAGCGGAGACCACTGATGATTATGAGCTTGTTTACAAGCCCAAACCCTTTGTCCGTCACCCCCACAAACCTGAGAAGGATAGAAAGGTGGGAGGGTGAAAGGAAGGCAAGTAGCTAGGGACAAGAAGGGACAACTGGGAACACCCCGGGATCTACTCCTTAGACCAGAAAGGAAGATACTGAGGGTTGAAGTGAGGTTCGCAAGCCTAAGTGTTACCATTGTCACAAGGTGGGACACCTTCGTACAGAATGCTGAAAGTTGCAGGGTAAACCCATGGGACTTATTGGGGTACATAAGGCCAATAAAGGGAAAGGGGCCCTGACCGAGTGTATGACAGATCAGATTGCAGCTCTGACTGTAGCTGTAAGGCCAAGTACAATAACCGCTGTGAGTGCGGGGGTTATGAATAAGATACCTGAGAGTTATAGGGAATTCTTGTCAAAAGGAAAAATAATCCCTTATCCCTCAAGTGAGGCAGGTAAACCTATTGTTATACTTAAGGATACAGGAACCACCCAAAACACAGAATAAAGAAGAAGCTTTTATGTTCAACAGCTCGCTGTTGCTGTCTCGGTCTCTATCTCACATATCTTATACCAAACCTAGCTAAACTTCAGTCCAGTCCCAAGAGACAGCTCATCACCAATGCCTTGTACAGATATAACAAGATTTCCCTACTTCTAAACTCCATCCTCTTTGCAATAAATGTCAACATTCCATTTGCCTTCCTAATGACTTATTGTACCTGCATGCTAACTTTGTGATTTTTGTACACCCAGATCCCTCTGTACCACAACATTCTGCAGTCTCTCTCTATTTAAATAATATTCTGCTTTTCTATTCTTCCCATCTAAGTGGAACACCTCACATTTTCCCAGATTATACTCCATCTGCCAAATTTTTGCCCACTCACTTAGCCTATTTATATCTCTTTTCAGACACTTTGTTTCCTCCTCACAACTTGCTTTCCTACCTTTCTCAGTCTCATCAGAAAGTTTGGCTACAATACACTCAGTCCCTTCAACCAAGTCATTAATATAGATTGTAAATAGTTGAAGCCCCAACACTGATCCCTGTGGCACTCCACTAGTTATAGTTTGTCAACCTGAAAATGCCTCATTTATCCTGACTCTCTGTTTCCTGTTAGTTAGCCAATCCTCTATCCATGCTAATATAATTCTCCAACACCATGAGGGCATATCTTGTGCAGTTATCTTTTATGTGGCACCTTATCAAATTCCTTTTGGAAATCCAAATACACTACATCTACTGATTCCCCTTTATCCACCCTGCTTGTTACATCCTCAAAAAACTCTAATAAATTTGTCAAACATGATTTCCCTTTTATAGAACCATGTTGACTCTGCCTGATTGCGTTATAATTTTCTAAATGTCCTGCTACTACTTCCTTAGTAATGGATTCTGGCATTTTCCCAATGACAGCTGTTAGGCTAACTCGTCTGTAGTTTTCTGATTTCTGTTCCCTCATTTCTTGAATAGAGGTGTTACGTTTGTGGTTTTCCAATCGGCTGGGACCTTTCCAGAAACTAGTGAATTTTGGAAGATTACAACCAATGCATCCACTATCACTGCACCCTCTTCTTTTAAGACCCTAGGATGCAGGTCATCAGGTCCAGGGGACTTATAAGCCTTTAGTCCCATTAGTTTTTCTAGTACATTTTCTCCAGTGATAGTGATTGTTTTAGGTTCCTGCCTCCCTTTTGCCTCTTGATTTTCTATTATTTTCGGGATGCTTTTGGTGTCTTGTACTGTGAAGACAGGTGCAAAATTCTTGTTCAAAGTCTCTGTAATTTTCTTGCTTCCCATTATTATTTCCCCAGTCTCAATTTCTAAGGGATCAATCTTTAGCTACTCTCTTACTTTTTGCATTTTTGTTGAAGCTTTTACTGCCTACTTTTATATTTCTTGCTAGTTTACTCTCCTATTCCAATTTCTCCTTTTTTGAGTTATCCTCTGCTGGTTTCTAAATTTTCCCAATCTTCTAGCACACCTCTAATCTTTGCAGCATTGTACGACTTTTCTTTCTGTTTGACATCATCCTTAACTTCCTTAGTAAGCCACAGATGGTGCATACTTCTCATAGGGTCTTTCTTTCTCAATGGAATATATTGTTGTTGAGAGTTTTGAAATTTCTCCTTAAATGTCTGCCACTGCTTCTCTACTGACATCTTTTAACTTATTTTCCCTGTTCACTTTAGCTAAATATGTCTTCATACTATTATAATTGCCTTTATCTAAGTTTAAGACACTAGTTTCAGACCCAAATTTCTCATCCTCAAACTGAATGTGGAATTCTATCATGTTATGATCAGGTGGAATTCCATTGGCTCCAGGGGCTTTGCTGTTCTTCATTTGGTTGATGGCGGTCACAGTTTCCTCCAGAGTTGGGCTCTCATCCTGGATATACTCTGAACATAATTAATGAAGGAGCTGGGAATAATTGCATAAAATGGCAGAAAATTATTGATAGTCCATAACATGTGACATAAATCACATTAGCAAATCATTTAATTAACATGTAATTATAACTTACATGTGGGTAGCTGTGACATGAACCAATACAGTCATTGAATCCCATCCAGCACTGGTCGTCAGGATATTCTCCCCTGCTCAGAACATGTATCCCATGTAATTGGGTTTCTCATACACCACCCACCAATCACTGTCAACACGGATAGAGTTACAGTGACTGAGGTAAAGGGAGAGGTCAGCACAGTCATTACTGCACTCATAGAGCCGACCATAGAAGTTCCTGTCCTCGTCGAAGATAATCTGGGAGGAATAAAATAACATGATTGAATCGATAATTTACCAAATTTGATGTATTGTAGAAAATAATTTGTTAGTTAATTTGAAAATTATGAGAGTTAGCCTTACCTTTCCCATTTTGAGCTTCACAGTCAGTTAAGCAACCGCCTGGACACAGCGCTGTTTCATACTGCTCAATATTAAAACGCTGAACTGAAACGGCGCTGGAGGGAATACTTTTGTTAGTTGAATGGTTTCAACAGTGTATATCAGCAAAAAGGGAAATTAGAAAAAAAACCTGTAGTTGTTGCTGATAAAATCCCCTTATTCAATTTTATAGAATCACAGAATCGTGACAGCGCAGAAGGAGGCCATTCAGACCATCGTGTCCACACCAGCTCTCCGAAAGAGCAATTCCCGCAGTTCCATTCCCCCACCTTCTCCCCATAACCCTGCACATTCTTCCTTTTCATATAATGGTCTAATTCCCTTTTGAATGCTTCAATTGAACCTGCCTCCAGCACGTTCTCAGGCAGTGCATTCCAGACCTTAACCACTCGCTGCATGAAGAAGATTTTCCTCATGTCGTTTTTGCTTCTTTTACCAAATGTTTTAAATCTGTGCCCTCTCATTCTCGATCCTTTCATGAGTGGGAACAGTTTCTCTATATCTACTCTGTCCAGACCCCTCATGATTTTGAATACCTCTATCAGATCACCTCTTAGCCTTCTCTTCTCCAATGATAATAGTCCTAACTTTTCCAATCTATCTTCATAACTGAAATTCCTCATCACTGGAACCATTCTTGTGATTTTTTTCTGTACTGTCTCCAATGCTTTCACATTTTTCCTCAAGTGCCGTTGCCAGAATTGGATGCAATATTCCAGCTGAGGCCGAACTAGTGTCTCATACAAGTTCAACATAACTTCCTTGCTCTTGTACTCTATGACCCTATTAATAAAGCCCAGGATACTGTATGCTTTACTAACTGCTCTCTCAACCTGTCCTGCCACCTTCAATTACTTATGCACATTTACACCTAGGTCCCTCTGCTCCTGCACCCACTTTAGAACTGTACCCTTTATTCTATATTGTCTCTCCATGTTCTTCCTACCAAAATGAATCACTTCACATTTCTCTGCGTTGAACTTCATCTGCCACCTATCTGCCCATTCCACCAACTTGTCTGTGTCCTTTTGATGTTCTACACTATCCTCCTCACAGTTCACAATGCTTCTAAGTTTAATATAATCTGCAAACGTTGAAATTGTGTCCCATACACCACGGTCTAGGTCATTAATATATATCAGGAAAAGCAAGAGCCCCCCCATTTTACTTTTATTTTTAGTTATTTTTTCTTTTTTATATATTTTTTGTGTTTATTTTATTTTATTTTATCTTAGTTTGTTCAGTTTGCTTACCCACTGCTTTTTTTCATGTTTGTACTTGCGGCTGTTCAGTTTTCAGTCTGTTAACACCCTACCTGCACTAATGCTTTGTCTTTCAACACACCATTAACATATTGTTTGCCTTTGTTCCATGACCTTCTGGTCAGTTATTCTCTGTGACCTTGTCCTATCTACACCTTCTCCTTTGTTATCTCTTGCCCCACCCCAGCTTTACTTGCTTAAAACCTTTCACCTTTCTAATATTTGCCAGTTCTGAAGAAGGGTCACTGACCTGAAACGTTAGCTCTGCTTCTCTCTCCATGGATGCTGCCAGACCTGCTGAGTATTTCCAGCATTTCTTGTTTTTATGTCCCAACACTAATCTCTGGGGAACTCCACTACAAACCTTCCTCCAGTCCAAAAAACATCCATTAACCACTACTCTTTGTTTCCTGTCACTCAACCAATTTCGTATCCATGTTGCTACAATCCTTTTTATTCTATGAGCTACAAGTTTGCTCACAAGTCTGTTGTGAGACATTGTATCAAACGTCATTTGAAAGTCCATGTGCGCCACATAAAAAGCATTGCCCTCATCAACCCTCTCTGTTACCTTCTCAAAAAACTCCAGCAAGTTAGTTAAACATGATTTTCCCTTATGGAATCCATGCTGGCTTTCCTTAATTAAGTCGCATTTGTCCATGTAACTATTGATTTTATCCCTAATTATTTTTTCTAGAAGTTTTCCCACCATTGGAAGTTAAACTGACTGGCCTGTAGTCGCTGGGCTGATCTTTACACCTTTTTTTGAACAAGGGTGTAACATTTGCAAAACTCCAGTCCTCTGGCACCACCCCCGAGTCTAAGGAAGACTGAAAAATTATGGCCAGTGCCTCTGCGATTTCCACCCTCACTTCCCTCAGTATCCTTGGATGCATGCCATCCGGCCCTAGTTTTCTATCCACTTTGAGTCCAGACAGCCTATTTAATACTTCTTCTTTATCAGTTTTAAACTCCACTTGTGTCTGACTTACCTCCTCTTTCAACATTACATTGGTTGCATCTTCTTCCTTGGTAAAGACAGATGCAAAGTATTCATTTAATACCTCAGCTATGCCCTCTGCCTCCATGTGTGAATCCCCTTTCTGGTCCCTAATCGGCCCCACTCCTCCTTTTACCACCCTTTTACTATTTATATGCCTTTTGAAATCTTTGGGATTTCCTTTAATGCTAGCTGCCAGTCTCTTTTCATGCTCTCTCTTTGCTTCTCTTATTTACTTTTTCACTTCCCCTCTGGACATTCTATATTCAGCCTGGTTCCCAATAGTATTTTCTACCTGGCATCTGTCATAAACACACTTTTTCTTCTTTATCTTAATCTTCATCTCTTTTGTCATCCAGGGAGCTCTTGATTTGTTTGCCTTACTTTTCCCCTTTGAGGGAACATACCTTGACTGTGCCCGAACTATCTCTTCTTTGAAGGTAGCCCATTGTTCATCTACCGGTTTTCCTACCAGCTTTTGACTCCAATTTAGTCACCCCAGCTCCATTCTTACCCCATTGAAGTTGGCCTTTCCCCCGGTTAATTATTCTTACCCTGCATTGCTCTTTGTTCTTTTCCATAGTCAGCCTAAACCTGTCTCGCCTCCTGTGCAGCTGAGCCACCTGCGGTGCCACAAACTTGGCTCTGACTGCACTCCTCTGAGGAACCATCACCCTCACCAGTATCCAAAATGGAAAATTGATTCGCGAGTGAGATCATGTCAGGGGACTCCAGCACTACCTGCCTGGTTCTCTTAGACTGCTTGGCGGTCACCCATTCCCTATCTGCCTGCATACTTCTAACTTGCGGTGTGATCACCTCCCTAAATGTGTTATCCACGTAGTCCTACGCCTCGCGGATGCACAGTGACTCCAGCCGCCGTTCAAGTTCCGAAGCCTGGAGCTCAAGCTTCTGCAGCCGGTGACACTTCCTGCAGATATGTTCATCTAGGACACATGGTGCGTCCATGACTTCTCACATGCCACAGGCTGTACATTCCACTGGACAGAGCTGTCCTGCCATACCTTAACTTTACAGACTATTTATTATAAATAGAATAGCTTACCAGGTGCTCACCAAACAGCTTCTTCCACTGCACCAAAGCGGGAACCAAATACTGGAGGGTGAAAAAAGTCAAAGAAAAGTAAAAAAAAGCAGCACCTCCTCTCCCCTTCGCCGAACTCACCACTCACCAACTTGAATCTCCACACTCAGCTTGCAGTCTGCACTCCGTTTATAGATAGGGCACTGATTCTTTTCATTCTGCTTTGATGCTGTTTTAATTGTTCCGTGAAAAAAAATTCAAAGGGATAGAATCCAAAGTGCATTAAAAGTCCAACGTCCAGTAAAGATATAGTGGCCACAAAATTGGGCTCCTTAGCATCGGTAGTTCTAGCACTACAGGAAATAATGGCCAGCATATGCATCTGAATTATGCAGAATAGGCAGACTGTGATGTCAGTCACAGATTTGACACTAATTTGAAACACGACTTGCCATTTTCGACCCCGATGATTCTGTTAACACCCTCTTTTAAGCATGCCAAGCCGAACATGAATTCAACTGCACAAGGGACCCTTCACCATTGTTATTTAAAAGACATCCCCATCCAACAGTCAGGTCAGGTGCTTTTGACTTTCTATCTGCTGCCGTAATGTTAGTGGAAGCTTTGTGTTGTTGGAGGGCTTGATGGAGGTTCTTGCAGTCAGAAGGGAGTGGTACTGTACTTTTAGAAGGACTGTCAATTTGAAAAGCCTCACCATCAACCAGTCATGGGACTATAGTTGAAGTTCCCCTTGGACTGCAGCATCACAAGGTGATGGAGCAGAGGCTGCAGAGAAAAGAAGCTGTTCACAGAGAAATGAGGGCTTTCAGCAGGAGGCTGTACCCACCTAGAGTTTTCAGAGAGCACTTCTCCTACCTGCACCTCAGCCTGGTGCAGTGTCTGAGGCAACTGTGTTTGACCAAGGAAATGATCATTGAGCTGTACTACCTCCCCAAACTGGAATTCCATCTTCAGAGCACAGTGAGGACAACGCAGCCGATGATCATAAAGATCACTGTGGCCTTAAATTTCTGCACCCCAGGATCCTTCCAGGCTGGAGCTGGAAATATTGCCAATGTTTCTCGGCTCATCATCCATCAGTGCATTTGGGAGGTCACTGAAGCAATGTACGGCAGGAGAGGGGACATCAATGTCTTCTCTCTAAGCAGAGAAGCAGGAGGAGTGGGAACATGGCTCTGTCAGGGTAGGAAGCATCCCCATGGTGCAGGGAGCCACATCTGAATGGGGGGATGCACCACAACTCCAAAGGATTCCATTCCCTGAACATGCTGTTTCTGTGTGACCACATCCAGACCATCTCAGCATCATAGAATTATAGCATGTTACAGCACAGAAGGAGCTCATTCAGCTTTTCGAGTCTGTGCCGGATCTCTGCAACAGCAATTTAGCTAGTCCCATTACCCTGTCCTTTCCCCATAGCCCTGCAATTATTTTCCCCTCAGGTGCTTATCCAAGTCTCTTTCAAAAGCCAGGATTGACTCTGCCTTCACCAGACTCACAGGCAGTGCATTCCAGACCCCAACCAAGCTTTTCCTCATGTCACTCTTGATTCTTTTGCTAATCACCTTAAATCAGTGTCCTCTGGTTCGCGACCCTTCTGCCAATGGGAACAGTTTCTCTCTATCTACTTTGTCTAGATCCCTCATGATCTTGAACACTTCTTTCAAATCTCCTTTCAACCTTCTCTTCTCTAAGGAGAACAACCCCAACTTCTCCAATCTATCCACGGAACTGAAGTCCTTCATCCCTGGAGCTATTCTCGTAAATCTTTTCTGCACCCATCTAAAGCCTTCACATTCGTCTTAAAGTGTGGAGCCCAGAATTAGACACAATACTCAAGTTGAGGCCAAAACAGTGTTTACAAAGGTTCATCATAACTTCCTTGCTTTTGTACTCTATGCCCTTATATATAAAGCCTAGGATCTTGTATGCCTTTTTAAGCACCTTATCAACCTGCCCTGCCTCCTTCAACAATTTGTGCATATATACATCCTGTGCTCCCTTTAGAATTGTACCCATTGTTTTATATTGCCTCTCCTCATTCTTCCTACCAAATCTATCACTTCACACTTTGCTGGATTAAATTTCATCGGCCATGTTTCCACCATTCCACCAGCTTGTCTATGTCCTCATGAAGTGTATCACTATCCTCCTCACAGTTCACAATACTGCCAAGTTTAGTATCATCTGCAAATTTTGGAAATATGCCCCATATACCCAAGTCTAACTCATAATTATGCATCAAGAAAAGTAGTGGGCCTGTACTGACCACCAGGGAACCTGACTGTATACCTTCCTCCAGTTTGAAAAACAATGTTCAGCACTACCCTATGCTTCCTGACACTCAGCCAACTTTGTATTCATGCTGCCTTTGTGCCTTTTATTCCATGGGCTCCAACCTTGCCGGCAAGCCTATTATGTGTCATTTTATCAAACGACTTTTGGAAGTCCATGTACACTATATCAACCCACATCAAAAACTCAGTCAAGTTGGTTAAACATGATTTGCCTATAACAAATTCCTTCCAGCTTTCCTTAATTAATCTACACTTTCCCAAGTGACTATTAATTTTGTCCTGGATATCATTTCTAAAAGCTTTCCCACCACCGAGGTTAAACTGATTAGCCTGTAGTTGCTGGGATTATCCTTACACCGTTTATTGCACAAGGGTGTAAAATTTGCAATTCTCCACCACATCTGTTTCTCAGGGTGATTTGAAGATTATGGCCAGTGCCTCCACGATTTCCACCCTTACTTCCCTCAGGATCCTTGGATACATCTGTTCCGATCCTGGTGACTTATCAACTTTAAGTACAGCCCATTCTGTATCTCAACAACCTCCTCATTTACGATGAGTCTGGCAGCACCTTCTTCCTTGGTAAAGACAGTTGCAAAGTATTCATTTTGTCCCTCAGCCATGTTGTCTGCCTCCATGCAGATCCCCTTTTGGTCCCTAATCGGCCCTTACCCTCCTCTCATTATTCTTTTCTTATTTGTATGCCTATAGAATACTTTTGTATTCCCTCCTCTGTTAGCTGCCAGACTCTTCTCATGCTTTCTCCTCATCTCTCTTATTTTCTTTTTCACTTCCCCTCGAACTTTCTATATTCAACGTGGTTCTCCCTTGTATTATCAACCTGACATCTGTCATACACACCCTTTTCTTTACCCCATCTTACTCTCTTTCTCATTTGTCATGCAGAGAACTCTGGCTTTGGTTGTCATATCTTACCCCCTCGTGGTATTGTACCTCGCCTATACCTGAACCGTCTCTTTGAAGACAGCCCATGGTTTCTGTTACTGTTTTGCCTGCCCATCTTTCATTCTAATTTATTGGGAAAAGTCCATTCTCAACCCACTGAAATTGGCCCCCCTCCAATTAAGTATTTTCACTCTAGATTGCTCTTTGTACTTTTCCATAGCTACCCTAAACCTTATGGAACTATGATCACTGTTCCCTAATGTTTCCTTACTGACACTTGATCTATTTGGCCCACTTCATTCCCCAGAACCAGATCCAGCAATGCCTCCTTCCTTGTTGGGCTGCAAACTCACCGGTCAAGAAAATTCTCCCGAACATGCTTCAGAAACTCTTCTCCCTCTCTGCCCTTGACACTATTATTATCCCAGTCTATACGAGGATAACTGAAGTTCCCCAACTATTGTATAGTTCTTGCAACACTCTGTAATTTCCTTGAAACTTTTCTCTGCTATATCTTTCCCACTAGTAGCATAATGGCACCTCAGTTGTTTCTTAAATTTAACTAAATAGATTATGTCCTTGACCCCTCTAGGACATTCTCTCTCTCCAGCACTGTAGTATTCTTTTTAATCAATACTCCCACCCCTCCTCTATTCTTTCTTTCCCTAACGTTCGTGGACACCATGTGTCCAGGAATATTTAGTACTCAGTCCTCCCCTTTTTTGAGCCAGTCGCTGTTATCACCACTGCATCATATTCCCATGTGCTTATTTGCACATGCAGCTCACCAACCTTATTTACCATTATTCATGCATTTATGTACATGCTCTGTAAACTTAAATTAGATTTTATTATATTCCCTTTTTGACTATCCCCATGCCATACCTTACTATTTCTTACTCTAGTGCTATCTGTCTCTCCCAATCCTTTGTGCACCTTGTTTCTCATTTCTAATGCTGCATCTTAGTTTCCATCCATCTACCAAATTAGTTTAAACCCTCTTCCACAAAACTGGCAAAGCAAGGACATTGGTCCTGGCTCTGTTGAGGTACAACCCATCCAGCATAGGTCCATCCTGTATAGGTCCACTCTTCCCCAGAACTAGTCCCAACGTCCCAGGAATCTAAAGCCCTCCCTCCTGCACCGTCTCTCCAGCCATGTATTCATTTGCTCTATCCTCCTATTTCTATACTCACTGGAGTGTGACACCAGGAATAATCAACTGTACACCAGTTGGAGAGAGAGATGCACTCAGAGGACTCTTGCACAATCCAACTGGTCCTCCATGACAGTCTGGTGGTTACCCATTCCCTCTCTGCCTGCACACCTTTAAGCTGTGGGTGACCATCTCCAGAAATGTGCTATCCTCGTAGCTCTCAGTTTCACGGATGCACCACAGTGACGCCAGCGACTACTCAAGCTCTGAAACCTGGAGCTTCAGCTCTTCCAGCTTATGACACTTGCTGCACATGCAGTCATCCTGCAGTTCCCACATGGCACAAGATGTGCATTTCCCATGACTGAGGTGCCCTGCTGTACTTATATTTATTGGACTATTTAATTGGTTAAGAGAAATAACTTTAAGACATAAATAAACACTCACAAGCTAGTTACCAAGCAACTTGTTTCCTTGTGCTAATATCATAGAGTCATAGGCCGGAATTTTACAATTAGCTGCCACTGAAGGGCCTCCTCCTGCCACTGGTGGGCAAGCGACTCAGGACTCCCATGAGGCTGCTCAGTAAAACCTGGCGGCCTCCTTGCGGGCTCTGTGCCACACAGAGGGCCCCCCCCCGACAGCCCAACTACCCTCACTATACTACACTCCCCAGCCCCGAAGCCAGCATCCCCCCCGCCCCCCGCCCCCATCTCACCGGGGCCTGGCTGATTGCCCCGGCGAGGCCCCACACACTTAACATGTTTCTGAGCTGGCATCCCTCTTGCTCCTTTCCCTGTCTGCAGTCCCAGCAGTGGCCACTGTTCCCATTGACGCTGCTAATACTGAGAACTGCCAGCCCGCTGATTGGCCGGCAGCTCTTGGAAGTGGGACTTCCTACCTCAGAGAGGCGGAAATCCCGCCTGAGGCCAATTAAGGGTGTGGGTCACACAAAATCGCTGCGTGGCTCCCAGGCCCAGCAGAGACGGGCTCACCTCCGACTTTTTGGCCAATGGGTGCAGCCTCCCACCTAACGTAAAATTTGGCCATAGAGTCAAAATGGCACAGAAGGAGGTCATTCGACCCATTGAGTCAATGTTGGCTCATTGTACGGCAATCCAATCAGTCCCATTGCCTGGCAATATCCCAGTAGCCCTGTAATTTTATTTCGCTCAAGTGCCCATTCAATATCTTTTTGAAATCTCTCATTGTCTCCACATCCACCAGCCTGTAGGCAGCGAGTTCCAGGTCATTACCACTGGCTGCATTAAAAAAAAGTTCTTCCTCACATCCCTCCTGCTTGTCTTGCCCTGAACATTCAATCTGTGTCCTTGTACCATCAGCTAATGGGAATAGTGACTAAGATAAAATACTTAGCAACTTGCTTTGCAGGGAAGGGCAGTTATTTTCCTTAAAATTTTTCAGACGCCTTAGTAATAAATAAAACACTAATTAGTTGATAACCATTAAAGTAGAAGTGAAAGATTTTCAAGATATTTGAAATGTTTCACAAGTCACTGGTAACTGCATGTAAACAGGCAATATAATAATGTGAAAAAGAGGATGTGAAAAGTGCAGGACAAGAAAGAGATTTCAATTTTTCTTCTAACTTTTCTTGTGTCAAATGAGACTCAAATCTGATGCGACAAAGAAAGGTTCCTGGCAAAATGGATGTGACTGTTTGCTCCTTCATCCAGCATCAAATATACTGATCTTAAGATTAGTTTTAAGAAAGTGAGTCAATGTCTACAGTTGGGAGTTTGAAGCTTATAGGGCTTCAAAAGAATTGCAAAACCAATTGCTTAGCAAAACAGTTATGTCATTATGCAACTTATAAGTCAATCACGGACATAATATGCAATCTGACTGAAACAGGTTACGCAGTCTTCTACATTGGTTAATTAAAACACATCAGGTCCTTGTCTGTTTTCAATTATGCATGCAATTGACAATAATTCAGTCCAAAAATTAGTTGGAGACCATGGCAGCATTTCTTCCAATAAATTTGAAGTCTTATGAATGTCTTAAGTGTTTAATCTTTCTAAAGACAGCCTGATAGCTATTTTATGTCATATTAAAACAACCAGCATTATGGGTTCATTTGTGAAGACAAAACAATTTTGATTTTTTTCAGCAAGTGGTCATTTTCATGATTCAAATATGAAAAAGATGACCCTTTTGGTAGCCTCTTTTTTCATTGCATTTAACCATCTTCATAGTTTTGTTACTTCGACACCACTCCCATTTCATCTTTATTTATTCACAGAGTTTTGATGTGCTGGCTCTCTAAAATGTGATTCAAAATTAGCCTTTTTTTGCATTAGGAAATTGAATTGAATGTAGCTGAAAAAAATTACATCAATTGGTTGCATTCTGTACTGCTAGTCTCTCTTGAGCCTGCCTTTGAATAACATGAGTCTGACATGAAGGCAACTTGCCCACTCATTTTCACTTCCCCTCTGTGGGAGGGGATAAAACATCAGCCCATCTACTACTTCATTGCATGACATAGATAAGGAGGAAACTCACTGTACATTGAACCTTAACATAAGATCACTCTGTGGCAGCCAAGGTAAACGCTTGAAATATGTCAAAAATTCAAAATCAAAATCTTATCGAGAACTGATTAGGGATGATAATATCAGAATATTTTGGACAAAGGTTGGTCCAGTTTAAACATAGTGCTAGCATGGAACATTTCAGAGATATCTTCCTGCTCCTTAGCAAGTATCAGCAACTTGCATCTATGGTATCAAATCTGTCTGATATACAGTGGCTAATAATGACAGTATTCATGTTCTCAGTTCTCAAAATCCTCTTCATCTGTAGCCTTATTGGTTTCACAGATTTTAATAGTGGCAGAAATCTGATGAACTCTAAAACTATCTGGAGAACCACATGGCCCTTCAGGTACAGAGTTGAGATGGATTTTGATGGGTCGGGTTACTTATTTAATATTTGAGGTACTTAACAATACTTTTCCTGTAATACACCATGAAAGTGCTGTGAAACACAATTTTGACCATGATTTATTTATAATCATTTCTTAAATTACACACAATTATTCCCTTCTGCGCAGTAAAAGCAGGTGATGTGGTTGATGTCTGGTGGATTACTATTAAAGAATATCACAGTTTCAATTACTTCCAGACGTGGCCATATTTGTGAGTACTTTCTGAATGCAAATAGGAAACAGTCAATGGCAAGCTCGCCTCTTAGTGTTCACCTTCGTAACAGCTCCCCCTCTATCACTTCCGAGATTCTAACCCATGCTTTTGATCTTTTTGCTAATGCGTTTTTTAGCCAGTCTCTTCAATTCCTCCCTCACAAACTGCAAATAATTCAAAATGCCATCTCCTTTGGTGAAACGTCAAACATTTCAATTAGCCTGGTTCTGGCCAGGCTCCACTGACTCCCCTTGACTTCATAAATCAATCTCAAAATCCTTATTTTTAAACACCTCCATGGTGTTGTCCCATCCTCATTCATCCTGCTTATATCCTCTTTGCTGTGGCACTGCTGGCTATTCTTTCAGTCAAAACCTGCTATCTGGTCCACCCTTTCAAATCTGCTATCTGGTCCACCCTCCACAATATCTATTCCTTTTTGGATTGCAAATGCCTTATAAACAAACATTTTCAACTGCTTTTTTCAGCCAATTTATGCCCGTTTTTTTCCTACTCTTTTGTCTTCCGCAGGCTGTCTATTCAAATTTCCAATATATAAAATGCTTTGAGATGTCTATCCAATATGACAGGGATGACCTAACTGCAATTTTGTGCTGTTCTTTGAGGTACAACATAAATTAAAAATCAGCTTCTCCCACATGGAATGTACATTCAATCTAATGATGAACTTCACCTTCTAATTAACCTTCTGAGGTAAAGTTTTACATAAATATGTCCTGATCCTCAAAGGTAATCAAGGCAGATAAAAAATATATACTTTTCTGCAAACCTCTATTACTGGCCAGCTGTCCACTAAAGACAACACCCCTCCCCTTCACTTCAGCAGTATAGGAACCATCATATCTTGTGGAGTAGTTCATTTTAGTCAATATCCTTCAATTGCACTCAAATGGATATTGATAGAGCTCTTTTTTGCAGTAGTTTTTTTTTGGCACAGAATAGATGCTTTTGCTGGAAGTCTAGTTCACAAAAGCACTAAACTAGGAGGGAAGGGTTTCCTTTGGCCTCTATTCTCAATTGAGCTTGTGGCCACTCCTTCTGCACTCATGGTTTGAGTCAAATATTTTATAGGTAGGTTAACTTAAATGTTTTTACTTAACTCTTTATCTATGTTCCAGATTTTAATTCTGCTATCTCTCTTTATTTAATTTTAACTTTATCCCCCTAGATCTGATCAAATAATTAAACACTGATATTGATATATTATCCAATTTAGTTCTTTCTTTGGCCTCCTTATCTTGAGAGACAATGGGTAAGCACCTGGAGGTGGTCAGTGGTGATAAGTGGCAAGTATCATTTGCGCCACACAAGTGCCAGGCAGTGACCATTTCCAACAAGAGAGAATCTAACCATCTCCCCTTGACATTCAACGGCATTACCATCGCTAAATCCCCCACTGTCAACATCCTAGGGGCTACCATTGACCAGTATATTATCCAATATACAATGTGTAAAATGTAAGTTAAAGTTTATGTATTTTATGAAGTTCACTTACTTTTAATTTTTGTACTACTTAATTTTTTTTATTCATTCATGGGATGTGGGTGTCACTGGCTAGGTCAGCATTTATTGCCCATCCCTAATTGCCCTTGAGAAGGTGGTGGTGAGCTGCCTTCTTGAACTGCTGCAGTCCATGTGGGGTAGGTACACCCACAGTGCTGTTAGGAAGGGACTTCTAGGATTTTGACCCAGCGACAATGAAGGAACGGCAATATAGCTCCAAGTCAGGATGGTGTGTGACTTGGAGGGGAACCTGCAGGTGGTGGTATACCAATGTATTTGCTGCCCTTGTCCTTCTAGTTGGTAGAGGTTGCGGGTTTGGAAGGTGCTATCTAAGGAACCTTGGTGCAATGCTGCAGTGCATCTTGTAGATGGTACACACTGCTGCCACTGTGCGTCGGTGGTGGAGGAAGTGAATGTTTGTAGATGGGGTGTCAATCAAGCGGGCTGCTTTGTCCTGGATGGTGTCGAGCTTCTTGAGTGTTGTTGGAGCTGCACCCATCCAGGCAAGTGGAGAGTATTCCATCACACTCCTGACTTGTGCCTTGTAGATGGTGGACAGGCTTTGGGGAGTCAGGAGGTGAGTTACTCGCCTCAGGATTCCTAGCTTTTGACCTGCTCTTGTAGCTACGATATTTATATGGCTACTCCAGTTCAGTTTCTGGTCAATGGTAGCCCCCAGGATGTTGATAGTGGGGGATTTAACGATGGTAATGCCGTTGAATGTCAAGGGGAGATGGTTAGATTCTCTCTTGTTGGAGATGGTCATTGCCTGGCACTTGTGTGGCGCAAATGATACTTGCCACTTATCAGCCCAAGCCTGGATATTGTCCAGGTCTTGCTGCATTTCTACATGGACTGCTTCAGTATCTGAAGAGTCACGAACATTGTGCAATCAACAGCGAACATCCCCACTTCTGACCTTATGATTGAAGGAAGGTCATTGATGAAGCAGCTGAAGATAGTTGGGCCCAGGACACTACCCTGAGGAACTCCTGCAGTGATGTCCTGGAGCTCAGATGATTGACCTCCAACAACCACAACCATTTTCCTTTGTGCTAGGTATGACTTCAGCCAGCGGAGGGTTTTGCCCCTGATTCCCATTGACCTCAGTTTTGCTAGGGTTCCTTGATGCCATACTCGGTCAGATGCTGCCTTGATGTCAAGGGCAGTCACTCTCACCTCACCTCTTGAGTTCATCTCTTTTGTCCATGTTTAAATCAAGGCTATAATGAGGTCAGGAGCTGAGTGGCCCTGGCGGAATCCAAACTGAGCATCACTGAACAGGTTATTGTTAAGCAAGTGCCGCTTGATGGTACTGTTGATGACACCTTCCATCATTTTACTGATGATTGATAGTCGACTGATGGGACGGTAATTGGCCGGGTTGGACTTGGCCTGCTTTTTGTTTACAGGACATACCTGGGCAATTTTCCACAGTGCAGGGTAGGGGCCAGTGTTGCAGCTGTACTGGAACAGCTTGGCTAGGGGCGCAGCAAGTTCTGGAGCACAGGTCTTCAGTACTATTGACGGAATATTGTCAGGGCCCATAGCCTTTGCAGTATCCAGTGACATCAGTTGTTTCTTGATATCACGCGGAGTGAATCGAATTGGCTGAAGTCTGGCATCTGTGATGCTGGGGACTTCAGGAGGAGGCCAAGATGGATCATCAATTTGGCACTTATGGCTGAAGATTGTTGCAAATGCTTCAGCTTTATCTTTCGCACTGATGTGCTGGGCTCCCCCATCATTGAGGATGGGGATATTTGTGGAGCCACCTCCTCCAGTTACCTGTTTATTTGTCCACCACAATTCATGGCTGGATGTGGCAGGACTGCAGAGCTTAGATCTGATCCATTGGTTATGGGGTCGCTTAGCTCTGTCTATCGCATGCTGATTACACAGTTTGGCACGCAGATAGTCCTGGATTGTACCTTCACCAGGCTGACACCTCCTTTTGAGGTGTGCCTGATGCTGCTCCTGGCATGCCCTCCTGCACTCTTCATTGAACCAGGGTTGGTCTCCTGGCTTGATGGTAATGGTAGAGTGGGGGATATGCCGGGCCATGAGGTTGCAGATTGTGGTTGAGTACAATTCTGCTGCTGCTGATGGCCCACAGCACCTCATGGAGGCCTGGTTTTGCATTGCTAGATCTGTTCGAAATCTATCCCATTTAGCACGGTGGTAATACCACACAACATGGTGGAGGGTATCCTCAATGTGATGGTGGGACTTCGTCTCCACAAGGACTGTGCGGCGGTCACTCCTACCAATACTGTCATGGACAGATGCATCTGTGGCATGCAGATTGGCGAGAATGAGGTCAAGTATGTTTTCCCCTCTTGTTGGTTCCCTCACCACCTACTGCATACCCAGTCTAGCAGATATGTCCTTTAGGACTCGGCCAGCTCGGTCAGTAGTGGTGCTACCAAGCCGCTCTTGGTGATGGACATTGAAGTCTCCCACCCAGAGTACATTTTGTGCCTTCGCCACCCTCAGTGCTTCCTCCAAGTGCTGTTCAACATGGAGGAGTACTGACTCATCAGCTGAGGGAGGGCGGTAGGTAGTAATCAGCAGGAGGTTTCCTTGTCCATGTTTGATCTGATGCCATGAGGCTTCATGGGGTTGAGAGTCAATGTTGAGGACTCCCAGGGCAACTCCCTCCCTACTGTATACCACTGTGCCATCACCTCTGGTGGGTCTTTCCTGCCGGTGGGACAGGACATACCCGGGGATGGTGATGGCAGTGTCTGGGACATTGTCTGTAAGGTATGATTCCGTGAGTATGACAATGTCAGGCTGTTGCTTGACTAGTCTGTGGGACAACTCTCCTAACTTTGGCACAAGCTCCCAGATGTTAGTAAGGAGGACTTTGCAGGGTCGACAGGGCTGGGTTTGCCATTGTCGTTTCCGGTGCCTCGGTCGATGCCAGGTGGTCCGTCCGGTTTCATTCCTTTTTATTGACTTCGTAGTGGTTAGATACAACTGAGTGGCTTGCTAGGCCATTTCAGAGGGCATGTAAGAGTCAACCACATTGCTGTGGGTCTGGAGTCTGGAGAAATCGATGAGAAATCTGGAGAAATTGATCCAGCTTAGTTTATAGGTTGATAAAATTAATTTAAATTTAATTAAATTCTTACCTGTACACATCTTCCCAGGCATCTTCTTGTGCTGTTGAGTCACTATGTAGGTTTTTTCTCCCGTTTGGTTCACCAACTCACATTCAGTCTGGTCCTTTATACTGCTTGGCTCCGCTCTCAGTCTTGCCTGATTTGATCACTCCGATGTACACGATGCTGCCTTTTGTGCTGCTCCACTCTGCTATTGACCGCCCTTTATGCTGCCATGTTGCCATATCTTGTTGGTGAATTCCCACAATCCTGGTAGACGTCACAATCCTTCTATCCTGTGCCAGTCAGCCATTCCTGCTGTCTTCGAGCCACATAGTTGAACCAGAGGGCGGCTGCTTGTCGACAAGAGTTACCCACTGTGCATGTGGCTAATGACTACCCTCCGCCACACAGCCGCACGTGGATTGTGCTTCTACAATGACAGCCATACTGCAACGAGGAGCATTGTGGAGCTGACTATTGTCGTTCTGAAGCAACGGTTCTACTGCCTGGTTTGGCCCTCCAGTACTTACTGGAGCTTGTCTCCCAATTTGTGGCAGTCTGCTGCATCCTCCACAAACTGGCCAGAATATGGCAAAATGGGTAGGAAGTTGGTTAAATGACAGAAAATGGAGAGTAGTGGTTCATGGACTGGAGGAGTTTGAACAGTGGTGTCTCCCAGGGTCAGTTCTGTGACCAGTGACTCTTCTATGTATATATGTTTTAACTATACTAATCCTCAGAAGGATATGGACATGTTCATAGAAGATTGATCAGACTATCAGATGGAATTTAATGCAGAGAAATGTGAGGTGATGCATTTTGGAAGCTAGATTAAGAAGAGACTTAAATGCTAAAACTTTAAAAGACGTAGAGGTGCAGAGAGACATGGAACTGAGATGTACAAATTATTACATTTGTGAGGACAAGTTTGTTTAAGCTATCAAAAATAAAATTGTATGAAATCGTAGATTTTAAGCAGAAGCATAGAGTACAAAACAAAGAGTATTACTAAATATATACTCGTCACTGATTAGGCCGCAGTTAGATTATTGCTTTCAGTTTTGACCAGTTTTCTTTGAGAAGGATATCAAGGCAATGGAGATGTGGCAATGATTCATTCGGATGGCACTAGTGATGAGTAGAGCCTGGAGGAACTGAGGCTCATTTCATTCGGAAAAAGCCATTTAGGAGAACATTTGACCAAGCTGTTCAAAATGATGAAGAGTTTTGATGAGGTAGATCAGTGGAAATTGTTTCTAATGGTCAGCAAGTTGTTAATAAGAGGGCAAAAATGTAATAACATTGCAAGCAAATCACAGGGAAAAGTCGGGAAATATTTTTTCAAAGATGTTTGTGAGGACATTAGGAAGGTGATGTTCATATCCACATTTGTGCTGGTAAGTGGTGCATTAGTGCGACGAAAATCGCACCACATTCAGATCCTGCCTCTGATCTCTCCTCAATGATACATATAGTATCAATATTTGAGCTGGTAGCTCTGAGCGTGAAATCAAGAGGCAGTGCTGTGGATCATAGGATCATAGGAAATAGGAGCAGGAGTAGGCCATTCGGCCCATCGAGCCGGCTGCACCATTCAAATAGATCATGGTTGATCATCTATCTCGACGCCATTTTTCTCCACCATCCCCAAATCCCTTGATGTCATTAGTACCCAGAAATCTCTCGATTTCTGTCTTGAGCATGCACAATGACTGAGCTTCCACAGTCCTCTGGGGAGAAAATTCCAAAGATTGACCACCCTCTGAGTAAAGAAATTCCTCCTCATCTGAGTCTCAAATGGCCCACCTTTATTCTGAGACTGTGTTCTTGACTCATCAGCCAGATGAAACATGCTGTCCACATCTACCCTGTCACACCCTGTAAGAATTTTGAAAGTTTCAATGAGATCACCTCTCATTCTTTGAAACTCTAGAGAATACAGGCCCAGTTTCTGCAATCTCTCCTCACAAAACAATCCTGCCATTCTAGCCATTAGTCAGGTGAACCTCTGTTGCACTCCCTCTAAGGCAAGTATATCCTTCCTTAGATAAGGAGACCAAAACTGTACACAATACTCCAGGTACGGTCTCACCAAGGGTTTATTCAATTACAGCAATACATCTTTACTCCTGTACTCAAATCCTCTTGCAATGATAGCCAACATACCATTTGCCTTCCTAATTGCTTTCTGTGCCTACATGCTAGCTTTTAATGACTCATGAACCAGGACACCCAGGTCCCTTTGGACATCAACCACTTCTCAACCTCTCACCATTTAAGAAATACTCTGCAATCCCATTTTTTCTACCAAAGTGGATCACTTCACACTTATTCACATTATATTCCATCTGCCATGTTCTTGCCCATTCACTTAGGCTGTCCAAATCACCTTGAAGCCTCCTTGCATCCTCTTCACAACTTACATTCCCACCTAGTTTTGTGTCATCAGCAAATTTGGAAATATTACATTTGGTCCCCACATCCAAATCATTTATATAGATTGTGAGCAGCTCTGGCCCAAGCACAGATCCTTGCCGTACCCCACTAGTAACAGACTGCCATCCTGAGAATGACCCATTTATTCCTACTCTCTGCTTTCTGTCTGTTCCACTGGTTCTCCTTTATCTATGTTACAAGTGACATCCCCAAAAAAACTCCAACAGGTTCACCAAACATGAATTCCCTTTCACAAATCCATGTTGACTCTGGCAATCATATCATTATTTTCCAAGTGTCCAGTTATCTCATCCTTTATAATCGATTCTAATATTTTCCCTACTACTGACGTCAAACTAACAGACCTGTAGTTCTCTATTTTGTCTCTCGCTCGCTTCTTAAATAGTGGGGTTATATTTGCTACTTTCCAATCTGCAGGAACCCTTCCAAAATCTATAGAATTTTGAAAGATAACCACCAATGTATCCACTACCTCTATAGCCATCTCCTTCACTATTCTGGGATGTAGCTCATCTGGTCCAGGGGATTTATAAACTTTCACTCCATTAATTTTTCGAGTACAACCTCTTTACTGATGCTAATTTCTTTCAGTTCCTCATTTTTACAAGTCTCTTGGTTCCCTAATATTTTTTGTGACTTCCTCCATGAAGACAGACACAAAGTAATTGCTTAGTCTCTCTGCCATTTCCTCATTTTCCACCACAAACTCTCCTGTCTCTGCCTGCAATGGACCCACATTTGTCCTTGCTAATCTTTTCCTTTTCACATACCTAAAGAAGCATGTACAGTCCACCTTATGTTTCTAGCTAGAATGCATTCATCACCTCTTTTCCCTTTCTTTATCAGTTTCTTGGTCCTCCTTTGTTAGATTCTAAATTGCTCCCAATCCTTGGGATTACCACTTTTCCTGATGACCTTACAAGCCATTTCCATTGACGTAATGTTTCATTTCTTTTGTTAGTCACAGTTGATTCACCTTTCCTGGTAGGGTTTGTGTCTTAGAGGAACGTAATTATTAGAGATACAGCACTGAAACAGGCCCTTTGGCCCACTGAGTCTGTGCCGACCAACAACCACCCATTTATACTAATCCTACATTAACCCCATGTTCCCTACCACATCCCCACCATACTCCTACCTACACTAGGGGCAACTTCCAATGGCCAATTTACCTATCAACCTGCAAGTCTTTGGCTGTGGGAGGAAACTAGAGCACCCGACTGAAACTCACGCAGTCACAGGGAGAACTTGCAAACTCCACACAGGCAGTACCCAGAACTGAACCCAGGTCGCTGGAGCTGTGAGGCTGCGGTGCTAACCACTGCGCCATTGTGCCACCCCATTGCTGTTGTTGTAAATTGTATAATACTTCTTTAAGTAATAGCCATTGCCTGTCTACCATCAAATCTGTTAATGTATTTTCCCAATCCACCATTGCCAACTTGCTCCTCGTGCCTTCATAGTTTCCTTTGTTCAGTTTTAAAACCCTAATTTCAGAATGAACTGTATCTTTTTCAAACTTAATGTAAAATTCTATCATATTGTGGTTACTATTTCCTAATGGCTCCTTTACAGCAAGGTTATTAATTAGTCTTTTCTTATTGCATAATACTAAATCTAAAATAGCCCAATCTCTAACTGGTTCTTCAACATATTGCTCCAAAAACCCATCTCATGCACATTCCAGGAATTCATCCTCCACTGCATTAGTGCTAATTAGGTTTATCCAATCTATATGTAAATTGAAGTCACTCATTATTACTGTATATCCCATGCTACATGCAGCTCTAATTTCCTGATTTATAATGTGCCTTCTGTGCCTGCATCATCACTGTCTTCTTGCTGTTCCTTCATTGCCCGTCCAGGTTGCACCTCTGGTTATATGAAAGGAAATAGGCACAAGCATAAGGTTATAGTGAGCACAGATGAAAAGTATGAGGTGCATATTTCCATCATTAGCAGCTTGTAGGTCAGAAGAGATTGTGGGACGAGGGGGACGTGGGATGTGAAACCAAGATTAAGCATGAGGATACCATCATCTTCAATGGTTCCAGCCCCGCCACTGCCCACAACCTCAGCAATGGTTGTTCCAATGATGGTCAGCAACATCTCCTCCATGGAGGTTATGCAGATGTACCTGTCCTCCTCTGGTTAGCCTCTGCTGCCTCCAGTTGTCAACTTGTCCTACAAGAGAGAGGGCAGTGTGCCAGTGAGCATTGTGCAATATGTCTGGGTGATGTGGCTGTCATGGTGGAATAGTTAGCATTGTGTAAAACCTGTAGCTGTGGGTATGAGGCTAGCAGCAGTACCATGTGTGTGAGGATGAACAAAAGCATTTGAATGTTAGATATGAGTCCTGATTGATAGAGATTGTTGTTAGGTGAGTGATGGAGTGTGGAAAAATGAGTAGTGGCTGAGTCTAATGGTGGGATATATCATTGGAAGATTCATTCACTGATCTTGACAACTTATGTGAGGTCAAAGAATAACTTGTGGCACTGCATCTAGGTTCTTAGGGATTGACTCATGACATTGACCTCCATGGCTATTTATTCCTATTGCCTTTTGTCTGTGTGCCTGGAGAGTCTCCTGCCTCCAGCAGGTACAACTATCTTCAGCCAGAAGTGCTAAGTGGATGATCCATCTCAGTCTCCTCCTATGGCTCCCAGCATCACACATGCCAGTTTTCGCCAATTTGATTCACTCCACATGATATCATGAAATGGCTGAATACATTGGGTACAGCAAAGGCTATGGGCCCTGACAACATCCTGACTGTAGTACTGAAGACTTGTACTGCTGAACTAGCCATGCCCTTCACGAAGCTGTTCCTGTACAGCTACAACACTGGTATCTACCCAACAATGTGGAAAATTGCCCAGGTATGTCCTGTCCACAAAAAGCAGGACAAATCCAATCTATCCCATTACCACCCCATCAGTCCACTCTCAATCATCAGCAAAGTGATGTAGGGTGTCATTGTCAGTGTTACCAAGCGACACTTACTCAGCAATTAACCAACTCACCTAAACTCAATTAGGTTCCGCCAGAACCTCCACTCAGCTGCAGATCACATTCGAGACATACTCCAAACATGGACAAAAGGACTAAATTCCAGAGGTAAGGTGTGAGTGACTGCCCTTGATATCAAGGCAGCATTTGACTGAGTGTGGTATCGAGGAGTCCTAGTAAAAATTAAGTCAATGGAAAACGGGGGTGGGGGGAACTCTCTACTTGTTGGAGTCATACCTAGCATAAAGGAAGATGGTTGTGGTTGTTGGAAGATAATCATCTCAGCTCCAACAAGATATTGCTTCAGGAATTCCTCAGGGTAGTGTCCAAGGTGCAACCATCTTCAGCAGCTTCATCAATGACCTTCCCTTCATCATAATGTCAGAAGTGGGGATGTTTGCTGATGACTGCACAATGTTCAGTTACATTTGCAACTCATCAGATAATGAAGCAGTCCGTGCCTACGTGGAATAAGACTTGGACAACATTCAGGCTTGGGCTGAAAAGTGGTAAGTAACTTTTGTGCCACACAAGTGCCAGGCAATGATCATCTCCAACAAGAGAGAATCTAATCACCTCCTGTTGACATTCAATGGCATTACCATCGCTGAATCCCCCCACTATCAATGTCCTGGACTCCTCCATTGTCTGTTCATGGCTGCACATGGCCTCTGGCATTTCCGCCAGATGTTGCCTTAAGTCTGTACAATTCCAGCACGCACTGTGCTGTTGGCACCAGAGGCTCATCATCGGCCTGGGGGTTCAGCATGGAACTGGATACCCACAGTCCTCTGACTGTCAGAGGCCCTGGCTGTCTCCGCTGCAGCCAGCTGCTTGGGTATGTGTGTGGTGCACTCACCAGCTTGTGACTCTTGATTCTAATGCCAATCGGATACCCACTGAGATGAGAGTATCTGCGCTGGTGGAAGGTACAGGAGAGTCATGGGATGGTGCATCCTCTAGTGTTCCTTGCCCTCAGAAGTTGTCGTCGTTCGATCATTGTCTGGAATCATTTGCGAGCTGCGCCCTGCAAGATACAATGTAAAGAAGAGACATTTAGGTACACATGTCACAATGATGACAGCATTGTGTATCTATAAAATGTAATCTCAATTTATTCTGTGTTTGGCAACAATCACTCTCTTTGGCTGGGACCCTTTCCCTTGCAGCCTGGAGGAGAATCAGCAGGGAGGCATCACTGAAACGTGGGGCCACCCTTGATCATCCATCTGCCATTGTTATAATGATGCCCGGGGGTTGCTTGAAGATAAAGTAACGTTTTGAATAGCACAGACATTTAGCCTCATGAACCTGATGCTGAAAGAACACAGGGAGTAAATGCAGAGCTGGCAACCTTTTAAAGATAGCGCCAGCACCTGCTCCAACATCAGGTGACACTGTGATCGGCGTCGCCAATGCCGCTCCCGCTATGTGATTGGGTGGGACGGCCACCATCATTATGCTCAATGGCTGCTCATCGTGTAATCGCAGCAGCGTAGTCACTAATGCCACAGTCAGGAGCATCACCATTTTGCACACCCCCCGCCACTCCCGGCAGTGTGATAATAAAATTCAGCCCAGACCGTGTGGAATGCTTTGTTGAACATGATCTTTCCTGAGTTGCTGATACTGTTGCTGAATGTGTAATGTTGTTCCACAAGGAGGTTAGTGCTAAAAATTGGTCTGGCCTTTTATTGGGTGTGGGGGTCATGATTGGCGGCCTGCCCACGTCCATTGAGATGAAGATAGGCAGCACACAAATTTGGTGCTGCCTCCTCATCTACCTGATTGTAGCATTGGTCCAAGCAGGGTCTAAGCTGCTGGCTGTCTCAGTGCTCAGCAGCGTTCTGAGCAGCGTGTTCTAATAGCATGTGGTGAAGACAGCCTTCTCTTCTTAAAAGCAGTCTGTCTGTCTTCAAGGGAAGCTGCATTGAATTACAGGTGACTTCTGTTGAATGCTATTGCTGCAATTTTGAAGAAAGAAAATGGAAGACCATGGCAGGGAGAGAAGGATCCAGCTGCCTCAATGCAGCATTGGAGGCCTTGGTTGTGGAGGTGGTTGGGAGGAGAGATGCCATGATTTCGTAAGAGGGCCAGGAGGTCCTCAAGGGCTAATCTTAGAAGGGATTGGGAGGAGATAGTTAGACAGGTCAATTCCCAGCATATGGATCCAATGCCCTGGCAGCTGTGCCATATGAAATGTAATAACCTCACATGGGTGGTCAAGGTCAGTGTATGCATCTTCACATCACATCTCCTACCCATTGCCCCACCAGCCACTCATGCTGCTCCATGCACCAGATCCCTATCACTCACCCATCAGCAATTCCTGGCACTCAGGATAATGTCTAAAATCCAGACATGTTACCTCACCCACACCCACATCCTCACATCCATAACCTGCTGCCTCCACAAAGCTCCACCTATACAACTGTGGAAGGCATCTCACCCAAACACAGTGCAACACAATCACTGACATTCTTCCTTCTCCCTTTCAGGACAAGGTGTCGAACAGAAGTCAGAAGAGCAAAACTGGCAGGACACCAGGATGCCTGCATTTCCTGAGACTTGCAGAAGATGATTCTCTGCAGCACGGGGCCAGCTGTGACAGATCCAATGTTATAGAGAACACTGAGGATGGCACAATGTTCCTGTCTTATGCTCCTTCTCAACTCTCAGCTCACCCTCATCCTGCTAAATGGCAGGATGCACAAGCCACTGATGGTGGGGCCATGGACCTCTTGCTTTTCACTTCACCCCCTTTCTTTCATCCAAGCCTTTCCCTTTCTGATTGTCTGTTTTCAGATACTCAAGAACTGTGGTCTACCCAGCCACAGCAGTCCCAGGAGGAGGAAAGTGAGCATCAACACAACACTGAAGAAGAGGCCTGTCACTTGATCTAACTCTCGCAGCTACCAGTTCAGATACTGGCACTGCCTCTACCTTGGAGGCAACTGTAGGGTTGGGATCTGGACATCGACAAGGGGGCTGCAGTCACACCAGAGGGAAAGGAAAGTTCACGTGCCTGTTCTCTGGAGGGTGAGGTCGCAGATGTATTCTGCTGCAGAGGACTAAGATGAGGACTTTGGTGGGGTGGAAAATAGGACAGCGCTGAATGGACATGCACAACAAGATGGTGGGTGCATTGGTTGGCCTGCCAGACAGCCTCCTCTCACTGTCAAAGAGCATGGAGGAGTCTGGCTCCAACTTGGCAGAGAGCATCATGCAAATCTTCCCCTTGTTGTAGCCTCTGCTCCATCTCCCTGTCATCCTGCAGACCTTGAGGCACTGCAACTGCAGCCCTCATACATGTTGCAACCTTTGTGTGGACAGGTCACCTAATCCCCCGTGCTCCCTGTCAGGATGCAGCAACACTCCCTGCCAAATCCAGGAACTCACCACAAAACCTCCAAAACCACTCGACAGTACTTCCAGAGCCTTTGCAATAGCAGAAGTTATTCTGAATTACCTGACCTGCAAATTGGGTTCCTGGCCCTTTAAATAATACTAGTGCTGGGCCTTCTGGAAGCTAAACATTCGTTTTTTGGTGAGTGACAAGCGAGTACATATAATGGACCTGCATGGTCTAGGTTTGCAGACAGTGGGGGGGGGGTAGGATTTTATGGGGTCTGCAAGAACGGATTTCATGGTGGGTGGGAGACTTAATTAAGCAGGAGTTGACATTTCGATTTCCCGACGCGGGTTTGAATTTAGAGATTAAATCAACGGCATGTTTGTGGCGGGTTAGGCCTCATGCTGTCCTGTGGCAGGACCCAACTTATAACACATTTGCCTATCATGAATACTCATCACCTCATAATTATTTGAAATTAATTCCTACTTGCCAGATTAAGTCAGCGGCACACAAGACTCTCATGGCACCTGGTTCACGTTTATTTAAAGGTGGCGTGCCGCAGTTGTCTCTGTGCGGTTGTGTCTGAGGTCAGTGGTCTCCTTTCTTGAACTCTTCGGCACAATAGAGGGCAACATTGGAATGGCTGTTTGGCTCCAGGCTCGGAACCAGCAAGGAGAAATTGTGTTGGGGGGAGGGTTTGAGAGGGTGGGGTTCGGGTATCTGGAGGTGTGGAGGAGGGAGGGCCTAGCATTTGGGTGTGGAGTCAGTGGTGGTGACGAGGTTGGGGGTGGGATTTGAATCAGATAATGTAGGTGAAGTACACAATGAACCTAAAGGGAGAAGTCAGTACTGTCAACATTGGGGTCTTCTGGGGCAAACTCCATGTCCTGGCTGGTGGAGGGAACTGTCACATCAGAGGGAACAGTGTGATTTGGTAGGGAGGCAGGTCCAGAGTCATGGTTGTGTATTGGAAGGCCAGTCAGCCTGACGTCGGTAGTGGGGAAAATTCTACAGTCCTTTATCAAAGATTTTATAGCACAGCACTTAGAGAACAGTGGTAGAATCAGGCAGAGTCAGCGTGGATTTATGAAAGGGAAATCATGCTTGACAAATCTACTAGAATTCTTCGAGGATGTAACTAGTAGAGTTGATGAGGGGGAGCCAGTGGATGTGGTTTATTCGACAAAGTCCCACATAAAAGGTTAGCGTGTAAAATTAAAGCGCATGGGATTGGGGGTAGTGTATTGCGATGGATAAAAAATTGGTTGGCGGACAGGAAACAAAGAGTAGGGATAAATGGGTCTTTTTCTGAATTACAGGCAGTGACTAGTGGGGTACCGCAGGGATCGATGCTAGGACCCCATCTATTCACAATTTATGTTAATGATTTAGATGAGGGAACTAAATGTAATATCTCCAAATTTGCAGATGACACAAAACTGGGTGGGAGGGTGAGTTGTGAGGAGGATGCAGAGAGGCTTCAGGGTGATTTCGACAAGTTGAGTGAGTGGGCTAATGCATGGCAGATGCAGTATAATGTGGATAAATGTGAGGTTATCCACTTTGGTAGCAAAAACAGGAAGGCAAATTATTATCTGAACGGCTATAAACTGAGAGAGGAGAATATGCAGCGAGACCTGGGTGTTCTCGTACACCAGTCGCTGAAGGTAAGCATGCAGGTGCAACAGGTGGTAAAAAGGCAAATGGTATTTTGGCCTTCATAGCGAGAAGATTCGAGTACAAGTGCAGGGCTGTCTTGCTGCAATTATACAGCACTTTGGTGAGGCCACACCTGGAATATTATGTGCAGTTTTGGTCTCCTTATCTGAAGAAGGATGTTCTTGCTATAGAGGGAGTGCAGCGAAGGTTTACCAGACCCTGGGATGGCAGGACTGACATATGAGGAGAGATTGAGTCGGTTAGGATTATATTCGCTGGAGTTCAGAAGAGTGAGGGGGGATCTCATAGAAACCTATAAAACTCTAACAGGACTTGACAGGGTAGGTGCAGAAAGGATGTTCCTGATGGTGGGGAATTCCAGAACCAGGGGTCATAGTCTCCGGATACGGGGTAAACCTTTCAGGACTGAGATGAGGAGAAATTTCTTCACCCAGAGAGTGGGGAGCCTGTGGAATTCGCTACCACAGAAAGCAGTTGAGGCCAAAACATTGTATGTTTTCAAGAAGGAGTCAGATATAGCTCTTGGGTCTAAAGGGATCAAAGAGTATGGGGTGAAAGCGGGAACAGGTTACTGAGTTGGATGATCAGCCATGATTATAATGAATGGCAGAGCAGGTTCGAAGGGCCGAATGGCCTACTCCTGCTCCTATTTTCTATGTTTCTATGACTGAGGAGGGCTCTTACCTGGGGAGCAAGAGGAGAGGATGTGACTGAGGATGACTCTTACTGCTCAGTGGCTGTGGTCGCAATGCCAGCAGCAGGCAGTACAAGAGGGGGAGGCTGCTCAGAATGATCTTATCAAGGGAAGGCTCGTCACTGTATCCTCAAGACAAGGACTAACTACCTTCAGATGCCAGAGAGGCAATGCCAGAGATGTCTGAGGATGTCACTGGAAATGGTCACTGAGATTTGTGGAATTGTTCAGCAAGACCTGCAACCAGATGGTTTTGGTAGGAACCCCATACCAGTTACTCTCAAAGTGACTGCAGCACTCAATTTTTTCGCAAGCGGTGCTTTCCAGGGTTCAACAAGTGACATATGTGGCATCACACAAACTGCCACTCACAGATGCATAAAGTAAGTGGCAAATGTTCTATTCTGTTGTGCCAATGATTTATTCTATTTCTCAGTAGAAGAGGACAGCCAGGCAGCAAGGGCATTGGCCTTCAGTGCCCTCACTTGTTTCCTAAGGTGCAACGGGTGATCAATCGCATTCATGTGGCCATTTGAGCTCCCTGGGGCCAGCCTACTGCATTTGTGCATCACAAAGTCTTTCACTCTTTGTATGTTCAACTGGTTTGTGATCACAGGAGAAGAATCATGCAGGTCTGTGCTCATTTCCCAGGAAGCTATCACGACACATACATTTTGCGAAACTCACACCTACCAGAAATTTTTGAGGCACCAGTCCAGGTTGATGGCTGGATCATGGGTGACAGGGTTACCCACTTTGGACATGGTTAATGACACCGATAAGATGTCCCCAAAGCGTAGCAGAAGAGCAATACAATGCAGCTCACACCTCCACCAGAGCCATCATTGAACACACCATTGACTTGCTGAAAATGCCTTGACTGGTCTGGAGGGGCTCTGCAGTACGCAGCATAGAGGGTTTCACGAATTGTTATAGTCTCCTACACACTGCACAACCTGGCAATGCAACACTGACATATTTTGCAGCAGGAGGAGCACCAATCCTCCTTAGATGAGGATGATTTGGATCATCCTGAGGAGGAGGCCATGAACGTGAATGAGCCTTTAATGGATGCCAGGGCCATGGAAGGACGTGCATGGGATACCAGGGACAACTTTATATTCACATGTTTTGGTCAGGTGTCAGGCACCCACATGATTATTGTTCCAACTCCAGAACTCCACTGCTTTCCTGGGATGTTGAACTACCTCTGCCTAGTGCTCCAAACTCAAAACAAGCGGCCTCTGCCATCTACAATTGCACAGAGCTTTGCTAAACAGACTCGCTTGTGAATTCTGAATCCAAAAGATCTGGGCCACATTTGGAAATATGTCTACCATGCAGCCACGATCACTCAATCAGAACCAGCACCACCATAATATTACTTTGAGCACACCTGCACCCATCTAATGTCTCTGAGTTATGAGTAGACTTGGACCTTTACAAGACATAGAAGGGAGGGCCACCTGAGCCTTCATAAGAAACCATGTCCCAGAGTGCCCACATTACATGGCACACTCAAACAAGCAATTAGTGAAGAATGAACGCACAAACAAAAAATTTACATCAGTAAAGGCCATGAGGCATGCCATTACATTTAGCTCTCTAACTAGGCAAGTTTCAAGAAATGATGAAAACGTACAAAATAATAAAGCAGAAAAATATATTATGAACTATTTATCTGTGTAATATTGTTGATTTGACCACCCTTGCCACCTTCATGCTCATAATTCCTTACATTTATGTTTTCTTCCACTACGTCTTGGTGCTACACTGACATCAGCAGCTGAAGTGGAGGCAGTCCTCTCATTGCACTGCCCCATTACCCTGGATGACCGTGGAGGGTGTCCTCTGCAGGTATGGGGTTTTGAGGAATCCATTCTACTGGGAGTCTCCTGCATTGGTGCAGGGACATCCCTTTGGCCTTGCTGCTGGAGATATGGGGGGGGGTCAATGTTGGTGGGGATGAGGAGATGCCACTCACCCTGAGAGAAAGGCCCCGGGGCAGCTGGCACACACTCCTCCTCCATCTGAGTGCCCAATGGAACCTGCCTGTCTCCCTGAGGGGAAGGGACAACTGGAGGGAGGTCCAGGTGCTGCATCCCCCTTTCGCTTAGCGACTGCCGCATAGAGTTCATGGCTGCAGTGATGAAATGCAGGTCAGAGTTTACATGGATTGATTGCTCAAACTGGCCCTCCATGGTGGTCGCCACCCTTTCCATGGAGGAAACCATGTGCTCACATGCCTGAGGCATGGTGGACGTCATGGCTTGTATGGACTCCTCCACCGCCTGCGCAAAGCAGTGCATGACCTCTGGCATCTCTGACATATTTTCCTCAGGCATTCACTGCATTTCCAGCAGACTTGTTGTGACCTTAACCAGGGGATAATCATCAGCGTGGGTCTCAGCAGGGGCCTAGTGCCCAGTAGACCTCGGAATGTCAGGTTACCTGGCTGTAACATTCTCCCTCAGCCGCCGGGACGTGTCTGTGATGTGCCCACCAGATTATGACCCTGAATCTATGCCCAACACCCACCTCCCCCCCCAACCCCCCGCGGATTGTGTGGATGTAACTGCACTGGCGAAGGATGCAGAAGAAGCAGGCTACGGTGCACCCTCTGGGACATTGTTATCATAGTCCCTAGAAATGAAATCAACAGTTTGCTGGCTGGTCATCGGGTGATTGTGGGCACCTGCAGTGGAGAACAAGCAGAAGAACATTAAGCATTATCAAAGCACACAAGCGCATCACTTTTTAGCATGGTCCTCCTGTGTGCCCATATGGCATCAACAGTTAGGTTGGCTTTTCATCCCTATACCTAGACGATCCAGGCTCGCCATCCGCAATAGCTCACCCTCCATCCTCTCCTGCTCTCTGGACCCCTCCTCCTCTGCTGGGGTAAAGAGTCTTAGGTCTGGCGCTCCCCCCCCCCGCCCCCCCTGTCTTGGTGCGCTCACGCTGATTATGGGTCTGTTTGCCCCACATGAAAAAGTGCTAACTTAATGACACATCAAGTGATGCCTAACACCCCTTGTCGACATGCAGCCCCACTCATTCTGGCCTGTCAGTCACACACTGCATCCAAGCACAACCAGACTCCAGACTTCCACATTTGCTGAACATAATTGCCATGAGACACAAAGACTGATCACACATTCACCCATCTGGCATGTATGCCCACTGACAGGCATAAAGTTTTGAAGACCCCACAAGACACCATTTGTTAAGATTTGACCGCATCATTTACCCTCGCCGATATGCTCAGGTCATTGACACGTTTCCTACACTGCACCCAGTTTCTCCTTTGAAACCCATGGTTCGACACATCCTCTGCCACCTCCATCCAAGCCACCTTGTTCAGGCAGGAGGGTCTTGTGATGCCATCTGCAAGAAAGTGGATCTCCTGCCTTTCCCTGTCAAGCTGCAGGGAGGCATCTCTGAACCATGAGGTTGGCCCACTGGTGTTGGTAATGAATAAATACAGACAAATACAAAGGGAGTGGAGTGGTAATGGTGTAGGAGACATGTAAAGACGGGTGAGGGTGGGTAAAATATTATACTAACTTAAGGGGAAAAACCTAGATTACCCTGTCTAAAGGAAAACAGCTGCGTTGATGTGCCTCCCGATTGTACTGAAGGATTATTTATAGCCTTGCCATACATGATGCTTCCCTAAATGATAGCAGGTTCCACCAATGAAAATTGCTCCCTACCACATAGATCATAGAGAGATACAGCACTGAAACAGGCCCTTTGGCCCACCGAGTCTGTGCTGACCAACAACCACCCATTTATACTAATCTTACATTAATCCGCTATTCCCTGCCACATCCCCACCATTCTCCTACCACCTACCTACACTAGGGGCAATTTACAATGGCCAATTTACCTATCAACCTGCAAGTCTTTGGCTGTGGGAGGAAACTGGAGCACCCAGCAGAAACCCACGCAGTCACAGGGAGTGCTTGCAAACTCCGCACAGGCAGTACCCAGAACTGAACCCGGGTCGCTGGAGCTGTGAGGCTGCGGTGCTAACCACTGTGCCACTGTGCTGCCCTTTAAAGTATAACCAATTCTGGAATCACCGTCTAGATACTGACAGGAGCAGGTTTCCAGGCTGCATTTACGCAAAAGCTCCCCCACTGTGAACAATGCAATAGGCATAACAACAAGGATGGGATTCAAACCCACGCATGCAGAACACAATGGATTAACAGTCCATCACCTTAACCTCTCGACCACCTTGTCATCCACATGATTGCATGTAATTCCCGTGCACACCGCTGGAACTTTGATTTTCAATTGCAATCACATTGGTAACGGTTAAAAAGGAAGGGAGCGGAAGTATCAACCATTTCCGGTTCTGCTGTCGGAAAAGGCACGAGATGGATGAAATCTTGCTCAGAGAGTCACATCAGCCGGTAGGGCTAAGTAACATAAGGACAGCACCAGTTCAGATATTTGCAGCGCAGGGAGGGAAGCTGTCTCAACTTTGGATGCCACATAGGCCACACTGGAAGTAGCTGGAGATGGAGCAGGCCCCACAAGGAGGGCCTTCAGCTTCTGTAGTGCCATCTCCAGTGGTGCTACGGATCCAAATTTCATTCCCTTAATGTTCAATTGTGACCAAAAGGCCAAAAATACCCCAAACAAAGGCCTCAAAATTTTCTTTTCATTGCTTTTGCAAGTTAATGATTTTTTTTGTTGTTAATTGCTTCCTATAGGAAATAGGAATAGGTTGTACCAAGTCTATTGTGATGTAAGTTCAAAGCCTATGGAAAGGACTGGGCTCTATTTGCTGCATGATATTTTCTTAATATGTGATCTTACAATTTCTTTTATATGTTGCTTTCATGACAAGCCATAGTACTTTGCATAAAACATGGTGGGGAAACCGTCTTTCTGAACAGCTGTCTGAATGAATAGTCACTGGTTTAAATAAAGATTTTATGGCAGAATCTTATGTTGTTATGTATTATCTCATTTCAAAGTTAAGATCAAAATTTATTTCTCAGTAATTATTGTCCTTCCAAGATTATAAAATGGCTGTAACAGCAGGGACACAAAAACACGATCCAAAAATAATCAGTTATGATGATAGAACCTTTATTATGTTTCAGAATATGTTAACATGGCACATCTAGTTTTCAGCAAGGAATTAGAAATCCCTCATACGTCTGAAAGATCCGATAGTTGAATTGTAGCCGCCCCAGTCACTGTATCTCTTGTATTCACCGGGTCTCATGAAGTACTGTCGGCCTCTGTAGTTGGGATGTTCATAGAAGATCCAGTAACCGTCCATCACATGGCAGGAGTGAATGTCACGGTAACGGAAGCGATCATAGACAGATGGACAGTCATCCATGAATTCCATCATCTGTCCTCCAAAGTCAGGTCTCTCATAAATTCTTATTCTATAGGTGCCTCCTTGGTACTGTAATATAAAACATATATAACATTCATGATGTAGCAGCAAATAGACGTGTGATATGTACTGAGCAGTATTCCATGACTGGAGTGCTTTAGAACAAGAAACATGAAATATGTGTGCATACGTCTATTACTGAAGGTAGAAGTCAAAAAGGATTTGGAACTGGATTATTGACCATTCACTAAATTCAGTTGCTGTGAAGCTGTTAACAACAATGCTGAAAGCTTACACAGACGAAACCTAAGGACATTTGAGTATATTGTAAGTCACAACATGTGAATATCTTATGTGGAGAACAAATTTCCCCCTCAAAAAATAAGTAAATGTGTCAGAAAGACTGCAAAGAAAAGCAATTAATTTGGTGCCTGTAAACTCATTCGAAAAATAGCTATGTAACTAAATGGGTACGGTCAAAATTCAAGTTTATGAAGTTAAATAAGCAGTCATGCCGCAAAAAGAAAGCATTCAAAGTTGCCTAATGTAGTCTGTAAGGTTCAATCAATATTCTGTGGCTTCATCACATTATCTGGGGGTGAAGAAAAGTTTTTGAACCTACCACTTGGATATTAAATAGGTTTGATGAAGTTCCTAGCAGGGTAATATGTATGTGTGTTAAGAGAGGGCCATGCCAAACAACTTTCCAATGCACACTGTCTTGGCCAGCAATTCAAATAGTCCTTTAAGCAAAATATTGTGGGCTTGCTTGTGCTTAGGCACAGTTCATTGGCCATACTGTCTATATGTTAGCCCTCATTACTTGGAACCCTGGTCAAATCCGCAAGGAGGTAAAGATGTGCACATGAGCAAAATGAATAATTCTGCAGCACTTATACATTACTACTTCTGTGCACCTATTGTAAAGTAGAAATTAATCAGAAACATGCCAACAATAGTATTGACAAAACTTTTGCTCTCTATATTCTTAATTCCATCCACCTGGTGCTGTATTTTCTAACAATTTCAAGTGTCACAAATGACAGAAAAAAGGAGTGAGAATAATAATTTCCAATTAATATAAAAAAATTATAAAATTAATTAATGTGCTCTGAATAAATTACATAAAATTGCAGAAATTATTGAAAAGTTATAACAAATTTAACTCACATCAGAAAATGATTTGAAAATCATAATTAACATGTAATTATAACTTACGTGTGGGTAGCTGCGACATGACCTGACACAGTCATTGAATCCCATCCAGCGCTGGTAGTCAGGATATTCTCCCCTGCTCAGAACATACTGGTATCCCATGTAATTGGGTTTCTCATACAACACCCACCAGTCACTGTCAACACGGATGGAGTTACAGCGATTGAGGTAGGGGGACAGGTCAGCACAGTCAGTACTGCACTCATAGTGCCGACCCTGGAAGTTCCTGTCCTCGTAAAAGATGATCTGTAAGGAATTAAATTACACAAATGCATCAACAATTTTCCAAATTTGATGTATTTTCTAAAACATTACGAGCAGGTGTAAAAATTATGAGAGTTAACCTTACCTTTCCCATTTTGAGCTTCACAGTCAGTTAAACAACCGCCTGGACACAGCGTTGTTTCATACTGCTCGATATTTATACACTGGATTGAAACGCCACTGTAGGGAATACTTTTGTTATTCTAATGGTTTCAACAGTGGATATCAGCAAAAAAAAAACAAATTAGCAAAAACGTATAGTCATTGCAGACAAAATCCCCTTATTCAGGTTTATAGATCGGGCACTGATTCTTTTCATTCTGCTTTGATGCTGTTTTAATTGTTCTGTGAAAAAATTCAAATGGCTGGAATCCAAAGTGCATTTATGTTGAGTCCAGTAAAGGTATTGTCACTTTTTACAAGCTGCTTTTTTGCTTTGTTTATAAAAATGAATCGTTACTCTCTGTTCTTTCTGGCAATATAAAGTAAAGGATACAATTCTGAAGGGAATGCAGGAGCAGAGGGACAAATCATTGAAAGTGTCAGGGCAGGTTGAGAAAGCGGCTAATAAGGTAAAATGAAGGCATAAAATAAGGCTTACTAAACACAGGCATAGAATGCAAAGAAATTATGGTGAACCTTTATAAAATACTGGCTGGAATTTTACTTTCATCAGACGGGAGCTGTCGACCGACTGAAAAGTTGGTGGCGAACCCGCCTTCGCCTGGCCTGGGGATCCGGACCGCAGGAACTCCTGCCTAATGGAGCTGCTGGCCAATCAGCGGGCCGGCAGGTCTTAATCCCAGCAGCAGGACTGGGAACGGTGGCCACTGCTGGGACTGCAACCCAGTGTCAACAAGAAGAGGAAGGACTCCCTGGGAAAAGATACATTTTTGGGGCCTCACCGGGGGTAATCGATCGAGCCCTTTTCTCATCTAAATCTATCAACGTGACCCTCTATTTACTTCTCCCCTTAAATGCATCTATTCTATTTGCTTGAACAACTCCCTGTGTTAGCGAGTTCTACATTCTCACCACTCTTTGGGTAAAGAAATTTCTTCTGAATTCCCTATTGGATTTCTTGGTGACTGTCTTCTATTGATGGCTTTTAGTTATGCTCTTCCCCACAAGTAGAAACTTCTCTCTGTATCCACTCTATCAAAACCTTTCATAATTTTACAGACCTCTATAAGGTCACCCCTGAGCCTTCGTTTTTCAAGAGCAAAGAAACCCAGCTTGTTCATCCTTTCTTGATATGTCTACCCACGCCTTCTGGTATCATCCTTGTAAATCTTCTCTGCACCCTCTCTACGTGCCTCTATATCCTTTATATATTATGGGGACCAGAACTGCACACAGTACTCTTAAGCATGGTCTTACTAAGGTTCGATACCGGTTGAGCATAACTTCCGTAATTTTCAATTCTATCCCTCTAGAAATAAACCCCAGTACTTGGTTTGTTCTTTTTTTTTTGGCCTTGCTAACCTGTGGTGCAACTTTTAGTGATTGGTGTATTTGTACGCTATCCCACCCTTAGTTCCTCTATCCCACCTAGATTCGCACCTTACAAGTAAAAAGTGACCTTCCTATTATTCCTACCAAAATGTGTTACCTCGCATTTATCAGTGTTGAATTTCATTGACCATTAGTTCTATTTGTTCTGGCAATGTAATCAGCATTATTTTACACCGTGTGTACTTCAGCAGCCAGGTTGGAGGGAGCAGGCTGATCACACCTTGATATTACAGTCACTTTGAAAGTTTGAGAATAAAGGAAGGTAAAGTTGAGCAACATTCGTGAGTATCCTGGAGATAGAGTTGCATTTGACAATTGCATTCACACTGACAACCTCAATCTGAATGGACTGACTTCCTGAAGTCTGTGTCAATGTAGAATGGACTCCATGGGTGAAAGTATATAAAGAGTAGCCTTTCCTTAGCAGTGTGCATGAGCCTATTTGATGGAATGAAGGGTCTAAAAGTACCTTACACTGTTAAAATTGGAAGGAAGATTTTTGAAACTGTGTTAATGTGTCTCCCAATGTGCAGTTAACTGAGTTAATGGGGAAGATTTCCCAACATGCTGTATGTGGTGAAATTCAATAGGTTGGATGTGGAAGTGTGTCAGAGGACTGGAAGGCTGCCAATGTAACACTTCTGTTCAAAAGGGGATAAAGAGGTAAACTAAATAGCTATAGACTAGTCAGCCTAATGTGGTCCATAGTGGGTGAAGTTCCAGAAGCCCCAAGACAGGATAAAGTTAGGACTCACTTAGAAAATCAATGAGGACAGCCAGCATAGATTTCATAGAATCATAGAATGGTTATAGCACAGAAGGAGGCCATTTGGCCCATTGTGTCCATGCTGGCTCTCTGCAAGTGCAATTCACTTAGTTCCACTCCCCTTCCTTTACCCCGTAGCCTAGCAAGTTTTTCCTCTTCAGATAGTTACCCAGTTCTCTTTTGAAGGTCTCTATTGAATCTGTCTCCACCACACTTCCAGGCAGTAAATTCCAGATCCCAACCACTCACTGTTAAAAAAAAGCTTTTCCTCATGTCGCCGTTGCTTCTTTTGCCAATCATCTTAAATCAGTGTCCTCTGACTCTGGATCCTTCAAGCAACGGAAACACTTTCTCTCTATCTACTCTGTACAGACCCCTCATGATTTTGAACATATCTATCAAATCTCCTTCTCTTCTCCGAGGAGAACAGATCCAGCTTCTCTAACCTATCCACGTAACTGAAGTTCCTCATCCCTGGAAATATTCTTTTGAATATTTTCTGCATGCTCTCTAATGCCTTAACATCCTTCCGAAAGTATGGTGCCCTGAGCCAGGGATAGGCACCGACATGTTGCACCATGGACATTTGACAAAATTATTGATGAAGCCATGGACATCGGGGCAATTAAGCTGTATATAAAGTGTATAGCCAGCTAATTCCATCAAAACACAGTCCGATTTAAAACACATTTCTCCCTATAAATAAAGTAGCTAAGCATACAAGCATCAATGGAGAGTAGCACAACTGTACTAGCTAGCTACCATGCAAAATAATATGCAATGCCAATGAGAATTACGTTTGTTGACAGAGCTAGCCTACACCAGGTCACAGGGTGGTAGATGGACCTTATTGGATGACCTCTGTGGATTCACACTGTGTCAGGAGGGCAAATTCATCCAATAAACCATGAAATTCAAGGAGAGGATTGTTATTGAGGTCATTGAGGTGAGGCAGTAGAAAAATTAGCAATAGGAAGATGGACCATTTCTCACACTAATGTTGTCACAAGACAATTTAACCCATGGTCTCTGTTTGTGCAACTTTTTCACCTGTTTGTAATATGTATCTGAAGACAGGGCAGCCAACAAAAGGGCAGTAATCTCCAAATAAGGAGAATTTCATAGGATGAAGCAGATAGTACTTCAGAAGGGTCATGCAAAACAGAAAAGCAGAGTGGGACAGGACTGGACAGAGAGATTAACAGTAGGTAGCCCAGACTAGTTTACTCATCTTCACAGGCTGTTAACCCAGGTCCTGGATTCTCAAATACGGAAACAACAGAATCTCCCATGGACAAAATATCATTTGCTCACCAAAGCTAGTGATAAAATTAGATAAACACAATTACAAATAAAGAGTGCTCTTCAATTCCTTCTATAAAGCGATTCTCATAAATTCACTTATGTCAATATCTCAGTCTTTCAATATCGATTCCAATTTAGCTCTGACAAAATAATTATTTACAAAAGCTTTCCTACAAATGTTGAGTGGTTGTTACTGCATGTATTCAGTTACAAAACATTTAGTCACTATCTGTAAGATTGTACTCCAGACTGATCGATTTATGTCCAAGCCAAATCTATTATCTGTTAGTAAAGGTGCACCATTAACGTAATGTAATTATATGATACAGCCAACTTTTAAATGGCATTGGCCACTCAGGTTATCTGCCCTCAAACTGGATAGTAAATGATGCACATTGTAGTTACTGATCTTAGACACACTTGTGACACTTGTCCTTTAATCCAATTCACAGCAAAAAAAAACAGTTCATGACTGTATCTAGCATGGTCATTGAAACATAATACATTTTTACTATGTCTTCCCTGACAGTTTGTAAAACTGCAAATGCAGCATAGATGTTTTTAAGGAATCGTAGACAGTTCATCATAGATTAAGATTTATTAAAGCTGTCCATGGGATAGGACATCAGAAATGCTCCATCCATCAATATCGGTGACCACGCTCTGGAAGTGGTTCAAGAGTTCACCTACCTAGGCTCAACTATCACCAGTAACCTGTCTCTCGATGCAGAAATCAACAAACGCATTGGAAAGGTGTCCGCTGCTATGTCCAGACTGGCCAAGAGATTGTGGGAAAATGGCGCACTGACACAGGACACAAAAGTCCGAGTGTATCAAGCCTGTGTCCTCAGTACCTTGCTCTGTGGCAGCGAGGCCTGCACAACCTATGTCAGCCAAGAGCGACATCTCAATTCATTCTATCTTCGCTGCCTCCGGAGAATCCTTGGCATCAGGTGGCAGGACTGTATCTCCAACGCAGAAGTCCTCGAGGTGGCCAACATCCCCAGCATATACACCCTACTGAGCCAGCGGCGCTTGAGATGGCTTGGCCATGTGAGCCGCATGGAAGATGGCAGGATCCCCAAGGACACATTGTACAGCGAGCTCGTCACTGGTATCAGACCCACCAGCCGTTCATGTCTCCGCTTTAAAGATGTCTGCAAACGCGACATGAAGTCCTGTGACATTGATCACAAGTCGTGGGAGTCAGTTGCCATTGATCGCCAGAGCTGGCAGGCAGCCATAAAGGCAGGGCTAAAGTGTAGCGAGTCGAAGAGACTTAGCAGTTGGCAGGAAAAAAGACAGAAGCACAAGTGGAGAGCCAACTGTGTGACAGCCCCGACAACCAATTTTATCTGCAGCACCTGTGGAAGAGTCTGTCACTTTAGAATTGGCCTTCATAGCCACACAGGCGCTGCTTCACAAACCACTGACCACCTCCAGGTGCTTACCCATTGTCTCTCGAGACAAGGAAGCCAAAGAAGAAGAAGAAAGCTGTCCATTACATTGTGATTACTAACTATTGTATATGGGTCAGCAACATCCTATTTTTTCCAATAATGCTCAGCCCCATGACACCATACCCTTGTATTCATGGGAAAATTGCAGTGCTGACTCTAGAGATTCCTTTGATTTTCTTAAAAGCAAAATACTGCGGATGCTGGAAATCTGAAACAAAAACAAGAAATGCTGGAATCACTCAGCAGGTCTGGCAGCATCTGTGGAAAGAGAAGCAGAGTTAACGTTTCGGGTCAGTGACCCTTCTTCGGAACTGACAAATATTAGAAAAGTCACAGATTATAAGCAAGTGAGGTGGGGGTGGGGCAAGAGATAACAAAGGAGAAGGTGCAGATTGGACCTGCCCACATAGCTGACCAAACGGTCACGGCGCAAAGGCAAACAATATGTTAATGGTGTGTTGAAAGACAAAGCATTAGTACAGATTAGGTGTGAATACACTGAATATTGAACAGCAGCAAGTGCAAACCTGAAAAAAAACCTGAAAAAAACAGTCCACAAGCAGGACCCTGAGCTTCCGGTTGCTTGCCATTTCAACACTCCCCCCTGCTCTCATGCTCACATCTCTGTCCTGGGATTGCTGCAGTGTTCCAGTGAACATCAACGCAAGCTCGAGGAACAGCATCTCATCTACCGATTAGGCACACTACAGCCTGCCGGACTGAACACTGAGTTCAATACTTTCAGAGCATGACAGCCCCCCCATTTTACTTTCATTTTTAGTTATTTTTTCTTCCTTTTTTTTACATTCTTTTTTACTATCTTTTTTTGCATTTATTTCATTTCATCTTAGTTTGTTCAGTTTGCTTACCCACTGTTTTTTTCAGGTTTTATTTCAGGTTTTTCACCACCGTCGCCCTGCGTAAAGTGGCGGTGGAGACACGAATGCACCGGGAAGGTCTCCCAGAGCCTCCAGATCCATTTTACGCCAACCTCCCCACCACCATCCCGCTCATCCCACCTCTATTTATAAAGCCCAGGATCTCATGTGCTTTATTAATCGCTTTGCTCTGCCCTGCCCTGTCACCTTCACTGATTAATGCACATATACCCCAGGTCCCTCTGCTTCTGCACCCGCTTTAGAATTGTACCCCTTAATCTATATTGTATCTCTTCGTTCTTCCTACCAAAATGAATTACTTCACACATTTCTGCATTAAATGTCATCCGCCACTTGTCTCCCCCCCACCCCCCCATTCCACCAGCCTTCCTCTAGAAGTTTATCACAGTTCACAATGCTTCCAAGTTTTGTGTCATCCACAAATTTTGAAATAGTGCCCTGTACATCCAAGTCTAGATCATGAATATATATCAAGAAAAGCAGGGGCCCCAAAACTGATCCCCGGGGAATCCCGCTCTATACTTTCCTCCTGTCCAAAAAACAACTGTTCACAACTACTCTGTTTCCTGTCACTCAGCCAATTTTGTATGTTTGTTGTCACTGTCCCTTTTATCCTATGGGCTCTAGCTTTTCTGATAAGCCTGCTGTGTGGCACTTCACTAAATGCCTTTTGATGTGTACACCACATCAACCACATTTCCTCATCAACCCTCTTGGTTACCTCATCAAAAAACTCAACACGATTTGCCCTTAACAAATACGTGCTGGCTTTCCTCAATAATCCACATTTGTGCAAGTGACTGTTAATTTTGTCCCGAATGATCATTTGTAAATGGTTTTCCACCACCAAGATTAAACTGACTGGCCTGTAGCTGCTGGACTTGTCCTTAAACACTTTTTTGAACAAGGCTGTAACATTTGCAATTCTCCAGTCCTCTGGCACCACAGCTTTATCTGAGCAGGATCGGAAGATTATGGCCAGAGTTTCAGCAATTTCCACCCTTAGTTCCCTCAGTATCCTTGGATTCATCTCATCTGGTCTTGGTGACTTATCAACTTTAAGCACAGCCAGCCTATCTAATATCCCCTCTTCATCAGTTTTTAGCCCATCCAATGTCTTAACTACCTCCTTTTTCACCATGACTTGGGTAACATCTTCTTCCTTGTTAAAAACAGATGCAAAATACCTATAGAGTACCCGTGGCCTACTCCTGCTCCTAATTTGTATTTTCGTATGTTCAGCCATGCCCTCTGCCTCCATGTGTAAATCATCTTCTAGGTGCTAAATAGGCACACTCCTTTTTTTACCACCTTCTCACTATTTATGTGTCTATAAATGACTTTAGATTCCTTTTTATGTCAGCCATGAGTCTCGTCTCATACTCTCTCTTTGCTTCTCTTATTTGTTTTTTCAACTTCCCCTCTGATCCTTTTAGATTCAGCCTGGTTCTCAGTTGTATCCACCTGTCATTTGTCATATGCACCCTTTTCCTGCTTTATTTGTAAGTCATGCCGAACAACTTTACTGCTTCTTTGAGGAAATACCAGAATGTATTGATCAGTTAAATGCAGTGGGTATTAAATAAGTGGATTTTCAAAAGTTCTTTAATAAAACGCCACACAGGAAGGTTGCTGATCAAATTAAAGCAAAATGAATTCAAGAGAATATGGAAAAATGGGTAGGAAGTTGGTTCTGTGGCAGAAAACAGAGAGTAGTGCTTCATGTGTGGACTGGAGGAGCTTAAACGGTGCTATCTCCCATAGTCAGTATTGTGACCATTGTTTTTCTATATATATATTTATATATCTCAGAAAGATACAGACAGGTTCATTGACGTATGGGCAGATGACTATCAAATGGAATTTAATGCAGAGAAATGTGAGGTGATACATTTTGGCAGCTAGATTAAGGAGCGACTATATACCTTATATTCGAAAACTTTAAAAGGCGAAGAGGAGCATAAAACCATAGGGTTCAGATGTGCAAATCATTAAAAATTAGGAGAACAACTCTGTGAAAGCTGTTTAAAAAAGAGCAACTTGCCTTTATATAGCACTTTTCAAGACCACCAGACTTTACAGCCAATGAAGTATGTTTGAAGTGCAGTCACTGTTGTAATGTAGAAAACACGGCTGCCAATTTTCACACAACAAACTCCCACAATCAGCAATGTGCTAATGACCAGATAATCTGTTTTTTGTAATGTTGATTGAGGGATAAATACCGTTCGGGACACCAGGGCTAACTTCCCTGCTCTTTTTTGAAGTAGTGCCATGGGATCTTTTGCATTCACCTTAGAGGGCAGATGGTGTAATGTCTCAACCAAAAGGCCGCACCCCCGACAGTGCAGCACTCCCTCAATACTGCATGGAAGTGCCAGCTTTGATTTTTTTTTGTGCTCAACTCCCAGAGGGGAACTTGAACCCTGAAACATGTGGTTCAGAGGCAAGAGTGTTACCAACAGAGCCACAGCTGATGAGTCAAAAAACAAAGCAAGTTAAAAATGAAAGCATATGGAATCTTTGGTTTTCAGCTGAATAATAGAGTACAAAGGCAAAGAAGTGGTTCTAAACGTATGCAATTCATTGATTAGGCCAGAGTTAGAATATTGCTTCCAGTTTTGAGCAGCTTTCTTTAAGAAGGCTATCAAGACCGTGGAGATGTTGCAATGATTAACTGAGGCTCATTTCATTTGGATAAAGATGTTTAGGAGGACCTTTGAGGATCTGTTCAAAATGATGAGGATTTTGATGAGGTAAATCAGTGAAAACTGTTTCTAGTGGTTGGCGAGTTGTTAACATGAGGATAAAGATGTAACCCCATTACAAGCAAATCAAAAAGGAGAGCTGGGAGATTTTTTTTTCAAAGAGGTTTGTTTGGACATCATGGAGGCGATTTTCACGTCCCATTTGTGCTGATAAATGGTACATTAGTGTGACGAAAATCACATAAGCACCAGAAGTGCCGATTCAGTCCTTGCTTTCCACCTGTTGCTACTTTCAGGTGATCCTCAATCCTAGCAGCCAGAGTTCCTGCCAGAACAATGCAGGAGCCTCATGAACAAAAGCAAATTAAGTTGGGTGACATACTTATGACACTAGCTTCATCATTTCCTGCTCCTGCCCATTAAAATTGACTCTTAGATGTCAGGATGCAGCAGTTCTGAACGTACTTTAAAGCGATCCTTAGCCGCTGTCAAGGAAAGCTGGAAGCCAGTTTGGCACTTGAATGGCTGTTAAGGTAAATTCAACTGTGTTTACTGTTGCAACAAAGGGTTATTAGTCATGCAACAATAATACTGCATGATTCAGAGTTGAGTGGTCTCAAGCAATGACCTTTTGTACATTTTAACAGATAACGGTATTGTTCTTAAATTTGATTCTGGTAGAGCAGATAAAGAAAAACTATTCCCTCTGATGAGTAGGTCAGCAGGCACAGCTCATATGTTTAAAATCATTGGCAAAAATCTAGACCAGACATGAGGAGAAATCTTTTAACTCAGGGAGTTGTTGGGATCTGGCATACTCTACCTGAAAAAGTGGTGGAAGCTGATTCTGTAAATGATTTAAACAGGGTGTTGAACAGATACTTCAGGATGAGGAACTTGCAATATTATGGACAAAAAGTGGAGGTGTGTGATTAAGCACCACTACGCTTTCAAAGTCCAGCACAGGCACGATGTACTGAATGGTCTCATTCTGCACTATATGTTTCTATGATTCCGTTTTACAGTATTAAATTAAATGGCAAGCAAGAAAATGATAATCAAATAATACAGTCTGGTTCCTGGTCTATGGAGTGACCAGCTCCAGTTCTTTGTCTGTTCAGCTGTGAACATCTGACCTGTCCTGAGAATGCTCCCTTTAAAAGGGGGAAATCTCTAGCATTAGAATATTTGGCCACCTTAAGCCATATGTCCACATCTTCAGTCTTATCTTCAAGTCATAAATTACCCCATGATTCTAGCTCTGCATTAACTGACTGCAGATGGTTCACAGACTCAACTTTTGTCTTGCCTAGAGACACAGGGGGATAAGTTGAATAGCCCCCACAAATAGACGCAGGGATTATGATGTGCGATTACCCCATGCCAGTGATTGGAGTATGGGTAGAATGCTGACTTTATACATCAGCAGGAGGCTAATATCATGAGCAGCTAGCACCACTTAAAGCTAGCCTGCACTGGTTAAAGCTAGTCGGCACCTATTGAAGGGGAGGTGCATTGTGGCTGGAGCAGCTGCTGGCATTTCTGGCGGAAGTCAGTCTATCCTGGGAAACAGTGAAGAATGGCTCAACATTGGAGAGAATAAGCCCCAAGGTTTTGGGGTGCTGCAATGGAGTTTTTGCTGGAGGAACTGGAAAGATAGAGACATGTCTTTTTTTTATTAATTCATGGGATGTGGGTGTTGCTGGCAAGGTGAACATTTGTTGCCCACCCCTAATTGCCCTTGAGAAGGTGGTGGTGACACAATGCCACAGTGGAAGCTCAGACTGAAGTCATGCATGGTCAGCTTCCTGCCATCATGGCTGTGGATACCAGTGCTCACAGGGGCTCGCAGGGTGTCACAGCAATCCAGCAATTTGTCCTCCAACACATTACTCAGATTGCTGAGGGGCTGTCCCAAGAGGATTGGGAGTGCCTTCATGATGTATAAACCTGCTGTCCTCTCTCAGGATGACACCATTCATTCTTCCACTCCTGCCAATCCACCAGTGTCCCAACGGTTACCTGTCAGCCAGCCAGCCAGCCCTGACTGCTGTCACCCATGCTGAGATGGTGCCGTCCACAGTCAGACCTTCTGGGGCAAAACTATTTGAGGTCATTCTCCAAGGCCATCTGCAGTCTCCTCCATTGAAAGTCAGCAGTCTTCCACCTGCCATGCTGCAGCTACTGCATAGCACCGCATAGGAGCACCAGGAAAGGCCAAGGTGTGCAGAAGACAGGCACTAAGGGAATGCACAAGGGTGATTAGTTTCCTTTTTATGCAACATGGCATGATTTCATTTATAAATTTTATGGTGGTTTTTATTTTTACATTGTGGTCAAATGGACACTGTGCTGGTCAGTAGCAGAGAGAAAGTGTGGGACTGTTGGTCAATGTGGAATTGGGATTGTGGTTAATGATATCATACTGAAATTAGTTTTTCACAGATAGTCCATGCAGAAAGGCATTATCTAGGTTGCCTCCTCCTTTCTTCATCCTCCTCTGACAAACTATGAGATGTTGCAAATATCACCAGCTCCAGTCTGCAAGGAGCCTGGCACATAAAAATTCATTGCCACAGTCAGCTTTGCTGTCATTCGCAATGCGGTCCTTGCCCTGATCTAAGTTTGCAGTCATGGCTGCAGCAATTGGCAAATTTTAGTGAGGACTCCTTTACTTAAGCACAGAGACCTCAAACATTGGTTGCCGCTGAGGTTCAGGTAGGAGAATTACTCCCTGAATGCCCTCTGTGGATAAGGCTCCCTGAGAGCCCTTCTCCTTCCTCCTCCTCCCTCTTCTAGCAGCTTGCCCTGTTCGATGTGGCCTCTGTTCATTCTCCTAGCCATGCTCAATGCCAAGAGGTATGCTTACTAAGGGAACCCAGGTCTAGGAACAACTAAAATAAAAGCAAAATACTGCAGATGCTGGAAATCTGGAATAAAAAGCAGAAAATGCTGGAAATACTCAGCAGGTCTGGCAGTATCTGTGGATTGAGAAGCAGAGCTAAAGTTTCAAGTCTGTAGCCTTTCATCAGAACTGGCAAAGGTTAGAAATGTAATTGGTTTTAAGCAAGTAATGCAGGGGTGGGGGGGTGGGGTGGGGGTGAAGAGGACAAAAGGAGTTAGTGGACAGTCTATCCCCAGAGATGGAGACAGAGAACTCGAGGAAGGGAAGGGAAGGGAAGTGTTGGAGATGGACCACGTTAAGGTGAGAGAAAGGTGGAAATTGGAAGCAAGGTTGATGACTTTGGATGTTCAATCTCTCTGCACCTCTATCCCCTTCCAGGATGGTCTGAGAGCTCTCTGCTTCTTCCTTGAACAGAGGCCCAACAAGTCCCCATCCACCACCACTCTCCTCCGTCTGGCTGAACTTGTTCTCACATTGAACAACCTTCCTTTCAACTCCACTCACTTCCTTCAAATAAAAGGTCTTGCTATGGTACCCACATGGGTCCAAGTTATGCCTGTCCTTTTGTGGGGTCTGTCAAACATTCCTTGTTCCAGTCCTACTCAGGCCCCCTCCCGCAACTCTTTTTCCAGTACATTGATGACTGTATCGGTGTTGTTTCCTGCTCTCGCCCCGAACTGGAAAACTTAATCAACTTTGCTTCCAATTTTCACCCTTCTCCCACCTTTATACGGTCCATCTTCGACACTTCCCTTTCTCAACTTCTCTTTCTCCATCTCTGGGGATAGTCTGTCTACTAATATTCATTATAAGCCCACCGACTCCCACAGCTACCTCGAATACACTTCCTCACACACTGCTTCCTGTAAGGACTCCATTGCATTCTCCCAATTACTCCGTCTCCGATGCATCTGTTGTGATGATGCAACCTTCCACAACAGTGCTTCTGATTGGGATACCCATTCCCAGCTTATTACAAACTAATACTAAAGAAATCTTAAACCCATTGAACAATACCTAACCATCCCAGACCAACCTCAAGGGAAAAAGGGAAGTTTAAATCAGCGCTACTGCAGAGAGAAAAAGGACAAACTGCAACAATTTTAAGATTTCTGCGTGGATGAGAGTGAATGAAAAAAGGCATGTGTATCTTCCTGTGATTATCTTTTTAACTCCTATAATGAAATGCTCCCATTGTTGCATTTCATTCTATGTGGTACGGTGGTGTGAAGGAAACCCCACATGCCAAATGGAAATATTAATTTTGTCGTGTGGAACTTTGCCTAAGTCTTTTATTGAGATTGCTACAAATAACTTTGAAAAAACAGTATAATGAACAGCCAAGATGGCCAGACACAATTTGCACATGAGAAGTCAAAGGCCGGCTGGAGACAGAGGTGATTACCCAGTTTAGCCAGAACAAAGGGGTGATCTAGGATTGAATTACCTAAAATGTTTTTGTCAACACGGTCATCAAAAGCCATCGACACCCATTGACTGTGAAAGAGCCAAACCCCCCTACCAAGTATGTCTGAACAGCCTTGAATTTCAAAGATCATTCCAGAAGATGTTGTTGCAATCAAAGAGCTGGTCACATCACATGAGTGTGTGTGTAACTCTTGGAGTGTGAATTTTGCCTCAGAAGGAGACTGTAACTGTAAGTCAGCAAGAGAGCTGGCTCTCCCTCTTTCCAGTAAAGTTCCAGCACAGCCTCAGCTGCAAACCTACAGCCCAGCACAGCCAGCAACCAGGGGACACAGATAAAGCCCCTCTGCTGCCTTCCAGAACCTGAGAAGTAAGCCAGAACCATGTGTGATCTAGTGAGGACCTCAGGGCTACAACTTCAACTAAGGATTCTGGGACTAAATTTCAGTATTTAAATTCCATTTATTACGGACTTTACTCCAACCTCCCAACTCTGTTTTTTCCTCTGTAATCTATTTGTGTGTGTTTATGCTTCTCATGTGAATGTGAGCATGGATGCTTTGTGTATTTTAGTAATTTTAACTAGTTTAGAGTGATAAGGTTAATAAACTAACATCTGTCTTGTTTAACCTCAAGAAAACCTGTCTGATTGGTTCATTTGCAATTATGTTAGAAGAACAGGAGCAAGCGCTCACTGAGGGTGGTAAGTTCATTCACTGTGTTAAAAAGGATAAACCCTGTTGCAGTCAAACCAGAGAAGGGGCTAAAGGAGAACCTGAGGCCTGTTCCTCACCCGGTTATAACAGAAGTCATAATACTTTGTATGAAACATGTGGGGGAACTGACTATCTGAATAGCTATCTGAATGAATAGTCACTGGTTTAAATAAAGATTCTGTTGCAGAAACTTACTTTGCTATATATTTCCTTATTTTCAATGTTGTGGGAAAAATGTATTTCTCGGTAATTATTGTCATCTCAAGGTCATAAAATATCTGTAGTAGCATAGGCACAAAAACACAATCCAAGAAAAGAAATTAGTTCTGCTGATAGCACGTTTATTATGTTTCAGAATATTGCAGCATGACAAAATTTAGTTTCAAACAAGGGATTAGAAATCCCTCATACGTCTGAAAGATCCAACAGTTGAGTTGTAGCCGCCCCAGTCACTGTATCTCCTGTATTCACCGGGTCTCAGGAAGTACTGTCGGCCTTTGTAGTTGGGATGTTCATAGAAGATCCAGTAACCGTCCATCACATGGCAGGAGTGGATGTCACGGTAACGGAAACGATCATAGACAGATGGACAGTCATCCGTGAATTCCATCATCTGTCCTCCAAAGTCAGGTCTTTCGTAAATCCTCATTCTGTAGGAGCCTCCTCGGTACTGTAATAAAGCATATAATATGATGTAGCAGCAAATATGTGTGTAATATGAATTGAAGAGTATTCCAGAATTAGAGCTCTTTAGAACAAGAAACATGAAATATGTATACCTATGCCTATTACCGAAGGTAGAAGTTAAAAAGGATTCAGAAATAGATTATTAACCATTCACTAAAATGCATCCAATTACTGTGAAGTCATTAGAAACAATGCTGATACCTTATAAAAATGTAACACAAGGGCAATTGAGTCTATTGTGAGTCACAACATTTTACTTTAATTGTGTATCGATCATTATTGAAATTACATCTGGATTGTTGCTGGTAGTTCTTGGCTTTCAGAGAAAAGTGGCAAGAATTTCATGATGGAACTAAGGTTTCTCTGTTATGAAAAAATATCAATTCATTGGACAAAAGGAGATATGAGATGGGATATGAGCCTTTAAAGTGCTGAGAGGTAGCAGGCTATTTCCTTTAAACTTTATATCTTTAACAGATTATCTTGGAGATCAGGGGAAACTGCTGAACCTTCCACTTAGGGACTAAATAGGTTTGGTCAAGTTCCCAGCAGGGGAAAGAGAAAGTTTGTTAGGTGAGGGCCAGGCCTAATTATGATGGTCACCATCACTGAAGAGCTTTCCTACACTCACTGTCTCAGCAAACGTTTCAACAAATGTTCTTTAAGCAAGTATGTCTGCCTGAGCTTTGGCACAGTTCATCCGCAGTACTGTCTACAACAATGTTAACACAATTACTTGGAGCCCTGGGCAAATTTACCAGGAGGTAGTGAAGGACATATGAGCACAATGAATGATTCTGCAGCACTTTTGCGTTCGTTTTTCTGTGTACCTAGTCCAAACTAACAACTGGTTAGACACATTCAATATAGTACAGACAAGATTTTTGGTTCTATCTTTCTAATTCTGGTTGTTTATTGCTGTAGTTCAATCTTTTTCCTGATATTTGAAATAGCACAAAGCAGAATAATACTTTAACTAAACATGGATTTGTCACTAAAGAAAAAAAGAGTAAAAATAGTAATCTTTCAATTTAATATAAAAGACTGCTACATAATTAATGAAGGGCTGACAATAAATTGCATAAAATGACAGAAAATTATTGATGGGTTATAAAAAATATGAATCACATCAGAAAATGATTTGAAACTCATAATTAACATGTAATTATAACTTACGTGTGGGTAGCTGCGACATGACCTGACACAGTCATTGAATCCCATCCAGCGCTGGTAGTCAGGATATTCTCCCCTGCTCAGAACATACTGGTATCCCATGTAATTGGGTTTCTCATACAGCACCCACCAGTCACTGTCAACACGGATGGAGTTACAGCGATTGACATAAGGGGACAGGTCAGCACAGTCACTACTGCACTCATAGTGTCGACCCTGGAAGTTCCTGTCCTCGTAAAAGATGATCTGTGGGGGATAAAATAAATCAATTTAATCAATAATTTACCAAATTTGATGTATTTCCAAAACAGGTTGTTAACAAATGTAAAAATTATGAGAGTTAACCTTACCTTTCCCATTTTGAGCTTCACAGTCAGTTAAACAACCGCCTGAACACAGCGCTGTTTCATACTGCTCGATATTTATACGCTGGACTGAAATGCCACTGTAGGGAATACTTTTGTTATTCTAATGATTTCAGCAGTGGATATCAGCAAAAAAACAAATTAGAAAATACGTATAGTCATTGCAGACAAAATCCCCTTATTCAGGTTTATAGATCGGGCACTGATTCTTTTCATTTTGCTTTGATGCTGTTTTAATTGTTCTGTGAAAATTTCAAATGGCTAGAATCCAAAGTGCATTTATGTTGAGTCCAGTAAAGGTACTGTTACTTTTTAGAAGCAGATTTTTTTACTTTGTTTATAGGAATGAATTGTTACTCTCTCAGTTCATGACTAACAAACCTTCATTAATGTTATGTCGTTCTAGGCCTCCACCTGCCAAGAATGAGACACATTCATTTTGTCATGAACATTGATCTTAAACTGGCACTGGAGTGAAGAAAGGACTTGTTAAATAGATCAGCCGAGCCTGGAAAAGACACTTGCATATTAACAGACAATGTTTGGGAGGACAAAGCGGCCATTCCCTGACACATTCAACTCACAAAGGACTTTTGATCACCAGACATTGAAGGTGGGGGTGCTCGCATTCCAGGTTGACTGCTAAGAAGGCCAAATGCACAAACGGACATGGTCAAACCAGCTAGTCACATGACTAGCCTGCTGGGCAACCTGAGTTTATTGAATTTGTACAAACAGATTGGGCAGAAAGTCTGCTTGCTCCTGGACTGAGAAGATCTCTCTCCTGTCCACTCCCATCTCTTTCTCACATGCCTCTGAATCCACTGAAGACACATGAACCCCAAGAAAGAAAAGTCTCCTACAGTGAACAAGGTTTAAGAAGAATACTGGGCCCCAATGAAAAGCAATATCTACCTACAATCAAAGACTCTACAGTGAGCTTGAAGAACCGTAACGACAACTCTCCAGATATTGCCTCAAACCTTTCCACTTTATTTTCAATCTGCTCTTTTCTGTCTCTATTTGCATGTGTGTATCGTGTATGCATGCTAGCGTGGGCGCGTCATGTAGGAATCAACCGAATTAGAGGTTAAGTTTAAGTTTAATAAATTTCAACTTTTCTTCTTTAAACCTAAGAAAGCCTGTTTGTGCTGGTTTCTTTGCCTTATAATTGGAAAGCGGTGAACAAGGATTCACCAAGGGGGAGCAGAAAACACAATGTGTTTAAAATTAAACACTGTTACAGTAAGACTAGGTGAAAGCTAAAAAGCAACCCTAGACCTCTTTCTCACCTGGTCATAACAGAAATTTGGGTTCGAGCATCCGGAATTGATCCACAGACAAATGTGAAATTGGAAGTGGGAAGCCAAATTATTCCCAAGCAAACAAGAGCAAAATTTCAATACAGGTTTTCTTGTGGTTGTGTGTGCTTGAATACTAACATGTCTGCAACTGAAGTTAATAGCTCTCCAAGTCACTTGGGATGAGTTAAAAGCACTGTCTATGGAGGAGTTGAGGAAAATGGCTGAGCAGCATGGGATCACTGTATGTGGCAAGGCCAGGAAGTCTGAATTCCTAAGGCTAGTGGCCAACCATTTTTCCCTTGAATCTGAAGAAGCAGAAACAGGTTTAGAAGCTGACTCCGACAGGGTATTGTTAGCAAAGATACAATTGGAACAAAGGAAACTTGAATTTGAGGAGAGGGAGAGAGAAAGAATATTCCAGAAGGAATGCGAAGAGAGAGAGAATTGAAGCAGCTTGAGTTAGCTATGGGATAACAGAGTAACCCGAGTGAAAGCATGGCCAATATGGAGGAGCTGGGTACAAAATTGTTAAAACTAACTCAACTGATTCCAAAATTCAATGAGGAAGATGTAGAAAAATATTTGGGGTCCTTTGAGAAACAAGGCAGCTAAAATGGCCAGCTGAGACCTGGCCTCTTTTACTACAAAGCAAGCTAACTGGAAAAGCCCTGTTGCCAGATGAGAGTTCATCAAATTATGAACTGGCCAAAAATGCTATCCTCGAGACATATGAATTAGTACCTGAAGTCTATCATCAAAAGTTTAGAACCCTCAAGAAGCAAGCGAATCAAACTTATCTGCAGTCTGAAAGACGTAAGCAGCTGGCTTTTGACCAGTGGTTGAGAGCTCTTAAAGTACAGCTCAGCTATGAGAATCTCAGAGAAGTAATTCTGTTAGAGGAATCTAAACACTCTCTCCCACTCTCCATAAAGACCCATGTAGAGGAGCAGCGCATCCAGAGAGCCTGGCAAGTGCCCGTCCTGGCCGATGAGTTTGCTTTAATTTATAGGTCAGTTTCCCAGGGGAGAACCTTTCCTAGTCATCCCCACAAATCCGAAAGGGACAAAGGGTGGGAAGGTGATAGGAGCCCAAGCAGTCCTGGGAGAGAAAGGAAAGCAGGAGACACAGGGGGCCCTCCTCTAGCCAAGAAGGAAGATGCTGTGAGCAGGAGTGAGATCCGGAGACCTGCTTCCATTATAATAAAGCAGGGCATTTAAGAGCTGACTGCTGGAAACTAAAGTGAAAACCTGTAGGTTTATTCAACGCACACCCGCTCAGTGAAGAAGGGAACCTGATGGAAAGCACAGTAGAACAAGCTGTGGCTTTAACTGCAGTAAGAGTAAGACCCAGGAAGTCTACCACTGCAAGTACAGGAAAGTTTAATAAGGTTCCTGAGGGTTATCAGGGTTTTATGTCTGAAGGGAGAATAACCCCATACCCATTGAGTGGGAAATGCAAGCCCATAGTGGTTCTCAGGGTCACAGGGGCCACTAGAACCCTTTTACTGGGAAAAGGCTTGACCTTTCCCCCAGAGAATGCAGTGAACACCAGAATAGTGGTGAAGGGTATTGGAGGGCAGTGTATGCCTGTACCTGTACACCGGGTGCACCTGGAGTGCAGCCTATTTTCGGGACTGGTGACCCGAGGGATTGTCCCTAGTTTGCCTGTGGACAGGGTTGACCTGCTCCTAGGTAATGATCTGGCAGGGGTGAAGGTGGTAACCTCCCCCCACAGTAGTGAAATAAAGACTGCAGGAGGTCAGAGAGACAGGGCAGTGGCAGCAGACGGACCTCTGCAGTTTCCCTGAATGTGTACTGGATCAGGCCATGATCAAACCAGCTCACCAGTGGAGAATGCATTGGCACTGCAGGCAGATGACCATGAAGTTCCCCTAGTGCGAGACTTATCTTTGGAAAGTTAGGAGACCCAGGGAATTAATTAAATGGATTTTCCCTAAGTGAGGCTCATTAAGCCGACCCAGTATTGCGAGAGTTAGCAGAGGCTGCCCAGTCTGAAAGTGAAGCAGAGGGAGTCCCTGATTGCTACTATTTAAAGAATGAGGTACTGATGAGGAAATGGAGTTCTCCTCACAGAGCTGAGACCAAGGAGTGGGCAGTAGTTCACCAGTTAGTGGTGCTGCAGAGGTAGCGGAGAGAAATATTAAGAAGGGCCCACGAGACTACAGTGGCTGTACAAGCCGGTATACGAAAGATCTAAGCCAGCATAAGACAGCAGTTTGACTAGCCAAAACTCCACAAAGATGTGGTGGGGAACTGCAGGAGTTGCCACATGTGCCAGGTTGAGGGGAAATACAAACCATGCAATGAAACCTGCACCCCTATGTCCAGTGTTAGGAGGACCCTCCAGGAGAGGGCTGGTGAACTGTAAGAGGCCCTCGCTGAGAACAAAAAGGAACAGGCAGGCACAAGGCTGGCCAAAGGTTCGACAGAGAAGGGGGGAAAAGTGACCAAGACGGCAGGTTAAAGGATGTCCTGGAGGAATCCTGGATGAAAACCCCTACTGTCCGGTCAGCCAATCCTGGAAAATGTGAAAGGTTAGACCCCACATCCTCCTACATAAATACAAACACTAGAAGTACGCCGCCAGAGTTGCTAACAGCATTTACAGGAACCCACAGAGACAAAGAAAGACCTCTAGGGGGCAGAGAAACCATGAGTGTGATGCCTAACCTAGTTGAAGTGTCACAGGGGAGTGCAGTAGAGGCTGCACAAATACCTGCAGGCAGGAGTGTGCTCTGGGACAAAGGGGAGATTAGCAAAGAATCCTCCCCCACAGTCAGAAAAAAAGCGAATCATCCGTCCCCTGAAGTCAAAAGCCTTTGCATGATTCAGCAAAGCACTGAAAGAGAGTTCAGGATGGACCCATTCACTGCTGAGACTTTAAAAAACAATACCTCAGCGGGAACAAAGACCCTAGGCAGCCATGGAAATGGGCAAACAGAAGAGAAACTTCCCCCAAAAAAAGAACCACATGTTTATTGGGATGCCAAAAAGGGGGCAATTAAAGCAGCACTGGCATCAAGGGAAGACAGGCTGTAATAAGTTTTAGGATTTATGAATGAATGGGAATGAATGAGAGAAATGCATGTTTTTTTCTGTATCTTACATTCTTCTCTCAACCCTTTTAATGAAATGTGCTTTTCTCAAATCGCATTTCATTCCATTGGGTGTGGAGGTGTCTTGCTGGACCCCCACCTGCCAAGAATGAGGCGCATTAATTTTGTCATGAACATTGATTTAAACTGTTACTGGAGTGAATAAAGTATTTGTTAAACAGATCAGCCATGGCCGGAAAAGACATTTGCATATTAACAGATAGTGTTTGGAAGGACAAAGCAGCCATTCCCTGACACATTCAACCCACAATGGACGTTTGATCACCAGACGTTGAAGGTAGGGGAGCTTGCATTCCAGGTTGATTGCTAAGATGGCCAAATACACAAATGGACATGGTCAAACCAGAAGCCTTAATAAAGGATAAAATTAAGGCACCTAGAAAATCATGAGTTAATTGAAGACAGCCAGCATGGATTTGTATGTCATGCCTGACAAATGTAATAGTTCTTTGAGGAAATGCCAGAATGTCTTGGTCGGTTAAATGCAGTGAGTATTAAATAAATGGATTTTCACAAGCCGTTTAATAAAGCGCCACATAGGAAGGTTATTGATCAAATAAAAGCAAATATTATTCAAGCAAATGTGGCCACATGGGTAGGAAGTTGGTTATATGACAGAAAATGGAAAGCAGTAGGTTATGAATGGACGAGTGGAGTTTAAACACTGGTGTCTCCCAGGGTCAGTGTTGTGACCGTTGCTCTTCTGATTAGAGGCAGAAACAGTGGCAACTGATAAATCAGAGAACACCTTCCAAGGCATATTCCAAAAAAAAGCAAGGAGTAACATTACAGGACAGCAGGTAGGTGATTGGTTGGTGGGTTTTAAGGGTTTTTTTTCCTCTCTTTGCTAGAGCAGTGGTTTAAATTAAGACTGGAAAACTATAAAGTACTGCTCTAAATTTACAGCTTAGCCAGTTAAACTGATTAATAACATTTCAACTGGTGTAAGTATAACAGCAAGTGAATTAATAAGGGTACTAGCAAAGAGCAGATCTAGAGACATTAATTAAAATTTATCCAAGATAGTAACTGTATTCTAAGAGAGGAAACAGACACTTTTTTAGATCATGAATGGGCAGCTGAGAGTGTTGCTTGCAATTCCTGCACCATGTGGGAACTTCAGGGCACTGCTTGGGGGGCACATGGAAGTGTCTCCAGCTACTTGAGCTTGAGCTGAGGAATTTCTGAGCTTGAAGGACAGCTGGAGTCACTGCAGAGCATCAGGGAGGAAGAGAGCTTCCTGGATCGTATGTTCCAGGAGATGGTTACAACAGAGGCAGTGAGAGTTCAGGATAGTAGAGGAGAAGTGTAGTAGGAGGCAGGAGATGCAGGAGTTTTAGGGATGTCTGCCACTCTCAAACTGATACTCAGTAATAGAGACTGCTGGGAGTAATTTTGGAGGAATGCAGTCCAGATCATGGCTGCAATGGCAAGGGACTGCACAGGAGGGAACAGCAAAGAGTAGAAATGCAGTTGCTGTAGGAAGTTCCAAAGTTAGGGGGACAAACAGGCATTTTTGTAACCATCATCCTGAGTCCTGCATGGTGTGTTGCCTCCCTGTTGTCAATGTAAAGGAGATCACAGGGAAGGTGCAGAATATTCTGCAGAGGGAAAGGAGTGAGCCAGAAGTTGTGGTTCACGTTGGTGCCATGACACAGAAGGGCAGGCATTGAGGCACTATGGTCAGATTTTCTGGAGCTAGGGAGGAAGTTAAATGTAGGACTTCAAAAGTAGTAATCAGAATCAAAGAATGTTTATGCCACAGAAAGAGGCCACTTGGCCCATTGTGTCTGTGCTGGCCGCAAAACGATCCACCTATTCTGATGAAAGGTCACTGACCCGAAACGTTAACTCTGCTTCTCTCTCCACAGATGCTGCCAGACCTGTTGAGTATTTCCAGCATTTTTTGTTTTTATTTCAGATTTCCAGCATCAGCAGCATTTTTCTTTTATTCCACCTATTCTAATCCCACCTTTCAGCATTTGGTCCATAGCCCTGCAGATTAACAATTTCTGGATTACTCCCAGTGCTACTCACTGGCAAGTGTAGAAATAGGAAGATAGGGATGATCAATGTGTGGATTGAGGCATGGGTGCAGGAGGGAGGGCTTCAGATTCTTTGGGGCGTTGAGACCAGTTCTGGGGCAGGAGACCTATTCAAAAGGGACAGGTTGTACCTTCCTTGTGGGGTGGTTCAATAGTGTGGTTGGGGAGGGTTTAAACAAAGTTGGCAGGGGGATGGGCACCAGTGTATAGAAGTAAAAAAGAGGAATAAGGTGCACAAAGTGAGAGCATTGGATCGTGCTAGAGAAGGAAATAGTACCATATCAGAAAGGAGCTGACTAAGAAGGACTATGAGAAATACAAAGACAGGTTTAGAATGCATGTATGTAAACGCACAATGTGTGGTGAATTAGGTTGGTCAGCTACAAGCACAAGTAGCCATATGGGAATATAATATAATGGCAATAATGGGAATATGGCTTTAAAAATGTTGAGGACTGGGTATTTAATATTCAAGGATATAAAATGTTTAGAAAATATAAGGAAGGAAAAGAAGCGAGGTGGGGTGGCCGTACTGATTAGGGGTGACATTGTAGTGTTGGAAAGGGATGATGTCCTTGAGGGGGAAAAGACAAAATCCATTTGGTTGGAGTTGAGAAGCAAAAAGGGTATGATCACGCTACTGGGAATATTCTACAGACCTCCAAATTGTGAGAGAGAGATAGAGGAGCAAATCTGCAGGGAAATCTCAGAGATGTGCAAGAGCTACAGACAGGTGATATTTGGAAACTTTAATTATCCAAATCTCAATTGGGATAATGTTAGAATAAAGGATAAGAAGGGGGAGGAATTTATCAAATGTGTTCAGGAGAACTTCCTTGACCAGTATGTTTCTGGTTCAACTAGGAAGGAGGCATTGCTGGATCTGGTGCTGGGGAATGAGGTGGGCCAAGTGTCTGTGGGAGAACATTGGGGCAAGAGTGATCATCATATCATAAAGTTTAGATTAGTAATGGAATTAGTAATGGATTAGCAAGAAACAATCTAAAGTAGAACTTCTCAATTGGAAGTGGGCTAACTTCAATGGGATGAGAAGGGATCTAGCCAGGGTAAAATGAAACCAAAGATTGACAGGAAAATCTGTAATTGAAAAATGGATGATCTTTAAGGAGGAGATGTTTCAGCTATGGGATAGGTAAATTCCAATAAGAGGGAAAGACAGGGAAGCAAAGCCAGGGCTCCTTAGATGACAAGGGAGATACAGAATATGATGAACCAATAAAAGAGTGTGTATGATGCTTGTCAGGTGAATTCTTCAAGTGAGAACCAGGCCAAATACAATAAGTTGAGAGGGGAAGTGAAGAGGAAAATCAGACTAGCAAAGAGAGAATATGAGAATAGAATGGCAGTTAACATAAATACGAAGCCAAAAATCTTCTCCCGGCATGTAAGTAGTGAACAGGTAGTAAGAGGCGGATCCTATTAGGAGCAAAGAGGGCGAAATCTGCTTAGAAACACAGGGTGAGGCTAAAATACTTAATGAGTACTTTGTATCCTTGTTTACTAAGGAAGAGGATGCTGATAAAATATTGATTGAAGCAGAGATGGTAAAGGAAATAGATGAGGTGAAAATTGATAGGCAGGATGTACTGGAAAGGCTGGCTATGTTTAGTGTGGATATTTCAGAAGGTCAGGAAGCTAGGAAAAGATGGTGGGGTAGCTCTGTTAATTAATGCTAATATTAGGACAAGAGTGAGCGATGACCTTGGTTCTAAAGATCAAGATGTGGAATCAGTTTGGATAGGGATAAGAAATAGCAGAGGTAAGAAGTCACTTTTGGGACCAGTTTATAGGCCCCCTAACAGTAACTACACTGTAGGATGGGGTATACAGGAAAACTAATGGGGGCTTGTAAGAAAGGTACGGCAATAATCATGAGTAATTTTAATCTCAATATAGATTGGACGAATTGGATCAGCAAAGGTAGCCTGGAAGATGAGTTCATCGAGTGTTTTCTGGAATATTTCTTAGAGCAGCATGTTCTAGAGACAACCAGAGAGGAGGCTATTCTAGACCTGGTAGTGTGCAATGAGGCAGGAATACTAAAGACCTTTTCGAAAAGGAGCCTCTTGGTGGCAGTGATCATAACATGATTGAATTTTGCATTCAGTTTGAGGGAGAGATGAATGGGTCTAAGACGAGTGTTTTAAATTTAAATAAGGGAAATCATAAGGGTATGAAGACTAAGCTGGCTAAAGTAAACTGGGAAATTAAGTTAAGATTTTTTTTTAGATTAGATTAGAGATACAGCACTGAAACAGGCCCTTTGGCCCACCAAGTCTGTGCCGAACATCAACCACCCATTTATACTAATCCTACACTAATCCCATATTCCTACCAAACATCCCCACCTGTCCCTATATTTCCCTACCACCTACCTATACTAGTGACAATTTATAATGGCCAATTTACCTATCAACCTGCAAGTCTTTTGGCAGGAAACCCACGCAGACACAGGGAGAACTTGCAAACTCCACACAGGCAGTACCCGGAATTGAACCCGGGTCCCTGGAGCTGTGAGGCTGCAGTGCTAACCACTGCGCCACTGTGCCGCCCTAGGGTAGGTCAGTAGAGATGCAGTGGCAGTCATTTAAGGAGCTATTTCATAACACTCAGCAAAGATATATTCCAGTGAGAAAGAAAGATGCTAGGAGAAGGAGGCACCATCCATGGCTAACTAAGGAAATTAAAGAAAGTATCAAATTAAAAGAAAAAAGTGTACAATTCTGCAAAGATTAGTGATAGGTCAGAAGATTGGACAGAATTTAAAAACAAGCAAAGAATGACTTAAAAAGAAGACGGGAGAAATTAGAGTATGCGAGAAAGCTAGCTAGAAATATAAACAACAAATAGTAAGAGTTTCTGCAAGTATTTAAAAAGGAAAAGAGTGATAAAAGTAGAGAGTGAGTCAGGGGAATTAATAATGGCAAAAAAGGAAATGACGGAAGCATTGAACAGCTATATTCTGTCTTCACCGTAGAAGACACAAATAACATCCCAGAAATAGTTGTAAATCAAGAGGTTCACAGACTTTTCCACCCTGCACTTAATTTGGGTGGAGGCGGGAGAGTGGTGGGGTCCTCATGTATTGTTATTTTCCAGTGGCCATCGATTCTAGCAGCCAGAACTCTTGCCAGAACCAGGTGGGAGCCTCATGTACAAACCCCTCACGTATAAAAGCAAATCAAGGCTGATGACATAGCAATGACCCCGGGTGCCATTTTTATCTCTGTCCATGCTACACCTGCTCACTAAACACAGGTGGTAGATATCAGGATGCAGCCAGTTTGAGTGTATTTTAAGTGATCTTTAGATGCCATGGAAAGGTGGAAGCCGGTTTGGCATTCATTTTTGCTATGTTTTGTTGTGGGTTTCGAACTGTAAAAGCTTCCAATAGTTGATCTTGCTGCTGTAGGTGCTGCCAAAATGTTTCCTGCCACTATAAACTGCAGCTCCCTTTTGCTCACTGCTTCCAGCCCTCCCTTTTTGGGGCTTCTGCAGGACCATCAAAATTGGCCACCCCATCAGACTGGTCCCTGTTCCCTACCAGTATGGAATTCATTTTGAGCCAGAATTATTTAAATGTTGCCTGATGATGAAAATGGTCCAGGCCCTATCTCATTGGGTGGACGAAATACAAACCCCACCACTCCATTTACAGTATCTAGGAAAATTAGCCCCTATTTTTGAGTCTTAACAGTACATGCTCATCCACAGTGGCGCAGTGGTTAGCACCGCAGCCTCACAGCTCCAGCGACCCGGGTTCAATTCTGGGTACTGCCTGTGTGGAGTTTGCAAGTTCTCCCTGTGACTGCGTGGGTTTCCTCTGGGTGCTCCGGTTTCCTCCCACATGCCAAAGACTTGCTAGTTGATAGGTTAATTGGCCATTATAAATTGCCCCTAGTATAGGTAGGTGGTAGGGAAATAGAGGGACAGGTGGGGATGTGGTAGGAATATGGAATTAGTGTAGGATTAGTATAAATGGGTGGTTGATGGTCGGCACAGACTCGGTGGGCCGAAGGGCCTGTTTCAGTGCTGTATCTCTAAACTAAAACTAAACTGTCAGGGTGTTAGAGTTGGCCGCAATTTTGTCAGACAAAAGCAATTGGCTTCCAGGAGGAAAAGGTTTTCATTTATAAAGTTAATGGCCAAGAGTTTCCGCTTTGGACACAATCAGCAATCTGGGTACAAATTGTGCTCAAAGTTGTGTTAAGTTTCGAGAAATGTTTTAGTTTTCTCAAGTTTTGTTCAAACATATTTACATACTGCAAGACTCAACCATGAACCAGCACAATCAGGCAGCATATTAGAATGTCAGTTTTTAATAGACATTTTGCGTTAAAAAGTATTCCTTGAAATATTTTAGAATGGTAACCTGGTGCAATTTTATTGATGCAGCTGAAAATCAGTTCATCTCAAAAAATAAGCATTTCATTCAGGCTGTCTAATCCATTACTTGTGAGTAATCTGATTTTTAAAAAATTTTAAATGACTTTAAAAAATCTATGCTGTTATGACCGAGGTGGGAGTAATGCACTGTTAATTCAGTCCCACTACTGCACAGGTCACAGCATATTAGTAAAGTTTCCCACCTAGGAAAAATAGCCAAGTTAAACACTTTATTTATCCCCCAGAATAAAGCATACCAAACCAGGTTTCTTTAAACAATAACAAAATTAACTATTTATTAATAAACCAAGTTTTAAATGATAATGAGATAAATCTATATCTATACAAATATTTTATAACTCCTTATTCTTCCTAACCCTTATACACACACATACATTCAAAAAACAACGATTAGCCGGTTTTAAAAGGATGTTTTAAATTAGAACGGTTTCTTAGGAATAATAGAATAATTGGGTAACTTCTGGTTGGATATTTCTGTATCAGTGAGGTATCCCAGAGTTGAATAGTGGAAGTCTGTCCAGGTGAGATTAATGAACAGTCCGTGATAGGTAGGTGATCAAGGCAATTCATCAGCAGCAGGTGTCACACAGGTCTTTCAGCAAAAGGTTGTAGCAACAGGTCTACTTAAATTTTAAAGTAGCAGTCTAACAGTAGAAACTTTCTTGAGATTTCAGGATCTTACAAAAACACAAAAGGCAACAGGACTCACTCTTGAGGCAGGTATTCTTGAGATTGGAGGCAAAAGCAATCTGCCACACCCGAAATAGAAGGCTTCCTTTCTCCAAAGCAGTGTTCCTCCACAGAGTGTAGCAACTCTTCCTGGGTCTTTTCTCTTTCTTCAGGCAGATCAAAACCACATCTTAAATGTAGAATTTATTTCTAAGAGATGAAAAGCTTATTTTTCAGAGAGAGTAGGTCTTTGTTCTGGTCAATCAGCGAATCACAGACCCAGCCAGCTCACTGCTAGCTGCTCTCAGCTCCCTGGTCTGCTTCACACTGCAAAACAGAGACTGAAGCTCTCCAACATCCAAGTCAAAAGACAATCATAAATCTTCCTGTTGCTTGAATTCATTTGGAGAGGTGGAGACCATGAAGCAGGTTGGAGACCATGAGAGTACCTCAAAATGAGGTTTCCTCGGAGGCATAAAATTAATCAGATAATACTGAGGGGAAAAGCTGGTAGTCCCCTTGAGCGAGGGGGGAAAGTCCTCTGTGTGGATTATTTGGGTCATGGGTGCATCCATTCCTGCCAGTGGCCCTGTCATTGGGGTATGGAGCCTCTGGTTTCAATGGACCCCCGGCCTGCCACTGGAAGCCCACCTCCATTGAGTTGTCCACCTCCGCATGTGGCGGGCGCTGCTCCGCCACCAGTAAAATGCCAGAGAGTCCACAAAGTCGCCCCTAATCGGGGCCTTAACAATGTTCTGCAGCAGCAGGAGTGTGTCGGGTAGGCACCCTGAGATGTGGCTCCCCCAATTATCCCGGCCATCAGCCCCTCCATCCACCTCCCCCCGTCCCATCATCACGAGGTCAGAGAAATTCAGCCCTGTGTATGATTAGTTCTGCCAAGTGTCACAATACAGCTTTGTTATACCCAATTGGGATTGACAAGACAAATCATTAAGAGGATAACTGAGAACTGAGCATCCCAGACATGAGGGAGCCCTGCAGCAGTGTAGTGGTAATGTCACTGGGTTAGTAATCTGGATGTCTAGACTGATGCTTTTGTGACATGGGTTCAAATCCCACCAAGGCAGAGGGTGAAATTTGAATTTATTTAATAAATCAGGAATTAAAAGCTAGTCTAATGGTGACCATGAAACCATTGTCGATTGTTGTAAAGACCCATCTGATTCACTAATGTCCTATAGGGAAGGAAATGTGCTGTCCTTACCTGGTCTGGCCTACATGTGACTCCAGACGCACAGCAATGTGGTTGACTCTGAAATGGTCTATCAAGCCACTCAGTTGTGTAAGAAAAGGAATGAAATCAGACAGACTGCCTGGCATTAACCTAAGCATTGGATACCATGCTGATTTGGAGCTATATCACCGTTCCTTCACTGTCACCGGGTCAAAATCCTGGAACTCCCTTCCTAACAGCACTATGGGTGAACCTACACCCCAAGGACTGCAGTGGTTCAAGAAGGCAGCTCACCAGCACCTTCTCAAGGGCAATTAGGGATGGGCAATCAATGTTGGCCTAGCTAGTGACACCCACATCCCATGAACAAATAAAAAAAGGAGTAACACAACACAGTTAGCACTGAAAGGCCCAAATTAATTCAAATAAAGGCAACTGAATTTTCTCTTGCTGCCTTTTAGAAGTGAATGAAAAGTTTTAGTGCTATTTGCTGCCTCTGGGACATGAATAGGTCAGTCAAATTTTATTGCAAATGACGTTAAAGGCCTATGGAAAGGAATGGGCTCTATTAGCTGGATGATACTTTCTTAAAATGTGATCTTACAATTTCTTTACATGGTGGTTTCAAGTTAAGCCATGTCACTTTGCATAAAACATGGTAGGGTCCATCCATCTGAATAGCTGTCTGAATGAATAACTGAAATAAAGAAAATTAACATCTGTTGTTATGTATTTTCTTATTTTCAGTGTTATGGCCAAAATGTATTTCTCCATAATTTCTCCTTTCAAGATCATAAAATGTCTGTAGCAGCAGAGGCTCAGAAATACAATCAAAAAAAAAGGAAATCAGTTCTGATGATAGTACATTTATTATGTTTAGGAATATTTCAGCATGACAACATTTAGTTTTCAACAAGGAATTAGAAATCCCTCATACGTCTGAAAGATCCGACAGTTGAATTGTAGCCGCCCCAGTCACTGTATCTCCTGTATTCACCGGGTCTCATGAAGTACTGTCGGCCTCTGTAGTTGGGATATTCATAGAAGATCCAGTAACCGTCCATCACATGGCAGGAGTGAATGTCACGGTAACGGAAACGATCATAGACAGATGGACAGTCATCCTGGAATTCCATCATCTGTCCTCCAAAGTCAGGTCTCTCATAAATCCTCATTCTGTAGTTTCCACCACGGTACTGTAATAGAAGTAAATTACACATTTGTGTGCAGGTACAAATATATCTATACAGTGCTCAACAAAATTATTGTAAAAGGGTTGTTAGGCATGCAACATCATCAGGGAATCCATTGACTGTTTTGATGAAAATTGTCCATACGAAACATTAACTTGCCTTTTCTGTTTCCGGATGTTGACAGACCGATTGTGCATTTCCAGCATTTTGTGTTGGTAAACTGATATTCAGCAATCACAATTTTACTATTTCATCAATATTATCAAGCATTCAATCAATGTTATTAACTGTTAAAATCTATGAGCTGGAAGATTTTGGATTGAAGTCTCACTCCAGACAGTCCTGGTGAATAGAAATGGAGAATTCAGTCTCTGAATACTGATTTGCATTCAGTGGGATACTTGCATTTGATGGGAACATAGGCCCATATGAACAGGAATGGGCCATTTAGCTCCTCAAGCCAGGTCCACCATTCACTGAGTTCATGGTTAATCTGTGACCTAACTTGCCTTCACCCCATATCCTGTATATAACTTTGTTCACCAAAACTAACAATTGACTAGCAGTAATTGCCATTTGTCGAAGAGAGTCAAACTTCTACCACTCTTTACATGTAGAAATGTTTCCTAATTTTATTCCTGAAAGGTCCAGCTCTAAATTTTACACTATGTCCCCAACTCCTCAACCAACAAAAATACTTACTCTCTATCTACCCTATCTGTTGCGCTATAATGGTGTGTCAAACCCCCATAGCACCTAGTCAGTGCCTCCCAGCCTGGGTCAGGCTGATGATACAGCTACATAAAAGGTGTCTGCATTACAGTTACAATCCAAAGTGTCATCTGCTGGATGTAACAGTAGCGAAAGTCATGAGTTACCTCATGTGCCACTGGACATGGAAGAGGAGATGGTGATTATTATCATAGTTTGATTTTTGTAGCCATAATTCCAACTTTGAAACCCTCAATATGAATCAGTTTGCATTTTCTTCTGTTGTTTGCTCTAAGGCTATTTCAAGATAGTTAGTTTGACCAGTCCTGGATCCATCACCTGGGAGAGGAATGGAAGAAAGTCTGAGGACGTCTTCTATTCCATGTTTCCTGGTGAGTCACTCATTCAGTAGTGCCAGCTATATCTATGAATATGTTTGTGGACTGAACCAATTCAAGTCAGATTTCTCTCACCTTTGTGCAGAGGTAATCTTTCATTCGTTCTTTTCCTAAGACATATTTCATTGGCAATTTGCTCAGAGATTGTCCTGATTAGTTGCCATAAATTCTATGGAAGATTGGCAGAAATACCCCACCCCCAACTCCCGACCGGTGTATCCAGCGTTTCCATTGATCTTCCATCTATTTACAGCAATCAATCAGGACAGCCCTCTATAATTGTCAAATGTTACAGTATAAGGCCAAAATTTGCAGCTTACAATTTAAATTTCAAATTAGTTTTTTAGTTTTAGTTTTTAGTTTTAGTGATACAGCACTGAAACAGGCCCTTCGGCCCACCGAGTCTGTGCCGATCATCAACCACCCATTTATACTAATCCTACACTAATTCCATATTTCTACCACATCCCCACCTGTCCCTATATTTCCCTACCACCTACCTATACTAGGGGCAATTTATAATGGCCAATTAACCTACCAACCAGCAGGTCTTTGGCATGTGGGAGGAAACCAGAGCACCCGGAGGAAACCCACGCAGATACAGGGAGAACTTGCAAACTCCACACAGGTAGTAAGTACCCAGACTTGAACCCGGGTCGCTGGAGCTGTGAGGCTGCGGTGCTAACCACTGCGTCACTGTGCCGCCCCAAATTAAAATTAGGATTTATGATTAAGGAAATCCATTAAAGTGGGAATGATAAACTATTGGAATTTTTGATTATTAAATAAATAATAGATAAACAGCCATTACAAATATAAATCAATGAACAAGTTCATTTATGCCTATAAGGACCGTGAATTCATTACTCACATATGGGTAGCTGCGACATGACCTGACACAGTCATTGAATCCCATCCAGTGCTGGTAGTCAGGATATTCTCCCCTGCTCAGAACATACTGGTATCCCATGTAATTGGGTTTCTCATACAGCACCCACCAGTCACTGTCAACACGGATGGAGTTACAGCGATTGAGGTAAGGGGACAGGTCAGCACAGTCACTACTGCACTCATAGTGCCGACCCTGGAAGTTCCTGTCCTCGTAAAAGATAATCTGTGGGGAAAGAAAATTTGATGAATTTTTTTTTCCTAAGAATTGTGAATAAAATGTGAAAAATATGAGAGGTAACCTTACCTTTCCCATTTTGAGTTCTCAGTTGGAAAAGCAAAAGCCTGGATGTATGATTGCTCTGGATGCTCAGTATTTATATGTCTGACTGAGAAGCCATTGCAGAGACTACCTTTGTTATTTCATCAATCCCAAGCACACATCAGCAAAAAGGAAGAATTAAAATGTATCACAGATATTTCAGTAAAACACCTTTATTCAAAGCAGTAGATTCCTATTGGTTCCTTTCATTCTGCTTTCATGTCATTTTGATTGTCCTGTAGGAAAAAAAGAAACAAAGGATGAGAGGCCAGAGCTATTCCCAAAGTAGAATATACAAAAAACATTGAACTGTGAACTCCGCTGAGCTGTCGTAACCTGGATATTATTGTTTTGTTTATTAGTTATTTTGAATACAAGTATGGAGTAAGTGAATACTTGTCACTTTGACTAAGCTTTATACTGACACAACTATTTTGATGTTCTAGGGTTGCATAATCAGCAGACTATTATGTCGTAATTCACCATCACCTCTCTCGACCCTTCCAATGCCTTTGGTTTTTCACACTGCTTGATTATTCCAATGCACTCCTGCTGCTTCCCACCTCCTATCCTTAGTAAAATTCAACTGATCTAAAGCCCTTTTTCCCGTTCCCTAACTTCCACCAAGTCCCATTCACCCATTACCCCAGTGCTTGGCTCCTGGTCTAGCAATGCCTCAATTATAAAATTCTCATCTTATTTTTTAATCCCTCCATGCCTTTGCCTCTCCATGTGCTAAAACTCAGATAGCCAGGTGGTGAATGATAGAACTGGAACTTAATCTTTATACACTTGCAAACTGTTATTTACGGACACACATTATAATTGGCGCAACTGCAAACCAACAACCACAGTTTCAGCCTGCTTCAATAAACATGAGCACAGGTGAGTCCCCAATTAATGCCCACCACCTTAATATGAATAAACAGCCAATTAATATACTATTAACACTTATCTCTATAATTTCCTGTAGCCCAGAAATATCCAACATCTCTGAATCCTCCAATTTTGGCCGCTTCTGCATACTCCATTTTAATCACTCCACAATTGGGAGCCGGGCCTTCAACTACATAGGCCATAAACTCTAGAATTCCCTCCCAAAACCGCTCCACCTCTCTACCTCTCTCTCCTCCTTTAAGACACCCTGTAAAAGCTATCTCTTACCCAGCTTTTGGTCATCAGTCCTAATAACATTTATATGGCTTGATGTCAAATTCTGTTTGATAACGTTCCTGTGAAGCACCTTGGAATGTTACTATGTTAAAAGTACTATGTAAATGCAGCCTGTTGTTGGTATAAAAGAATTGCTGAGAACCCAAATAGAATAACCTTTTTCTTGTACCTGTGCTGGGGAACTGCTGACTTTTATTTGTTTCAGGCAACATCATTACTTTTTACTTACAACCAGGTGATACCCCAGTATTCTGATTATATTGTATATATTTCCACAACAAAATGTTAAGAACCTTAAGGAATATTCTAGCATCTCATATGAATTAGAAGCAGTACTAGGTCACTCGGCCCTTCGAGCCTACTCCGCCATTCAATAAGATCATGGCTGAACTGATTACTCTACATTTCCACCTACCCCCGATAACCTTCCACCCCCTTGCTTATCAAGAATCTATCTACCTCTATCTTAAAAATATTCAAAGACTCTGCTTCCACTGCTTTTTGAGGAAGAGAATTTCAAAGACTCACGAAGCTCTGAGAGAAAAAATTTCTCCTCATCTCTGTCTTAAGTGGGCGACCCCTTATTTTTAGACAGTGATCCCTAGTTCTAGATTATCCCACAAGAGGAAACATCCTTTCCACATCCACTCTGTCAAGACCCCTCAAGATCTTATATGTTTCAATCAAGTCGCCTCTTACTCTTCTGAACTCCAGCGAATACAAGTCCAATCTTTCCTCGTAAGACAGCCTGCATTAGTCTAGTAAACCTTCTCTGTACTGCCTCCAACGCATTTACATCCTTCCTTAAATAAGGAGACCAGTACTGTACACAATACTCCAGAAGTGGTCTCACCAATGCCCTGTATAGCTGAAGCATAACCTCCCTACTTTTGTATTCCCCTCACGATAAATGATAACATTCTATTAGCTTTCCTAATTACGTGCTGTACCTGCATACTAACCTTATGCAATTCATGCACTAGGACACCCAGATCCCTCTGCATCTCAGAGCTCTGCAATCTCTCACCATTTAGATAATATGCTTCTTTTTTATTCTTCCTGCCAAAGTGGGCAATTTCACACTTTCCCACATTATGCTCCATTTGCCAGGTCTTTGCCCACTCACTTAACCTATCTAGATCCCTTTGCAGCCCCCTTTTGTCCTCTTCACAAGTTACTTTCCTACCTATCTTTGTGTCATCAGCAAATTTAGCAACCCATACCTTCGGTCTCTTCATCTAAGTCACTTATATGAATTGTAAAAAGTTGAGGCCCCATCACAGATCCCTGTGGCACACCACTTGTTACATCTTGCCAACCAGAAAATGACCTATTTATGCCTACTCTCTGTTTCCTGTTAGCTAGCCAATCTTCTATCCATTGAAGTTGAGAATAAACTATGGCAGGTTTTCCAAACATCAATCCTAAAGATTGCAAAAGATGTTTGAAGGGACTTCTCAATTTTTGAATGGTTGGACCTTATGTTTATGCCTCTGCGACTGGAGCTGTAGTGAATTATTTTCCATGATACATTTATTTGGTGAAGTCCATCTGTACTGTTAAAACCCGTCTCGACATGTTTGGAATGAGTTATAGTCTGCAAAATAACAGTGATTTTGCTTCCATGGTAATGGAACCTATCTGATCACATTGAATCTGGAAGAGTCCTAACATGCTGAATTTGGGAAGGATAATCTTGGAGCTTCCAATACCTTGCTGTCATTAAAATTGTTTTAATAGGTCTCTGTCTGCCACAAAGGACCTTTTTAGTAATTCTGAAGTTTAATTTAAGACCTGATGGTAAAAAGGCTTTACTTTGGCATAAAATATACACCTGAATCCACAGAGCGCATATATCTCCTTGATATATAATAATGTTTATCACAGGTGCAGATAGTCACTGTTTCTGGATTTCGTTAGATTAGTATACAACCTATATTAGAGGGAGCTCACATATAAGTCAAAGGAATACTCTGAAGTGGAGAGAATGGAAAGCTGAAGTTGTAACGACTTTACTTAGTGAGGTGGGAACAATATACTGGGTTTGTTCAAGAAGAAAAATCAACTTCCCAACCTAACATTCTTCAGTTTCTTTAGATTATGTAAGTGACCAGATAGATCAGTGGTATTAAAGGTTTAGGCTAACCAATAGATTCTGAATTGGAAACACTCACAGTACAAGAGGGAATTTAAGACAACTGTACATCAACGACACAAACATTTCTTTCTCTCATTTAAAGGTAAATGGGAAAGGTACTTAGAAATAAAATCAGACTGCATCTCATGCCAGTGAATGAGCGGGCGTCTTGATGCACCTGAGGTAATTACACCAAATTTCCAGGGCAATTGGTAAATTAGATAAGAAGTGCAAATAAGAAGGAAAAATTCAAGAAAGTTTAGATATACAGATGAAAAGGATTGCTGGAAATTTGGGTAAAGGGACAAATCTTTAAATATATGTATTTAGGTAGAATGAAAGTAGAGGAATGTGAAGCTAAGAATTACTGTATTGCCATGGGACTACTGCCATGAATCTCCTATACTTCCTTCTGTGTTTAGGTGACTTTGGCAAAGTAAGAGAAGACAATTAGGCTGCTGGAGGAAGAATTTATTGCCGAATTTCACAGAGAAATCATGTTCTCTGAGTATTCCCAGCAGGTGGGTTTCTGACAGCTGTGAGGTCATCAATTGAGAAATGAACAGACCTGTGTATCACAGTCTGGACTTTTCATCAACACTGTTGTCATGTCCTCAAATTTTCACAAGTAAACTGAATTCCTGAACTGAACTGAAAATTGTGTCTTTCTTTTCTGCTGCTGAGTATAGTTTGGGTTTAACCATGAATCCAAATCATGGCACATCGCTTACTGGAGAATATATGGGATGCCCGCCATAATCTACCATTGCATCCGAAGGCAGAAAAATAACAAATCACTAGACCAAGCTGTGAATAGTACTTGAGCACATTTATGTATATCTAAAACAATCCATTTGAAACAAAAAAACATAGTATGTTATTACTACAGTACAATAACTAAACATACTGATATATAAAAACTGGCATAAATGTTCCAAACAAAAATACAAAGACTTAAATGCTCACAGACCTTTTCTACAAGTTCCTGGTAACATTAAATGTGCATTTTCTTTACAACTTTGCTTTTACAGCAAGATTAATGAGACTCTCTTCCTCTAGGACCAACATTGGAAATAATCTCACCTTTGAAAGAAAAAGTTCACAAATCTGGATGGGGAAGACAAAGAATTCAAACCTGTGGAAACACATTTAACATTCTTATTTTGTAATGAGAAAAATTTGCCCTTCAGATGACCACCCAGGCAAGGAAGATATAAATCTACTCCTAAGGTTCAATCTTTTGATACAGTACATAAAATTTCCCGTTCCAAGCTGATGGAATGTGGGGTGTAGTCAGAGATTGCAACTCACCTGATTTTACAGTTTTCTACCAATTGGAGGATGTCCTGAAAGTTATAACATGAAAATGGAATTGGGTAAAAAGAGAGTGGGTTTGTGCTGAAGTTGGGCTCGGTAGCACCTGTTTGATGGTGGAGGTGCATGGACAACATATTTGTAAAGGGGTTTGCGCACGAACATTCTATTCCTACCGACAGCATGCAGAGCAAACAGGTCATGGTGTCAAACAGCACGTAATGTTCATTTGGTGCCAGTGCTGCTGTTTTCAAGCTCCAGACTTCAGCCCATGACCTCTCTTAACCTCACACAGCTGATCAGAGCATTAAGCAGCATGAATGGCCCCATCTGTGATATTTAAATTATTTCCAGGTTAGTTACAGGTTTATTTCTTCTGTCTGCTACTTTGTTGGGTACTTTCTATAGTTGGTTAAATTGTCAATAGCCTACAGTGAGTGATGTGGTAGATGTTGCAGTACTTTTTTGCTGACTTAAAGGCTTCTGCACAGACCAGTTGCTCCCAGACCTGGGTGGATATCTAACCCTTCTTCTTGGCTTTGAGCATGACTGGGAGAATTAAGTGAGGCCATGAGAAGCAGGGCAAACTGCTAGAAGATGGATGAGGAGAGGTAGAAAGGCTCTCAGTAAAAGGCCATATCTATGCAGGGTGCTCAGGGAGATATTCTCCTACCTGACCCTCAATCATGACCAATTCTTGAGATATCTGTGCTTCAGTAAGGAGGTCCACACTGAAATCTACCACCTGCTGCAGTCATGACTGCAACCTCACAGCAGGTCAAGGACTGCATTGTCTGTGGCTGTCAAGGTGACCATGTCTGTGAACTTTTATGTAACTGTCTCCTAACAAGCTGCTGCTAGAGATATAAGCAACATCTCACACTTTATTGTGCACTGTTGCATAAGGGAGCTTACTAGGGCTCTCTGTGCAAAGGGAGACAAATTCAGCTCCTCTGTCTTGAGAGAGACAAGCAGGGTGAATGAGCATAAGGGCTTGCATGGATTGCAGATTTCTCCATGGTGCAGGGTGCTGTTGATTACAAGCATATTTCTTTACGTGTACTTCATCTCAACTCTGCCATCTACCTGAACTGAAAGGGATTCCACTCCCTCAACATTCAGCTGGTGTGTGACCATAGACAGCAAATCATGCAGGTCAATGTCCAATATCCTGGCAGCAAACACAAAGCATTACTTCTGCGGCAGTCCTCGGGCCCAGCTCTATTACCACCATCACGGCAAAACAAAGAGTGGCCACTGGGTGTCAAGGGGGATCCACTGGCAACATGGCTCATGAACTCAGTCATCAGCTCACATACACATGCACAGCAGGCATACAACAAGAGCCATGCTGCCTCAAGAAATCTAATAGAGCAGAACATTGGCAAGCTGAAGCAATGAATCCACTGACTGCACTGCTCTGGAGCAGCCTTGCACTACTCAGTTGAGTGGGTCTCAGTATTTGTCCTGCTGCGCTGCATGCTGCACAAACTTGCCATCATGAGGGAACAACCCTTGCAACCATCTATTAGACAAGAGGCTGAACAGCAGGATGAGGAGGGGTGGAGGAGGAGGAAGCAGAAGAGGGGGACGAGGAAAGGAGGCTGCATCCTAGAGAACCCTTTTCTGCCCAGGATCTAAATGAACAAATAATTAATGAGCGATACCATTAATCTCAGCCCCAATTCCCCAACAGTCACGTTCCTTACCTTCCCTCTGTCACTGACCATCACATTGTCTTTTTACCCACAATGGAATGATAAAAGTTCACACAGAATATATATCCCAATCCAAATAGATCAATTAAATCATGTTATAAAACATTCCAAAATAAACTAATCACCCTTGTACATTCCCTTTGACCCCCTTCCATGTGCCTTTGCTTCTCCTAGTGCTCCTACAAGGTGCTTCCGCAGTGGCTGCAGTTTGGCAGACAAGGACTGCATTGTGACCATGAACTTTTATGTGTCTCTCATGTTCTGTATCGAATTAATCTGATCTCTATTGCACTTTCTGAAATGTCCAATTTGAATTGTTCTGTAATGTATTTTGTTTACAAATTTTATGAATTAAGTATATTTTTGGAAAAGAGAAGTGTCTAGCTCATTTCAAGATGCTGCAACATGGGGTGAAATTGGGTGCAATGGACTTCAATTGAGGAGACTGCAGATAGCTTTAGAGAATGACCTGATAGCCCTGGGCATCAAGGGCCCATCCTCAGACTACACATTTCAACCTAGGATGCAGGAGTCTGGGCTGGCTACAGACTACATCAAGGGCATGGCCAAATTGGCAGGGGTGGGAAGACAAATCTTGAAAGAGGACAGCAGGTTCATTCTCCATGGAGCCACGGCCACTTTCTTGTGACAACGCCTCAACAATCCTAGTATTCTTTTGGAGAACAAATTGCTGGAGTGCCATGATTTCCTAGAATTCCCTTTGAACAGTGGTTTCTAGAGCCATGATGGCAGCTATCTGAGCTCCCATGGTAGCAAGCTGAGATTGCATGACATGATATCTGAAAGAGAGAAGGGACAAGAGTAGAAATGTGATGAAGGATGAGGAGAAATTAAGAACTACCAGCTTACACCATCTACAGCTTGTAAGTCAGAAGGGATTGTGAAATGAGTGAGAAGTGGGATGAGAAAATTAGCATTAGCAATGCAGATACCATCATCTTCAATGGCTTCAGCCTCACCGCTGGCCGTGGCCTAAGCACCATCTCCTCTATGGGTGTTAAAAGATGCAGGCACACCTCTCTCCAATGAGTTAGTTCCTATTCCCTCTGGATATGCATGACCTTGTCCTGCAGGAGAGTGGAAACTGAGTCAGTGAGTGTCATACAATTTATTTGGGTGATGTGGCTGTGATAATTGAATAGCTGCCAGTATGGGCAAGCTGTGTGTTGCGTTTGAGGCTTGCAACAGTGCTAAGTGTGAGGCCGAGGTGAAGCATATAAATGTTGAGTCCCGATTGATAGAGATTTTCGGTAGGCGAATGTTGGTGTTGGTGAATTGAGCAGAGGCTTATACTGCAGTTGGTATCATACTGCATTTGAAGATGCATTCACTGATCTTGCCTACTCATGTGAGATCATTAAACGTCTGTCTTCACTGCCCTGTTTTGGGATCTATACTCATAGCACTGACCCCCACAGCTATCTCTTTCCACTGCCTTCTCAGTAAACACCTGGGATGCCTCCTGCTCCTCTGAAGATACAGGACATCTCTTCTCTACTCCACCTCTTCAACCAAGATCCCCAGTCTCATAACATTAGTGCTAACTCTCTATCATGGTCAGCATTCTTCAAGCTTTCCCAGGTCTGATTTTCTTGCAGAACAACTGCTAGTACCTATTCAAACAACAAGGCACCTGCCTTCAAGCAGGCTAGATTTAATTACTACTAGCCACTCATGAAATAAAAACAGAAAGTGCTGGCAATACTCAACAGGTCAGGCAGCATCTGTGGCGAGAGAAACAGAGTTAACATTTCAGGTCTGTGCCCTTTCATCAGAACTGGAAAAGGTTAGAAAAGACTTAGGTTTTAAGCAAGTGGAGAGGGTGGGGGGGGGGGTTGCTGCTGTTGGTGGGGAAGAGAACAAAAGGGAAGGTGTGTGATAGGGCAGAGGACAGGAGAGTTTAAATAACAAAGCTGTCCTGGTACAAAAGCAAAGAGCGTGTTAATGCTTGTGGTGAAAGACAAAGCATTAGTCCAGGGACAGTGTTAATAGCAGAATAATGAGTAGCTCTGTCTACATGAAAAACAGGCACATAGTTAAAAAATGAAATAATATAAAAATATAAAAAAGGCCAATCATGTTCTGAAGTTACTGAACTCAGTGTTCAGTCTGCAAGGCTGTAGAGTACTTAATCGAAAGATCAGGCGCAGCTCCCCGAGCTTGCATTGATGTTCACTGGAACACTGCAGTAGGCGAAAGACAGAAATGTTGGCATGAGAGCAGGGATGTGTCTTGAAATGGCAAGCGACTAGAAGCTTGGGGTCATGCTTTCGGACTGCGTGGAGGTGTTCCGCAAGCGGTTATCCAATCTGCATATGGTCTCCCCAATGTAGAGGCGACTGCATTGTGAGCAGCGAATATAGTATACTAAATTGAAGGAAGTACAAGTAAATCGCTGCTTCACCTGGAAGGAGTGTATGGGGCCTTGGATGGTGAGAAGAGAGGAGGTAAGAGGGCAAGTATTACAGCTCCAGCGATTGCATGGGATGCTCATGATATTGGGCCCCCTGCTGATGCATGCAGTCAATGAATGGTGTTGATACTGCTGGCTGCACATAACAATCACTATAATGCACTGGCAGCACAAAGTTGGTGTGCTGCCTACATTACACCACGTGGGGGCAGGTTATCACACAAAAGCTTGTTGAGAAAACAATTCACAGCGATATAAAGTATAAATGTGCATTGTTTGTATGTACCAGAGAAAAAAGGACACTGTACTCACTCTGCAATCCTTCTCACAGACATCTCTGATAAAAGACTCAACAAGTAGTAGAGACATAATTTTGTAGATGCTGGTGAAACCAATCAAAAAATATCTTTTGCTCTAATCAAGATGATTTGTTACAGACATGCACAGGAGTGGAATCAATTACATGAATACCATCACTTTCAGGGCACTGACAATCAATCAGCTGGAATGTAATAAAAACAAGAAATGCTGGAAATACTCAGCAGGTCTGGCAGCATCTGTGGAGAGAGAGCAGAGTTAACGTTTCAGGTCAGCGACCTTTCATCAGAACTTCATCCAGCTGGAATGGAAGTTTGAAATAGTTTACATCTTAGTCACTTCACTTCTACCACATGAATTTGTATCATCTTCAACGTACTGAAGCAATCTGTGATCATTAAAATATATTCAGGAACCGAAAGATGGCTGTTGAAAAATAATGTTATATTGGTTGCAGTTATGTGTGGTGCTCCGAGGGTGAGGTTAGAGCACATTGTTAGAGCAGAAGAATGAAAGCTTTCTCCTGCATTTGATGTTTGTTGTATTGGCTCATGAATGCTTGACATTTATAGAGACCCAAATGAGCTCCATTCTTTAACACTGATACAGTTCATCTCAATCACACAAAATAGTACCCCCCTTAAAACACTTGAGTGCCATTTATTATACTGAGGCAATTAGAATAAAGAATATCAGTCATGTCCATTTGATCAGAAAATATCTGGTCAATCACTATTATTTACAAACATTCACATGACATTATTATCACTGATTTTCTGTATTAATCATTCATTCACAAATTGTGGGCTTCACTGGCAAGGCCAGCACTTATTGCCCATCCGTAATTGCCCTTGAGAATGTGGTGGTTGTATGCCTTTACGAGGTGTGTCTACAAGATCATGTTAGTCATGTAAGAGCCATGATGCAACACTGCACGTGATTCTGAGTGTTTAGTAGTCTTGAAGAAAAGCCTGTACAATTAACATCTCACTGCATTAGCTGTTCTCTCAGTATTCAATAAAAAAACCCACAATATTGTGATACTGATTCCATCTGGAGTGGTCAGTCTTTGTGTAAAATCCATAGTAGCACAGAGGTTGAAGGAACACACAACAGTGTTGAGCTGCCTTCTTGAACCACTGCAGTCCTTGTGGTGTAGGTACTCCCATATTGCAGTTAGGGAGAAAGTTCAAGGATTTTAGCTCAGCGACAATGAAGGAACAGTGATGTTTTTCTAAGTCAATATGGCATGTGACTTGGAGGGGAACTTTAGTGAGTTGCTGCAATGCATCTTGTAGATGGTACACACTGCTGCCACTGTGCTCAGGTGATGGAGGGAGTAAATGTTTAAGGTGGTACATGAGGTGCCAATCAAGTGGGCGCTTTGCCCCGGATGGTGTCGAGCTTCCTGAGTGTTGTTGGCGCTGCACCCATTCAAGCAAGTGAAGAGTATTCCATCACACTCCTGATTTGTGGCATGTAGATGATGCACAGGCTTTAGGAATTCAGGAGGTGAGTTAGTTGCCACTGAATTCCCAGCCTCTGACCATACTATTTACAGGGCAGGTGCAGTTAAATGTCTGGTCAAAGGAAACCTCCAGCATGTTGATGGTGGGGGATTCAGTGACGGTAACGCTGTTGAACATCAAGGGGAGATAGTTAGATTGTCTCTTGTTTGACATGTTCCTTGCCTGTCACTTGTGTGCTGCAAATGTTGCTTGCCACTTCTCAGCCCAATCCTGAATGTTTTCAAGTGATTGCTGCATGCGGGCACAGACTGCTTCATTATCTAAGGAGTTATGAATGGGAGCAAACACTGTGCAATCATCTATGAAGATCCCCACTTCTCTCTTTATGATAGAGGAAAAGCCATTGATGAAGCTGCTGAAAATGGTTGGGCCTAGGACACTGCCATGACAAACTCCTACAGTAATATCCTGGGGTACAGATCATTGGCCTCCAACAATGACAGCCATCTTCCTTTGTAATAGGTCTGTCTCCAGCCAATGGAAAGTTTTCCCTCTGATTCCCATTAATTTCAATTTTACCAGGGCTCCTTAATGTCACACTCAGTCAAGGATTGCCTTGATGTCAAGGGCAATCAGTCACCTCTGAAATTCAGCTCTTTTGTCCATGTTTGTACCAAGGCTATAGTGAGGTCAGCAGCCTAGTTCGAGAGTTTCTCGAGGAACCCAAACTGACCAGGTTACACCTGTGTAAGTGCGACTTAATAGCACTGTCAATGACATCTTCCATCATTTTACCATTGATTGAAAGTAGACTGATAGGCAGTAATTGGCCAGATTGGGTTTGTCCTGCATTTTTTTCACAGAACATACCTGGGCAATTTTTCAGTGTCAGTAGATCCCTATTTTGTAGCTGTACTGAAATGTACTGCAGCTAGAGGCACAGCTAGTTCTGGAACTCAAGTCGTCAGCCCTACAGTCGGGATGTTATCGGGGCACAAAGCCTTTGCAGTATCCAATGCGCTCAGCCGTTTCTTCTTGTCACGTGGAGTGAATCGAATCAACTGAAAACTCGCATCTGTGATGCTGGGGACTTCAGGAGGAGGCCAAGATGGATCATCCACTCAGCACTTCTGGCTGAAGATGGTTGCAAATGCTTCAGTTTCATCTTTTGCTGGAATTCCTCATTCTTCAGGATGCGGATGTTCATACAACCTCCCCATTCTGTTATTCGTATAACTGTTCACCACCGTTCATGACTGTATGTGGCAGACTGCAGAGTTTGAGCTAATCCATTGACTGTGGGATCACTTAGCTCTGTCTATAGCATACTACTTCTGCTGTTGAACATGTTTGTAGTCCTGAGTAGTAGCTTCAATAAAATAAAAGCAAAATACTGCAGATGCTGGAAATCTGAAATAAAAACAAAAAGTGCTGGAAAAACTCAGCAGGTCTAGCAGCATCTGTGGAGAGAAGCAGAGTTAACGTTTCAGGTCTGTGACCCTTCATCAGAACTGGCAAAGGTTAGAAATGTAATAGGTTTTAAACAAGTAAAATGGGGAAGGAGGGGGGGTGGTGGGGGGGGTGGCGATGGTGGTGGAGCATCCAAGGCCCCAGACACTCCTTTCAGGTCAAGCAGTGATTTACTTGTACTTCTTTCAATTTAGTATACTGTATTAGCTGCTCACAATGCAGACTTCTCTACACTGGGGAGACCAAATGCAGATTAGGTGACCGCTTTGTGGAACATCTTGCTCAATCTGAAAACAGGACTCTGAGCTTCCAGTTGCTTGCCATTTCAATACACCCCCCGCCCCCCACTGCTGTCATGCCCACATCTCTGTCCAGGGCCTGCTGCAGGATTCCAGTGAACATCAACGCAAGCTCGAGGAACAACACCTTATTTTCCGACAAGGCACACTACAGCCTGCCGGACTGAACATTGAGTTCAATAATCTCAGAGCATGACTGGCCCTTTTTATTCTAATTTTATTTTATTTTGCTCCATCTTTTTTTTACCATGTGCCTGCCTATTATTTTTTTCATGTTTGTCCTTTTGGCTAGGGCTGCTCATTATTCTGTCGTTAACACTCCCTCTGCATGAATGCTTTGTCTTTCATCACACCATTAGCACACTCTCTTTGCCTTTGTCCCATGAGTTTGTCAGTTAATCTCTCTGGTTCTCTGTCCTATCACACATCTTCCCTTTTGTTCTCTTCCTCTAACACCCACCCCCCACCACCACCCACAACCTCCACTTTACTTGTTTAAAACCTATTGCATTTCTAATCTTTACCAGTTCTGATGAAAAGCCACTGACCTGAAAGGTTAACTCTGCTTCTCTCTCCACAGATGCTGCCAGACCTGCTGAGTTTTTCCAGCACTTTCTGTTGTAATTGTAGCTTCACGAGGTTGGTATGCCTGGTGCTGCTCCTGGCATCCTTTCCTACATGCCTCATTGGACTCAGGTTGGTCCATTGGCTTGATGGTAATGGTAGAGTTAGGGATAGTCGTAGAGGTTACAGATTGTGGTGAAATAAATCTACTGTTACTGCTGGCCCACAGTGACTCATAGTTCCCCAGTTTTGAGGTGCTAGATCTGTTCTGAATCTACCCATTTAGTACGGGTGGTAGTGCCACACAACACGATGGAGGGTTTCCTTAGTGTGAAGGCAGTACTTTGTCTCCACAACAACTGTGTGGTGGTCACACCTACCAATACTGTAATGGACAGAAGCATCTGCGACCAGGTAGATTGGTGAGGATGAGGCAAAATATGTTTGTCCTTCTTATTTTCTCACAACCAGCCACAAGTCCAATCTGACCATTATGTCCTTCAGGACTCGGCAAACTCAATCAGTAGTGGTGCTACTGAGCCACTCTTAGCGATGGACATTGAAGTCCTCCATTCAATGTACATTTTGTGCTGTTGCATCCCTCAGTGACTCTTCCAAGTGGTGTTCAATGTGGAGGAGCACTGATTCATCAGTTGAAGGAGGGCAGTAAGTTGTTATTGGTACTAAAGAAAGATTTGCATTTGTATAGCGCCTTAGGATGTCTCAAGGCTCTTCACGTGCTGTAATGTAGGAAATAGACATAATAGCAGGAATAGCTATTTTTCTTTAAAAAAACTGCTTGAGATATTTTTGTCATGTGATATGCTTCCTAGTGTGTTTTTCATTTAATGAGTCACATTCTCTTAGTGTAGTCACTGTGTGGTTGCTCCTGCCCCACTTCCCCTAGGCCACAAGGCCAAACTTCCTCTGACGATCTCCCCTGCTCTGGTCCTGATCTTGCATCTTTCTCTAATTTCTCTCCTATCACCCCTCATGCCTTCTCCAAGCTCTTCTTGTCCATGAGAACAACCTCCTGATCCCTTGACCCTATTCTCACTAACTTGCTGAACATCAAACTTCCCTTCTTGGCTCTTCTTAATATTCTTCTATTCTTAATGGTTCTCTCTTCTTGGATACTGTCTCCCCATCCTTCAAATATACCTTCGTCACACCTGTGTTCAAGAAAACCTCAGATGAGGCTGTGCTGCAGGTGGCGACTATGTATGTTGTAAGTTCCTGCTTTTCAAGTCTACAAATGCACTGCTGGTACACTGGAGGCTGTTAGGCCCAGTGAGTTGCAGCATACCAGCCTCAGAAAGGTGGAAGTATTCCTTATCGGAGGAAGTCCAGGCCAGGAGAAAAGTTGACAAGATGACAATGTAATAGAGAGTATTTTATTATGTTGATAAATGATTCAACAAAATCAGGTCATGTTTTACAATGACAGACTAGAAATCCCTCATACGTCTGAAAGATCCAACAGTTGAGTTGTAGCCGCCCCAGTCACTGTATCTCCTGTATTCACCGGGTCTCATGAAGTACTGTCGGCCTCTGTAGTTGGGATGTTCATAAAAGATCCAGTAACCATCCATCACATGGCTGGAGTGAATGTCACGGTAATGGAAACGATCATAGACAGATGGACAGTCATCCTGGAATTCCATCATCTGTCCTCCAAAGTCAGGTCTCTCGTAAATCTTCATTCTGTAGGAGCCTCCCCTGTACTGTAATAGAAATGAGATGACATTAGTGATGAAACTGCAAATATACAAAGCTGAGATGATTTAACATCAATCCAATAAGTAAATTATGCTTCAGGCTTATTATCAACAAGTAGCTTCTGTATTTTTATACTATATCAATGAATTGTCTGTAAGAGTGCATGTGGAATTGATATTAGTTGGTGCACACCGACAGTGGTTTATCAATAGCAGACTTTTTGTTCTTGTTATATATTCGCTGGTTGCTGAATGTTTTATATATCTGATTTATCTCAGTACAATGCAGAGATGGCACTCATTCTAAGCCAACAACAGTACTTTAAAATATCTCAGCACTTGCAAGATTTCAGCACATTGTCTCTGCCAGAACTTTCTCAATGGTTTCCATTCATTAACTCTCAAAGTCTACTCACAGGCTTAAGCAAATGAGCACAGTGAACATTGATCAGTGAACAGATTAACCCAATCTAACACAGATCAATCAAACCATTGAACAGTACAGTTCCTATTGTGAAGAGACTGTTTCTCTATGTTTATTTTTATATGTTTATTGGGATGTGGGCGTCTTTGGCCAGGCCAGGATTTATTGCCCATCCCTGCTGCTGTGGGGCTGCTTTCTCTGTCCTATAATGTACGAAGAAGATATAGTAAGACGAATGGGGTAAGTACAAATATGTCTGTCAGCTGTCGATGACTTTATTACTTTCTACACTGTCAATGTGTCAATTTGACCTTCAGTTCTGAATATCTGATTAATTATGAACAAATGTATTCAATTATATCTCAGATGTTAATGTGTTTTGCAATAAGCTGCCATCATATGACACAGAATGTCCTAACCGATTTGTGCAACGATTGATTTAAGAACCAACCTGCATAAATTAACTGCAGGTCCAAAATTATAAGGGCTGATACTAACCTCTGGCAGTGCCAGAAATGGGTGGTAGTGGATCAATAAATCAGGCAGGATGTGTGACAGTCAGACAATCCACTACCTGTTAATCACCACTGCCGAAAGTTAAAATCAGTCCTGTGGAAGCAGCTGATGGCTCTTCACTGCTGATGCACATTGATTCAATTGTCACTGATCATTTTCTAAGTGTCAGTTTGATTGGAACATATAAACCACCAAAGATAACTCACATATGAGTAGGTGCGACATGACCTGATGCTGTCATTGAATCCCATCCAGCGCTGGTAGTCAGGATATTCTCCCCTGCTCAGAACATACTGGTATCCCATGTAATTGGGTCTCTCATACAGCACCCACCAGTCACTGTCAACACGGATGGAGTTACAACGGCTGAAGTAAGAGTGCAGGTCAGCACAGTCACTACTGCACTCATAGTGCCGACCCTGGAAGTTTCTGTCCTCGTAAAAGATGATCTGTGGAAAGATACAGGTTTATTCATTCATAATTTCTCAAACTAGGCAATACTGAATGTAGAATTCTAATACAATTTATAAGCTCTGAGTTTTCTTTACCTTTCCCATTTTGAGGTTATACAACTTGTAACTGACTGAATGTTTCACTGCTTCACACAGCTTGGTATTTATATGCTGGCAGAAAGGCTTCGCTGAGCTGTACTTTTGTTATTTTAATGATTGCAATGGTTTGAAATCAGCAGAAAAGCAACAAAACACATGACACATACACTGATTGTAAAGAAAACCATTTTAAGGCACCTATATATCATTGGTTGCATTTTGCCTTCATGTCATTTTAATTGTGTGAAAGAAGGTAACAATGCATTGGAGGCCATTGTGCTCCCTATACACTGCTTCCATTGAAATTCTCAAACAGTTGTCCTTACACATTCAACCAGGTATATTTCCAGCAGTTCAGTGTAATGGCTGAAGTTTACTCCAAAACTGGTCAAGATGCAGGTGCACATGTCTAGAATAAGTTGTTTTAATTAGTGTTCTACATAATAGACTGACATATAACCAGTGTATTTCGATTCCACATTGTGCTCCAAAGTCCATAGGCTTTTATCATTGCATGTAAACTATTTGGAGACATTACTAGTGCGATGTTAGGGTGGTGTTTATTAACGGTGGTCTTTATTAACACTGGTTACAGACCATATTCAGCATCATATTTTAATCAGCATATTTCTGTTGCATACTACCTTTCATTTTGTTCTAACTTGCAGGTTAGCTGAAGTCATTATTAGAACAGTAAAAAGAATAATAGAAAGGCAGATGGTTCTGTGATTAAAGTCATTTTTAGAATGTGCGTACTGGGGGTGGGGAGCTGGATTCTTTAGTGGGTATTTTTTTAAAAAGGAGAAAAGTGGCTTTGGATTGACCCTGTTCAAGGCATACAGATCAACTGAAATCTAATACATTTTTGACATAATCACAAATTCAGTTACCTAAAATGGAATAAAAACAAAGATCCTGGCAATTGGGAAGGATACAAAGAAAAACAAAGAATGACAAAACAAATAGAACTACACAAAGTAAGTAAGAAAAGAAAGTAGTAATGAATATCAAGATCCAAACAAATATGTTTCTCAATTATTTTTGGAAAAAGAGAGTGGTCAGAAGCAATGTAAACTGGTAATGGCGATATTGTCAATGATCATAAGGAAATAGTTGACATGCTGAATACTTATTTTGCATCAGTATTTTTAGTAGAGAAAGAGGTCAGCATGTCAGACATCCCGATGAGACTGATATTGAATCAATGACAGGATCTCACCCAGAATAACTTTAGCAAAAGAACAGTAATGATGAAAATAATGGCATGAAAGCGTGACAAATCTTTCACAAATGCTTTGCTTCCCAAGATGTAAAAGAAGTAGGTGAGGTCATTGCAATTAGAGACATTCAATAAATGTTGGCCTTGCCAGTGACACCAACATCCCATGCCCTAACTATAATCTAACGTTCTCTCGATTTGGGAACCACTCCTTTTAATTGGAACTTGGATATGTCACCCCACTATTTAAGGAAACTGACAGAGTGAAACCAGGGAATTATAGACCAGTTAGCCTAACATCTGTTGTCAGTAAATTACTGGAGTCTATAATTAAGGGTAGGATGAGTGAGCACCTTGAAATTTTCAACTGATCTGAGAGAGCCAGCATTGATTTGTAAAGTGCAGGTGATGCCTGACAAATCCGATTGAATCTTTTGAAGATATGACTAAAGTAGTGGACAGTAGAATGTCTATGAATTTTATCTATATGGATTTCCATAAAGTCCTTCATGAGAGACTGCTGGCTAAAGTTGAAGTTCATGCAATTGAAGGCAAATTAATGACCTCCTTTGGAAATTTGCTGAGTAGCAGGAGACACAGAGTAGGGATAATGGGCAGGTACTCCAATTGGTAGGATGTGACTAGTGGTATCCCACAAGGATCTGTGTTTGGACCTGAAATATTCACAGTATCTATTCATGACTTAGATGATGAGGTGGAAAGCCACATATTCAAATTTACCATGACTAAAAGATAGGAGGCTGTATAAGCAGTGCAGATGAGCATAAAATTCCAAAGAGATATGAATAAATTAAGTGAATTGGCAAAACTGCAGCAAATAGGTTTCAATAGGGGTCCAGGGCAAAGGTCATTAAGATGTCATAAAAAGTTCAGAAAATAATCAAAAAGGCTAAAGGAATGGTGGCCTGTATATCTCGAGGACTAGAATAAAAGGGGGCAGAAGTCATGTGTTACTACCAGGTGAGAAAGGGTCTAGGGTGCCCTTTCAGCCTTCACCTGGTCTTACTGCAATAGGGTTTAATTTTAAACACACCGTGTTATTAGCTCCCCCTTGGAGAATCCTTGTTCACAGCTTTCCAATTACAAGACAAAGAAACTAGCACAAACAGGCTTTCTTAGGGTTAAAGAAGAAAGGTTGAAATTTATTAAACTTAAACTTAAACTCTAATTTGGTTAATGCCTACGGATACATGACACACCCACACTAGCTAGGATACACAATACACACATGCAAATAGAGACAGAAAAGAGCAGAAGAAAAAAAGTGGAAAAGTTTGAGGCAATATCTGAAGATTTTTTGTTACAGTTCTTCAAACTCACTGTAGAGTCCTTGATTGTAGGTATATCTTGCTTTTCTCTGGGGCCCAGTATTCTTCTTAAACCTTGTTCACTGTAGGAGACTTTTCTCTCTTGGGGTTCATGTGTCTTCAGTGGATTCAGAGGCTTGTGAGAAAGAGATGGCAGCAGGCAGGAGAGATCTTCTCAGTCCAGGAGCAAACAGACACATTGAGTTCAAACTGTTTGTACAATTCAGAAAACCCCAGGTTGCCAAGAAGCTTAGTCATGTGAATAACTGGTCTGACCATGTCTTGAATTGAATCACCTTAGCAGTCTCTGGAATGCTCCTCTTACACACAAAAGTCCATTGTGGATTGAATGTGTCAGGGAATGGTCCTTTATCTTTCCACTCACCATCTGTTAATATGCAAATGTCTTTTCCAGACACGACTGATCTGTTCAACAAGTCCTTTCTTCACTCCAGTAACAGTTTAAAATCAACGTTCAAGAAAAGTAATGTGCCTCATTCTTGGCAGGTGGGGGTCTAGATGACACATGCTTCGGCAACACGAAGCCTTGATTAGATCCCACCTGGAGCACTGTGAACAATTCTGGGCACCGCACATTAGGTGGAATATATTGATCTTGGACGGACTGCAGAGTAGGTTTACCAGAATGATACCTGGATTCCAAGGGTTGAATTATGAGGAGATATTATGCAAATTGGGGTTTTATTTCCTTGAATTTAGAAGGTTAAGTGGTGAGTTGATTGAAGTTTTCAAGATCTTAAGGGAAACAGATAGGCGAGATAGATAGAAAATATTTCCACTATCTGTGGAGTCTGTGACCATGTGGCATAGTTTAAAAATTAAAGCCAAACATTTTAGGATTGAAATTAAGAAACAATTCTTCACAGAAGGGGTGGTAGAAGTTTGGAAATATCTTTCTCAAGCAGCAACTGTTGCTGGAACAATCATAAATTTTAAATCTGAGATCGATGCATTTATGTTAACCAAATGTATTAAGGGATAAAGGGCAAAGGCAATTGGAATTCGGTGGCAGAGCAGTCATGATCTCACTGAATGGTGGAACAGGCCATAGGGGCTAAATGGCCTCCTCCTGTTCTTATGATATGCTATGTAATTCCCTTTTGAAGGTTACTATTGAGCCTGCTTCCCCCACACTTTCAGGCATTGCATTTGTTATGACCAGCTGAGAAATGTGTCTAGGGGACGTTTGCTATCTTTACCTGGTCTTAGTGTAACAGGGTTTACTTTTAAATACACTGTGTTTTGAGCTCCCCTTTTTGTGAATCCTTGATCACAGTTTTTCCAATTATAAGACAAAGAAATCAATTCACACAGGCTTTCTCAGGTTTAAAGAAGAAAGATGAAAGTTTATTAAAACTTCAAACTTAAACTCTAATACAGTTCACGTCTAAGGATATATGACGCACCCACGCTAGCATGCACACATGATACACACATGCAAATAGGGACAGAAAAGAGCAGAAAAAAGATAAGTAGAACACTTTGAGGCAATATCTTGTTATTGTTTCTCGAGCTCGCTGTAATCTTTGACTGAGGTTATGGTCTTGCGTTTTGTTGGGGCCCAGTATTCTTCGTAAACCTTGTTCATGTAGGAGATTTTTCTCTCTTTGAGTTTATGTGTCTTCACAAGATTCAGTTCCGTGGGAAAGAGATGGAGGCAGGCAGACTTCAATCCATGAGCAGACAGCTTTGTCTGAGTTCAAATCCTGTTTTCTCCAATTTAAAACTCTCTGTTCAGAACTCTGCAACAGCCAGTTAGTCATGTGACTAAAACTGGTCTTACCACTTCTGTGTGTTGGGGAAGCAACCATGGGGTCCCCATTGTTTCAACATTGTCTGATACTATGCAAATGTCCTTCCAGACAGGTCTTGCAATTTTAAGTTTTTGTTCATGTGGTGAAAGAATTGCATGCCTCAGTCTTAGCAGGTGGGGGCGGGAGGTTTGCCTGACACATTCCACAACAAAACAACACAAAGTTTAGATTTTATTGCTTCCTACAGACAGAGAAGCAGACAACTCGCCAAAACAATGAAGGCTTATTAAGTCAGCTTCCTTAAAAATCTAGAGTTGATCATTCTTCCCAGAGTTGGTCAGCTTCATGAAGTTATCAGCTACATCGGTGCCTGCAAATCCAAAGATGCTGCAATGTCAGCATAGGCAGCTGTGAGAATTTCCCAATCTCACCAGTATCATGTAATGTCTTTCTTTAGGTAATGACGGTATTTATGTACTGATGAGTGACAGGTATATGTAGAAGGAACTGATTTGGAGAGTGGAACAATAGAGCATAGATTATCTAGTAATAGTTTAACTGGATAGAAAAGCAAGAAATAACTATTCTGGCAAGCCAATCCTGTTTATGTATGTTGGGGAGAAGGTAGAAACAGCTTGTGTGAGGTTTGGGAATAACAATATTAGAGGCAGTGGCAATTAGAGATTTCAGGAGACAAGTTGAAGAACAGTCAGAGAAATTATGGCTTCATGTTTGGTCATCAGGCAGTGGTTTAGAGAGAGATAGGAGAAGTTATCAGATAGCTAGGCATACAGCCTCAGCCAATCGAGCATGAGTACTCCTGCAGGCCCAACAAGGAAAGCTAAGCTCTCCCCTGCCCCAGACTCCCACCACTTATAGAAGGCAAAACCACAGCAAGAAGCACCTGAAAGCCGAGTCCACCACTTGTCATTTGTCAGTGGGAAGCCTCTGTGCTGTGTGATTTTCCATCACTTTCCATCAGGAATAAGGCATGGGAGTTAGAATGGCCCAGGGATCTTTTCTGGGACAATGGGAAAGTTTCCTCACTTTCCTCACTAACCTTCTGCCTAGATTTAAAATCAGTTCTGTCAGGGTGGGAGCTGAGAGTGTGGGGAGCTACAAGTTCATAGGAAGATAGATTAGTGTGGGTAAAGGGAGCATAGAAACTGAGGCAGCTGCTGTCATGATAGCATTTCTTACTGAGAGGATTCAGAGAGGAGCAGCTTGAGGCCAGAGAGAGGGAGCTGAGAAGGGTTGAGAATTTATGAGTGGAACTTTCAAATTTGATAATGCTGCAAAAAGACACTATTTGATCAATGGCCCATTATACACCTACCCCAGCACATCCACATGCAGAATTTCTTCTTTATTGTAGTCACTGTGAAGGTAATTCCAGTGGGTTATATAACAAGCAACCAATACTCTATGTTGTGAGTGTTTCCATTTTTTTTGTTAAATTTGAGAATTTAGATTTTAAAATGAAAAGGGACTCCATAGATGCTGGAACTTTGGGTGTTTTTTTAAAAAGGTTACTGGAAGGTTTGGACTGAGTTTGAACTGTAAACAGTTGCTGGAAGGCACCTATTTTCAAATAAAAACCCAGCAGGGGCTGTTTTGACTTGGAGAGATTTTTACTAAGAAATGAAAAGCCAAGATTTATAGATGTCATGAGACTGGAATTTTAGAAAGTTTGGAGTTAAATTTGAACTGTCAAAAAGCCAGTTAGTGTTTCTGCCTGCACAGAAGAAGACAGCTCATCTCTCTTTCCTGAAAAGAAACCCTATAATTCCAGTATGTCAGATTCATATTTCCTCTTGTATTTGTAGAAATCCTACATGTTTGTAAAACCCTTTGCATGTTGAATGTGTGGAACTGAAACCTTGTTGCTGCACTCCTGCTGTAAGACCCAACTGGAGCCTCTGTAGCTGCATCTCTTGGAAAGCCTACCCAAACTGATCATCAACATCGCCTGGAAAGAACTGTTCTTTGAAGATCCTCGTGACGGCCGCTGAAATGCCTTTCGGATGCCTAACCAAAACAAAGGATGTCTTTCCACATCTTCTTTTCAGCCTAAGTGTTTTTTATTCCTTCTATTTCTTTATAATAGCTATGAACAAAAATCCCTTTTATTTTTCCTGGTTAACCAGTGTGAAATGAATGTACATTTATGCGAGGACAAGGGTGAATAAGAGGCTTTAATATTGCAATTTGTGTGTGTGTTTTACTTTATTATTGATTAAGACTTGGTTTTTCATAAACAGATAATTTTGTTGTTTATTAAAGAAACCTGGTTGGTGTATTTATTCTGGGGAAATATAGGGTATATGATTGACTGTATCGATAAGTGGGAAAATTTCAATATATGTTGTGACCTGTGGAGAAGTGGGACTAAAATAAAAGGGTATTCCTCCCACCTCAGTCATAACGCCAATTACCTGTCTAAAGCTCCTGCAGAGTCACAATTCCAGCGAGTGTGATTTGTGTTTCATTCCTTGTGCAATGTACCCCAAGATGTTTTTGCATTACACAGCAATGCCTGTCACCAATGCACCCAGATACTTTTTTTTTCATTCGTTCTTGGGATGTGGGTGTCACTGGCTAGGCTAGCATTAATTGCCCACCCCTAATTGCCCTTGAGAAGAGCTGCCCTCTTGAACCACTGCAGTCCTTGGGGTGTAGGTACACCAACAGTGCTGTTAGGAAGGGAGTTCCAGGATTTTGTTTCAGCGACAGTGAAGGAACGGCAATATAGCTCTAAGTCAGGATGGTGTGTGGCTTGGAGGGGAACTTCTGCTACATTCTGTGCAGAAACACAATTTAATTCCTTAATCTTATCACTTTGAACCTGACCAACCTGCTTTTGCTTGTTTGCCACCCTCACTTTGATTTTAGTGGAAAGTTCAGGCAGCTTTGTCTCTATTTCCACTTTCCAAATATTGGTGTACAATGTGAAGAGTAAAAGTGCCAGCTTTGACCCCTGGGGTGTCCTCAATTATTTCTCAATACTCTGACATAGCTCCATTTGCACACTCTCCCTCTCTCTCTCTCACTCCCCCGCCGCCCCACCTCGCTCACTATCTCTTTTGATGCAGTCATTTGCCAATCAACTTTAATAGCTGCTCACCAACCAACTATATGGCACCATATCAAAGTGTAGATAAACAATATTCATAAAGTTACTTTCATCCACAAGCTCCAATACCACCTTAAGGAATTCGAACTGGCATCCTTTATATTAAGACATGGTAATTTGTCTTAATGACTTTGTGCTCCTTGGTGTTAAATACTGGCCTTGGTTAAGAGAGTCTCTTAACATGTGGGGCGGCACAGTGGCGCAGTGGTTAGCACCGCAGCCTCACAGCTCCAGCGACCCGGGTTCAATTCTGGGTACTGCCTGTGTGGAGTTTGCAAGTTCTCCCTGTGTCTACGTGGGTTTCCTCCAGGTTCTCCGGTTTCCTCCCCCATGCCAAAGACTTGCAGGTTGATAGGTGAATTGGCCATTATAAATTGCCCCTAGTATAGGTAGGTGGTAGGGAAATATAGGGACAGGTGGGGATGTGGTAGGAATATGGGATTAGTGTAGGATTAGTATAAATGGGTGGTTGATGGTCGGCACAGACTCGGTGGGCCGAAGGGCCTGTTTCAGTGCTGTATCTCTAAACATATGCCTCACAACAGACGTCAGACTCAGTAGCCTATAATTCCTAGCACCTCCCTTTCTCCCACTTTTAAAGTTGATGCTGTCTCTACCTTTGGTACAAATCCTGATACTAAAGACAACCCCCCAAAACATGACCAATTTTCTTGGCCTTTTGCTTAAGTACCCTAGTGCTCTGGTTCTGGGGGTAGAAGCCTATTACTGTGCCTTGAACAGTTCAGTTGCTCACCTTTCAGTCGCAATCTATAATCCTTGCTTTGATCACTGTATTTTCACTGTGCGAGTACTGGTATTTTGAGTTTTCATCTGGGTTCTAATTGGTGATACACATACACAGTTAATCAGCTAGAATGGAAGTTTGAAATGGTTCACAAACATCTTCGGCACTTCACTTCTACTGCATGAGTTTGAATCCAGTTCAACGTACTGAAGCAATCTGCAATCATTTGAACTGATCTAGAATCCAAAAAATAGCTTTTGGAAAAATAATGTCAGATTGGTTGCAGTTGTGTGTGACGCTCTGAGAGTGAGGTTAGAGCAGATTGATAGGGCAGAAGAATGAGAGCTTTCTCCTGCATTTGACTTTTGTTGCATTGGTTCATGAATGTTTGACATTCATAGAGACCGAAACAAGCTCCATCCTATAACACTGATAAATTTCACAGCAATCACACAAAATAAACCCTCCTTAAAACAGTTGAGTGCTATTTATTATTAAACGGCATTTTATACTCTCGAGATTGGATCAGAGAATATCAGCTATGTCCATTTGATCAGAAAATACCTGATAAATCACTCTTATTTACAAAGATTCATATATCCTTTTAGTATTACTGATTGGTACTGGTTCTAAAGAAAGAAGAACTTGCATTTATATCGCGCCTCTGACAATCTCAGGATATCTCAAAGCACTTCACATATTGTAAGTAGGAACCAGTTGTATAGACTAATAGCAGGAATAGATATTTTTAAGCTTGCATTCCAGCAAAGCTGCTTGAGATATTTTTGTCATGTGGTGTGTTTCTAAATGTGTTTCTATAATGAACCTCATTCTCTTGAAGTATTCTCTGTGGAGCTGCCTCCACCATTTCCCTCCATTCCCCTCACCCACAAGGACAAAATGTCTCTAAGCATCTCCCCACCCTAGCCCTGATCTTGCATCTTTCTCTAGTTTCTCTCCCATCTTCCTTCATGCCCTCCCTATGCTCAATTTGTCCATGAGACCCAACTCCTGCTCCCTGGACCCTTTTCCCACTAAACTACTGACCACCCAATTTACCAGTTTTCCCCCATGTTAGCTGATAGTGTTAGCTGTTAGCTATCATTGGCTATGAACCCCTTTCCAACAAATCTGCTATCAGAGGGGCTGCTCAGGAAAATCCTTGATTCCTCTGTCCTTATAATCTACTGCCCCATCTCCGACCTCCCTTTCATCTCCAAAGTCCTTGTTGTTGCCTCTCACATCCATGTCTATCTTTCCCAGAACTCCATGTTTGAATCCCTCCAATCAGGTTCCTGACCCTGCCACAGTATTCAAACGGCTCTTATCAAAGTCACAGATGACATGCTATTTGACTGTGTTCAAAGTTAACTATGCTTCCTCACCCTCTTGACTTGTCTGTAGCCTTTGACATGGTTGACAACACCACCCTCCTCCAACACCTCCACTGTCATACCACTGGCTGGGACTGCACTTGCCTGGTTCCATTCTTATCTATCCAGTCATTGTCAGGGAATTGCCTCCAATGGTTCATCTTCCCACTTCTGAAGCAGTATCTTTAATGTTCCCAAAGGATCTATCCATGGCTCTGTCCTATTCCTCATCCACATGAAGCCCCTTGGTGACATAATGTCCCTTTGTACATGTACGCTGATGGCACCCAGTTCTCCCTCACCTTCACATCTCGCGACCTCTCCACTGTCTCTAAATTGACAGACTGCTTGTCCAACATCCAATATTGGATGAACAGAAAATTCCTCTGACTAAATATTGGGAAAACCAAAACTCTTGTCTTTGTTCCCGGCCATAAACTCCATTCCCTAGCCACCATCTCCATCCCTCTCCCTAGCAAACTGTCTGAGGCTCAGACAGACACTTTGCAGTTTTGGCATTGTATTTGACCCTGAAGTGACCTTCCCACCACAAATCCACACCTAACTAAAACCATCTATTTCCACCTCCGTCACTCGGCTGACTCTGCCCTGCCTTGGCTCATCGACTGCTGAAAGTCTCATCCATGCTGTCACACTCACAAAAGGAACAGTGATGGAATATGAAATGAACTGGAGGAATTATGAACTAAAAGTCAACCGTCGAACTGAATTACAAGAAAATGGACACATTTGCGCCACAGACAAAATGGAGTCCAGGTCCTGTACTATCAATAAACATGTTTGTCTGAAGAAGATGGAACCTATTATCCCCATCTGAATTAGCTTTTTGGAAAACACACTGAAATGGAAAAACAGCCCATTCCATGCAAACAACTCCTATCTGCAGGAATGGAGCGAACAAAGACTTTTGCAGAGAGACTGACTTCAAAGCTAAGGCCAAAATTAAAAGTGTCCAATAAGACCTATTTATCAAAATGGGCCACATTCAGACACTATCATGTAACAATGTTCCCTTATCCTGGAACATTGTATGAATCACTCCAGGGGAGAAAACCCTTAATCACCTGACTGACACCCTAACGTGACAAGTTGCTATCTTAAAAGTCATCTCTCTGGAGAGAGAGGGGGGGAACAGCAAGGGAACAGCCAGAGAGGTTTCTTCCGCCAGAACAGCTGTGAGCGTGTTCCAACTAAGCAGGAGCCCTGTTGATAAGATCCTTTAATTACTGCAACAGAGAAATTGCAAGGTGACTTTGGAATTCCTCATCTGCGAAAGTGAACCAGGATTTCCCACCTCTGACTTCTGGTGAGGCTTAAACACATGGAGCCTGCAACACTTCATCCTTTTCAAGAAAACAAATATTCGGGGCTGCACCACTGAAAGATTTTCTCCTGAAAAGCTTCCAAAGTTTTTTTTCAAACAACAAACTCTTTTACAATAATTGGGCTCAAAATTGCACACTACCCTTTACACTCTATCTTTTCTTGTATGTGTGTGTGTGTATGTGAATGCATGAAGTGAGTGAAGTCATGAACATTTTCCAATTATTGTGTAAAAATAAATATCTGTCTTTTTTTTTAACCTACAAGAAAACCTGTTGTTTTTCTATTTATTTGACCCGTAAAGCACTCAGGGAATACAACACTATTTTTAAAAACACTATCTGCAATCAGTTGAGAGGTGAAAAGTGGACACCACCCACACCACTTTGATCAGTCCTTTGTTACCTCTAGATGTCACTATTGCAATGTGCTCCTGGCTTGGCCTGCCACATTCCACCCTCCATAAGTTGGAGGTCAATCAAAACTCTGCGGCCTGTGCCCTGACTCACACTAAGTCCCATTTTCTATCACCACTGTGGTCATGACCTACTTTGGCTCTCAGTTAAGCAACACCTCGATTTTAAAATTCTCACGTTTGTCTTGAAATGCCCACAAGGCCTCGCCTCTCTCTATCTCTGTAATCTCCTCCAGCTCTGCAATTATCCAAGATATCTGTGCTCAACCAATTCTGGCCCCTTGAACCTTCCCAAATTTGATCACTAGACCATTGGCAGCCATGCCTTCAGCCAAACCCCGAAGCTCTGGAATTCCCTGCCTCACTTCCACTTTTTCCTCCTCTAAGATGCTCATTAAAATCTACCTCTTTGACCAGCCTTCTGGTCTTTGGACCTCCTATCTTCTTACGTGGTTCAGTGTCAAATGTCGTTTGCTAACGTTCACCTTAGGACGTTTTCCTCGGAAAACTGAAATGCTCAAGAATTGACCACCTTTGATTCCACCTTAGGACAAGCAGTTCTCGTTTATAGAGAGTTACATTTTCAGTCTCTGCTTCTTGAAGTCACTTGAAATGTCAAAGTAATTGGCTGAATTTACTGGGTCAAATTCCTTCTGATGTTCCTGGGAATCTGGCTGAAAGGTTGAGGAAAATGACTGGGTCTTGGATACATTGGGCTGAATTTTCCCAGCCCATTGGAGAAGGGCTGGGTGGTCGAAAGCTGGCAATATGGCGGGGCAAGGTGTCGGGACATTGTATTATTATTTTTTTAAAGTCCTGCTGTTCCTTTCTTAATTATGGATTCCAGCATCTTCCCAATGACAGATATCAGCTGAACTGGTCTATGGTTTCCTGAGTTCTATCTCCCTCCTTTCTTGAATAGGTGAATGACGCCTGACACAAACAGGATGGATACTATAAAGAGGCTACTATTTCCAGCATCAAAGATAGCTCTTCAGTCATTTCTGAGGCTTACGAGGAACCAATGATCAATCATCCCAAAGTTTGCAGAACTCACTAATCTGATACCTGACTTACTCAAGGGAGATGATGATTCAGTTCAGCAGGATTGATTGGATGGGCACACTGATTCAGTCACCAGGCTGACGCAAGCAGCTGTGCTGGTTATGTGCTTGATCTCTCCAGACCAAGTTCAGCTGTTTACTTACTGAAAGCCTGGCAACCATACACTGCCGGGAGGTGCATGGCAGACTGACATGGATCACATATACAGCCCACATCCTGATGGGAGTCAGGAAGACGATCAACACATGTGAGTGACACCTTCTGGCAACTTTCTTGACAGTACAGCATTTTCCTTATATCACCTGCTACAGCCTTTGGTGTTACATTCCCCCCACAACCTACTGAAATTATTACTAAAACCTGATGACACAATGTTCTCACTGAACCACGAGTTATTGTTTCTGATGGAGCATGAATTCCAGATCACGCCAGAAATGGCAATGCTCATTCCGCAACTTTCTTTGTACCAAGGGGAGTCACACACATGCCACTTTCCCATCATCCAGTTTAATTATCATCCAGTCCTAAAGACCCCGATAGATGATGCACAATGTATCCACAATGCTGGCTCATCCTATCACATGAATAGAAAACCACATCAGATTCACGGTGGTTACTCCTGCATGGATATTTCTGTATAAATATAACATGCACTCAACACAGCATATTAATTACTGCATTAGTTCTGGGTGTTCACATCATATCTGGTGTGGTTACCAACATCTATCCGGACACTGCTTATGTCATCAACACAGCACTGTAGTTATTGCTTTGCTAACCAGCAAAGATACTGCATCACGGACTGAAAACCGCTGGTATGAGCAGCAATGCTCTCCCAACATTGGATGGTACTACAAAACAAGAAGGTGCCTATCTACCTCAGGAAAATCAAACTTCATAGGTAAACAGGACATCCACAAGCACATGGAAACTCTTTAGCTGATCAATATGCTAAGGTGTCAGTACAAAATGCGACGCCATGTGAATCTACTCCCTTGCATCAGGTGTCAGTGAGGGGCTCTCCAACCACCTGTCTCCTACCCACCTCACCTCCCACCTCCACTGTTGACCTACACACCTTACAGAATGAATATGAGCCCTACTGCCAGACACACAAGTGGCACGGCAAAGGGAAACCTCTTCCACAACCCATGCTGTATGCCCACTGTACTGATTCTGCTAATGCATGAGTCATACTCATGTATGAAGTGACTGGGTGCCACTTCCCAGTTGTATGTTTACCCAGAGTTACACAGATGACTTCTTAATGTTTCACTTATCACCTCTGGTCAGTCAAGTGTCATTGGAAACTGCTATCTCTAAAATCAAAAGATCAGCCTGATGGACTCTAAATCTGATATTGCTCACAGAGTTAGTCGATGTTCAGTTTACCTGCAGCATAACCCAGGTGCTAGTGATAATTGAGCATTTTTAAGGTTGGTACCTCTGCCAGACTGTTCTTGGGCCACATTCAAATTGATTTTATTGGGCCACTACCACAACCTCCAGGTGGTTTTGTTCACTGTCTGGTCATCTTAGATCAGTTTAGTTAATGGATGGAGGATTTCCTGGTACAGAACAACACAGTTTTAACTGCAGCTTGTGTATTATTATTCAAGGTAATCTGCAGGTGGGGAATACCACTACTGGTGGACAGTGGTCAGGGGGGTCATATCTCACAGGGAAAATTTTGCTGAGCTGCAAGTAATGGTGGGAATTTTTTTCTTTTATGGGATCTGGATCTAGGCCAGCATTTATTGCCCATCCCTAATTGCCTTTGAACTGAGTGGCTTGCTAGGCCATTTCAGAGGGCATTTTAAGAGTCAACCACATTGCTGTGGGTCTGGAGTCATATGTAGGCCATACCAGGTAAGGACGGCAGATTTCCTTCCCTAAAGGACATTAGTGAACCAGATGAGTTTTTACAACAATCGACAATGGTTTCATGTTCACAATTAGACTTGCTTTTAATTCCAGGTTTATTAATTGAATTCAAATTTCACCATCTGCCATGGTGGGATTCGAACCCATGTCCCCAGAGCATTAGCCTGGGCTCTGGATTACTAGTGCAGTGGGATCACCACTATGCCACCACCTCTCAAACAGAAGGTATACATTTTCTATCATTGTATCAGGCTATGACCAGAAAGTTGATGAGGATACCCGGGTGGGGCGGGGGTGTCTTATTTTGACAAAGAGAGAACACAGATGCCAAATGGATTCTGTGCTAATAAGATATGCCAATTTGAAGCTCTGGATTTAGCGCACAATCTTGGTCCTAATTGCTGATTACCATAATTCCAACTTGCTTGAAAGTACCTAACAAAACACCTGCAGTTTTACTACTCAAGTGGCGATTAGCCACAATTTTTGTGGAGCTGTATATGTGGGCTCCTCGCACCCACTTCCACTGATGGTGTAGGGACCAAAGCTCCGCTTCAAGGATGCTTACAAGCGTGATATGAAGGCCCTAACTGTCGGCTATTACACCTGGGAGTCACTAGCTGGTGAAAAAGGGAAATGGCGACACATCCTTTGGACTGGTGTGCCCTATCATGATGACCAGTGGCTACAGCAACTTGGCAACAGGTGCTAATGCTGAAAAGAACTCATAGCGTCACTTGGCACCTTCATGTGCGGCACTTGTGGCAGAACCTGCCCCTCAAGGATTGGGTTTCACAGCCATCAGCAAAGGTGAACCAAGTGAAGACACCCCACCTAAATGCTGTATGTCCATCATTTTCGTAGATGGTCGGATGCCATGGACTCACTTCCACTGAAGGTGTGGAGTGCATTGTCCAGCACACATTCGCATGTTTCAAGATGGCTCAGGAACCAAAGGGGAGGCCACACAGATTCTCAGATGTGGTACTGATGTTGGTGCAAGAAGACCAGAGGAGGAAGGAGGATGACCAAAAGGCAGATCATGCTTCACTAATCTAACTGAATTTTTGGATGAAGTAGCAAAGATAGTCGATGAAGGGAATACGGTGGATTTTGTCTATATGGATTTTAAGAAAACGTTTGATAAAGTACCACATAAATGGCTGCTTAACAAAATTGTTCATGGAATAGGAGGGTCAGTGTCCAGATGGATAAAAAATTGGCTTAAGGAGTCATGGTAAATGGTTGCTTTCAGACTGGAGGATGGCAGACAGTGGTGTTCCCCAAGGGTCAGTGCTAGAACCACTGCTTTTTTTGCTATATATAAATGGCCTGGATCTTGGAATACAGAGTAGAATTTCAAATTTGCCAATAATACCAAACTTGGAGGAGTGGCAAACAGTGAGGATATGAATCGTCTGCAACAGGATATAGATAGGCTAGTAGAATGGGCAGACAAGTGGCAGATGGAATTTATTGTGAGGTGATGCAATTTGGCAGAAGGGATAGGGTGAGGCAATAAAGACTTAACAGCGCAGTTCTAAAGAGTGGGCAGGAACAGAAAGATCTGGGAGTGCATGCACATCAATATTTGAGAGTGGCAGGACATATTGAGAGATTGGTTAGCAAAGCATATGGAATCTTAAGCTTCATAAATAAAGGGATAAAGTACAAAAGAAGTGAAGTTATGCTAAAACTTTATAAAGCTCTGGTTAGGCCCCAACTCGAGTATTGGGTTCAGTTCTGGCGACCACACAGAGGATATGAGGGTGCAGAGGAGATTAACAGAATGATTCCAGTGATTGGGGTTTTCAGTTACAAGGTTAGGTTTGAAAAGCTGGGGTTTTTCTCCCTGGAGCAAAGGAGATTGAGGGGAGATTTGAAAGTGGTGTACAAGATTATTACAGACTTAGATAAGTAGACAAGGAAAAACTGTTCCCATTAACTGATGTGCAAGGACTAGGGAAGACAGATTGAAGGTTTTGGGCAAGAGACACAGGGGGAATGTGAGGAAGCACTTTTTTAAGCAGCAAGTGGTAATGACCTGAAACTCGCTGCCCATGAGAGTGGTGGAAGCGGAGAAAATGAATGATTTCAAAAGGAAATTGAATGGGCGCGTGAAGGAAATAAATTTGAAGGGCTACGGGTTCGAGGGAAAATGGGACCGACTGGAATTCTCCCTGGAGAGCCTGCATGGACTCAATGGGCCAAATGGCCTCTTTCTATGCTATAAATGACTATGACTCTATGTCATGTACCGACAGAGAGGAAGTATACACCCTTGCCCTCCTCTTCCGCCCTCCTGCAGCAGCTGGCGCTACTCTGCCTCACCTCATGTCCTCCTAACATTCCTTGTCCAGTTTGGGGGGCGACCCCTAACAAGATACCCATGACCAAGCACTCCCTTTCTCCTGGTGTCTCCTGTAGGTTTTCCAATAAGGTGGAATAGCAAAGATCTTGATCTTGTTAGGCGAAGACCTCAGAGAATTTCTGGAATAAATGTTGCTAGAGTGTTGGCACAGTCTTGACAAAGTGTCCCAGAAAGTTAACTGATATGTTTCAGACGTCCTCTTCACAGCTGCGGCTACAATGATCATGACATGTTGAGTATCCCTTTAAGTAGCCCTCGAATCGCACATCAGCACCTTGCTTACTCCCAAACAACAGGTCGCCATGAGGAGAGGGTGTTAGGACAAGTGCAAGCCACGAAAATACCAAGCAGCTTCCTTAATGAGTGCTCACCGGCTCCTTTACCAAGATGGCATCTTGTGCTAAACCTGCGATAAACTAGCGATTCAGGTTATAACCCCACCTTAGCCGCACTGGAGGAAATTTAGTGTCTGAAAGTGCTGCTGAAAATCACTCCCCTGATCACTTGTTCAACCCAACAACTACAAAATGATGCAGGCAGCAGTTATTGCAATTGGGTACAACAAATGTAATAATCAATCAGAACCACAAACATGTAAGTGCCTAGACAATTGGGCAAATCGAACAAAACAAAATAGAAGGTATTTCAACAAAGACTTATTACCTTTAGAGTATCAGCTCGGCGGACAACAGTGGCAGAAAGGAACATCACTTTGCACCTGGATAGAAGGGACTGTTCCCTATAGTCAATAAAGCTACCCTGTCAGTATACTTGATCCAGGGTACCAGGAAGAAGAATGTGATGGTATCATGTCAACCAACTTAAAACAGCGGGTTGACAATTATGTTTAAGACTGAGATAGTAACAAGCGCTGTGCTTGGTTATTACCAAATTAGAAAAGGAGATTCAACAGCATCTACTGCTGGGGCTGATATCTGACCTGGGGTGGGACCACAGCCAATGACTCGAGTATATTACATCAAGGTTGATGGAGATGAATTTCAGAGAGGAACCAACACATGTGGATGAGCCACAATCAGGTCTACATAATGGGAACAGAAAGCTTATGAACTCTGCACTGAATGAAACCAAAGTGATAACATACCAGATCCTGAAAGCCCGTATTCAATGTTTTTATGTTTGTTGAGACCCGACTCTTGCAGAGGCAATGTGTACACATTTCTGGTCAAGAAATAACAACACCACAGATAGAATTAAACTTGGGAGAATGAGAAAAGTTGGCAAGGAATTTTGGGTGGACATTAGGAATAGCAGGAGTCAGAAAACACTGGTGGGAGTAGTTTATAGGCTCCCTAACTGTAGTTATATTATTGGACAGGTCATTAAACAGGAAATTTTTGGAGCATGTACAAAAGGTAATGTATTAATTGTTGGCGACTTTAATCTGTATATAGACTGGAACAATCAAATTGGCAACAGCGGTCCAGAAGATGAATTTGTAGAATGCTTTCATGACAGTTTCTTGGAGCAATACAAGGGATAAACTAGGGATAAAGCCATCTTATATCTTGTATTGTGTCATAAAGCAAGGTTAATAAGCAATGTCATAGTACAAGATCCACTGGGGAATAGTGGTCATAATACCATTGAATTTCATTTTAAATTTGAAAGTGACTCATTTCAATCACAAACAAGGATCTTAAACTTAAACAAAGTCAATTATGAAGGTATGAGGGGAGAACTGGCTAAGGTTAATTGGGTAAATAGACTGGAAGGTATGGTGGTAAATGAACAGTGGGGAACATTTAATTAACAATTCAAAGGGTTCAACAAAAGTAGATTCCGTTCAAAAACAAAAACGCATCAAGAAACACCCATCCGTGGCTCACTCAGGAAGTTAAGGAGAGTATTCAACTAAAAGAAGAGGCTGACAATGTTGCAAAAAATAGTAGCAAGTCTGAGGATTGGGAGTGCTTTTGAAACCAGCAAAAGGTCACCAAAAAGTTGACAAAATGGGAAAAAATAGAATATGAGAGTAAACTAACTAGGAATATAAAAACAGATTGTAAGAGCTTTTATAAGTACATAAAAAGGAAGAGAGTAGCTAAAGTAGACATTGGTCCCTTAGAGGCAGAGACAGGGGAAATCATCATGGGGAATGAGGAAATGGCAGAGGCATTGAACATATATTTTGTGTCTGTCTTCACAGTAGAAGACACAAGTTCCATACCAGAAATAGGCAGTACCCGGGGGATAAAAAGAGTGAGGAAATTAAGGATATTGATATCAGCCGAGAAAAAGTATTGGAGAAACTTGAGGGACTAAAATCTGACAAGTCCCTGGGACCAGATGGCCTACATCCTAGGGTTCTAAAAGAGGTAGCTGCAGAGATAGTGGATGTGCTGGTTATGATTTTCCAGAATTCCTTAGATTCAGGAATGGTCCTGTCGGATGGGAAGTTGGCAAATGTTACACCGCTTTTCAAGAAAGGAGGGAGAGAGAAAACAGGGAACTACAGGCTAAGTTAGCCTATATCAGTCGTTAGGAAAATGCTGAAAACTATATTAAAGAAGTCTTAACACTGCACTTGGTAAAACATAGTAAGATTAGAACAATTGCTTGGTTTTACTAAAGGGAGATCCTGTTTGACAAATTTATTAGAGTTTTTTGGGGATGCAACGAGCAGGGTAGATAAAGGGGAGCCAGTAGGCATAGCATACCTGGATTTTCAAAAGGCTTTCATTAAGGTGCCACATAAAAGATTCATAGCCAAGTTAAGGGCTCATGGCGTTGGGGTAATATATTAGTGTGGATAGAGGATTGGTTAACAGACAGGAAGCAGAGAGTGGGCATAAATGGGGCATTTTCAAGTTGGCAGGCAGTGAATAGTGGGATGCCTCAAGGATCAGTGCTGGGGCCTCAGCTATTTACACACTATATTAATGACTTGGATGAAGAGACAGAGAGTAATGTATCTAAGTTTGCTGATGATACAAAACTCGGTGTAAAGGTAAGCTGTGGGTTGGAAATAGAGAGGCTGCAAAGGGATATAGACAGGTTAAGTGAGTGGGCAAGAAGATGGCAAATGGAGTATAATGTAGGGAAGTGTGAAGTTGTTCATTTTGGTCATAAAAGTAGAAAGCAGAATATTTTTACAAGGTGTGAAACTGGTAAGTGTCTATGTTCAGAGAGACTTGGGTGTACTCGTACAAGGAACGCATAAAGTTAACATGCAAGTGCAGCAGGCTATTAGGAAGGCAAATGGCATGTTGGCCTTTATTTCAAGGGGATTGGAGTACAGGAATAAAGAAGTCTCATTAAAATTGTACGGGGCTTTGGTGAGACCGTATCTGGAATACTGTGTGCAGTTTTGGTCTCCACATTTAAAAAAGGATATACTTTCATTGGAGGCAGTGCAGCAAAGATTTACTAAATTGATCCCTGAGATGAAGGGGTTGTCCCATGATGAGAAGCTGAGTAAATTGGGCCTATATTCTCTGGAATTTAGAAGAATGAGAGGTGATCGAATTGAGATATAGAATTGAGATTGTTCCCATTGGTCAGGGACTCTAGAACATGGAGACACAGTCTCAGGATAAGGGGCCAAACATTCAGGACTGAGATGAGGAGAAATTACTTCACTCAAAGGGTTGTGAATCTTTGAAATTCTCTATTCCAGAGGGTTGTGGATGCTCCAACATTGAATACAATTAAGGCTGGGATAGATAGATTTTTGGTCTTGCAGGGAATCAAGGGACATGGGGAGCGGGTAGAAAAATGGAATTGAAGCCCAAGATCAGCCATGATCATATTGAATGGCGGAGCAGGCTCGATGGGCCATATGGTCTATTTCTGCTCCTATTTCTTGTGAATTCCCATTAGGTGAAGTAGCACAGACAAGAAGAACACTGAAGTAATATATTCGCCCTGGTTTTGGGAGTGTAATGAGGGTTTTGTCACATGATTACTGAGGCTAGCAATCAATGGCTAGTTGAATGTCTTACCACCTGATAAATGCCCAACATGTACACTAATGTCCTTTAGGGAAGGCAATCTGCTATTATTAACCTGTCTGGCCTATATGAGTCTTAACCCTCCTCCAATATGGCTTGGTAAGCTACTCAGTTGTAACAATTATCTATGAAAAAGTCGAATAAGAATAAAGCCAGAGGAAGCACCGAGCAATGGATACGACAAAGGCACATCCAGCAACATGAACATACAAGTTCTTGTTTACTATAATCTGGGGATTTATGCCAAAATTGGGAGATCTGTCCCACAGACTAGTAAACCAACAGGCTCACATAGTCGTAATCATAAAATCATAGAAACATAGAAAATAGGAGCAGGAGTAGGCCATTCGACCCTTCGAGCCTGCTCCGCCATTCATTATGATCATGGCTGATCATCCAGCTCAGTAACCTGTTCCCGCCTTCGCCCCATACCCTTTGATCCCTTTAGACCCAAGAGCTATAATAGAAAACCCAAGAGCGATAATAGAAAACCCAAGAGCATAGAAGAGGAATGTTGTGTGATAGCTTACAGCCAGCATCCCAAATTCCTCCACCACCATCCCTGGGTATGTCTTCTCCCACAACAGGACAGACCGACCAGAGGTGGCAAAACAGTGGTATATAGTTGGCAGGGAGTGGCTCTGGAAGTTCTCAACATTGACTCTGGTTCCCACGACGTTCCATGACATCAGGTCAAACATGGTCAAGGCACCTCATTCTGAGTAACACCTACTTTCCTTCCTCAGCTGATGAGTCAGTACTACTTCACATTGAACACCACTCGGAAGAAGTACTGAGTGTAGCAAAGGCACAGAATGTACTTTGGATGGGGTCTTCAATGTCCATCACCAAATGTGCCATGGTAGTACCAATACTCACCCAGCTGTCTAAGTCATGAAGGGCGTAACTGCCAGACAGGGCCTGCGGCAGGTCGTGAGAGAACCAACACGAGGGAAAAACCTACTTGATCTTGTCTTCACCAATCTACCTGTTCAAGTTCTACCTTCCCATGACAATATTGAGAGGAGTGACCCCGCACAGTCCTAGTAGAGACTAAGTCCCGTCTTCACACTGTGGATACCCTCCGTTGTGTTGTTGGGCATACCACTGTGCTAAGTGGGATAGATTCAGAACAAATCTTGCAGCTCAGAGCTAGGCATCCATGAGGTGCTTTGGGCCATCAGCAGCAGCAGAATTTTATTACACCACAATCTGTAAGTTCATGGTTTGGCATATCCCTCACTCTAGCATTACCATCAAACTAGGGGATCCACCCTGATTCAAGGAGGAGTGCAGGACAGCATGCCAGGCGCAGTACCAGGCATACCTAAAAATGAGATGCCAACCTGGTGAAACTAAAATACAGGACTACCTGCATGCTAAAGAGTAAAACCACATGCTATAGACAAAGCCAAGCAATTCATCAGGACAAAGCTATGCAGTCCTGTCACATCCAGTTGTGAAATGTAATGGAAAATTGAACATTAATTGAATATTGTCATGCCCATGCAATCCGAAATTATGAGCTATAAAATGAGCTTATGAAGTAAACCCAAAATGGACATTTTTCTTGTAAACCAAGTGGAGTAAGAGGTCAGGTGACCCTTCCTTTCCTGCCAATACGCATAGAGCTACATCCTTTCTGTGGAAATGACTGATTCTCTCCAACTGAATGGGTTAACAATACTGTCACAGATGATTGACACCAAACTCAAATTCCAAAGGATGGGTGTGAAAAGCCTTACTTTATCAAGGTGAGATGAGGATGAATGGCACCCAGACTCCATTGTCTTACCATCAGCAACCATTTATGAGGACAATGGAAGGAAAAACTATGGTCACATGACAGAAACTAGGGGCTGAATTTTGTGGGAGGCATCCCGCCTCAAACTTAAAAACTTCAAAGGGATGGGTATTCCCACCTCCAAGAGCTGCCAGACAATCAGAGGGCTGGCAGCTCAGCGGTATTGGCAGCACCACCGGGAGCGGTGGCCACTGCCATTATTGCAGAAGCCTTGGATCCAGGCCCAGCAGTGGATCCTTGGTACAGAGGTAGGTGAGGCGGGGTGGCAGGGGCCAGTTCGGAAGGCCCTGGCAAGGGGGGTGGGGAGCTTCTCATTCAGTCTGGGGGGGGAGGGGCGGTTCCTGGGGGGGTAAAGTTGTTCCAGTAGGGGGCCTCCGGTGGCCACAAATTGCCCAAGGTGGAAAGATGCCCCCCCACCCCCAAGCCCGCAGCAAAAGTGCCTAATTTTAAATGGCATCCTCCACATGCGGCGGAGGCACCACCCACTACTGGTCGGTTCCCACCCAGCGGCGGTGGGACAAGGCCCTGAATTGGCCATGAAGAGGCCATTTAAGGGCCTCGATTGGTCTCTGGGCGGGTAGGCCATTGTCGGTCTAGCCTGCCCCTGAGAAGATTGCTGGGTGACAGAGAGGAGACAGGCCCTCCGCCCCACCACCACCACCCCCACCAGCCATCACAATTCTCCGTGCTCCCCACCTCCCCACCTTCGATCCCACCTCGGAGTGGCCTGTAAAATCCCAGCCTAGGTATCTGATAAGGAGCTTTAATCAAGGTATATTCTGGGAAGACAAAGAAGATCCATCTATGCCATCTATGGAGCAGGTAACATTTGCACCACACAAGTGCAAGGCATTAACCATCTCCAACAACAGAGAACGGGTGGGAAACTCAGGAGGAAGCCAAGATGGATCATCGGCTCAGTACTTCTGGCTGAAGATGGGTGCAAAATGCTTCAGCCTTGTCCTTTGCACTGAAGTGCTAGATGCCGCCATCATTGAGGATAGGGATATTGTTACGGACAGGTGAAAGATGATAGGGACGGTTCTTCCTTTCAACCTTTCGACTGACCAAAAACAGTATGTTTCTTTTTAAAAACAGTGTTTCTTAATCCTGAGTGCTTTTGTGATCAAGAACAGACAAATGACAGGTTTTCTTATAAGTTTAAAGAAAGATGAATGATTATTATCCGACACTTGAAATATATGCAACAACACCCACTCTCTCACTCATACAGATAGACACACACTCAAGAAAAGATAGAGACTATAAAGATAGCATGCATTAGATCTGACGATTTTAACAAGTTATCTGTTGAACTTGCTTTCCCCCGGGGTGAAGACTTGAAACGGTGCAGACCTGTAATCTTTTCCCTTGTTCACTGAAGAACTACTTGGGAGCTTCAGGAAGATGGATGCATTGTTGCAGACTGCTCTTGTTATATTCCAGCCAATGGTCAATGGCAAAGTCCTGGTATGATTTCTTAGGTCGGGAGATCAAGGCCAAACTTCAGTCACTGCTGACATGAGGTTCAAAGCTGGTAATCTTGGGTAGGGTTCTTCCTCTTCGATCATAACACTAGTCTTCAGCCAATTCTACTTACTCCATGTGATATGAAGAAATGGCCATACACACGGGGTTCAGCAATGATTATGGATCACAACAACATCCGTGCTGAAGACTTGTGCTCCAGAACCAGGGGCACTCATAGCCAATCTGTTCCAGTAGAGCTACAACACTCACATCCAGCTGACAAAGTGAAAAGTTTTTCAGGTATGTCCTGTCCACAACAAGCAGGACAAATCCAATCCGGATAATTACAATCAGCAAAGTGATGGAAGGTGTCATCAATGGGGCGGCACAGTGGTACAGTGGTTAGCACTGCAGCCTCACAGCTCCTGGGACCCGGGTTCGATTCTGGGTACTGCCTGTGCGGAGTTTGCAAGTTCTCCCTGTGACCGCGTGGGTTTTCGCCGGGTGCTCTGGTTTCCTCCCACCTCCAAAGACTTGCAGGTGATAGGTAAATTGGCTGTTGTAAATTGCCCTGAGTGTAGGTAGGTGGTAGGGAATATGGGATTACTGTAGGGTTAGTATAAATGGGTGGTTGTTGGTCGGCACAGACTCGGTGGGCCGAAGGGCCTGTTTCAGTGCTCTATCTCTAAATAAATAAATAAAAATCAAATAAATAGTGCTATCAAGCAGCACTAACCAACCAATAACCTGCTCATCAGTTCTCAGGTGTGGTTCTGTCAGGATCACTTAACTTGAGACTTCATTACAGCCTTGATCCAAACATGAACAAAAGAGATGAATTCCAGAGATGAGGTGAGAGTGAATTCCCCTTGACGTAAAGGCAGCATTTCACTGACCCTGGCATCAAGAAGTACGTAAAATTGAAATCAATGGGAAGCAGAGGGAAAACGTTCCACTCACTGAAGTCATACCTGGCACAAAGGAAGATAGTTGTGGTTTATCTCAGCCTCAACACATTGAAGCAGGAGTTTCTCAGGGTATCGTCCTAGGCCCAAATATCTTCATCTGCTTCATCAATGGCCTTCCCTCCATCATAATGTTAAAAGTGGGGATGTTCACTGATGATGGCACAGTGTTCAGTTCCATTCACAGCTCCTCAGATACTGAAGTAGACCGTGCCAGCATGCAGCAAGACCTGGACAACTTTCAGGTTTGGGTTGCTAGGTGGCAAGTAACATTTTCGCCATGCAAGTGCAAGGCATTAACCATCTCCAACAACAGAGAACCTAACCACCTTCCACCAAATTTTCAACAGCAATACCATCGCTAAATCCCCCACCATCAACATCCTGGAGGTCACCACTGATTGGAAACTTAACTGGACTAGCCACAGAAATCCTTTGACGTCAAGAGCAGGTCAGAGACTGCCTTTTCTATGGCAGGGTGCTCACCTCCTGACTCCCCAAAGCCTTTCCACCATCTACATAGCAAAAGTCAAGAGGGTGATGGAATGCTCTCCACCTGCCTGGATAAGTGCAGCTCCAACAACACTCAAGGAGTGCAACATCATCCAGGGGGCAGAGCAGCCTGTTGATTGTACCCCATCCACCAGTTTACACATTCACTCCCTCCATCACTGATGCACCACAGCTACAGTGTGTAGCATCTACAATATGAACTGCAGCTACTCACCAAGACTTCTTTAACAGCACATTCCAAATCTGTGATCTCTATCACCTAGAAGAACTAAGGCAGCAGGTGCATGGGGAAACCACCTGCACGTCCCCGTTCAAGTCACACACCATCTTGACTTGGAAATATATCATCTTTCCGTCATCGTCACTGTGTCAAATTTCGACATCTTCTACCCAACAGAACTGTGAGAGACCTACACCACACAGACCGTGGAGGTTCAAGAAGGTGGCTCATCACCACCTTCTCCATGGCAAGTAGAGATGGACAATAAATCTGGCCTTGCCAGAAAAGCTCATATCCCATGAACAAATGAAAAAAAAAATGGTCGAAAGTAGACAGAGTGGAGCCATTCAGGGTACGTACAATACCTCAATGCCTGTTAGATGGCCTTCGTCGGCCTTAACATTGTCAATTGTTATCAACTTATCAACTGATGCTTTGACAATTGATTTAAATGGAAGTTAGACCTAATTCGAGACAAACCTGGAGACATAGTCTGTGGAAGAGAATGGCTGGTTAAAACTAGACAGAGTGGAGCCAGTGATTTACAGCTTGATAGGAGAATATTCATACACCACACAATATAAGGAAAAGGCTTTAAGTGTAAGAGCACGAACAGAATTAAACACAGCAGAGTTTTGAACAGGACAGTCCATGCTGCACTGTTGACAAAGGTTTGGGTAGTACCACCCTTGAACACTTTAAGCAGAACTTTTCTGCAGGCTTTGTGACCCTAACATTGGGACCAAATTGGGGTTCTGAGCCCCCACTTGCCAGCAATGAGACCAGTGGCACAATCTTCCCGAAAGGGGCCTCCTAAATGGCTGACTCTGCACTCCCGTTCAATTAAGGACAGTGGGTGGCTTCTCAATCAGAGAACTGGCAGCTTTAGCGTCTTGGCAGCCTCATGGGCACTGATGTGGCAGTACAGAGACTGCAAGAGCACCTCAACATGGAGGCACCCTTGAAAGTGTAAAATTAAATAAACAATTCTGAGGGACAAAGATAATCGTCCCCTTAGAGCGGAGGAGAGTACCCTGGGGTGTATTGTTTGCATCTTTTCCTGCCGGCAGCCCTATCAGTGGGGCATGGAGCCTTTGGTTGCATTGGAACATGGACTTGCCGTAGGGAGGCCACCTCCATTGAGCTGGCCGACTCCGCACATGGCGGGGGCCCCTCCGCTGCCAGCAAAATGATGGCTGTCATGATTGTATGTGTGGGCTTGAGTGTTAGAGAATGCATGGTGCTTGGAAGGAAAACTGAAAGTAGCTTTGTGCGTTGGGGAAAACACCTGACCTGCGGGTTGTTGTAAGGTCAGATAAGCTTATGCTACTGTAGTGAGAATGGTGATCAGAACTCCACAGAAGTCTATAATAAAACACTTGTTAAATCTTTGTTCAAGTTAAAGCTGTGATTTCAAGTGTGATTCATGTCAGCTTGAGATTGGCAACGAGGCAAATTCAGAGATATTTAGGATTGTGTCATGGCATTTGCTGGAGCTGATATGTCTGCAGTCCAGAAAATTGAGACATTTGATCTGACGGGTGATGCCAGTTCTTTCAGTGTAAAATAGAAAGCATGGCTGGAGGAGTTTGAAGCGAATGCTGACAGTCGGAGTTTGTTTTGGGACAGGGTGACGAAGGTGCAGAAAGCACAGCGACGGGCCTTATTGCTGTTTAATGTGGGTGCATCAGTGAAGGAGACTTTCAAGATGTCGCCTGACACGGGAGAAAAGGCAGATTATGAACAAGCAGTTAAAGCTTTAAAGGACCATTATGTGGTGACGCAAGATGCCACAGTCCAAAGGCATGTTTTCTGTCAAATGAGACAGAAGGAGGGGGAAACAGTAGCTCAATTTGTGACTGGTTTGAGGCAGGGTCAGATGGATGCAATTATGTTGTGATGGATTTGAATAACCAGATCATGGGCAGGTGGTCGAACAATGCAAGTCAGATAAGTTGAGACGCAGGCTGCTGGAAAGAGGAGATGCCTTAATGTTGGATGACACTTTGAGGATAGCGGCTACATTGGAAGCAGTGGATGGGCAAGTTCACAGCATGAAATTTAGTCCCATTTCTGCCATCAGCATGACAAAATCTGAGGTTAATCGAGTGACACAACAGAATCCAAGTATGCATAAATGTAAACAGCAAAAGTCTGAGAGACAGTGTTTCAGATGTGGCAGCTTGGGACACTGTGGAAGAGATGATTGCTGTCCTGCCAAGGGAAAGGTATGCCGAAAATGTGGGGGCAGAGACCATTTTGCCAAGAAGTACAGAAGCAAAGCTGAACAGATTGACAAGCCTGGCAAACCATGTAATGGAAAGAGAGATGAAAGTAATACAACTGTGAGACGAGTTGAAGAAGATGCAGTGAGTGAGGACGTGAATAGCAATTGTAGATACATGTTTTCTGTCAATGGAAGCAATCATGAGAAAGTTCCAGTGATTGTAGGGGGTGTTGAAGTGAGCATTATTATATATCCAGGCAGTGTCAGTAATGTCATCAGCAGAGCACTATAGGAGGAACTGAAGACAAAGAGAATCAAGTGCACATTGTGAAAATATGTCAAACAGCTTTATCCTTACACATCTAAAACCCTACTTCAAACTGTTGGATGCTTCACAACGAGTGTAAGAGCTGGAGATCAGAGTGAGGAGGCAGAATTCATAGTGATTGAGTAGAGAAAGTGGCCAAGCCTTGGGGTGTTGCACATCGGATTGCAAGTGAATTCTGTGAAATCCTATGTGGATCTTCGAGAGGAGTTTGGACCAGTGTTTCAAGGAATTGGTAAGTTATGCAACTGCCAAGTGATATTAAAAATTGATGAAAACATGAAACCTGTAGTTCAACCTGTATATAGTACACCTTTTGGTCTGAGAAGGAAAGTTGAGGCAAAGGGCAAGAAACTGGTTGAGCAAGATATTATGGAGCCAATTCAGGGACAAACACACAGATCTTCACTAACGAAGGAGGCTGAATCATTTGTGTGGTTTGTGACAGGTCATGCTATACCCAGAACAATGACAACTAGAAAGAATGAAAGAGAGTCAAAGATCCAGAATTAAATGACATCAGACAGAGAATCCAAGCTAGAAATTGTGAGAATTTCCCATTCAGAGCATACATTATTATACGAGATGAACTGTACACAATTGGGAAGTTTATTCTCAGAGGTAACAGACTTATAGTGCCATAAAAGCTTAGGCCTAGGCTAGTGATGCTAGCTCATGACGGTCACTTGGGAGTGGTTGGTACTAAGCAAAAGTTACAAGCCAAATTATGATGGCCAGGGATACAGAAAGATGTGGAACAGTTTGTCAAAGCATGTCATGGATGTCAACTTGTCAGTAGATCCAATCCACCAGAACAAGTATGCAGTACATTGTTACCGGCTGGACCCTGGGAGGATGTAGCAGTTGACTCCTTAGGTCCATTTCCATCAGGAGAGTCCATACTGGTAGTGATTGACTATTACAGCTGTTATTATGAGTATGTGGTAATGAAGTTTACAATGGCAGAGAAAACAATATTTGCATTGACTGAAATATTTGCAAGGCAGGGTGTACTAGTCACTTTGTATTTGGACAATGTGCCACAATTTATTTCACAGACCTTTGCAGATTACATGCAAGCCACAGGCATTCACCATCACAGAGTAACACCTAAATGGCCACAGGCAAATGGGGAACTGGAAAGACAAAACCAATCCTTAGAGAAATGAATGAGGATTGCTTAGGCTGATGGTAAAGACTGGAAGGAGATGTTGTCATATGTGGCCATGTATAGGGCAATGAAAAAGAGCCAAGCTGAGTTATTACTTGGATGCAAAATATGCAGCAAGATACCAGAACAGAGGGACATTAGAGTTGATCAGGAGGGCCAAGATCTTGATGCTGAGAAAAAGGGTGCTGCAAACTTTTATGCAGACCACAGAAGGAAAGCTAGACAGTCTGATGTGATGGGTAGAAGCTAAGAGATAGCTTTCGCTGGTCGAGGATAATGGGCCAATCATCAAGACTGAGATGAGGAGAAATTACTACAAAGGGTTGTGAATCTTTGGAATTCTCTAACCCAGAGGGTTGTGGATGCTCCATCATTGAATGCATTTAAGGTTGGGAATCAAGGGATATGGGGAGTGAGCAGGAAAGTGGAATTGAAGCCCAAGATCAGCCATGATTGTATTGAATGGTGGAGCAGGCTTGATGGGCCATATGGTCTATTTCTGCTCCTATTTCTTGTGTTCTTGTCTTCTTGTATGCCAGATGATGAAGTATTGCTGAGATGGGAGAGTCAGAGTAAGATGGATACACCATATTATCCCAAGCCATACACTGTTATTGCCAAGAAAGGAAACAGTATGACTGTGCAATCATCAGAAGGAGTACTGCATGACAGAAATTTTTTCATGCGTTAAAAAGTGTCATGGTGACTAAGACCACAAAGATAGCAGATGAACCAGATGTAGGAGCTGAGGCGAAGCTGACATCCAGCAATTCAGATGTTCAAGCCAGTGATGCTGTTGATAGGCAGACAATTTGCTGTCCAGAGGGAGAAGCATCAACTTCAGAGGGGCTGACGACATTTCCTAATCCGGACATGGTGACCAGAGTTCCTGAGACACCAGGAAGATCACGGCGCTAGAGCAGACCACCAAAATGATATGAATATTATGTGTTGTGATTATGTTCAAAAATCATGGACATGTTTTGGTCTGATAAGGGAGGAATGCTATGAATGTATGTATGGGTTTGGGTATTAGAGGATATATGGTACTTGGAAGAGAAACTGAAAGTAGCTTCATGCATTGGGGAAACACCAGACCTGGAGATTGTTGGAAGGTCAGATAAACTTATGCTGCTGTAGTGAGAACATTGACCAGAAATCTACAGAAGTCTTTAACGAGACATTTGTTAAATCTTTGTAAAAGTTAAAGCTGTGATTTCAAGTGTGATCATTTCAGCTTGAGATGTGACACTGGCAAGTTCACAAAATCACCCTATTTGGAGCCTTAACAATGTTAATGGGCATCCCAGCTCTGTGGAGCAGGCAGCCAATCTGGTTCCTCTCCCGTCTCCAAGAAAGTTCCACACCAGTCTCGATATGGCTGCCCCATTAACCCAGCCCCCCATCTCCAAGCCTGGGGCCCGGAAAATTCAGCCTTGTGTGTATGATTGATTCTGCCAAGTGTCACAATACAGCTTTGTTATACCCAGTTGAGATTGCAAAGCCAAATCGTTAAGAGGGTAATCTAGGGCAAAGCATCCCTGACAAGAGGAAACCCTTCAACAATATTTCCTGAAGTAAGGAATAACACAACACAGTTAATGACAGTTATCACAAAAAAGCCCAAATTAGTGCAAATAAAGGCCATCGAATGTTCTCGTGCTTTCTTCAGGAGGTGAATGAAAAATGTTTAATGTCATTTGTTGCCTCAAGGAAATGAATAGGTTAGCCAATGTTTATTGCAAATGATGATAAAGGCCTATGGAAAGGAATGGGCTCAATTAGCTGGATGATACTTTCTTAAAATGTGATCTTACAATTTCTTTACATGTAGCTTTCATGAAAAGGCCTGGCATTTTGCATACAACATGCTGGATCCATCCATCTGAATAGCTGTCTGAATGAAAAACTGAAATAAAGAAAAATAACATTTGTTGTTATGTATTCTCTTATTTTCAATGTTATGGTCAAAATTTATTTTGCCATAATTATCGTTGTCTCAGAAATACAATCAAAAATAAAAGGAAATCAGTTCTGATGATAGCACATTTATTATGTTTAGGAATATTTCAACATGACAACATTTAATTTTCAACAAGGGATTAGAAATCCCTCATACGTCTGAAAGATCCGACAGTTGAGTTGTAGCCGCCCCAGTCACTGTATCTCCTGTATTCACCGGGTCTCATGAAGTACTGTCGGCCTCTGTAGTTGGGATGTTCATAGAAGATCCAGTAACCGTCCATCACATGGCAGGAGTGAATGTCACGATAACGGAAGCGATCATATACAGATGGACAGTCATCCATAAATTCCATCATCTGTCCTCCAAAGTCAGGCCTCTCGTAAATCCTCATTCTGTAGTTTCCATCTCGATACTGTAATAGAAGAATGCAGGTATAAATATGTTTATACAATGCTCAAAAAATTATTGTAAATGGATTTTGTTATGCATGTAATATTATCAGGGAATCCATCAACAATCTAGATGAAAATTCTCCACACAAAACATTAACCTGCCTTTTCTGTTTCCAGATGTTGACTATTGTGTATATCCGGCATTTTCTGTTTGGTTATCAGATATTCAGCAATCAAAATTTTACCATTTTATCAATATTATCAAGCAACCAATAAATGTTATTAACTGTTAAAATCTTTGAGCTGGAAGGTTTTGGTTTGAAGTCCCACTCCAGACAGACCTGGTGAATGGAAATGAGAATTCAGTCTCTGAATACTGATTTGGCATTCAGTGCGATACTTGCATTTGATTCTTTTGGGCCTCCTTATCTCGAGAGACAATGGATACGCGCCTGGAGGTGGTCAGTGGTTTGTGAAGCAGCGCCTGGAGTGGCTATAAAGGCCAATTCTGGAGTGACAGGCTCTTCCACAGGTGCTGCAGAGAAATTTGTTTGTTGGGGCTGTTGCACAGTTGGCTCTCCCCTTGCGCCTCTGTCTTTTTTCCTGCCAACTACTAAGTCTCTTCGACTCGCCACAATTTAGCCCTGTCTTTATGGCTGCCCGCCAGCTCTGGCGAATGCTGGCAACTGACTCCCACGACTTGTGATCAATGTCACACGATTTCATGTCGCGTTTGCAGACGTCTTTATAACGGAGACATGGACGGCCGGTGGGTCTGATACCAGTGGCGAGCTCGCTGTACATTTGATGGGAACATATTTACATATGAACGGGAATGGGCCATTTAGCTCCTCGAGCCTGGTCTGCCATTCAATGAGTTTATGGCTGATCTGTGACATAACTCCATATAATTGCCTTCACCTCATATCCTGAAATACCTTTGTTTAACTCCAGTAACAATTGATCTAGCATCAATTGCCATTTGTGGAAGAGAGTCCAAACTTCTACCAGTCTTTGCATGTAGAAGTGTTTTCTAGTTTTACTCAGTCCAGCTTTAACTATTGCACTATTTAGCCAACTCCCTAACCAGCAGAAATACATTCTCTCTAACTACCCTATCTACTCCTCGATCATGAGGTGTCAAACCCCCTAGCCAGTGCCTCCCAGTCTGGGTCAGGCTAATGATACAGCTACATAAAAGGCATTACAGAAACAATCCCAAGTGTCATCTGCTGGATGTTTCAGCAGTGGAAGACATGGGTTACCTCATGTGCCACCGGATATGGAAGACGAGAAGAAGATTGCTTATCATAGTTTCGTTTTGTAGTCACATTTCAAACATTGAAACCCATCTCAATTGTGAATCAATTTGCTTTTTCATCTGTTTCTCCAAGAGAGCTAGTTTGACCAGTATTGGATTCTTTATTCATTCTTTTCCTAGGACATATTTCACTGGCGGTTTGCTCAGAGATTGTCCTGATTGGTTGCCGTAATTTCTGTGGAAGATTGGCACCGATACCCCGCTGCCGCACACCGACCGGTGTATCCAGCGTTTCCACCGATTTTCATCACAGTTATCGCGATCATTCAGGACAACCCTGAGGAAATGTTACATTGTAGGCCAACAATTGCAGCTGACAACATAGATTTCAAATTAAAATTTTGCTTAATGATTAAGGAAATCCATTAAAGTGGGAATGATAAACTTTTGGAATTTTTGATTTATTAATTAAATAATAGATAAACAGACCATTACAAATATAATACAGTGAACAAGTTCATTTATGCCTATAAGGACCGTGAATTCATTACTCACATATGGGTAGCTGCGACATGACCTGATGCTGTCATTGAATCCCATCCAGCGCTGGTAGTCAGGATATTCTCCCCTGCTCAGAACATACTGGTATCCCATGTAATTGGGTTTCTCATACAGCACCCACCAGTCACTGTCAACACGGATGGAGTTACAGCGGCTGAAGTAAGGGGACAGGTCAGCACACTCACTACTGCACTCATAGTGCCGACCCTGGAAATTCCTGTCCTCGTAAAAGATAATCTGTAGGGAAAGCAAATTTGATGAAATATTTCTATTTTCCAATGCATTGTGAATAAAATGTGAAAAATATGAGAGGTAACCTTACCTTTCCCATTTTGAATTCTCAGTTGGAAAAGCAAAAGCCTGGATGTATGATTGCTCCGGATGCTCAGTATTTATATGTTTGACTGAGAGGCCATTGCAGAGACTACCTTTGTTATTTCATCAATCCCAAGCACACATCAGCAAAAAAAAAACACGAATTAAAATGTGTCACAGATATTTCAGCAAAGCACCTTTATTCAAAGCAGTAGATTCCTATTGTTCTTTCTGTTCTGCTTTCATGTCATTTTGATTGTCCTGTAGGAAAAAAGAAACAAAGGATGAGAGGCCAGAGCTATTCCCAAAGTAGAATATACAAAAAACATTGAACTGTGAACTCCGCTGAGCTGTCGTAACCTGGATATTATTGTTTTGTTTATTAGTTATTTTGAATACAAGTATGGAGTAGGTGAATACTTGTCACTTTGACACAACTATTTTGATGTTTTAGGGTTTCATAATCAGCAGACTATTATATCGTAATTCACCATCACCTCTCTCGACCCTTCCAATGCCTTTGGTTTTTCACACTGCTTGATGATTCCAGTGCACTCCTGGCTCCTTCCCACCTCCCACCCTTCGTAAACATCAACTCGTAGAACCAATGAAAAATTATTGCACCGAAGGAGGCCATTCAGCCTGTTGTGTCCATGCTGGCCGAAAAAAACCCAAAAACTAGCCACCCAATCTAATCCCACCTTTCAACACCTGGTCCTTAGCCTTGCCGGTTATAGCACTTCAGGTGCATGTTCAGGTACCTTTTAAAAGAATTGAGGGTTTCTGCCTCCACCACCATTCCTGGCAGTGAATTCCAGAAACCCACCACCCTCTGGGTGAAAAGGTTTTTCCCCCTGTCCCCTCTAATCCTTCTACCAATCATCATAAATCCGTGCCCCCTGGTAATTGATCCCTCCGAGTCCTTCCTGACTACTCTATCTAGGCCCCTCATAATTTTGTACAGCTCATCTAAAGCCCTGCTTCCCATTCCCTAATTCACACCAAGTCCCATTTACCCATCACCCATGTGCTTAGCTTCCAGTCCATGTCTTTGCCCCTCCATATGTTACAACTCAGATAGCCATGCGGTGAATGATAAAACTGGAACTTTGTCTTTATGGACTTACAATCTTTGATTTAGGGAGACATATATATCATGCATCTGCAAACCAATAATCACAGTTTCAGCCTATAATTATGAGCACAGGTGAGTTCCCAATTAATGCCCACCACCTGAATACAAATGAACACCCAATTAATATATTATTAACACTTATCTCTATAACCTCTGCAGCCCTACAAATATCCAAGATCTCGAAATCCTCCAATTTTGGCTGCTTCTTCATACTTGATTTTAATCACTCCATCATTGGGAGCTGGGCCTTCAGTAGCTTAGGCCATAAGCTCTGGAATTCCCTCCCTAAACCACTCCACCTCTCTACCTCCCTCTCCTCCTTTAAGACACCCTGTAAAAGCTATCTCTTGGACCAAGCTTTTGGTCACCTGTCCTAATATTACTTATGTGGCTTGATGTCGAATTCTGTTTGACAGCATTTCTGTGAAGCACCTTGTAATGTTACTATGTTAAAGGTACTATATAAATGCGCCAGCTCTGCCATGGGGGTTAAAAAATGCAGGCCCACCTCTCTATCCAGTTAGTTCCTGTTCTCTCTGAATGTGCATGACCTTGTCTTGCAGGAGAGTGGGAAGTAAGTCAGTAAGTATTGTACAATTTATTTGGGTGATGTGGCTGTCATTGCTGAATAGCTACCAGTATGTGGAAGCTGGAGTTGTGTTTTTCAGGCTTGTAACAGTGCTAAGTGTGTGAGGGTGAGGTGAAGCATATAAGTGTTGAGTCCTGATTGATAGAGATTGTTGGCAAGTGAATGTTGGTGCTGGTGAATTGAACAGATGCTTGTGCTGCAGTTGGTATGATACGGAATTTGAAGATGCATTCTCTTATCTTCATTACTCATGTAGATCATTAAACTTCTGTCTTTGCTGCCCTGTTTTTGGAGCTATACTCATAGCACGGACCTCCACAGCTATCTCTTTCCACTGCCTTCTCTGTAAATTCCTGGGATGCCTCCTGCCTCTCTGAGGATACAGTACACCTCTTCAACCAAGATTTCCAGTGCAGCATCTGAAAATCTTGGTGCCCATTCTTTGTCATGGTCAGCCATTCTTCGCTCTTTTCCAGGTCTGATTCACTTGTCGAACAACTGCCAACACCTATTCAAGCCGAAAGGCAGCTCCCTTTAAGAGGTGCAGGCAACTTGAAGCAGCACAGGCTAAATTTAATTACGACTAGACACTCATGATATTGACCCCCCCCCCTGCTGATGCAATCAGTCAATGAATGGCGTTGACAGTGCTGGCTGCACACAACAATGACTATAATTAGCAAGCAGCACAAAGTTGGTGTGCTGTCTACATTACACCAAGTGATGGCAGGTTATCACACATTGTGATCCCTGTGCCCATTTGCAGAGGCTAACCAATTTAACCCCCATGAATCTCCTTCTTAAATATTTTTAAATTCTTCCTTAATTCACAACCTGCAGTAATGAGACTCTACACTGTTAACTGTTTACATTTTAGGCAAGAGACTTTGATTAGCAGTCATTAACAGTTATTGTGTAATTTAAAGGGTACTTACTCTGTTAAGTACATGCCGTAACATTCTGTGGTGAGTTTACCAATTAATGGCCAAACTCAGCAACTTCAGAAAAAGCACATGGAGGTTAAGGGGGAAATGCTGTTTTCGCGATGGTAGCATGGAGTGGTGCAAATCAGCGAGTAACACATAGCGATTCACAATTCATGAACTAACTCTTCCTCACCACAAATTGTTGTCCAATTTGTCTGACTGTAGCATTCAGATGCTGTTTTTTTTCCAGCCAAACACAGGCCTACAATTTTGAGTTATTTCTTCCTTCTTAGCTCTCCCTCCTTTTGCAGAAAGCATGGCCTTTTCTCAGTATTTCACCACAGCAATGCAACCTGGATTGAGAAGAATAGAGGATTGTGGCTTCAAAAGAAATAACATGTATCAATGTCCTAACATGCTTTGCTGTTCTGTACTGTGCTCACTGCCTCAGCCTTTACCCAGACACATGTTATGCGAGAGTCAAAGACCAATGAGGCAGCGGCTGTATGCACAGCTATCTGTGAAAACAAGGAAATAGTTATTGTTATTGCTTTCTTCAGCAATAAGGTACCAAACAACTTTAAGCTGAATGGTAGTTAAATAGTGGGTTCTTTATTGTTAAGTAACAAGTTTACAAAAGAGCTCTATCATACATGGGTGACTATGTGCCTAACATGACTCCAACTGCCCGATCACATGTTGGCTGACATCACTTCCTGTGATGCTGTGTGACGTACTCAAACTGTTAAAGTGATATCACAACATGCCCCTTCTTCAAAAAGAAGTACACAAAAGATAAACTATGTACATAATGAAACAGAGCAGTTTTGAACAATATTTGCATATGCATTGACTCTTATGTCCTTTAATTAAGTGTCTCTGAAATGTACAGGTGGTCTACTGACTCAACCTGATCTTGTCACTGTGTAGCTTGTTTGAGAACTAGATTTGTCAACTTTTTTCTCTTGACCTGTGTGTGAGTTTTGATAGTCATCTTGTGCTTGAGCATTACACTTGTCACTTTTCTTCTCTACATTCTGTGAATTCGAATGTGAATGTTATTCTCAAAGCAATAGGGTTGTTAGACTGGCACAATGTTGTTAGCTAGTTCCTTCAGCTGACATCTGTCTCTTATTAATACTGCTCCATTAGGGTGGTTACTTCATCCAACCTTGCCGTGTTGCAGATTTTGAATACTTTCACAGGGAGGCATGCCTTCTCTTGCGGATGGATCCCTCTGACCTTCTGTCCAATCTGTAACGGTGGTAGTTCCTTGCCCGCATGTTTACCGTCTGCCGCTTTCATTTTTTCTTGTTTTGCCAACAGTTGGTCCTGTATTAACGAAGATTTCATGAAATGATGACTTGGAAGAATTGTCTTCCAAATACAATTTCCACAGGTGTTGGTGATCCCGTGCCAATTGGCATTGCCCTTAAGTGTAACATGGCTACATGCAGATTTTGTTTCATTTCTCAACCATTCACAATCAATGACTTGACTGTGCATACCATTCTTTCAGTTAGGCCATTCGGCCTAGGATAATGCATTAACAATGGAAAATAGTTCACAGCCCATCACCTACATATGTCTTCGAATGGTTTGGCAGTGTATTTTGGGCCATTGTCCAACACTATCGCCTCCAGGGGACCAAATAAACTGAAGATTGCACTGATAGCATTAGCAACTGATGTTCTTGATGTATCCCTTAATTGACGGATTATGGGGAACTTGAAGAAGTAGTCAGTAATCAACAGAAAATTGTCATTATTAACAGAGAAGAGGTCAGTGGCTATCTTTGACTAAGGATGTGACAGAACTTCGTGAGGATGGAGTGGCTCTTTTGTTGGTTTGGTTGAAGCCCTTGGCTTGCATCACATAACTGTACTACTTGCTCAATGTCACTGTAAATTCCTGGCCAGTAGACAGTTTCATGTTCAAGTCTTCTGGACTTCTCAACACCCTTATGACCTTGGTGAAACTGTGAAAGAATGTCAAGATGAAGCGTTTGTGGAATTAACACTTGTTTTCTTTTGAAGATAACACCAGTAGATACCCCAAACTCATCTCAATATGGCCAAAAAAATTTGAGTTCTGTAGGAACTTCTTGTATTGTGTCAGGCCATCCTTTGGCAATGAGTTGTCATAATTCCTTCACAACTGGCACCATGTGCAGGGAATGATGGAAGGATTTGGTAGACAGATTCAATCAATAATATTGCTGAAAACAGAAACATTTTGTCGAAACTTTTTATCTTGCACTCATCAGGACAATTTGCAAGAATACCAAGGTAAAGGAAGCAACAAGTTTATACTACATGAGAAGAGAGTGCTGATTGGTGGGCAAGCGGACTCTGATTGATAGAGGCATTGCCATGGAGAATGCACCAGTTTATGGTGACTGACAGTTAACTGCCAAGCTTTGTTTGAAATTTAAACTAAGCAGCTTGACTCTGATTGGTCAAGGCATTGCCCTGGGGAATGAACCAGTGAATGGCTGTCACTTATTTTGTTTAGCTGAAACAGGCGCAATGTGTGTACATGTTCTTTCTGTCTGCAAAGAACAGGGCCCTGTGTATTAATATATGGAGCTTCCGGTATGCGCAAATGCGCCACACTGCGAGCCCTACTAACAATCTTAAATTGGTTGACAGCATAATTCTTAGCACACTGAGGATTATTTAGCAAATGTTGTCCAATCGCAGGATCACATCTAATGTTGGACACTGTGTTTTGAGTTTTTCAAGCATAAGCTGGTTGGGTACGGCCTGTACCTTGCCCAAAGCGAACAGCGGAAGGGACATGTTGTTTGATACAACTCGCCAGCCTTTGGGATGTATGGCTTATATACCTAATGTCATACTGGCATTGAAATTCATAAATCACATTATTCATTTGTGTGGTAGGAAGAAATATTTTTTGGCTTGACGGCAGCATCCTGTTAGTGGCAAACACCGTATGTGTTGCTACTGTATAGTAGAAGCATGTAACGGCCAGCTTCACCTGTTGCTCAAATTTTTGGCATACATTACCCTTCTTGGGTAATTGGAGGTGGACTGGGCACTTTTCAGGGCCGAAAATGGCAGCGTTAGGCCCATTCGTAAGTGTGCGTGATATATAGCGAGAAATGATCTGTTCAGGGTAGCCATTGTCATGCAGAATGCCTTTGATTCGCCCTATTTCAGCATCAAGCTTGCATGGTGAGCAAATGGCTTGGGCCCTATTTGTGAGGTTGCCAATAAGGCCAATCTTATAGCGCGTGGAAGATTACCAGTCTTATATCTGACCTCACAATAGACTTGCACCATAGTTAATAGACGTTGTAGTCGATGTTGCATGCTGATGGGTGGTTTCTGCCATATCATTGCCAATGGTTTGTGATACATCTCGACTATGAAATGCTTGCCAAAGAGATAAGTATGAAACTTGGTTATCCCAAATATCAGTGCCAGTGTTTCCCTTTCTATGTTGGAAAAGTTGGCCTGTGTGGGCAATTAATGTTTTGCAAGTTGCTGCAATGTATCTTGTAGATGGTACACACTGCTGCCATTGTGCACTGGTGGTGGAGGGAATAAATGTTTAAGATGGTACATGGGGTGCCACTCAAGTGGGCTGCTTTGTCCAGGATTGTGTCAAGCTTCCAGAGTGTTGTTGGAGCTGCACAAATCCAGGCAAGTGGAGAGTATTCCATCACACTCCTGACTTGTGCTATGTAGATGATGGACAGGTTTTGAGAAGTCAGGAGATGAGTTACTCACCACTGAAATTCCCAGCCTCTGACCTGCTCTTGTAGCCAGAATATTTTCAGGACAGGTGCAGTTAAGTGTCTGGTCAATGGAAACTCCCAGAAATGCATGCAGGTCCCATACAAATGAGAAGACCTCCTATTGACTGCGCAAACTCCAGCAAGATCAGCAGTGGATGGTGCTATTGGCCCATTCACAGCTTTTCTGGCAGTCTCCTGGCCCACACATTTTCTGCTTCTCCATTTATTCACTTTAATGATAATCATATAACTGAGATCATTGTGGTAAAATATTCTGCATGAGACTACCAGATACCAGCACTTTTTTGGACAATTTGTATGAGGATCTAAAAATAAGTGAATGAAACAAGATGACAATGTAATAGAGAGTATTTTATTATGTTGATAAATGATTCAACAAAATCAGTTCATGTTTTACAATGTAAGACTAGAAATCCCTCATACGTCTGAAAGATCCGACAGTTGAGTTGTCGCTGCCCCAGTCACTGTATCTCCTGTATTCACCGGGTCTCATGAAGTATTGTCGGCCTCTGTAGTTGGGATGTTCATAGAGGATCCAGTAACCGTCCATCACATGGCTGGAGTGAATGTCACGGTAACGGAAACGATCATAGACAGAAGGACAGTCATCCTGGAATTCCATCATCTGTCCTCCAAAGTCAGGCCTCTCGTAAATCTTCATTCTGTAGGAGCCTCCCCTGTACTGTAATAGAAATGAGATGACATTAGTGATAAAACTGCAAATATACATTTGGTATATGTAGAAAAAGATAAACATGGTAAAGGAAGGAATTTAACGGGGCCCAGATGATGACATCAACAATGAGAGCAAAGCTGAGATGATTTATTAACACCAGTTCAACATGTAAATTATGTATGAGGCTTGTTTTTTTTATCCGTTCAGGGGATGTGGACGTCGCTGGCTAGGCCAGCATTTATTGCCCATCTCTAATTGCCCTTGAGAAGGTGATGGTGAGCTGCTGTCTTGAGCCACTGCAGTCCTTGGGTGTAAGTACACCAACTGTGCTGTTAGGAAGGGAGTTCCAAAACCTTGACCCAGCGACAGTGGAGGAACGATGATATACTTCCAAGGCAGGATGCTGTGTGGCTTGGAGGGGAACTTGCAGGTGATGGTGTTCCCATGTATCTGCTGCCCTTGTCCTTCTAGGTGGTAGATGTCGCAGGTTTGGAAGGTGCTGCCGAAGGAGCCTTGGTGAGTTGCTGCAGTGCATCTTGTAGATGGTACACACTGCTGCCACTGTGCGTCGGTGGTGGAGGGAGTAACTGTTACCAGCAAGCTGCTTCTGTAATTTTATACTGAATCAGTAAACGGTCTGTAAGAATGTATATGGGATTGATATTAGTTAGTGCACACTGACAGTGGTTTATCAATATCAGTAAAAATCTAAATGCTCTTCTTGTTCCTAATGTGAAGAGACAGTTTCTCTGTGTGGGTCAGCTTTCTCTTTCCCATAATGTAGTAAACAATTACAGTAAGGTGAATGGGGTGAGTGAAAACTTGTCTGTCAGCATGTTGTAACCAATCATGTCTTAGTCTAGCTGTAGATGACATTATTACTTCCTACACTGTCAATGCACCAATTTGGCTTTCAGTTCTGAATATCTGATTAATTATGAACAAATGTATCCAATTATATCTCAGATATTCAAGACTTTTGCAATAGGCTGCCGTCATCTACACCCAGAACTTCCTTCCCAGTTCGTGCAACTATTGACGTAAGAACCAACCCATATAAATTAACTACAGATCCAAAATTACAAGGGCTGATAGTAACTTCTGGCAGTGTCACAAATGGGTGGTAGTGGATCAGTAATTCGGGCAGGATGTGTGACAGGCAGACAATCCACTACCTGTTAATCACCACTGCCGGAAGTTAAAATCAGTCCTGTGGAAACAGCTGATGACTCTTCACTGCTGATGCACATAAACTCAAATGTCACTGATCATTTTCTAAGTGTCACTTTGGGTAGAACCTCTAAGCCACCAAAGATAACTCACATGTGGGTAGGTGCGACATGACCTGATGCTGTCATTAAATCCCATCCAGCGCTGGTAGTCAGGATATTCTCCCCTGCTCAGAACATACTGGTATCCCATGTAATTGGGTCTCTCATACAGCACCCACCAGTCACTGTCAACACGGATGGAGTTACAACGGCTGAAGTAAGAGTGCAGGTCAGCACAGTCACTACTGCACTCATAGTGCCGACCCTGGAAGTTCCTGTCCTCGTAAAAGATAATCTGTGGAAAGATACATGTTTGTAAATTAATAATTTCTCAAACTAGGCAATACTGAATGTAGAATTCTAATACAATATATAAGCTCTGAGTATTCTTTACCTTTCCCATTTTGAGATCACAGTTAGCTTGTAACTGACTGAATGGTTCATTGCTTCACACAGCTTGGTATTTATATGCTGGCAGAAAGGCTTCGCTGAGCTGTACTTTTGTTATTTTAATGATTGCAATAGTTTGAAATCAGCAGAAAAGCAACAAAACACATGACACATACACTGATTGTAAAGAAAACCATTTTAAGGCACCTATATATCATTGATTGCATTTTGCCTTCATGTCATTTTAATTGTGTGAAAGAAGGTAACAATGCATTGGAGGCCATTGTGCTCCCTATACACTGCTTCCATTGAAATTCTCGAACAGCCGTCATTACACATTCAACCAGGTATATTTCCAGCAGTTCAGTGTAATGGCTGAAGTTTACTCCAAAACTGGTCAAGATGCAGGTGTACATATCCAGAATAAGCTGTATTAATTTCAGCGTTTTACGTAATAGACTGACATCTAACTGCCAGTGTATTTCGATTCCACATTGTGCTCCAAAGTCCATAGGCTTTTATCATTGCATGTATCTATTTGGAGACATTACTAGTGCGATGTTAGGGTGGTGTTTATTAACGGTGGTCTTTATTAACACTGGTTACAGTCCATGTTTAGCATCATATTTTAATCAGCAAATTTTTATTGCATACTACCTCTCATTTTGTTCTAACTTGTAGGTTAGCTGAAGTCATTATTAGAACAGTAAAAAGAATAATAGAAAGGCAGATGGTCGTGTGATCAAAGTCAATTTTAATTTGAATGTGCATACTGGGGGAGGGGATCTTGATTCTTTAGTGGGTACTAAATAAAAAGGAGAAAAGAGGCTTTGGGTTGACCCTGTTCAAGGGACACAGATCAACTGAAATCTAATACATTTTTGACATAATCACAAATTCAGTTACCGAAAATGGAATAAAAACAAAGGTCCTGGCAATTGGCAAGGACACAAAGAACAACAAAGGATGGCAAAACAGATAGAGCTACACAAAGTATGAAAAGAAAGTTGTAATGGATATTGTTACGATGACCACTCCTGTCAAAGCCCCCAATCAAAATATACGATTTTGATGGGACCAACGGACTGTTAATTCAATCCTGTCACTCCACAGATTGCCTGACATATCATAGAGTCATAAAGAGATAGAGCACTGAAACAGGCCCTTTGGCCCACTGGGTCTGTCCTGACCAACAACCACCCATTATCCTAATCTTACATTAATCCCATATTCCCTACCACATTCTCACCATTCTCCTACCACCTACCTACACTAGGGGCAATTTACAATGGCCAATTTACCTATCAACCTACAAATCTTTGGCTGTGGGAGGAAACCAGAGCACACAGTGGAAACTCACACGGTCACAGGGAGAACTTGCAAACTCCACACAGGCAGTACCCAGAACTGAACCTGGGTTGCTGGAGCGGTGAGGCTGCGGTGCTAACCAATGCGCCACCATATCATTTAAAACTTTCCAAATTAAAGAAAGACCCAGCCAAATGTACCAACTATTAACCCCCAAATGAGGCTAGCCAAACCAGGTGTCTTTAAATCAACAAATTAACTCTTTAATTAGAAGAACTAAATTCTTAAACACTATGAAGATATAAACAACATTTAAAATAGAAAAATTAGAGTCCTTACAAATTTACAGTCCAATGTTGCTTGAGGTCCTCAGGGAATGTTGCTTGAAGTCCTCAGGGAATGTTGCTTGAAGTCCTCACAGAATGTTGCTTTCTTTCTCTAGCGAATTTCAACAATTAACGACTTGCAAGCACTTACAAGAGAAGCAATCTGACTTTAGAGTTTTTGAGGGATAAAAGACTGTCACAGTCAAACTTTCCTTTCTTCAATTTAAATTACCAGAGATCTCTGTTTTGGCTTGACTTTTTTAGAATTTTGAGAGATAATAATTAAACAGACTAAAATCCTATTCCTTCTGTTTAAATGGCTGAGAGCTCTTTTTTCAAGTGCTAAACACCACAGCTGTCTATGTCTGTGTCCTCTGTCTGTGTGTTTTGTTAGAACAAACTGTTTTCAACTAAAAGCCAGTTCAAAACTGAATTGTAACAAATGTATCACATGAGACTCACTCCCAGTGGCTGTTTCCATGGTATCGAGAATGCACTCTTGGAATCGTAGTCTCCAAATGGCTGTTTCTAAGGCAACGAAAATGCACCTTCCTATAACTCCTCAGGCTTGCCGGCTCTTAAAGAAATACTGATCCCTTGCAAGCCATAAAGGCAAACTGCATATTCTGAAAAAAAACTACAGGACCATGACAACATCAAGATCAAAACAAATATGTTTTATAATTATTTTTGGAAAAAGAGGGTGGTAAGGAGCAATGTGAGCCCCTTGAATACTGATTGCCGTGATGTTGTCAATGTTAATAAGGAAATGGTGGACAAGCTGAATAATTATTTTGCATCAGTATTTATAGGAGAGCAGGGGTGTCCAACCTTATTGTCTGTGGGGCTACATTAAAATGTTTGTCTTACATAGGGGGCCAGTGAGACAATTTTGGAAAGATAAAGGCAATAAAAATTTATCTTACCATTAATCAAAACAATAGCCAATGTGCATTTTTGTGAAGAAGCTTTAAATTAAAAGATTAATTTATTGACTTATTTTCTCGTCACTATGTTGGGCAGTGATTTAGTGCAATAGCAGGCATTTGTTTGCTTGCACAAGTAGTCAATGTTTGCCCGCACACTTCTTGTAGCGATGCAGAGTATTCCAGATAGGTGTCCATCTGTCAGGAGTGATGTTGTTCACTCTCTCTTCCTCTCTCTCTCTCCCTGTGTCTCCCCCCTCTGTGTTCCTCCATCCCTGTGTTGTCCTTGTCCTGTGTGTTCCTTGATCTGTGTGTTCCTCCTCTCTCTGTCCCCCTTTTCTCTCTCTGTCCCCCCCCCCACCTGCCCCCGTCTCTCACTGCCCCGTCTCTCTCTGCCCCCTCTCTCTGCTCCCCTCTCTCTCTCTCTTGCTCTGTTCCCCCTCTCTGTCCCCCCTTTCTCTCTCTGTCCCTCCATCTGCCCCCTGTCTCTCACTGCCACCTCTCTCTCTCTGCTCCCCTCTTTCTCTTTTGCTCTGTTCCCTCCCTGTCTGTCTCTGTTCCCCCACCTCTCTCTCTCTGTCTCTGTTCCCCCTTTCTCTCTCCTCTCTGTTCCTCCTCTCTCTCTTTTCCCCACCCTCTCTCTCTGATGCCCCCCTCTCTTTCTCTGTTTCCCCCTCCCTCTCTTTCTCTGTTCCCCCTCTCTCTTTGTTCCCCCTCACTCCCTCTCTCTGTTCCCCCTCTCTCACTGTTCTCCCCTTCTCTCTCGGCTCCCTCTCTTTCTCTCAGTTCCCCCCTTCTCTCTGTTTGCCCCCCCTCTCTCTCTCTCTCTGACAGTTGCAGGGAGCAGGAGCCCTTAGCACAACAGCTTTGTGGTTGGGTAGTTTTTCTGAAAAAAATTCACGCTGTCAGTTTCACAGCTGACAGGTGCTGGGAGCGGGAACAGCTGTTTTCCAACTTCAAACAGATTTGGGTTATCCAGCAGCCTTTTATAAAAAGTTGGAATCTGCCAGTAAACCCCGAATCTGTCCGAAGTTGGGAAATCACTCTTCCTGATGTCAGCACCTGTTGGCTGTGAAACTGACAGTGCAAATCTTTTCAAAAAGCAACGCTCAAAGAAGAAGACATTGGAAAATTTCTCATCTCTGAAATACAGCTACAGGCCAGATAGGAACCTTTGCTGGGTCGGCCCGCTGTATGTTGGACAACCCTGTAGTACAGGAAGAGGTCAGCATGTCAGAAATCCTGCTGAGACTAATATTGGATCAATGACAGTGTCTCACCCAAATTAACTTAAGCAAAATAACAGTAATATGAAATGATGGCACTAAAGCATGACAAATCCCAGGAGCAGATGGTTCACTTCCCAAGATTTCAAAGAAGTAGGTGAGGCCATTGCAATTAGGGCCAGGCAATAAATGCTGACCTTGCCAGTGACACCCACATCCCATGAACTAATTTTTTAAAATGCCCTAATTTTAATCTTCTAAAGTTTTTTTCTTTTGTGTGAACCGTTCCTTTCAATTGGAACTTTCATATGTCACTTCACTATTTAAGAAAACTGACAGAGTGAAACCGGGGAATTATAGACCAGTTAGCTGAACACTTGTTGACAGTAAATTACTGGAGTCTATAATTAAGGGTAGGATGAGTGAACACTTTGAAATTTTCAACTGATCTGAGAGAGCCAGCATCGATTTGTAAAGTGTAGGTCATGCCTGACAAACCTGATTGAATCTTTTGAAGAGGTGATGAAAGTAATGGACAGTAGAATGTCTGTGAATTTTATTAGTATGGACTTCCAGAAGGCAGTTGATAAAGCCCTTCATGAGAGACTGCTGGCTAAAGTTGAAGTTCATGCAATTGAAGGCAAATTATTGACATCCTTAGGAAATTTGCTGAGTGGCAGGAGACTGAAATTTGGGATAATGGGCAGGTACTCTAATTGGCATGATGTGACTAGTGGTATCCCACAAGGATCTATGTTTGGACCTCAGATATTCACAGTATTTATTAGCAACTTAGATGATGAGATCGAAAACCACATATGCAAATTTACCATGACTAAAAGATAAGAGGCATTACAAGCAGTGTCGATGGAAGCATGAAATTCTGAAGTGATATGAATTAATTCAGTGAATTGGCAAAATTGCAGCAAATAGGTTTCAATGTAGGCAATATGAGACCATTCAGTTTGGATCTAAAAAGGATAGAACAGGGTACTTTGTAAATAGTGAAAAACTAGAAACAGCGGAGGTCCAAAGAAAATTGGGGATCCAGGTACATAGATCATTAAAATGTCATAAACAGGTACAGAAAATAATCAAAAAGGCTAATAGAATGATGGCCTTTATATCTAGAGGAATAGAATACAAGGGGACAGAAGTCATGCTTCAGCTATACAAAGCCTTGGTTAGATCCCACCTGGAGTACTGTGAACAATTCTGAGCACCTCACCTTAGGTAGAATATATTGGCCTCGGATGGAGGGTAGAGTGGGTTTACCAGAATGCTACCTGGATTCCAAGGGTTAAATTATGAGGAGAGATTATACAAACTGGGATTTTATTTCCTTGAATTTAGAAGGTTAAGTGGTGAGTTGATTGACATTTTCAAGATCTTAAGGGAAACAGATAGGCAAGATAGATAGAAAATATTTCCACTATATGGGGAGTCTGAGACCATGTGGCATAGTTTAAAAATTAGAGCCAAACATTTTAGAATTAAAATTAGCAAACAATTCTTCACAGAAAGGATTGTTGAAGTTTGGAAATATCTTTCGTAAACTAACTCTTGCTGGAGAAATCGTAAATTTTAAATCTGAGATTGATGGATTTATGTTAACCAATTAAGGGATAAAAGACAGAGGCATTTAGGGTTAGGTGGCAGAGCAGTCATGATTTCACTGAATGTTGGAACAGGCCAGAGGGGCTAAATGGCCTCCTCCCATTCTTATGATTCTCTATTGTTACGACCAAGGCGGGAGTGATGCGCTGTTAATTCAGTCCCACTACTCCACAGGTCACAGCATATCAGATGAAGTTTCCCACCTACCGAAGAACAACCAAATTAAACACTTTATTTTCCCCCCAGAATAAAGCACACCAAACCAGGTTTCTTTAGACAACAATATTAACATTTATTAAAAAAGAACTAATAGCTCTTAACTACTAACGCGATAGATCTATATATGAAAAATCCCTTATTTCCTTCACCCTCATGCACACGCACAAACATTTTAAAAAATGGTTAACTGGGGAAAAGGATTTTTGGTTTTCAGCTCTTTCTTAGGAATAGAAGGAATAATAAAAATAATTGAGTTTATTATGTTCTGGTAGGATGTTTTCGGTACGGTGAGGTGTCCCAGAGTTGAATAGTTGGATGCCATTCGAAGTGTCAACAGGCGAGGTTGATGAACAGTCGGTGATGGGTAGGCCTTCAAGGTAAATTGTCTGCAGCAGGCATCACACAGGTCTTTCAGCAGGAGTGAAGCAACCCATCTGCTTGGGTTTTTAAAAACAGCAGTCTAGCTTTCTTAAGATTTCAGGATCTTCCAAAACACAGGAGGCAGCAAGAACCACACTGGATGCAGAAATTCTTCAGAGACTGGAGGCAATAGGAATCGGCCACCTTTAAAATACAGGATTCATTTTTAAGAGATGCAAGTCTCCATTACAAAGAAAGGGAACACTTTTCTGGGTCTTCCTTTCTTGCTCCAGTCAAGTCAAAGCAAAGATTTCAAATGCCTGCCTTTCGTCCAATTCACAGGCTTTTAACATTCCTGAACATGGTCACATGTCCAGACACAGTGGGCTGAATTTTACCAGCCGGTAGACTTCGGGTGTCATGGCGGGGGGGCCATAAAATGCTTGTGGGAGCGGCCCACCACAACCCTCAACACCGAGAAGGCCCCATCATATTTTACCGTCAGTGGCGAGGCCTCAGTGCGGTCCCCCACTGCTCGGCAGTGGGACCTTCATTAAAATTGTAAAATCAATGCAAATAAATTACAATATATTGACCCTGTCCCGGCGGCCTTCCCACGCTGATATTACGGCTGCTGGCCACAACTCATGTGCCTTCAGAACTCCGTACGGGGTTCCAAGGCGAGACACAGATGGGGAAGGAGGAGGAGTGAAATTATTAGGGTAGGAGGGTGGGAAGGGGGAAACCTTTTCTATTGGTTGTGATGATGATAGGAAGGGGTTGTGGGACAAAGTTATAAAGTTCGGGGGGCAAAGTTGATTGTTAGGAATAAGAGATTTTCTGGTGTGTAAATAACATGAAATGACCATTGTGGGGGTGGGGGAGGGGCCTCGATCTGTTAATAAAGTTTTCCGTTTTACTTTGCCCAGAGTGTGACTTTAAGAATTTAATTTGTTCATTAGGGCTTGAAGCCATTTAAAAATGGCGCCGGCGCCTGCGCGGTGGTGTTGGATGCTGTTGCAGGGGACAGTGTGGCCGCACCCTCCACATCATCGGGGGTGGCCGCTCTGCCCCCTCCGTTTAAATGAGCCCCCGCGTGAAATATGACGGGATCTCAGCGGTGGCACTTCCGTGTCAGAAAGCCATCAAGTTCAAAACGCGCCACCACGATTTGCGGCGGGCTAATAAATTTCAGCCCAGTGTCTCCCCCTGTCACTCAAAAGCTGCTCTGAAGAAAGGTCAAACCCCTGTGGTTTCCTTGAAATTGCTGGCTTTCCTGTACTTGTACAAGTTCAACTTCCTTTCAAAGCACCGATAAAGTTTAACTTTTGTTGCGACGTCCTTTCAAAACATTACAGGAATTCCAACTATTTGCAGGTTAGTGTCCACTAAGCAAAAAAAAACCTTTTCTTAGTATTTTTAAACACACAGAATACTTTTGCGAGGAGCAGCCTTGATAGAACGGGGTGCGGAGCGGACTTTCAGCTGAGCAGTCAATTTCAGTAAGTTACAAGTTAATCCCTTTTTTGTTTCGGAGGACCGGGGACTGCTGGGTAGGGGAAAACTATTTATTTGGGCAGTTTTAAAATCTTTGTCTTTTGCGAGGAGCAGCCTTGATAGAACGGGGTGCGGAGCGGACTTTCAGCTGAGCAGTCAATTTCAGTAAGTTACAAGTTAATCCCTTTTTTGTTTGGGAGGACCGGGGACTGCTGGGTAGGGGAAAACTATTTATTTGGGCAGTTTTAAAATCTTTGTCTTTTGCGAGGAGCAGCCTTGATAGAACGGGGTGCGGAGCGGACTTTCAGCTGAGCAGTCAATTTCAGTAAGTTACAAATTAATCCCTTTTTTGTTTCGGAGGACCGGGGACTGCTGGGTAGGGGAAAACTATTTATTTGGGCAGTTTTAAAATCTTTGTCTTTTGCGAGGAGCAGCCTTGATAGAACGGGGTGCGGAGCGGACTTTCAGCTGAGCAGTCAATTTCAGTAAGTTACAAGTTAATCCCTTTTTTGTTTGGGAGGACCGGGGACTGCTTGGTAGGGGAAAACTATTTATTTGGGCAGTTTTAAAATCTTTGTCTTTTGCGAGGAGCAGCCTTGATAGAACGGGGTGCGGAGCGGACTTTCAGCTGAGCAGTCAATTTCAGTAAGTTACAAGTTAATCCCTTTTTTGTTTGGGAGGACCGGGGACTGCTGGGTAGGGGAAAACTATTTATTTGGGCAGTTTTAAAATCTTTGTCTTTTGCGAGGAGCAGCCTTGATAGAACGGGGTGTGGAGCGGACTTTCAGCTGAGCAGTCAATTTCAGTAAGTTACAAGTTAATCCCTTTTTTGTTTCGGAGGACCGGGGACTGCTGGGTAGGGGAAAACTATTTATTTGGGCAGTTTTAAAATCTTTGTCTTTTGCGAGGAGCAGCCTTGATAGAACGGGGTGCGGAGCGGACTTTCAGCTGAGCAGTCAATTTCAGTAAGTTACAAGTTAATCCCTTTTTTGTTTCGGAGGACCGGGGACTGCTGGGTAGGGGAAAACTATTTATTTGGGCAGTTTTAAAATCTTTGTCTTTTGCGAGGAGCAGCCTTGATAGAACGGGGTGCGGAGCGGACTTTCAGCTGAGCAGTCAATTTCAGTAAGTTACAAGTTAATCCCTTTTTTGTTTCGGAGGACCGGGGACTGCTGGGTAGGGGAAAACTATTTATTTGGGCAGTTTTAAAATCTTTGTCTTTTGCGAGGAGCAGCCTTGATAGAACGGGGTGCGGAGCGGACTTTCAGCTGAGCAGTCAATTTCAGTAAGTTACAAGTTAATCCCTTTTTTGTTTCGGAGGACCGGGGACTGCTGGGTAGGGGAAAACTATTTATTTGGGCAGTTTTAAAATCTTTGTCTTTTGCGAGGAGCAGCCTTGATAGAACGGGGTGCGGAGCGGACTTTCAGCTGAGCAGTCAATTTCAGTAAGTTACAAGTTAATCCCTTTTTTGTTTCGGAGGACCGGGGACTGCTGGGTAGGGGAAAACTATTTATTTGGGCAGTGGCAGTACCCGAGACACTACACGTGTAGTGTCTCCCACCCACCCTCCTCCTCTAACCAAAAAAAAAGGACTCTAGTGTGTTGATAAGGTAAGCTTTTTATTTAAAAAGTTCAGTCCGTCGGATTGCTAAGCGAACAAGTTTTGACTTTTTTTTTCGTTTGGTTTTTCAGTAGATTTATTGGGAATCTAGAATAGTGGGAATGGAGGTAAAGGCAGTTGTATGTTCCTCCTGCAGAATGTGGGAGGTAGGGGTCGCCAAGAGTGTCCCTGCTGACTGCATCTGCGGGAAGTGCACCCAACTCCAGCTCCTCGCAGACCGCGTTAGGGAACTGGAGCTGGAGCTGGATGAACTTCGGATCATTCGGGAGGCGGAGGGGATTATTGACAGGAGTTATAGGGAGGCAGTCACACCTCAGGTAAAAGAAGTAGGTAGATGGGTTACCGTCAGGGGAAGGAAAGGGAACCAGCAGGCAGTGCAGGGATCCCCTGTGGCCGTTTCCCTCAACAACAGGTATACCGTTTTGGATACTGTTGGGGGGGACGACTTACCAGGGGTAAGCAATGGGGTGCAGGTCTCTGGCACAGAGTCTGTCCCTGTTGCTCAGAAGGGAAAAGGGAAGAGGAGCAGAGCATTAGTCATTGGGGACTCCATAGATAGGGGAACAGATAGGAGGTTCTGTGGGAACGAGAGAGACTCACGGTTGGTGTGTTGCCTCCCAGGTGCCAGGGTACGTGATGTCTCCGATCGTGTTTTTGGGATCCTTAAGGGGGAGGGGGAGCACCCCCAAGTCGTGGTCCACATAGGCACCAACGACATAGGTAGGAAGAGAGATGGGGATTTAAGGCAGAAATTCAGGGAGCTAGGGTGGAAGCTTAGAGCGAGAACAACCAGAGTTGTTATCTCTGGGTTGTTGCCTGTGCCACGTGCTAGCGAAGAGAGGAATAGGGAGAGAGAGGAGTTGAACACGTGGCTGCAGGGATGGTGTAGGAGGGAGGGTTTTGGTTTCCTGGATAATTGGGGCTCTTTCTGGGGGAGGTGGGACCTCTACAAACAGGATGGTCTTCACCTGAACCAGAGGGGTACCAATATCCTGGGGGGGAGATTTGTTAGTGCTCTTCGGGGGGGTTTAAACTAAATCAGCAGGGGAATGGGAACCTAAATTGTAGTTCCAGTGTACAGGCTGTTGAGAGTAGTGAGGTAGGGGATAAGGTTACAGGGACGCAAGAGGGCACTGGCAAGCAAGAACTTGGTTTAAAGTGTGTCTACTTCAACGCCAGGAGCATCCGGAATAAGGTGGGTGAGCTTGCAGCATGGGTTGGTACCTGGGATCCTGATGTTGTGGCCATTTCGGAGACATGGGTAGAGCAGGGGCAGGAATGGATGTTGCAGGTTCCGGGATTTAGATGTTTCAGAAAGAACAGAGAAGAGGGTAAAAGAGGGGGGGGTGTGGCATTGTTAATCAAGGAAAGTATTACAGCGGCAGAAAGGACGTTTGAGGACTCGTCTACTGAGGTAGTATGGGCCGAGGTTAGAAACAGGAGAGGAGAGGTCACCCTGTTGGGAGTTTTCTATAGACCTCCGAATAGTTCCAGAGATGTAGAGGAAAGGATAGCGAAGATGATTCTCGACAGGAGCGAGAGTAACAGGGTAGTGGTTATGGGGGACTTTAACTTTCCAAATATTGACTGGAAATACTATAGTTCGAGTACTTTAGATGGGTCTGTTTTTGTCCAGTGTGTGCAGGAGGGTTTTCTGACACAGTATGTGGACAGGCCAACCAGGGGCGATGCCACATTGGATTTGGTACTGGGTAATGAACCCGGCCAGGTGTTCGATTTAGATGTAGGTGAGCACTTTGGCGATAGTGATCACAATTCGGTTAGGTTTACCTTAGCGATGGGCAGGGACAGGTATATACCGCAGGGCAAGAATTATAGCTGGGGGAAAGGAAATTATGACGCGATTAGGCAAGATTTAGGATGTGTAGGATGGGGAAGGAAACTGCAGGGGATGGGCACAAACGAAATGTGGAGCTTATTCAAGGAGCAGCTAATGCGTGTCCTTGATAAGTATGTACCTGTCAGGCAGGGAGGAAGTTGTCGAGCGAGGGAGCCGTGGTTTACTCAAGAAGTTGAAGCGCTTGTCAAGAGGAAGAGGGCGGCTTATGTTAGGATGAGACGTGAAGGCTCAGTTAGGGCGCTTGAGAGTTACAAGCTAGCCAGGAAGGATCTAAAGGGAGGGCTAAGAAGAGCAAGGAGAGGACACGAGAAGTCATTGGCGGATAGGATCAAAGAAAACCCTAAGGCTTTCTATAGGTATATCAGGAATAAAAGAATGATAAGAGTTAGAACAGGGCCAATCAAGGATAGTAGTGGGAAGTTGTGTGCGGAATCAGAGGAGATAGGGGAAGCGTTAAATGAATATTTTTCGTCAGTATTTACAGTAGAGAAAGAAAATGTTGCCGAGGAGATTACTGAGATACAGCCTACTAGGCTAGATGGGATTGAGATTCACAAGGAGGAGGTGTTAGCAATTTTGGAAAGAGTGAAAATAGATAAGTCCCCTGGGCCAGATGGGATTTATCCTAGGATTCTCTGGGAAGCCAGGGAGGAGATTGCAGAGCCGTTGTTGTTGATCTTTAAGTCGTCATTGTCGACAGGAGTAGTGCCGGAGGACTGGAGGATAGCAAATGTTGTCCCCTTGTTCAAGAAGGGGAGTAGAGACAGCCCTGGTAATTATAGACCTGTGAGCCTTACTTCGGTTGTGGGTAAAATGTTGGAAAAGGTTATAAGAGACAGGATTTATAATCATCTTGAAAAGAATAAGTTCATTTGCGATAGTCAGCACGGTTTTGTGAAAGGTAGGTCGTGCCTCACAAACCTTATTGAGTTTTTCGAGAAGGTGACCAAACAGGTGGATGAGGGTAAAGCCGTGGATGTGGTGTATATGGATTTCAGTAAGGCGTTTGATAAGGTTCCCCACGGTAGGCTATTGCAGAAAATACGGAAGTATGGGGTTGAAGGTGATTTAGAGCTTTGGATCAGAAATTGGCTAGCTGAAAGAAGACAGAGGGTGGTGGTTGATGGCAAATGTTCATCCTGGAGTTTAGTTACTAGTGGTGTACCACAAGGTTCTGTTTTGGGGCCACTGCTGTTTGTCATTTTTATAAACGACCTGGATGAGGGTGTAGAAGGGTGGGTTAGTAAATTTGCGGATGACACGAAGGTCGGTGGAGTTGTGGATAGTGTCGAAGGGTGTTGTCGGGTACAGAGGGACATAGATAGGCTGCAGAGCTGGGCTGAGAGATGGCAAATGGAGTTTAATGCGGAGAAGTGTGAGGTGATTCACTTTGGAAGGAGTAACAGCAATGCAGAGTACTGGGCTAATGGGAAGATTCTTGGTAGTGTAGATGAGCAGAGAGATCTTGGTATCCAGGTACATAAATCCCTGAAAGTTGCTACCCAGGTTAATAGGGCTGTTAAGAAGGCATATGGTGTGTTAGCCTTTATTAGTAGGGGGATCGAGTTTCAGAGCCACGGGGTCATGATGCAGCTGTACAAAACTCTGGTGAGGCCGCACCTGGAGTATTGCGTGCAGTTCTGGTCACCGCATTATAGGAAGGATGTCGAAGCTTTGGAAAGGGTGCAGAGGAGATTTACTAGGATGTTGCCTGGTATGGAAGGAAGGTCTTACGAGGAAAGGCTGAGGGACTTGGGGTTGTTTTCGTTAGAGAGAAGGAGGAGGAGAGGTGACTTAATAGAGACATACAAGATAATCAGAGGGTTAGATAGGGTGGATAGTGAGAGTCTTTTTCCTCGGATGAGGATGGCAAACACGAGGGGACATAGCTTTAAGTTGAGGGGTGAAAGATATAGGACAGATGTCAGAGGTAGTTTCTTTACGCAGAGAGTAGTAGGGGCGTGGAACGCCCTGCCTGCAACAGTAGTAGACTCGCCAACTTTAAGGGCATTTAAGTGGTCATTGGATAGACATATGGATGTAAATGGAATAGTGTAGGTCAGATGATCGGCGCAACATCGAGGGCCGAAGGGCCTGTACTGCGCTGTAATATTCTAATTCTAATTCTAAGTTTTCTCTTTAAAACCAAAACACTTGTAACACTATGTAATTTGCTTTTGAAGATTACTATTGAACCTGCTTCCCCCACCCTTTCAGGCATTGCATTCCATAACAAAACCGCATACAGTTCAGATTTTATTGCTTTCTACAGACAGAGAAGCAGACAACTCGCCAAAACAATGAAGGCTTATTAAGTCAGCTTCCTTAAAAATCTAGAGTTGATCATTCTTCCCAGAGTTGGTCAGCTTCATGAAGTTATCAGCTACATCAGTGCCTGCAAATCCAAAGATGCTGCAATGTCAGCATAGGCAGCTGTGAGAATTTCCCAATCTCACCAGTATCATGTAATGTCTTTCTTTAGGTAATGACGGTATTTATGTACTGATGAGTGACAGGTATATGTAGAAGGAACTGATTTGGAGAGTGGAACAATAGAGCATAGATTATCTAGTAATAGTTTAACTGGATAGAAAAGCAAGAAATAACTATTCTGTCAAACCAATCTTGTTTATGTATGTTGGGGAGAAGGTAGAAACAGCTTGTGTGAGGTTTGGGAATAACAATATTAGAGGCAGTGGCAATTAGAGATTTCAGGAGACAAGTTGAAGAACAGTCAGAGAAATTATGGCTTCATGTTTGGTCATCAGGCAGTGGTTTCGAGAGAGATAGGAGAAGTTAGCAGATAGTTAGGCATACAGCCTCAGCCAATCGAGCATGAGTACTCCTGCAAGCCCAACAAGGAAAGCTAAGCTTTCCCCTGCCCCAGACTCCCACCACTTATAGAAGGCAAAACCACAGCAAGAAGCACCTGGAATCCGAGTCCACCACTTATCATTTGTCAGTGGGAAGCCTCTGTGCTGTGTGATTTTCCATCAGTTCCCATCAGGAATAAGGCATGGGAGTTAGAATGGCCCAGGGATCTTTTCTGGGACGACGGGAAGGTTTCCTCACTTTCCTCACTAACCTTCTGCCTAGATTTAAAATCAGTACTGTCAGGGTGGGAGCTGAGAGTGTGGGGAGCTACAAGTTCATAGGAAGATAGATTAGTGTGGGTAAAGGGAGCATAGAAACTGAGGCAGCTGCTGTCATGATAACATTTCTTACTGAGAGGATTCAGAGAGGAGCAGCTTGAGGCCAGAGAGAGGGAGCTGAGAAGGGTTGAGACTTTTATGAGTGGAACTTTCAAATTTGATAATAAACATTATCTGAACAATGGCCCATTATACCCACCCCCGCACACACACATGCAGGTCTGGATTTTATGGGCCCCCCAAGGTGGGGTTGGAGGTTGAGGGGCACATTGAATCACAATGGCTGGCGCGGGTGGAGGGCCCGTCACCGCCCCGTCACCAAGCAATTTTGCTTCTGGGCATGATCGGCTGACGATGGCATGCCTGCCCAGAGGCCAATTGAGGCCTTCAGTGGACCATAAATGGCTACTTCAAGGCCTCTTCCTGCCACAGATGGGATCTAACCAGTGGCAGGGAGTGCCTCCACCACATGGGGAGGGCACCTTGTAAACTGAGGCGCTCTCCCAGGTGGGCTTATGGGGTTCCCTCCTTCTGGGGAAATCTGTACCAACGGAAGACCTGCGCTGGCAAAATCCCCACCTCCTCGGACCCCCCCCTCTCCCCCTGGACTTCATGCTCACCCTTTCATCCTCTCCCGCCGGGACCTTCTGGACTGGTCCCAGCGATGCTGCTTCACTTGCCTGAGGTCCTATTTTCCAGCACTGAGCCTGGGTCCTGGGTAGTGATTTACCGGCAGCTCTTGGAGGTGGGCTCCCCATCTTTAAAGGGACGGGGATCCCGGGACAGGACACTTAGGTAGCAAAACACTGCAGGTTCGCTCTAGGAAGGGTAACGAAAATGCCAAGGCGGAGATCCTCCCACATTTTTGGCCCAGCACCAGGAGCCCTGCCAATTCCACAAAATCCAACCCGCAGAATTTCATTTTCATTGCAGTCACTATGAAGGTAATTCTGGTGGGTTATACAACAAGCAACCACTCCCCTATTACTTGTCTAAAGCACCTGAAAAGTTGCAAATTCCAGTGAATGTGATTTGAGTTTCATTCCATGTGCCATTTAACCCAAGATGTTTTTCATTACACAGCAATGCCAGTCATCGATATACCCAGATCCTGTCTTATGCTACATTCTGTGCAGAAACACCATTTAATTCCTTAATCTTATGACTTTGAACCTGACCAACCTGCTTTTGATTGTTTGCCACCCCAACCTTGATTTCTTCAGAAAGTTCAGGCAGTTTTGTCTCTATTTCCACTTTCCAGATATTGGTGTACAATGTGAAGAGTAAAGGTTCTAGCTCTGACCCCTGGGGTGTCCTCAATTATTTCTCAATACTCTGACACAGCTCCGTTTGCACACTCTCCTTCTCTCTCTCTCTCTCTCTCTCTCCCTCTCTCTCTCTCACTATTCTCTATCTTATTTGGTGCAGTCATTTGCAAATCAACTTTAAAAACTACTCACCAACTGACTATATGGCACCATATCAAAGTGTAGATAAACAATATTCATAAAGTTACTTTCATCCACAAGCTCCAATACCACCTTAAGGAATTCGAACTGGCATCCTTTATATTAAGACATGGTAATTTGTCTTGATGACTTCGTGCTCCTTGGTGTTAAATATTGGCCTTAGTCAAGAGAGTCTCTTAACATATGCCCCACAACAGATGTCAGACTCAATAGCCTATTATTCCTAGCACCTCCCTTTCTCCCACTTTTAAAGTTGATGCTCATTTTCATTACTCTCTATTCCTTTGGTACAAATCCTGATACAAAAGACATCCCCCAAAACATGATCAGTTTTCTTGGCCTTTTGCTTAAGCACCCTAGTGCTCTGGTCCTGGGGATCTTACCCTATTACTGTGCCTTGAACAGTTCAGTCACTTCCCTTTCAGTAGCAATCTATAATCTTTGCTTTGATCAATGTATTTTAACAGTCTGAGCTCTGGTATTTTGAATTTATATTTGTGTTATAATTAGTGATACATATACACAGTCAATCATCTGGAATCGAAGTTTGAAGTGTTCTACTGCATGAGTTTGAATCCAGTTCAATGTACTGAAGCAATCTGCAATCATTTGAACTGATTTAGAATCCAAAAGATGGTATTTGGAAAAATAATGTCATATTGGTTGCAGTTGTGTGTGGTGCTCTGAGAGTGAGGTTAGAGCACATTGTTAGGGCAGAAAAATGAGAGCTTTCTCTGCATTTGACTTTTGTTGCATTGGCTTATGAATGCTTGGCATTTATAGAGATTCAAACAAGCTTCATCCTATAACACTGATACATTTCACGTCAATCACACAAAATAAACCCTCCTTAAAACAGTTGAGTGCCAAATATTATTAAACTGCATTTTATACTGTGGAGATTGGATTAGAGAATATCAGCTTTGCACATTTGATCAGAAAATACCCGATCTTGCATCTTTCTCTAGTTTCTCTCCTTCATGCCCTCCCCAAGTTCAATTTGTCCATGGGACACAGCTCCTGCTCCCTTGACCCTTTTCCCATGAAACCACTGGCCACCCAACTTCCCAGTTTGTTTCTATGTTAGCTGATATTGTTACCTGTTCTCAGTCCTTGGCTATGGTCCCCTTTTCATCAAATCTGCCATCATCACCCCTCTGCTCAGGCAAACTCTTGATTCCTCTGTCCTTGCAGTCTACTGCCCCATCCCCAACCTCTCTTTCCTCTTCAAAGTCCTTGAAAATGTTGTTGCCTCTCACATCCATGTCCATCTTCCCCAGAACACCATGTCTGAATCCCTCCTATCAGGTTCCTGCCCTGTCATAGTACTCAAAAGGCTCTTAACAAAGCCACAGATGACATACTATTTGACTGTGTTCAGTGTAAACTATCCTTCTTCACCCTCTTGACCTGTCTGTAGCCTTTGACATGATTAACTACATCATCCTCCTCCAACACCTCTCCACTGTCATATAACTGTCTGGGACTGCACTTGCCTGGTTCCATTCTTATCTATACAGTCATTGTCAAGGAATTGCCTGCGATGGCTCCTCTTCCCACTCCTGCACCTTTGATGACTCCCAAGGATCTATCCATGGCCCTGTCCTATTTCTCATCTACATGAAGTGCCTTGGTGACACAGCGTCCCTTTGTAAATGTACCCTGATGCTATCCAGTTCTACCTCACTCTCACATCTCTCGACCCTGTTGTATGATTGCCATAAGAGTGATGCCCCTTTAAGATCTCAGTATGCTAATGAGTTAAGTACCAGGATGTAGTCATGTAACTCAGAGCCAGAGTCACTCTGCAACTGTAAAACCCACTGAAGGTTCTGTAAATAGCTTGCTCTGTATTGTCTATAATATTTTAGCTGTTAATAAACCTGTTTGAGATCTTCAGCAAACTGGACTGCACGCATCCCATTTATGCTGCATCAGACAACATAAATAACTCATTACATGGTGGCAGCTGTGGTGAAAAGACAAGTCTAAGCTCAAAGGGGAAACAGGGAAAACAGCCGAGAAAATGACCATTCCTACAGCCGCTAGAGAGAAAGTACAAAAGAAATGCTCGCCCAAACAGTAGAAAGAATAAAGGACTCACCTCCAGCTGTAGAAGACTGAGCTCAGAACAACAGGCTTCAGGTAAATTCCTGTGATCGGGTGAATCATTGTGCCAACGGTTGAGGAATCTTCGTTTAAAAAAACAATCTTTGAAGTGCTTAACAATTATTACTTTTTCTTTCAAAACCTCCGTGGGAGGCGAATAAGGAAAACCCGATTCCTCTCCTAGGCTGATCGAGGTAGGTACCATTACAGGAGGCGTCTGATCGCAAAAAGCATGGGAAAACACCCAACATTGCAGAGTCTCCATCCATGCAGCCAAATTTAAAAAAATGATCATCCAACCACTCAAGCATGAAGGAAAGTTTCCATTCACACAGTAACAGCTAAAAACAATCATTAAACCATACGAGCATGAAGAGCATAAACAAACTCTAAAGAAAAGCAATTGAACTGCTTATTGAACAGCTCTGCAAACAGACAAGCTGGAGTACTGAAGGCAAGATAAACACAGAATACTGTTAAATACCTGCTCCTCTCCATCAAAGCAGCCAGTCTAAATAAAAGAGAATTTCTTAAAGGGTAAACAGTACAGAGTGAATAGAGAAAAGTTAAATAAAGACCAGAAAGCAAAATAACAGCAGAAAGATGGATACCAAATTTCCCAGCATGAACTGGAAGGCCATTGATATCTATCTGAGTTCAAACTTTTTAAACAAAGAATGCAGTTATGCTTCACAGACCAAGTGATTGTAGAACCAGAGAAGCAGCTGTAAAAGTACTGTCAGCAGTTGGAAATGAGGGGTTATACAGAATTAGTACCTGTGGCTTATCTGCAGAGGACCGAAAAGATCCCACAAAGAAATGGAAAGTGCTGGAAGATCAGTTTGGGTAAGAGTGAATTTTAGAATTCATCACCTGGAATTGATATCCTACAGCCACAAAAATCAATAAACCAGTTGGTCAGCAGATGCCCTACTAAGGGCAATGAATGTGATTTTTCAGAAACTGAGCTGTTGGAGTGACTAATGGAGCTGGTGATTGTCTCCACACCCATTGAAGCATTTCAGAAAGACCTCTTAGGGAAAAGGAAAGTCACAGCATTGATGCGCTGCTAGAAGAAGGCAGGAAATACAAAACCGTTTAAGCTGGACAATAGCATCTGCAAGCATTGGAAGCAGCCAACAGTATTGCCATGATAGCCAGGTCACAAAGAGCAAGCAAGCTGTGTGCTAAGTGTGGTTTGTCCCACTCACCGTGAAGTTGTCCTGCATGTCAAGATCTAAGCAAGGCGTGCAGTGCAAAAGGACACTGGGCCACCTATGAAAGAAATCTGTCTCCAAAGATGCAGCCAGAAGTCACAATAAGACACAGACAAACAGAAGACAGGAACAGCAATAGGGCAACAGCAGCAAGGAGAGCTTCGGAGACCGATGTAAACACAAGCCACTACACAAAGTCCACAGTGAAACAGACCTGAGACAAGTCCCAGAGAGAAGTAATTCTCAGCCAAAAGACGATCAGGCGTTTCACATTGTGAACCTGACACATTGGGCTGGATTTTAAAGGCCTTCTGCTACCAGCAATGGTGCCAGGGGGGCAATGAAGATTGGTACAGTGGAGGCCTGCCACCCACCCCGACGCCGACAGGCCCCATACTGATCTCAGCAGTAGCAGCGAGGCTTCGTTGTGGCCGCCCCGCCATTTGGGGATGGGACCCACATTAAAATACGTTAATTGCTACTTACCATGCAGGCCGCAGCAATCCAGGCAACAGGTTTCAATCTTTATTGAGACATGCAGCACTCGTGCCGTCACCTTCACATCCGTGAAAAGATGGCGGCAACGAAGCATCAGCCCTCAGAACAGGCGAATGTGGGTGGGTGGGGTCTCCAATGACCAGGACATTACTCTGTGTGAAATCAGGGAGGGAGCCCGTGCCCTTTTGCCATAAAGGGGGTCACTCTTGCACACTAGCGTTTGGCAGGGCGGTGAAGGGAGTTGACCCTGCACTCAGACAACACTATTTGGTGAAGGGGGGAGCAATAATATTCCATGACCCCTTCTTTGTGGGTTATGTGCCAACAAGAGCCCTGAGCCAAGAGCCTCCTCCCTCTCAAGGCTCGTGGGAACCTCACTGCTCTCCTGAGAAGGACCAGGTGCAGAGACAGTGTCAAGGCTGCCACCCTCTCTGCTGCATCCAGCTCATGGCAGAGGCATTGGTTTTCAGGTCAGCGCGCAGTATGGGATTTGGCTGTCCATGAGGGTCGCCATCCTCTTCATGGAGGAAGCCATGCGTTCATTTGTCCGGGACATGGCAGCTGTCGTGGACCGGATGGTCTCCCCCATCGTCCACTCGTGGCATCTCCATCACATGTTGCCTTACCTCTCCCTGCAGCTCCAGCATGCCCTGCACTGTCGATACCAAATGGTCATCATCAACCTCAGACTCAGCATGGGCCTGGCCAGCCACAGTCCTCCGACTGTCAGAGGCCTCGGCTGACACAGCCTCTACCAGCTGCTCGGGCTCATGTGTGGTGCTCTCACCAGCTTGTGACCCAGACTCTAGAGCTGAATGCATTCCCACTGAGGTGAGTGTCTCTGCGCTGGTGAAAGGTGTGGGAGTGTCATGGGACGCTGCTTCCTCTGAGGCCATCTCCTCCTCAGAGGTGCCAGCACTCTCCGGGGCCTCCGATTCCTCCTCAGATTGTTTCCCAGCAAGATACTACGTGAAGAGCACAGTTTTAGGTTCACTGGTATACATATCACGAATATGATAGCACTGTGTCCGCAAAGGAAATGTTTCGAATAATCATTGCGTTTGTCAAAGAGATGAATGTTTACCCCGGAAGCCAAGCTCCACTTCTGAAATTGGATGTCCTCCATGACTACCACATATTTCGAGGGACTTCTCCTCAGCCTGGGTCAGTGGTCAAAGGTCAGGCACCCCTCCTCCAGTCCTGGAGGACTCCCTCACATTATGTGCACTCTTTGCCTGGAAGAACAAGGATGCAGATGTTAAATATTGACGTGCAACTACATGGCACTTTGCACAGCAGGGGCGCTACAACAAAAGTCGGGTGACAGTCTGTGTGTCAGACGATCTCAGCCTGCCATGAAGGTGCCATGCTCTGGGGTGCAAATGACGGATTGAGTTTTTCACACATGCAGGCACTCATGTGGCATCAGTCCGGTCGGCCTCCTTGTGTTTGACACAGCAGTGACACACATATGCCACTCTGTGTGGGCAAACCCGGGTCAGATGGGGCCCCCAAAAATAGTGCCACTTACCTTTGCCGAGCAAATGAGATTGTTCATTCTCTTGTGGCACTGGTTCCAGTCACAGCGGGTGACCCCACAGCAGCTTACCTCCTCTGCAATCTCCACCCAGGCTTGCTTGGTCAGGCAGGAGGACCCCTTCTTGCCATTGCTGGGAAAAAGGACCTCTCGCCTTGCCCGCACTGCCTGGAGGGGAATGAGCAGGGAGGCATCGCTGAACTGTTGGGCCACCCTGGATTGCACCTCTGACATCTTTCTAGGCAGCAGGGTTGTTATTGTCAATGGTTGTCTTGATTTGGCAGTTTAAATGTTCAGACAGAACGCTGAAACTTCAGCATTGTCAGTGATGCAGGGCTGGCTTCTGTTTAAATATGGCACCAGCACCTGACCATTCGTCACCTGACACTGTTCGCGACATCGTTTGGCCCACCCCTCCGCGTGATTGGGGAGGGCGGGCACCGCACCAATGAAAATGAGCTGCCACGTTTGCAATCGCTGCGGCTTCGTGACGAATGAATCTAGAAGAATCACTCGACACTCAGGTCTGCTCCAATGTCAAACAGTTTATTTAGTTACGCCAGCGGGGAGCAGGTTACTGGTCTGTCCAGATGCCTCTCCACTGAACAAAGGAAAATCATGCATACTTAGACATTTTTCACACAGTTACTCAGCCCATCCTGGCTGGACATGATCCAATCATAATGGTTATTGATTACATACATTACACATATCACCAATTAGATTACTCATTAGGCATCAGGTGGCTACGTGATCAGCTCATGCAAGCCCCCTGATCATCTTGTGATGTTTCCCAGACCCCCTTATCAACTATCCTTGAGTCTTCACAATGAATCCTTTTACCTTTATCAAGCTTGCATTCCTGATTGCTTCGTGCAGTCTGCAGTTACACAAAGCAGCTGTCTTATACACTGATATGAGGGGCCCTGCTTGGTCAGCCTAACTGTCTGGGTCTCACAGTACCATTCTCAGGGATATGAAGGGCAGCACAGTGGCGCAGTGGTTAGCACCGCAGCCTCATAGCTCCAGTGACCTGGGTTCAAATCCGGGTACTGCCTGTGCGGAGTTTGCAAGTTCTCCCTGTGTCTGCGTGGGTTTCCTCCGGGTGCTCCGGTTTCCTCCCACATGCCAAAGACTTGCAGGTTGATAGGTGAATTGGCCATTATAAATTGTCACTAGTATAGGTAGGTGGTAGGGAAATATAGGGACAGGTGGGGATGTGGTTGGAATATGGAATTAGTGTAGGATTAGTACAAATGGGTGGTTGATGGTCGGCACAGACTCGGTGGGCCGAAGGGCCTGTTTCAGTGCTGTATCTCTAAACTAAAACTAAAACTAAAACTTAGCCAATCTTGTTCCCACAGTGCCTCGGGTAAGTACTCCATTTTGTAACAATATGTGGCTATACTTTCATCTTATATATATATATATACGTGTGTGTATTTATATAGCTGCATCGGCCACAATTTTTCTTTCTACATCACCTGACACTGTTCGCGACATCGTTTGGCCCACCCTTCTGCGTAATTGGGGAGGGCGGGCACCGCACCAATGAAAATGAGCTGTCACGTTTGCAATCGCTGCGGCTCCGTGACGTGTGGCCCATGCATGCGGGCCGAAAATGTTGCTGCCCCGAATGCTAAAATCCAGCCCATTGTGTTGATGAAGTCAACCAACTGGAAGCTTTTGCTACCATTAACATCACTGGCCCAAAGAAAGTTGGCAAACACACACTCAGGGTTAAGATTGACACCGGAGCTGGTGTAAATATCCTACCAGTCTGAATCATGAAGGATATGTACCGGAGTCATTGGAAATTAATGATACAGCTGACAACTGCAAGGTTATCTGCACACAATGGGTGACCTATCCCTTGCAGTGGCACACTAACAGTGTAATGCAGTTATGGCAAGTCGGCATGGAAACCACAAATATCTTACCCAGTAGACACGAGCGGACCAGCAGTGGCAGGACTACCAGAGTGTAAGGACCTCAACATCGGAACTATCCACGAGGTTACCAAGGTACCCATTACAGCAGAAGCGACTGAATCAGTTCACGACCTCCAACAAATATACCCGGACAGGTTCGACGCCATAGAAGATTTTAAAGGCGATGCCATACTGCACCTCAGAGAGGATGCAATTCCATCAATCGACCCTCCCAGAAAGTGCAGCATGCACATACAAGAAAAGTTGAAGCATGAGTTAGACGACATGGAAGGCAACGGCATCATCCGTCGTGTCCATCGTCATACAGACCGGTGCAGTTCAATTATGTGCGTACTGAAGTAGGATGGAGCAATCAGGGCATGTCTAGGTCCGAGGCATCTAAACTTACCCCACAAGATTCCGACATTAAAGGAACTGAATCCCAAATTCACATGAGCCATATTCTTCTCCAGGTTGGATGCGAAACATGGATATTTCTCAGTACACCTCGCGAAGGAATCTCAAGAAGTCACCACCTTCAGGATACCATTTGGAAGATACTGTTTCCAGAGACTAACCTTTGGCTTATCTATCAGTCAAGATCCGTTTCAGCAACATATGGACAGAATTATAGAAAACATGCCTGGATGTATATGCATTGCTGATGATATTGCGATAATGGGCCAAACCAAAGAAGAACATGATGGAAATCTTCATTCACTGATGGCAGTAGCTCATCACAAAGGGCTCATTTTTAACAACAAGAAGTGCCAGGTGAATGTAAGTCAGATCAATTTCTTTGGTTCCATCTATTCAGGTTGTGGAATCCGTCCTGACCCAGGCAATGTTGAAGATGTAAGGCATATGCCTACCCCACAAGACAAAGAAGACCTACAGAGATGTCTTGGATGTTTCAACTTCTTGGCACCATGCATTCCAAATTTTTCTGACAAAGCGTCATCACTGAGAGAACTCTTAAAGAAAGACATGCCATATAGATAGCAGGAGGACCATCAGTATATGTTTGAGTCTCTCAAACAACCATTGTCAGCAGAAACCTGTACCCTGCAGCACTACTATCCAAGGAAGAAGAGAATCCTGGAAGTCAATGCCTCACAAAAAGGGCTAGGAGCATACGTCCTGCAGGATGGTAAACCAATTGCGTTCAGGTCCAAATGTTTATCCTCAGCAGAATCAAATTACTCATAGAGGGTTAAACACTTGCTCTGGTGTTTGGGATCACAAGGTTCCACACCTACCTGTTTGGTAAGCACTTCACTGTGGAAACCATTCATAAACCTGGAGATGACCTGGCGCAAACCACTGACAAGCGCAACACCTCAACTACAACGACTTAATGAAAGTACAGGGGTACGACTTCAAAGTCTGCTACTGGTTACCTCAGATACACTGAGCAGATTGCCAAACCCGAGAAAGAATAAAGAATGAAAGAATCAGGCAGGTAGTTCAGGAGTCCCCTGGGGTCCCGCTTGCAAATCGGTATTCCATTTTGGAGACTGATGAGGCTGGTTCCTCCAGGGAGTGCGGACAGAGCCAAGCTTCTGGCACAACAAGCAGCCTGTCTGCATAGGAAGGGGGAAAGAGAGTCAGAGCAATAGTAATAGGGGATTCTATAGTCAGGGGAACAGATAGGCGCTACTGTGGCCATCAACGTGACTCCAGGATGGTGTGTTGCCTCCCTGGTGCCAGGGTCCGGGATGTCACTGAACGGCTACAGGGAATCCTGAAGGGGGAGGGTGATAAGGCAGAGGTCATGGTACATGTTGGTACCAATGACATAGGTAGAAAGAGGGATAAGGTCTTGCATCAAGAATTCAGGGAGTTAGGCAGCAGACTAAAAAGCAGGACCTCTCGGGTTGTAATCTCTGGATTACTCCCAGTGCTTCCTGCTAGCGAGTATAGAAATAGGAGAATAGCACAGATGAATGTGTGGCTTAAGAGTTGGTGCAGGAGGGAGGGTTTTAGATTCCTGGACCACTGGGACCGTTTCTGGGGAAGGTGGGACCTGTACAAGCGGGACGGTCTACATCTGAACCGAAGGGGGACTAACATCCTTGCTGGCGGGTTTGTTAGGAGAGCAAAGAGGGGACATGAGAAAGCTCTGGCTGGTAAAAGTAGGGAAAATCCCAAGATATTCTATAAGTATATCAATGGAAAGAGGATAACCAGGCAAAGAGTAGGACCCATTAGGGACCAAGGGGGAAATCTGTGAGTGGAGCCAGAGGACATTGGTAGGGTGTTGAATGAATACTTCACATCTGTCTTCACCCAAGAGAATGAGGAAGTAGATATGGAACTCAGAGAGAGAGTCTGTAAGGTTCTTGAGCAAATTGTCATAGGGAGTGACAAGGTATCGGAGGTTTTGGCAGGCTTAAAAGTGGACAAATCTCCAGGTTCGGATGATTAGTGTCCCAGGATGTTGTGGGAGGCGAGGGTGGAGATTGCAGGGGCTCTGACCCAAATTTTTAATTCCTCTCTGGCCACCGGGGAGGTGCCAGAGGACTGGAGAACAGCTAATGTTGTCCCACTATTTAAGAAAGGTTGTAGCGATAAGCCAGGGAACTATAGACCAGTGAGTCTCATGTCAGTGGTAGGGAAACTATTGGAGAAGATTCTGAAGGAGAGAATCTATCTCCACTTGGAGGGGCAAAATTTGATTAGAGATAGTCAGCATGGCTTTGTCAGAGGGAGTTCATGCCTAACAAATTTGATTGAATTTTTTGAGCGTGTGAGGAGTTCACCAGGAGGATTGATGAGGGTAGTGCAGTTGATGTAGTTTACATGGATTTCAGCAAAGTCTTTGACAAGGTCCCACATGGGAGTCTTATCAAGAAAGCAAATGCACATGGGATACAGGGTAACTTGATAAGGTGGAATCAAAATTGGCTTAGTTGTAGGAGACAGAGAGTGATGACAGACGGCTGTTTTAGTGACTGGAAGCCAGTGTCCAGTGGCATACCACAGGGATCTGTGCTAGGTCCCCTATTGTTTGTCATTTATATAAACGACATAGATGACTATGTAGGGGGTAGGATCAGTAAGTTCGCGGATGACACAAAGATTGGCCGAGTGGTTAACAGTGAGGTTGAGTGTCTTGGGTTACAGGAAGATATAGACGGGATGGTCAAATGGGCAGAAAAGTGGCAGATGGAAGTTAACCCTGAAAAGTGTGAGGTGATCCACTTTGGAAGGAGTAATGTGGCATGGAAGTATTCAATAAATGACCTGACACTGGGAAGTTCCAAGGAACAAAAGGACCTTGGCGTGTTTGTCCATAGATCCCTGAAGGCAGAAGAGCAGGTTAATAAGGTGGTGAAAAAGGCATATGGGACACTTGCCTTTATCAATCGAGGCATAGATTACAAAAGCAGGGAGGTCATGCTGGAGTTGTATAGAACTTTGATAAGGCCACAGCTGGAGTACTGTGTGCAATTCTGGTCGCCACGTTATAGGAAGGATGTGATTGCACTGGAGGGGATGCAGAGGCGATTCATCAGGATGGTGCCTGGGATGGAAAACTTAAGCTATGCAGAGAGGTTGGATAGGCTTGGGTTGTTTTCGCTGGAGCAGAGAAGACTGAGGGTGACCTGATCGAGGTGTACAAGATTATGAGGGGCATTGACAGGGTGGATAGGGAGCAGCTGTTCCCCTTAGTTGAAGGGTCAGTTACGAGGGGACACAAGTTTAAGGTGAGGGGCAGGAGGTTTAAGGGGGATTTGAGGAAGAACTTTTTTACCCAGAGGGTGGTGAAAGTCTGGAATGCACTGCCTGGGAGGGTGGTAGAGGCGTGTTGCCTCACATCCTTTAAAAAGTACCTGGATGAGCACTTGGCACATCATAACATTCAAGGCTATGGGCCAAGTGCTGGCAAATGGGATTAGGTAGACAGGTCAGGTGTCTTTAATGCATCGGTGCAGACTCGATGGGCCAAAGGGCCTCTTCTGCGCTGTATTATTCTGTGATTCTGTGAATTTCACTGGATCTACAAGTCAACAGCATGGACATCGAGGTGGAAGATGTGCTTAAAATAGATTTATTGCATTTTGGTCAGCACAAATATGATCAACTACAATTAGAAACAGCCAATACCCACAACTGAAGGCACTGTGGAGAGTCATCATAGAAGGATGGCCTGATACGGTAAAAGAGATGCCAGAAACTCTCAGGTGCTTTTGGCCTTATGGAGATGAACTCGGTATCTCAACATGTATGACCTTCAAAGGAAAACAAGTGATTGTGCCTAAAGCTCTCCAACAGGACATCTTGTCACAACTTCACCAAGGCCATACGGATGTAGAGCAAATGAGATGACCGGCACGAGACACAGTTTATTGGCCAGTGATCAATGGTGACATCGAAAATTTAGTGAGGATGTGCGAGGCATGCCAGAGCCACCAGCCACAATTACGTAAAGAGCCTGTACACCCTCACGCATTTCCGTCAGTCCCATGGTCCAAAATCACCAGTGATCTATTTACCGTTAATAGAGACGACGTTATCTTAGTCACCAATTATTTCTCCAAATTTCCAGTTGTCAGACAGGTAAAAGATATTTCAAGTACAGACACATTGAGTGCATTCAGTCTATTTGGTGCACCTGAAGAAATTATTTCAGACAATGGGCACAGTATACAGGCTGACCTTTCAAGAATATGTGCGCTAAATGGGGCATAAACCATGTGATGTCCTCACCACATTACCCTAGATCTCATGGTCTTGCCGAGCAAATGGTTCGCACAGTTAAATCACTTATCCTTAAATGCAGGACAATGAAACAAGATTTTCATGTTGCCATCTTACACCTCAGAGCTACACATATGGATATGGGCTCACCGTCACCAGTAGAGATCATGTTTGGCAGACAGATGAGAACGATTCTTCAAAACCATCATCAGTCCAAATTCTCCGAGATGCAGGAGACACTGCTTGACAAACAAGGGAGAATGAAGATGGTGCATGACTGACATGCAGGGGCGGAACTACCTCAACTACACATAGAACAAAAGATCAGGGACATACATCCCACAATGAGAACATGGTTACCTGCAAAGGTATCCAAAGTATGCAGTGAGCCTGGGTCCTACGAGGTTACAACATCTAATGGAGCAGTGTTGAGGAGGAACCTAAGCCAATTAAGAGAAGTGTGCAATACTCCAATTGCGCACAGTGGACTCGAAAGAACACACTCCGCGATGAGGGCATGACGGAACAACAAGACAACAACCAACATACTGACAACATATCTGCAAGCCAAGAACAGCCAAGGGTGAAATCCACAACCCCAGAAGGTTATGCCATAACAAGATCTGGAAGGGATGTCAAACCACTGGAATGATATAAGGACTCTTTAGCTTCTACACTCATAAATGTCACAATCCCTATCCTTATACCTGTAAATTTTAAAATCTCTATCCTGTATAATAATTTTGATATTATCCAATTCTATGTGTTTTTATTTGTAGCATATGAAATTTATGTTTGGAAAGAAAGGGGATGTTGTATGATCTCTTTAAGAGTGATGTCCCTTTAAAAACTCAGTATGCCAATGAGCTAAGTACCAGGATGTAGTCATGTGACTAGAAGCCATAGTCACTCTGCACAGGGACACCCTGGACAAAACGTTCTATATATAGTTTGTTCTGTATTGTATATACTAGTTTAGCTGTTAATAAACCCAGAGATCTTCAAGGAACTGGAATCCATGTACCGCATTGTGTTGCTTTAGATAACACAAAGAAACTCATGACAGAAGGAGTGGCAGTGGAAAAGCATTTTGGTGGTAGTGATCATAATTCAGATAGTTTTAGCATAATTATGGAAAAGGGCAAAGATAGAACAAGAGTTAAAGTTGTAAATTGAGGTAAGGCCAATTTTACTAAGCTGAGGAGTGATTTAGAAAAAGTGGACTGGAAACAGCTACTTGAAGGTAAATCAGTGTCAGAGCAGTGGGAGGCATTCAAAGGGGAGATTCAAGGGGTTCAGGGTAATCATGTTCCCACAAAGAAAAAGGGTAGGTTGGCCAAATTTAGAGCCCCCTGGGTGGCAAGGAGCTTACAGGGTAAGATAAGAAATGGAAAGCTTATGTCTGGCATTGGGAACGCAATACTGCGGAAAGCTAAGAGGAGTAAAGAAAGTGCAGGGGTGGAATCAAAAAGGAAATTAGGAAAGCAAAGAGAGGGCATGAAAGAATATTGGCTAGTAAAATTAAGGAGAACCAAAAGATGTTTTATCAATACGTTAAGAGTAAGAGGATAACTAAGGAAAGAGTAGGGCCCTTAAAAGACCAAAAAGGTAACCTATGTGTAGAGGCGGAAGATGTGGGTATTGTTCTTAATGAATACTTTGTGTTTATCTTCACAAAAGAAGGGGATGATGCAGGCATTGTAGTTAAGGAGTAGGAGTGAGGAGTAGGAATATTGGATGTGATAAACATAGGGAGAGAGGATAAACCACCAGGGCCAGATGAAATGTACCCCAGGCTGTTAAAAGAAGTCAGGGAGGAAATAACAGATGCTCTGACCATCATTTTCCAATCCTCATTGGATACAGGTGTGGTGCTGGAGGATTAGAGGGCTGTTAACATTGTACCTTTGTTTAAAAGTGGAGTGAGGGATAAACTGAATAATCGCAGGCAGTTAGTCTAACCTCAGTAGTGGGAAAATTATTGGAATCAATTCTGAGAGCCAGGATAGACTGTCACTTAGAAAGGCATGGAGAAATGAAGGACAGTCAGCATGGATTTGTGAAGGGAAGATCCTGTCTGACTAACTTGATTGAATCTTTTGAGGAGTTCACCAGGAAGATTGATGAGGGTAGTGCTGTTAATGTGGTCTACATGGATTTTAGCAAGGTTTTTGACAAGGTCCCACATGGCAGACTGGTTAAAAGAATAAATTCCATAGGATCCAGGGGAATGTAGCAAATTGGATACAAAATTAGCTCAGTGGCAGGAAACAAAAGATAATGGTTGACAAATGTTTTTGCGACTGGAAGGCTGTTGCCAGTGGCATCCCGCAGGGCTCAGTACTAGGTCCCCTGCTTTTTGTGGTATATATTAATGATTTTGACTTAAATATAGGGGGCATGATCAAGAAGTTTGCAGACAACACAAAAAATGGTCATGTGGTTGATAGTGAGGAGGATAGCTATAGACTGCAGGAATATATCAATGGACTGCTCAGGTGGGCAGAAAAGTGTCAAATGGAATTCAGCCAGGAGAAGTGTGAGGTGATGCATTTGGGGAAGTCAAACAAGGCAAAGGAATACATAATAAATGGGAGGATACTGAGAGGAGTAGAGGATGTGAGGGACCTTGGAGTGCATGTCCACAGATCCCTGAAGGTGGCAGGACTGGTCGATAAGGTGGTCAAGAGGGCATATGGAATACTTTCCATCATTAGCCGAGGCATAGAATATAAGAGCAGGAAGGGTATGTTGGTGCTATATAAAACACTAGGTAGGCCACAACTTGAGTACTGCATGCAGTTCTGGTCACCACATTAGAGAAAGGATGTAATTGCACTAGAGAGGGTACAGAGGAGATTTACAAGGATGTTGCCAAGACTGGAAAATTGCAGCTATGCGGAAAGATTGGACAGGCTGGTGTTGTTCTCCTTGAAGCTGAGGAGGCTGAGGGGAGATTTGATTGAGGTGTACAAGGTTGTGAGAGTCCTGGATAGAGTGGATGGGAAGGATCTGTTTACCTTAGCAGAGAGGTCAGTGACCAGGGGGCATTGATTTAAAGTGATTGGGAGAAGGATTAAAGGGGAGATGAGGAAAGAGTTTTCACCCAGAGGGTGGTAGGGGTCTGGAACTCACTGCCTGAAAGGGTAGTAGAGGCAGAAACCCTCAACTCATTTAAAAGGTGTCTGGATATGCACCTGAAGTCCTGTAACTTCCAGGGATACGGGCTAAGTGCTGGAAAATGGGATTAGGCTGGGTGGCTCGTTTTTCAGACAGCACGACAGGATGGGCAGAGTAGCCTCCTTCTGTGTTGTAAATTTTTCTATGTTTTCCAGATATTCTAAATATCTGAAGAGGAGGAATGCGCAGGGATGTAGGGAGGGGGAGGAGCAGTGGCAGTATGTGAATTGCTCCTAAGGAGGGCCAGCACAGACACAATGGGTTGAATGGCCTTCTTCTGTGCTGTAACGATTCTGCGATTCTATATCTACCACCTAGAAGAATGAGGTCAGCAGGTGCATGGGAACACCACCACCTGCAAGTTCCCCTACAAGTGACACACCATCCTGACTTTGAAATGTATCACCTTTCTTTCATTTTCGCTGTGTCAAAATCCTACAGCTCCCTACCCAACAACACTGTGAGAGGCCTGCACCACACAGACAACAGAGATTCAAGAAGGTTGCTCACCACCACCTTCTCCAGGGCAAGTAGAGGTGGCGAATAAATCTGGCCTTGCCAGCAATGCCCACATCCCATGAACAAATGAAAAAAAATGGTCAAAGCTCGACAGAGTGGAGCCACACAGGGTACATACAGCACATCAATGACTGTTAGATGGCCTTAACATTGTCAACTGTTATCAATGTATCAACTGGATGCTTTGATGGTTGATTAAATGCAAGTTAGACCTAATTTTAGGCAAACAAGGAGACATAGGCTGGAATTTTATGTTGGGCGGGAGGCCCCGCCCACCAGCCAAAAGGTCAGGGGCGAGCCCGCCTCCGCCAGGCCTGGGGAGCCCCATTGGGATTTTACACTCCCCAGGCCCTTAATTGGCTTTGGGCAGGATTCCACCTCCTTGAGGCAGGAAGTTCCACCTAATGGAGCTGCCGGCCAATCAGCAGGTCAGCAGCTCTCAGTCCCAGCAGCGCCAACAGGAGCAGTGGCCACTGCTAGAATAGCACCCAGCCAAAGGCAGCAAGAGGAATGACAGCCCTGGAAAGAAAGTACGTCTTTGGGGCATCACCGGAGACAATCGGCCAGGCTCTGGCGAGGCAGGGGCGTTTGCTTAGCAGGGGATGCGGAGTGTTGTGCAGTGGGGGTGACGCCATCGGTGGGGCGCTCTGTGGGCCACAGGCTGCCCAATCAGGAGGGCCCCCTCCAGCCCGCAAGAAGGCCGCCAGGTAAAACCTGGCGGCGTTCTGGGGGTCTTTGCTGCTCGACCGCCACTTGTAAAATTCCAGCGGCAGCGGGAGGAGGCCCTTTAGTGGCAGTTAAATGGCCACTTAAGGACCTTGATTGGCCTGAGTCAGGCGAGCCATTTCTCGCCGCCACCGCCCCACATAAAACAGCAGCAGGAAGGCATCGGGAATGGCACCTCCCCATCTACACTCAATTTCTACACTCAATTTCACGGCCCCCACCACCAGCCCACTCCTATGGGGGGCTGTAAAATTCCGGCCATATTGTGTGGAAGAGAGTGGCAGGTTCAAACTAGATAGGGAGGAGCCAGTGATTTTCAGCCGATGCAAGAATATTTATGCTGTATACCTCTATAAGGAAAAGGAATCGAGTGTAAGAGCACGAACAGAGCGAAATGCAGCAGATTTTTGAACAGGACAGTTCATGTTGCACTGTTGCCAAAGGTTTGGGTAATACCATCCTTGAAAACTTTGAGCAGAACTTTCCAGAAGGCTTCGTGACCCTGACGCTGGGACAAAATGAGGATTCTGAGCCCCCACTTGCAAGCAGTGAGATCGGTGACACAATCTTCCTGAAAGACGCCTCCTAATTGGCTGACTAGACGCTCCTGTCCAATTAAAGACAGTGGGCGGTCTCTCAATCAGATTGCTGGCAGCTTTAGAGTCTTGGGAGCCTCATGGGGCAAGGTGGCCACTGCTAAGGCAGTACAGAGACTGCGAGGGGACCTCAACATGGAGGCATCCTTGAAGGGGTAAAATTAAATAAATAATTCTGAGGGGCAGAAAAGTAGTCCCCTCGGAGCGGAGGGGAAGACGCCAGGGTTGATAGTTTGGGCTGTGGGTGCATCCTTTCCTGCCAGCGATCACATCGGTGGCTGCGATGGACCCTGGGCCTGCCACAGGGAGGCCACTTACATTGAGCTGGACACCTTTACACGCGACAGAGCTCCCTCCGCTGTCAGCAAAATGCTGCTGAGTCCACAAAATCACCCTAATTGGAGTCTTAACAATGTTAATGAGCTGCCCAGCTCCGTGGAGTGGGCAGCCGATCCAATTCCCCTCCCGCCCCCAAGAAAGTTCCTCACCAGTCCCAACATAACTCCCCCTATTAACCCGGTCCCCACCTCCAAGCTCAGGGGCAGGAAAATTCAGTCCTGTGTGTATGATTGACTCTGCTGAGTGTCACTCTGCTTTTTTATTCTTCCCACCAAAGTGAACAACTTCACATTTTCCCACATTATACTCCATCTGCCAGATTTTTGCCCACTCACTAAACCTATCTATAATCGGTCTGCAAGCTTCTTTTGTCGTCTTCACAATGTACTTTTCTACCTATCTTTGTGTCATTCGGAAACTTAGCTACCATGCCATCACTCCCCTCATCTAAGTCATTGATATAATTTGTAAAAAGTTGAGGCCCCAGCACAGACCCCTGCGGAATCCGCTTGTCACATCCTGCCAATCAGAGAAGGACCCATTTATGCATACTCTCTGTTTTCTGCCAGCCAACCAATCTTCTATCCATGCGAATATGTTACCCACTACACCATGAGCTCCAACTTTGTGCAATGTCCTTTTATGTGGCACCTTGTCACATGCCTTCTGGAAATCAATAGGCTGCCTTTTATCCATTGCAAATGTTAGTCCTTCAAAGAACTCCAATAAATTGGTTAAACACGATCTCCCTTTCACAATGCCATGCTAACTATCCCTGATTACCTTGTGTTTTTCTAAATGCCCAGCTATAGACTCATTAATGATCAATTCTAACACCTTCCCCACGGCAGACGTCAAGCTAACTGGCCTATAGTTACCTGTTTTCTGCCTCCCCTCCTTCTTGAATATTTGCTATTTTCCAGTCTGGTGGAAATTTTCTTGAATTGAGCGAATTTTGAAAAATTAGCAGCAATGCATCTATTACATCATTAGCCACCTCTTTTAAGACCCTAGGATGAAACCCATCAGGACCTGGGGACTTGTCAGCCTGCAGCTCCATCAATTTGCTCAGTACTGCTTCCCTGGTGATTGTAATTTCACCAAGTTCCTCTCTTCCTTCCACCTCCTGATTTACAGCTATTACTGGAATTTTATTTGTATCCTCTACAGTGAAGACAGAAGCAAAATATTTGTTTATTTCACCTGCCATTTCCTTATTATCTTCTATTAACTCCCCATTCTCACTCTCTGGAGGACTAACACTCACTTTACTTACTCTTTTCCTTTTTAAATACCTATAGAAACTCTTGCTCTCCATTTTTACATTTCTAGCTACCTTCCTCTCATACAATAGTTTCTTTCTCCTGATTAATCTTTTAGTCATTCTCTGCCGTTCTTTATATTCTGACCAATCATCTGACCTGCCACACATCATTGCGCAAGTATATGCTTTTTCCTTAAGTTTGGTGCTTTCCCTAACTTCATTAGTTAACCATGGATGGTGGGTCCTCCCCTTAGAAATTTTCTTTATAGTAGGGATATACTTATTCTGAGTATTCTGAAATATCCCCTTAAATATCTGACACTGCTTCTCTATTGATCTATCTCCTAGCATAGCAACCCAGTACACTTCAGTTAACTCAGCTTTCATGCCCGCATGGTTACCCTTATTCAAGTTTAAAATACTAGTCTTAGATTCACTTTTCTCTCTTTCAAACTGGATGTAAAATTCAATCATATTGTGGTCTCTGCTACCTAGAGATGCCTTTACTCTGAGGTAATTAATCCTGTCACATTACACAATACCAAGTCTAATATAACCTGCTCTCTGGTTGGTTCCAGAACATGCTGCTCTAAGAAACTAACTCGAAAGCATTCTATGAACTCTTCAGTCCGGCTACTATTGCCAATCTGATTTTTCCAGTTTATATGTAGATTAAAATCACCCATAATTACTGCCATCCCTTTATCACAAGCACCCAATATTTCTTCTAGTATACTTCGTCCTAAATTATGGTTACTATTAGGAGCCTGTACATCACTCCCGCTAGTGACTTCTTTCCCCATCTCCACCCAAACTGATTCTATATCCTGATCTCCTGAACCAAGGTCGTTTCTAACTATTGCACCAATGCCATCCTTGATTAAAAGTGCTACCCCCACCCCCCCACCACCTTTACCTAGTTTCCTATTCTTCTTGAACATCATATACCCCTCAATATTCAGGACCCAATCCTTTTCATTCTGTAGCCTCGTCTCCATAATGGCTATCAGGTCATATTTATTTACTTCAATGTTCGCCTACTTTGTTGTGAATGCTTTGTGCGTTCAGCGACAGAGCCTTTAGTTTTGTCTTTTTGATATCTTTGTAACATCTAGTCATGACTGTGTGTTCTTAGTTTTTTTTCTATCTGTCCCTTCCTGCCATTCTCTGACCTTCATTTCCCATATTACTATTCTGCTCTCCTGCCTTGACTCTACCCCTTGGTTTGCTACATTTATCCAGGCTTGATCACTCACCCCCCCTTGTTAGTTTAAAGTACTCGCTACTGCCCTAGTTATTGAGTTTGCTCAAACACTGGTCCCAGCACGGTTCAGGTACAGACCATCCCAACAGTACAGCACCCACTTTTCCCAGTACTGGTGCCAGTGCCTCACAAACCAAAACCCACTTCTCCCACACCAGTCTTTGAGCCACATATTCATTTCACTAATCTATGTGCCATCTGACAATTGGTTCGTGGCTGAAGTATTAATCCAGAGATTATTACCCTTGAGGTTCTGCTCTTCAGCCTGGTGCCTAGCTCTTCATACTGTCTAAGCAGAACCTCTTTCTTGGTCCTACCTAGGTCGTTGGTACCTACCACGTGCTTCCTTCTGGAACTGAATGGAACATTTTAATGTTATTTGCTGCCTCTTGTAAATGAATAGGTTAGCCAAAGTATATTGCAAATGAAGTTAAAGGCCGATGGAAAGGAATGGGCTCTATTAGCTGGATGGTACGTTTTTAAAATTTGATCTTACAATTTCTTTACATGTTGCTTTCAAGTTAAATCATTTCACTTTGCATAAAACATGGTAGGGTCCATCCATCTGAATAGCTGTCTGAATGAATAACTGAAAGAAAGAAAATTAACATCCGTTCCTTTGTATTCTCTTTTTTCAATGTCATGGTCAAAAAATGTTTCTCCATAATTATTGTCCTCTCAAGATCATAAAATGTCTGTAACAGCAGAGGCACTGAGATACAATAACAAAAAGGAAATCAGTTCTGATGATAGCACATTTATTATGTTTAGGAATATTTCAGCATGAAAACAGCTAATTTTCAACAAGGAATTAGAAATCCCTCATACGCCTGAAAGATCCGACAGTTGAGTTGTAGCCGCCCCAGTCACTGTATCTCTTGTATTCACCGGGTCTCATGAAGTACTGTCGGCCTCTGTAGTTGGGATGTTCATAGAAGATCCAGTAACCATCCATCACATGGCAGGAGTGAATGTCACGGTAACGGAAACGATCATAGACAGATGGACAGTCATCCATGAATTCCATCATCTGTCCTCCAAAGTCAGGCCTCTCGTAAACCTTCATTCTGTAGTTTCCACCTCGGTACTGTAATAGAAGTAAATGAAATATTTGGCATGCAGGTATAAATATATCTATAGAACACTCAAAAAATTATTGCAAAGGAGTTGTGTTATGCATGTAATATTATCAGGGAACATTTTGATGTTTTGATGCAAATTCTCCAACCAAAACATTAACCTGCCCTTTTCTGTTTCCGGATGTTGACAGAACTATTGTGTATTTCCAACATTTTCTGTTTGGATATTAGATATTCAACAATCACACTTTAACCATTTTATCAATATTATCAATATTTATCAAAAGGGCGAGGCGGTGGCATAGTGGTATTATCACTAAACTAGTAACCCAGAGAGACAGGGTATATCTCTGGGGACATGGGTTCAAATCCCACCACAGCAGAAGGTGGAATTTGAATTTAATTAATAAAAATCAGGAATTATAAGCTAGTCTAATGATGGCCATGAAACCATTGTCGATTGTTGTAAAAACCCATTTGGTTCACTAATGTCCTTCAGGGAAGGAAATCTGCTGTCCTTACCTGGTCTGGCTTACATGTGACTCCAGACCCACAGTAATGTGGTTAACTCTTACATGCCCTCTGAAATGGCCTAGCAAGCCACTCGGTTGTACCTAACCGCTACGAAGTCAATAAAAAGGAATGAAACCGGACGGACCACCCGGCATCGACCTAGGCACCAGAAACGACAACAGCAAACCCAGCCCTGTCGACCCTGCAAATTCCTCCTTACTAACAACTGGGGGCTTGTGCCAAAGTTGGGAGAGCTGTCCCACAGACTAGTCAAGCAACAGCCTGACATAGTCATACTCACGGAATCATACCTTACAGACAATGTCCCAGACACTGCCATCACTATCCCCGGGTATGGCCTGTCCCACCGGCAGGACAGACCAACCAGAGGTGGTGGCACAGAGGTATACAGTAGGGAGGGAGTTGCCCTGGGAGTCCTCAACGTCGACTCTGGACCCCATGAAGTCTCATGGCATCAGGTCAAACATGGGCAAGATAACCTCCGACTGATTACCACCTACCGCCCTCCCTCAGCTGATGACTCGGTACTCCTCCATGTTGAACACCATGGAGGAAGCACTGAGGGTGGCAAGGGCACAAAATGTATTCTGGGTGGGGGACCTCAATGTCCATCACCAAGAGTGGCTCGGTAGCACCACTACTGACCGAGCTCGCCGAGTCCTAAAGGACATGGCTGCTAGTCTGGGTCTGCGGCAGGTGGTGGGGCAACCAACACGAGGGAAAAACATATTTGACCTCGTCCTCACCAATCTGCCTGCTGCAGATGCTCCTGTCCATGACTGTATTGGTAGGAGTGACGAAGTCCTGCCTTCACATTGAGGATACCGTCCATCGTGTTGTCTGGCACTATCACCGTGCTAAATGGGATAGATTTCGAACAGATTTAGCAATGCAAAACTGGGCATCCATGAGGCGCTGTGGGCCATCAGCAGCAGCAGAATCGTACTCAACCACTATCTGTAACCCCATGGCCTGGCATATCCCCCACTCTACCATTACCATCAAGCCGGGAGACTAACCCTGGTTCAATGAAGAGTGCAGGAGGGCATGCCAGGAGCAGCACTAGGCATACCTCAAAATGAGGTCTCAACCTGGTGAAGCTACAATACAGGACTATCTGCATGCCAAACTGTGTAAGCAGCATGTGATAGACAGAGGTAAGCGATCCCATAACCAATGGATCAGATCTAAGCTCTGCAGTCCTGCCACATCCAGCCGTGAATGGTGGTGGACAATTAAACAACTAACTGGAGGAGGTGACTCCACAAATATCTCTATCCTCAATGATGGGGGAGCCCAGCACATCAGTGCGAAAGATAAGGCTGAAGCATTTGCAACAATCTTCAGCCAGAAGTGCCGAGTTGATGATCCATCTCGGCCCCTCCTGAAGTCCCCAGCATCACAGATGCCAGACTTCAGCCAATTCGATTCAGTCCACATGATATCAAGAAACAATTCAAGGCACTGGATACTGCAAAAGCTATGGGCCCTGACAATATTCCTGCAACTGGAAGACCTGTGCTCCAGAACTTGCCGTGTCCCTAGCCAAGCTGTTCCAGTACAGCTACAACACTGGGATCTACCCTGCAATGTGGAAAATTGCCCTGGTATGTCCTGTACACAAAAAGCAGGACAAGTCCAACCCGGCCAATTACCGCCCCATCAGCCTACTCTCAATCATCAGTAAAGTGATGGAAGGTGTCATCAACAGTGCCATCAAGCGGCACTTGCTTAGCAATAACCTGCTCAGTGACGCTCAGTTTGGGTTCCGCCAGGGCCACTCAGCTCCTGACCTCATTATAGCCTTGGTTCAAACATGGACAAAAGAGCTGAACTCAAGAGGTGAGGTGAGAGTGACTGCCCTTGACATCAAGGCAGCATTTGACCGAGTATGGCATCAAGGAGCCCTAGCAAAACTGAGGTCAATGGGAATCAGGGGGAAAACCCTCCGCTGGCTGGATTCATACCTAGTGCAAAGGAAAATGGTTGAGGTTGTTGGAGGTCAATCATCTGAGCTCCAGGACATCACTGCAGGTGTTCCTCAGGGAAGTGTCCTAGGCCCAACCATCTTCAGCTGCTTCATCAATGACCTACCTTCAATCATAAGGTCAAAAAGTGGGGATGTTCGCTGATGATTGCACAATGTTCAGCACCATTCGTGACTCCTCAGATACTGAAGCAGTCCGTGTAGAAATGCAGCAAGACCTGGGCAATATCCAGGCTTGGGCTGATAAGCGGCAAGTAACATTCGCGCCACACAACTGCCAGACAATGACCATCTCCAACAAGAGAGAATCTAACCATGTCTCCTTGACATTCAACAGCATTACAATCACTGAATCCCCGACTATCAACATCCTAGGGGCTACCATTGACCAGAAACTGATCTGGAGTAGCCATATAAATACCGTGGCGACAACAGCAGGTCAGAGGCTAGGAATCCTGAGGCGAGTAACTCACCTCCTGACTCCCCAAAGCCTGTCCACCATCTACAAGGCACAAGTCAGGAGTGTGATGGAATACACTTGCCTGGATGGGTGCAGCTCCAACAACACTCAAGAAGCTCGACACCATCCAGGACAAAGCAGCCCGCTTGATTGGCACTCCATCTACAAACATTCACTCCCTCCACCACCGACGCACAGTGGCAGCAGTGTGTACCATCTCCAAGATGCACTGCAGCAATGCACCAAGGCTCCTTAGACAGCACCTTCCAAACCCGCGATCTCTACCAACTAGAAGGACAAGGGCAGCAAATACATGGGAACACCACCACCTGCAAGTTCCCCTCCAAGTCACACACCATCCTGACTTGGAACTATATCGCCGTTCCTTCACTGTCGCTGGGTCAAAATCCTGGAACTCCCTTCCTAACAGCACTGTGGGTGTACCTACCCCAAATGGACTGCAGCAGTTCAAGAAGGCAGCTCACCACCACCTTCTCAAGGGTAATTAGGGATGGGCAATAAATGCTGGCCTGGCCAGTGATGCCTACATCCCATGAATGAATTTTAAAAAAATCAAACATTCAATACATGTTATTAGCTGTTAAAATCTATGCACTGGAAGATTTTGGATTGAAGTCCCACTCCAGACAGCCCTGGTGAATAGAAACGAAAATTGAGTCTCTGAATACTGATTTGGCATTCAGTGCGATACTTGCATTTGATGGGAACATAGGTCCATATGAACAGGAGTGGGTCATTTAGTTCCTCGAGCTTGGTCCACCATTCATTGCTGATCTGTGACCTAACTCCATATACTTGCCTTTACCCCATATCCTTTAATATCTTCGGTTAACAAAACTAACAATTAACCTAGAGAAATAGCTCCGAAGTTCCGAAGAAGGGTCACTGACCCGAAACGTTAACTCTGCTTCTCTTTCCACAGATGCTGCCAGACCTGCTGAGTGATTCCAGCATTTCTTGTTTTTGTTTCAGATTTCCAGCATCCGCAGTATTTTGCTTTTATGTTGTGTTAGAGAAATAGCTGTTTGTGGAAGAGAGTCCAAACCTCTACCACTCGTTGCGTGTAGAAATGTTTCCTAGTTTTACTCCTGGAAGATCCAGCTTTAATTTTACACTATGCCCCCAACTTCCCAACCAGTAGAAATGTTTTCTCTCCAACTACCCTATCTATTCCTTTATTATGAAGTGTCAAACCCCCTAGCCAGTGCCTTTCAGCCTGGGTCAGGCTGATGATACAGCTACATAAAAGGCATTACAGAAACAATCCAAGGTGTCATTTGCTGGACGTAACAGTAGTGGAAGGCTACCTCATGTGCCACTGGATATGGAAGACGAGAAGAAGATTGCTTATCATAGTTTCGTTTTGTAGTCACATTTCAAACATTGAAACCCATCTCAATTGTGAATCAATTTGCTTTTTCATCTGTTTCTCCAAGAGAGCTAGTTTGACCAGTATTGGATTCTTTATTCATTCTTTTCCTAGGACATATTTCACTGGCGGTTTGCTCAGAGATTGTCCTGATTGGTTGCCGTAATTTCTGTGGAAGATTGGCACCGATACCCCGCTGCCGCCCACCGACCGGTGTATCCAGCGTTTCCACCGATTTTCATCACAGTTATAGGGATCAATCAGGACAACCCTGAGGAAATGTTACATTGTAGGCCAACAATTGCAGCTGACAACATAGATTTCAAATTAAAATTTTGCTTAATGATTAAGGAAATCCATTAAAGTGGGAATGATAAACTTTTGGAATTTTTGATTTATTAATTAAATAATAGATAAACAGACCATTACAAATATAATACAGTGAACAAGTTCATTTATGCCTATAAGGACCGTGAATTCATTACTCACAGATGGGTAGCTGCGACATGACCTGATGCTGTCATTGAATCCCATCCAGCGCTGGTAGTCAGGATATTCTCCCCTGCTCAGAACATACTGGTATCCCATGTAATTGGGTTTCTCATACAGCACCCACCAGTCACTGTCAACACGGATGGAGTTACAGCGGCTGAAGTAAGGGGACAGGTCAGCACAGTCACTACTGCACTCATAGTGCCGACCCTGGAAATTCCTGTCCTCGTAAAAGATGACCTGTAGGGAAAGCAAATTTGATGAATATTTCTATTTTCCAATGAATTGTGAATAAAATGTGAAAAATATGAGAGGTAACCTTACCTTTCCCATTTTGAATTCTCAGTTGGAAAAGCAAAAGCCTGGATGTATGATTGCTCCGGATGCTCAGTATTTATATGTTTGACTGAGAGGCCATTGCAGAGACTACCTTTGTTATTTCATCAATCCCAAGCACACATCAGCAAAAAAAAAACACGAATTAAAATGTGTCACAGATATTTCAGCAAAGCACCTTTATTCAAAGCAGTAGATTCCTATTGTTCTTTCTGTTCTGCTTTCATGTCATTTTGATTGTCCTGTAGGAAAAAAGAAACAAAGGATGAGAGGCCAGAGCTATTCCCAAAGTAGAATATACAAAAAACATTGAACTGTGAACTCCGCTGAGCTGTCGTAACCTGGATATTATTGTTTTGTTTATTAGTTATTTTGAATACAAGTATGGAGTAGGTGAATACTTGTCACTTTGACTAAGCTTTATATTGACACAACTATTTTGATGTTTTAGGGTTGCATAGTGTTACGGTCATATGGTGAGGGGTGTGGGTGGTTCTTACTGTTCAATTCCCACCTATTGTTTGTAATGTACATTAATGATTTAGACGTGAAATATAGGAGGCATGATCAGTAAGTTCGCAGATAACACAAAAATTGGTGATGTCATAAATAGTGAGGAGGAAAGTCTTAGATTACAGGACGATATAGATGGGCTGGTAAGATGGGCGGAACAGTGGCGAACGGAATTTAATCCTGAGAAGTGTGAGGTAGTGCATTTTGGGAGGACTAACAAGGCAAGGTAATATACAATGGATGGTAGGACCCTCGGAAGTACAGAGGGTCAAAAGGACTTTGGTGTACTTGTCCATAGATCACTGAAGGCAGCAGCACAGGTAGTTAAGGTGGTTAGGAAGGTATATGGGATACTTGCCTTTATTAGTTGAGGCATAGAATATGCAGGGAAGTCATGATGGAGCTGTATAAAATGCTGGTTAGGCCACAGCTGGAGTACTGTGTTCAGTTCCGGTTGCCACACTATAGGAAGGATGTGATTGCACTGGAGAGGGTGCAGAGGAGATTCACCAGGATGTTGCCTGGGCTGTTGCATTTCAGCTATGAAGGGAGACTGGATAGGCTAGGGTTGTTTTCCTTAGAGCAGAGAAGGCTGAGGAGAGATATGATTGAGATTTACAAAATTATGAGGGCCATAGATAGGGTAGATATAAAGAAACTTTTCCCTTAGTGGAGGTGTCAATAACCAGAGGGCATAGATTTATGTTAAGGGGCAGAAGGTTTAGAGGGGATTTGAGGAAAGTTTGTCACCCAGAGAGTGGTTGGAATCTGGAACACACTGCCTGAAGAGGTGGCAGAAGCAGGATCCCTCACAGCATTTAAGAAGTATTTAGATGAGCACTTGAAATGCCATAACATACAAGGCTGTGGGCCAAGTGCTGGATTAGAATAGATAGGTGCTTGATGCACGGTGCACGGACACAATGGCCCGAAGGGCCTGTTTCTGTGCTGTATAACTCGATGACTCTATGACTGCAGCAAGTGTTTTTTGTTATGAGGGTTTAACCCCTTTGTGTTTTATTTGTCAAAGTAACAGACAGCAACAGGTTTTCCTGTAGGTTTAAAACTGAAGATTAATTACTTATTGAACAATATGCGTTATCCTGAAATTGTCACAACCTTATACACTCACACATTCATTTGCGCGTGCACACACATACACGCACATACACGCACATACACACAAGAAGATACAGATAGAGAGGACAAGGGGTAAGTGTTTTTTTAAGTGAGGTACAATTTCTGGGCTCATGATAAACCTGTTGAATTCTCTGGGAGGTCAAGTTCTATTTGGTTGTCGCCTGAGGGGTTTATAGATTTTTCTCTTGGTTGAAAGCTCAGTTTGAATCAGGGGGGATCACTTCTAATTCACTGCTGCACAAGTTGAAAATGTGGAATTCACAGCAGGGCACCCTACTTCTTGACTTGTTGGATTTTTTCTCAGCTCCGAACTGGACAAGCTTTTGGCGATGCTTCTTTCTCGGTCACTCTCTCTCTCTCTCTTCAGAGACACGTCTGCCTCTGTTTGGAGACAGATTTTCTCCCTATCGTGACTGACAATAGCCCAGGATGCGGCTACTTCACACCTTCTTTGTTTCAGAAGAAACCATTCAATTCAAAAATGTCGCATGATGGGTTTATAATGGGTGAAATTGATGCCTCTTAGCTTTGAAAGTATTCTTTTGTTCATAACAGCCAGTAGACAGTTTGAATATACAAAGCCAGGACTTTTAACCTTTGGTGGCCATTTTAGAGCACATTGTTCACTTTTTAAAAAGAAAGGTCTAGTTTTCAGGTTGATTGAATGTAGTTTCAATTGCTGCACTTTACATGAGCGTCACCGACCTGCCCACCCCCACCACCCTCCCCCCCCCCCCCCCCCCCACCAACCTACCTTCCCCACCAAAAGGGAAAAACTGAAATTCCTTGTAATTAATTTTTATGTTATTTGTTTTCTTTTGATTTAGAAAGAAAAAACAAAGTAAGGTCTAGGAATCACACAAATGCACACATGGCATCCACATTTCAGTCTTACAACTGCTATAGCTAGCATTGTCAGTTTATTTCATTCATTGGATGTAGGCATCACTGGCTAGGCCAGCATTTATTGCCCACTAAAGGCATTTAAGAGCCAACCACATTGCTGTTGTCTTGGAGTCACATGTAGGCCAACAGATTTCCTTCCCTAAAGGGGATTAGTGAACCAGGTGGGTTTTTAACAACAATTGATAATGGTTGCATGATTACCATTGAGCTAACTTTTAATTTCAGGTTTATGCATTAAATTCAAATTTCGCCATCTAACGTGGTGGGATGTGAACCCATATCCCGAGAGTATTAGCCCAGGCATCTGGTTTATTAGTCCAGTGACAATGCCACTACACCATTGCCTTTCATGGTTTAAGTCTAGCTTTTACATCCCCTTTTCTTTGGATGCTCAATTGTAATTGACTTTTACTTTTTGGGCATTGAAGTTTTGCCCTAGAAAATTTCTGTTTAGAACATTTGGTGTTCTCTTTTATCCGTTTCCCACTTTTACTGTTCCAAGACTTGTGATATGCAAATTTTAATTACTGCATTGTTCTAGGTTGCTTGCAAATTTCACTGTTTGTAGAGGCTTTAACCCTTTTACTGCTGTTTCCACAGCACGTGGGTTTAATAATTCAAGTTCCGCCCCATTGATAATTCTTATCTCAAGGGTGAAAGTGGGTGATAAAATATTTCTAGCTGCTGAGAAACATTTAGTTCTCCTTCTGCACTTTGTCCTTAGTGAGTTCTGAATCTGTTTTGCTGGGCTCAGTTAGCTCTAGATTTAGAACCCGACCCTTTGATTTTTCAGTGGGCACATCCACACTGACCTCACTTTTAGTTTTCTGGTGACTTCCACAAGTATGGTTTACTTTAGGGTATTTTACCTTCCTTTGTCCCTTTGCACTAGGGATTTTTCTTCCCCTAACCTGCCCCATGTCGTCTGGGATACTACTGCTCACAGGTGGTTGTCCAGCTTCCACTGCACTCCCTGGTGGCAATTCAACAAGGTGAGACATCTCCCTCACTTTTGGCTTGCCTATTTGGGAACTTTTCTTGTCCCTATTTAAATCTTTAAAGAAGATTTCGGTTAAATATATCTTGGTGCTTTTCCTTCAAACTTTGCTGCTTTTATCTCAGCTCCTTTAAATTCTTCAGGCTCTTGGCATTATAAACTTCATTGGCTCTGTCTTGACCTTTTTAAATTCCACTGGCTTTCCTTTAGACTCTTTAATCTTTAATGGCCCTATCACACCCTGTGGGATTTTTGGGACTTCCCCAGCCCTCTGCAGCAGTGCAGAGTTTTGTTTGTTCCCCTCAGTTTCTCCAGTCTCCGTGGACTCCATGGACTCTCCTGGGTAACCAGGGAAAGGGTTGGCCCACTCAAGGACAGAGGAGGGAATCGATGTGTGGAGCCAGAGGAAATGGGCGAGGTCCTAAATAAGTACTTTGCATCAGTATTCACCAAAGAGAAGGACTTGGCGGATGATGAGTCTAGGAAAGGGCGTGTAGATATTCTGGGTCATGTCATTATCAAAAAGGAGGAGGTGTTGGGCGTCTTGCAAAGCATTAAGGTAGATAAGTCCCAGGGCCTGATGGGATCTACCCCAGAATACTGAGGGAGGCAAGGGAAGAAATTGCTGGGGCCTTGACAGAAATCTTTGTATCCTCATTGGCTACAGGTGAGGTCCCAGAGGACTGGAGGATAGCCAATGTTGTTCCTTTGTTTAAGAAGGGTAGCAAGGATAATCCAGGAAATTATAGGCTGGTGAGCCTTACGTCAGTGTTCGGGAAATTATTAGAGAGGATTCTTCGGGACAGGAATTACTCCCATTTGGAAACAAATGAACTTATTAGTGAGAGGCAGCATGGTTTTGTGAAGGGGAGGTCGTGTCTCACTAACTTGATTGAGTTTTTTGAGGAAGTGACGAAGATGATTGATGAAGGAAGGGCAGTGGATGTTGTCTATATGGACTTCGGTAAAGCCTTTGACAAGGTCCTTCATGGCAGACTGGTACAAAAGATGAAGTCACAAGAGATCAGAGGTGAGCTGGCAAGATGGATACAGAACTGGCTCGGTCATAGAAGACAGAGGGTAGTGGTGGAAGAGTGCTTTTCTGAATGGAGGGCTGTGACTAGTGGTGTTCCGCAGGGATCAGTGCTGGGACCTTTGCTGTTTGTAGTATATATAAATGATTTGGAGGAAAATGTAGCTGGTCTGATTAGTAAGTTTGCAGACAACACAAAGGTTGGTGGAGTTGTGGATAGTGATGAGGATTGTCAGAGGATACAGCAGGATATAGATCGGTTGGAGACTTGGGCGGAGAAATGGCAAATGCAGTTTAATCCGGACAAATGTGAGGTAATGCATTTTGGAAGATCTAATACAGGTGGGAAGAATACAGTAAATGGCAGAACCTTAGGAGTATTGACAGGCAGAGAGATCTGGGCATACAGGTCACTGAAAGTCGCAAGGCAGGTGGATAAGGTAGTCAAGAAAGCATACGGCATGCTTGCCTTCATCAGTCGGGGCATAGAGCATAAAAATTGGCAAATCATGCTGCAGCTGTACAGAACTTTAGTTCGGCCACACTTAGAATATTGCGTGCAATTCTGGTCGCCACACTACCAGAAGGACGTGGAGGCTTTGCAGAGGGTACAGAAGAGGTTTACCGGGATGTTGCCTGGTTTGAAGGGAATTAGCTTTGAGGAGAGGTTGGATAAACTCAGATTGTTTTCACTGGAACGACGGAGGTGGAGGGGCGACATGATAGAGGTTTACATAGTTATGAGTGGCATGGACAGAGTGGACAGAGTGGACATAGTCAGAAGCTTTTTCCCAGGGTGGAAGAGTCAGTTACTAGGGGACATAGGTTTAAGGTGAGAGGGGCAAAGTTTAGAGGGAATGTGCGAGGCAAGTTCTTTACACAGAGGGTGGTGAGTGCTTGGAACTTGCTGCCGGGGGAGGTGGTGGAAGCAGGTACGATAGCGATGTTTGAGAGGCATCTTGACAAATACATGAATAGGATGGGAATAGAGGGATACGGTCCCCGGAAGTGCAGAAGGTTTTAGTTTATCAAGATCGGCGCAGGCTTGGGGGGCCGAATGGCCTGTTCCTGTGCTGTACTGTTCTTTGACTGCTCTGAACCCTCACTATACAGTACTGTGCTTCCTGCCAAGTCATTGCCCAGCAATAATGTTATGAAAATGCTTCCATATTTTGTTAAATATTTTTTGAGACACATATTTTAATTGTGGAAATGGATTCATTTTGGAAGGCTGAAGATGCTGGACTTTGTTTTTTTGTTGAAAGTTCAATGAAAGGACACTGAGAGGTCTTGTTTGAAAACAAACCTTTACTGGATATCACATGTGCAATGAGAAGCTTCTTTATGTTGTCTGATGCATCTAAGTGAGATGCGTGGAGTTCAGGTACTTGAGGATCTCAAACAGATTTATTGAATAGCTAACAACTATATATAGTACAGAGCTATCTATTTGCAGGTCTTGCCTCTTGGTGTTACAGTTGCAGGGTGAGACTGGCATGTAGTCACATGACTACATCCTGGCACTCAGCTCATTCGCATACTAAGATCTTAAACATACATTATTCTTAAAGGCAATCACATAACAACATGCCTTAAGATAAATAAACAACAGAAACCTTGGTGACATGGGAAGATGTTTACAGAGAAGTGACATGTCAAGATTTATGAGGGTCAGGAATTGGTTTCGCTTCTGAGATATTGTTTTGATTCAGTTGGGGTGTGGACAGTGTTGAAAAACAATTGGTTTTGTAGCCTGCTGAAAAGAAACCCCCAGCTCATCTTTCCTGCACCGCTGTAAGAGACCCTCTCACAGCTCCTCTTTCAAAAAACCCTGGGAGTGTGAGAACTGAAACCCCTGATGTCACATATCTCCTGGAAAGCCTACCAGACTAATACTCAACATCTCCAGAAGAACTGCTACAGAAAAGATCCCAGTGACCCATCTCCATGTACCTGCCAGACCAAAAGGGACAACTGACATCCTTCCACATATTCTCTTTCTTCTTCAAGAATTAGCAAGTATTTAGACAAAGTTTTATTTTGTCTTTTTTTTGTAAAAAGACTCTGCAGAGAGAACTTTTTTTTCAGTGTGCGTGTGAGTTTGTGTGTTGGGTATTTAAGAGGGGGACTTTCATATTTCAATCTGTATGTTAATGTTTTGCATCTTTGCTGGATAAGTCTTGTTTTTACAACAAACTGATAGTTTTGTTCTTTATTAAAGAAACCTGGTTGGTATATTTTATTCTGGGGTAAAGAGTAAAGTATATAATTGACCATATTGGTAACTGGGTAAGCATTCAAAATATATGTTTGGACCTGTGGAGAAGTGGAACTAGAAAAGACAGTGCACTCTTCCTGCCTCGGTCATAGCAATAGGTTTACCCCCTGCATTGGTAAGCTCAGAATAATCCCAACCATCACTACCCCAGGTGAACAACTTACTCTGTAGGTACTCTTTAACTAAGGGAACCTACAAGCATTTTCCAGTAAGTCCATTTACCAATAATGTGGTATTTGTTCTGCTTTCATGTGGCATTTCTGTAAAACTGGCTGCCAGTAGGGTTTGAAAACCATACTGAGTATCGTTATTTCTTTGTCTGGTGCCTGAGATACAAAAGGAGTCATTTTTTCTTTTTGTAAAAAGTTCTGGTATGTGTTCTGTTCTTGGGTTATATTAGAACACATGCTTACCACTTTCATAGCCTCAGACAGTGGTTTGGCTGCAGCGCCTCCTGGTGTTTTTTTGGAATACCAACAATTTGCCTGGACAAGCCCAGATTTCCCACACTGGAAGCACATCAGGTGAACCCCAAATGATTTATCACCTGGGTTCCTTCTTTCAAAAGTTGGAGACTGATTTAGGTTTCTTTCCCTAATCACCTTTAGAGCCTATTTTTGCTTCAGCTGCATCCTTGCTATCTCTCCCTCGCCTGTAAGGGTTACTAGACCAAAATTTATTCTGAGTTAGGGATTTGTGTATTAACTCATAATCGTAGGTCATTTTTGCTGCTTCTCTGACCCTTGTAACACTTTGTTCTTCATTGTGGATCCTTACACTAACTGGGGTGCTATTTTTAAATTCTTCCAAAAATATCACTTCTCTCAAATTTTCATATAAGGGTTCTAGCTTGAGAGATTATATCTAGCAGTCAAAAGCCATATGTTTAATTCTTTAGAATTCAATGTAAGTCTGTGTAGGTCTTTTCCTGGTGTGTCTGAATATCTGTTGATATGTTCAGGTACGAACTCATATGCACTTAGAACTGTAGTTTTAGTTTGTTCATAGTCAAAGGAACTCTCTTCCGATAACAAGGCAAAAGCTTCACGAGCTCTACCCAGGAACTTGCCTTGGAAGAGAAGAGTCCATAATACTTTTGACCATTTTAGCCTGGTAACTATTTTCTCAAATGAGATAACGTGTGACTCAATCTCTTCCTCATTAAATTTTGGGGCTAGTCATGAGTGTTTCAGTACATCAAGGTTTTGCTCTGCATTGGGGATAAGGTTTGAGCGGCTGGTTATCTTATGCTTGGTTATCTTAGCCTTTCTAACTCAAACTGGTTTGCCTCCCTTTCCTCTTTTTCCTTCTGAAACTGCATCTCCTCTCTTTTCAACTGAATTTTGGCTAGGGCTATCCTTTCAGTTTCAGATTCCATGCTTTATTCTTCTGGTTCAAGAGTAAGTTTAAAATGGTTAACCAGACTCTTCGCCAGTTCAGGTTTATTTGTTTTTTTTCCTTGAAAGTGATTCCCACCTCTGTAGTTAACCTTTTTAAATCTTCAATACTTAATGTATTTTAACTTATCATGGGGTATCTCTCTCGGCTCTGCAAACTCCTTAGCATTAAATATGGCCATCTCTTTTGTTTCTAGCACCATCGAGAAAAAACAGAAAAGTACAAGAAAACCTGTTTGTTTAATATAAAATAAAAACAAGAAATGCTGGAAATACTCAGCAGGTCTGGCAGCATCTGTGGAGAGAGAAGCAGAGTTAATGTTTCAGGTCAGTGACCCTTCATCAGAACTGGCAAAGGTTAGAAAAGTAATAGGTTTTAAGCAAATAAAGCAGTGGTGAGGCAAGAGATAACAAAAGTAATGGTGCATGTAGGATAAGGTTACAGAGAATAATTGACCAGCAGGTCATGGAGAAAAGGCAAATGAGATGTTAATGGTGTGTTGAAAGACAAAGCGTTAGTGCAGAGAGGGTGCTAATTGACAGAAAAATGAAGAGCCCTGGCCCAAAGCACAAGCATGAAAAAACAGTGAGTAGGCACATGGTAAGAAAAATGAATGATGAAACAAACTAAAATAAAATAAAATAAAAAAAATAGCTGAAAATAAAAAGGGGGGCCCATCATGCTCTGAAATTATTGAACTCAATGTTCAGTCCAGCAGGCTACAGCATGCCTAATCAGTAAATGAGATGCTGTTCCGAGCTTGCATTGATGTTCACTGGAACACTGCAGCAAGCACAGGATTGATATGTAGGCATGAAAGCAGTGGGGTGTGTTGAAATGGCAAGCAACCAGAAGCTCGGGGTCATGCTTTCAGACTGAGTGGAGGTGCTCCGCAAAGTGGTGACCCAATCTGCGTTTGGTTTCCCCAATGTAGAGGAGACCACATTGTGAGCAGCGAATACAGTATACTAAATTAAAAGAAGTACAAGTAAATCGCTGCTTCACCTGAAAGGAGTGTTTGGGGCCTTGGATAGAGAGGTGAGAGGAGGTAAAAGCAGGTATTACACCTCTTGCGATTGCATGGGAAGGTGCCGTGGGAAGGGGACCGAGGTGTTCGCGGTAATGGAGGAGTGGACCAGGGTGTCACAGAGGGAACTATCGCTTCAGAATGCTGACAGGGGAGGGGAAGATGTGTTTGGTAGTGGCATCATGCTGGAGGTGGCAGAAATGGTGGAGGATGATCCTTTGGATGTGGAGGCAGTGGGGTGGAAAGTGAGGACAAGGGGAGCCCAGTCGTGGTTCTGGGAGGAAGGGGAAGGGGTGACGGTAGAGGTGCGGGAAATGGGCCAGACACGGTTGAGGGCCCTGTCAACCACATTGGGGGGAATCCTCGGCTGAGGAAAACAGAAGACATATCAGAAGCACTGTCATGGAAGGTTGCATCACCAGAGCAGATGCGTCGGAGACGGAGAAACTGAGAGAATGGAATGGAGTCCTTACAGGAGGCAGGGTGTGAAAAAGTGTAGTCGAGGCAGCTGTGGGAGCCCGTGGGCTTATAATGAATATTAGTAGACAGCCTATCCAAGAGATGGAGACAGAGAAGTCGAGGAAGGGAAGGGAAGTGTCAGAGACAGACCATGTAAAGGTGAGAGAAGGGTGGAAATTGGCGGTAAAGTTGATAATGTTTTCCAGTTCGGGGCGGGAGCAGGAAACGGCACTGATACAGTCATCAATGTACCAGAAAAAGAGTTGGGGGAGAGGGCCTGAGTAGGACTGGAACAAGGAATGTTCGACATATCCCTCAAAAAAACAGGCATCACTAGGACCTATGCGGGTATCCAGAGCAACCCCTTTTACTTGAAGGAAGTGAGTGGAGTTGAAGGAAAAGTTGTTCAATGTGAGAACAAGTTCAGCCAAGCAGAGGAGAGTGGTGGTGGATGGGGACTGGTTAGGCCTCTGTTCAAAGGAAGAAGCAGAGAGCCCTCAAACCATCCTGGTGGGGGATGGAGGTGTACGGAGATTGAACATCCATAGTGAAGAGGAGGCGGTTGGGGCCAGGAAACTGGAAATTGTCAAAATGACATAGGGTGTTAGAAGAGTCATGGATGTAAGTGAGAACAGACTGGACCAGGAGAGAAAAGATAGAGTCAAGATAGGAAGAAATAAGTTCAGTGGGGCAGGAACAGGCTGAAACAATGGGTTTACCGGGACAGTCCTGTTTGTGGATTTTAGGAAAGAGGTAGAAGTGGGCTGTCCAGGGTTGTGGAACTGAGGTTGGAATCTGTTTGTTTACTTTTCCACAATTTAGAGGTCAATTTTCCTCCCATTTTCCAAATTTCTGATTTGTCTGGTGGATCAGATCCTGGCTTCGAGCCCCCAGTTTGTTATGGCCACATGGTGAGGGGTGTGGGTAGTTCCCACTGTTCAGCTTCCACCTGACCGCAGCAAGTGTTTGTTGTTGTTAGGGTTTAACCCTTTTGTGTTTTATTTGTCAAATAAACAGACAGAGACAGGTTTTATTGTAGATTTAAAACAGAAGATTAATTCTTTATTGAGCAATATGCTTTATCCCGAAATTGTTGCAACTGCATAAACTCATGCATTCACTCACACACACACACACACACACACACATACACAAGATACAGATAGAGAAGTGTTTTTTTAAAGTGAGGTATGGTATACCTGTTGAATTCTCTCAGAGGTCAAGTTCTCTTTAGGCCTGAGGTGCTTGTAGATTTCGCTCTTGGTTGAAAGTTGAGCTTGAAGGCAGAGAGTCACTTTCAAATCACGGCTGCACAAGTTGAAAATGTAGAATTCACAGCAGGGCCCCCTACATCTTGGCTTGTAGGAATGTTTCCCAGCTCTTAGCTAGACAAGCTTTTCATGGCGCTTCTTACTGGTTTCCCTCTCTTTCTCTTCAGGGAGCAAGCATTAAAGCTCAAAAATTGTTTCACACCTTTTCCTTTGTTGGGAGACAGATTTTCTTCCCTGTGGTGACTGACAATGGCCAGTATCTGGCTACTTCACACCTTCTTTGTTTCAAAAGAACCCATTCAATTCAAAAATGTCCCTTGATGGGTTTAGGATGGGTGCAATTGACACCTCTTAGCTTTGAAGGTATTCTTTTGTTCATACCAACCAGTAGACAGTTTGAATATACAGAGCCAGAATTTGAACCTTCAGTGGCCATTTTGAAGCATCTTGTTCAGTTTTTAAAAACAAAGGTCCATTTTTATGCCTCTTCAGGTTGATCTCTTGTAGTTTCAATCACTGCACTTTATGTGAGCATTACAATAATCAGCAGACTATTATATTGTAATTTACCATCTCCTCTCTCAACCCCTCCACTGCCATTGGTTTTTCACACTGCTTGACTGTTCCAATGCACTCCTGGCTGTCTCCCATCTTCCATTTTTCATAAACATCAACTCATCCAAAGCCCTGCTTCCCATTCCCTAACTCGCACCAAGTCCCATTCACCCATCACCCTTGTGCTCAAAGACCTGCATTGACTCCCAGTCCAGCAAAGCTGCAACTTTAAAACTCTCACCCTTTTTGTAAATTCCTCCATGTCTTTGCCCCTCAAAGTGCTAAAACTCAGATAGCCAGGTGGTGAATGATGGAACTGGAACTTAATCTTTATACACTTACAAGCTGTTATTTACAGACACACATAATATATGGTGCATCTGCAAACCAACAACCACAGTTTCAGCCTGCTCCAATAGATTTGAGCACAGGTGAGTCCCCAATTAATGCCCACCACCTGAATACAAATAAACACCCAATTAATATGCCATTAACACTTATCTCTATAATTTCCTGCAGCCTGGAAATATCCAAGATCTCTGAATCCTCCTATTTCTGGCCGCTTCTGCATACTCCATTTTAATCACTCCATCATTAGGAGCCAGGCCTTCAACTACATAGGCCATAAGCTCTAGAATTCCCTTCCTAAACCGCTCCACCTCTCTACCTCCCTCTCCTCCTTTAAGACACCCTGTAAAAGCTATCTCTTACCCAGCTTTTGGTCATCAGCCCTAATATCATTTATATTGCTTGATGTCAAATTCTGTTTGATAACGTTCCTGTGAAGCACCTTGGAATGGTACTATGTTAAATGTGCTATATGAATGCAGCTTATGGTTGGTATGTATAAGCACCAAAAAGAGTTGCTGAGAATCCAAATAAAATATTAACTTTTTTTTCTTGTACTTGTGCTGGGGAACTGATACTTTTGTTTGTTTCAGGCAACATCATTACTTGTTACTTACAACCAGGTGATCCTCCCCAGTAGTCTGACTATATTGTATATATTTCCACAATTAAATGCTAAGAACCCGAAGGAAAATGCTAGCATCTCACATTGAAATTGAGAATAAAACGTGACAGGTTTCCCAAAGATTAATCCTAAAGATTTTTGAAGAATTCTGAAGAGACTTCAAAACGTTTTAATGGTTGGACCTTATGTTTATGCCTTTGCAACTGGAACTGCAGTGATTTATTTTCGATGATACATTCATTTAGTGAAGTCCGTCTATATTTCTATCAGCTTTACATGTTTGGAATGAGTTACGGTCTGCAAAATAACAGTGGTTTTGCTTCCATGGTAATGGAACATATTGAAACTGGAAGAGTCCTAACGTGCTGAATAATTGTAAGACATGACCTTAAGAATGCTTTACTTTTGCAGAAAATATGCACTTGATTCTATAGACCATACTTATATATGTTCTATCTCCTTGAGTTCAGAAGCAAAAAACTGGAACATAAGAACAGTTGACACAGGTGCAGATAGTCTCTATTTCTGGATTTGATTGGATTAGTATATGACCTGTATTAGAGGGAGCTCACATTTAAGTCAAAGGAATACTGTCAAGTGGAGAGAATAGAAAGCTGAAGTCATAATGACTTTAGATGGTAAGATTGGAACATACCAAGTTCCTTCAAGGAGAATAAAAATCATCTTACCAACCTAATATTCTTCAGTTCCTTTAGATTATGCATTTGACCAGATAAATCAGGGTATTAAAGGCTTAGATTAACCAATGTATCTGAAATTGGAAACAGTCTCAGAAAAAACAGGGAAATTAATCTGACTGTACATCAAAGGCACAATAATTTCTTTCATTTGAAGGTAAATGGGAAAGATACTTTAGAAATAAAATCAGACTCCATCTCATGGCAATGAATGAGCAGGGGATTTGATGCATCTGAAATAATGATACCAGATTTCCAGGGCAATTGGCAGATTAGATATAACGTGCAGATAAGGAGGAAAAATTCATGAAAGTTTAGATGTTCGAATAAAAAGGATACCTGGAAATTTGGGTAAAAGGGACAGATCTTTAAATATATGTGTTGAGGTGGAATTTGGGGCTAAGAATTAACTGTGTTGCCATGGGACTACTGTCATGAATCTCCTATACTTCCTCAGTGTTTAGGTGACTTTGGCAAAGTAAGAGAAGACAATTAGGCTGCTGAAGGAAGAATTTATTGCCAAATTTCACAGAGAAATCATGTTCTCTGAGTATTCCCAGCAGGTGGGTTTCTGACAGCTCTGAGGCCATCAATTGAAAAAATGAACAGACCTGTGTATCACAGTCTGGACTTTTCATCAACACTGTTGTCATGTCCTCAAATTTTCACAAGTAAACTGAATTCTTGAACTGAACTGAAAATTATGTCTTTTCTGCTGCTGAGTGTAGTTTGGGTTTAACCAAATCATGGCACATCACTTACTGGAGAATATATGGGATACCCAGCATAATCTACCATTGCATCCGAAGGCAGAAAAATAACAAATCACTAGACCAAGCTGTGAATAGTACTTGGGCAGATTTATTTGTAGCTAAAACAATGAAGCAAAAATACATCGCAAGGTATTAATACAGTACTATAGCCAAACATGCTGATATAAAGACTGGTATAACTGTTCAAAATGAAGAAAGACAAAGTCCTCAATGTTCACTGACCTTTTAAGCAAGTTCTTGGTAACATCAAATGTGCATTTTCTTTACAACTTTGTTTTTCCAGCTAGATTAATGAGACTCTCTTCTTCCATGGCTAACATAGGAACTAATCTTGCCTCTGAAAGAAACAAAGTTCACAAATCTGGATGGGGAAAACAAAGACTTCAAACCTGTGGAAACACATATGAAATATTTATTTTGTAATGAGAAAAAATATCACATCAAAGGGTGCATTCTCCTCCTCACTGCCCAGTCATAACTCTGGTGGTGTGGTTTGCCTGTCATTAATAGAACCGGTTTGATCGTTGGGTGAGATCTATAAAGAGCAGGCAATTTGCTCTTCCAGATGATGACCCAGGCAAGGAAGATGTAAATCTACCCCTAAGCTTCCATCTTTTGATACAGTACATGAAGTTTCCCCTTCCAAGCTCATGGAATCTGGGGTGTAGTCAGAGGTTGCAACTGGTCTGATTTTACAGTTCTCTACCAATTAGAGAATGTCCTGTAAGTTATAACATGAAAGGGGAATTGGGTAAAAGGAGGGTGGGTTTGTGGTGAAATTGGGCTCGGTAGTGCCTCTTTGTTAGTGGAGGTGCGCGGAAAACATATTTGTAAAGGAGTATGCGCATGGGCACCTAATGTCTGCCAACAGCATGCAGAACAAACTGGTCATGACGCCAATCAACATGTAATGCTGTTTTGATGCCAGTGCTGCTGTTTTCAAGCTCTGCATTTCAGCCCATGACCTCTCTTAATCTCAGCTGATCAGCAGCATGAAGGGCACCCATCAGTGCGATTTAAATTACTTACAGCTTAGTTACTGGTTTATTTCTTCTGGCTGTTGCTGCAATTCTACAAGGTTTGGGTGCTTTCTATTGTTAGTTAAATTTTCAATAGTCTACAGTGAGTGATGTGGTAGATGTTGAAGTACTTTTTCACTGACTTAAAGGTTTCTACACAGACCAGTTGCTCTCAGACACGGGTGGAGATGTAACCCTTCCTCTTGGCTTTGAGCATGACTGGGAGAATGAAGCGAGGCCATGAAGAGCAGGGAAAACTGCTGGAAGAAGACGGAGGAGAAGGGGGAGATGAGCTCTCAGTCAGGGGCCATATCCACAGATGGTGCTCAGAGAGATATTCTCTTACCTAACCCTCATCCATGAACAATGTTTGAGATATCTGTGCTTCAGTAAGGAGGTCCATGCTGAAATCTGCTACCTGCTGCAGTCACGACTGCAACCTCATAGCAGGTCAAGTACTGTTTTGTCTGTGGCTGTCAAGGTGACCGTAACTGTGAACTTGTACGCATCTGGAAGATAGGAGCATAGGAAATAAGAGCAGGAGTAGGTCATTCACCCCCTCGGGCCTGCTCCACCATTCAACTAGATCATGGTTGATCTTCCACTTCAACACCATTTTCCCGCACTATCCCCATATCCTTTGATATCTTTGATATCTAGAAATCTATCAATCTCTGTCTTAAATATAATCAATGACTGAGCCTCCAGAGCACTTTGGGGTAGAGAATTCTGAAGAGTCACGGCTATCTGAGAGAAGAGATTCCTTCTCATCTCAGTCCTAAATGGCCTACCCTTTATTCTGCGTCCCTTGGTTCTAGACCGCGAGCCAGGGGAAACATCCTCCCTGCATCTACCCTGTCGAGCCCTGTAAGAATTTTGTATACCTCAATGAGATCACCTCTCATTCTTCGAAACTCTAGAGAATTTAGGCCCAGTTTCCTTCATCTCTGCTCATAGGACAGTCCTGTCATCCCAGGGAATAGTCTGGTGAACCTCCATTGCACTCCCTCTATGGCAAGTATATCCTTCCTTAGGTAAGGAGACCAAAACTGTACACAAGACTCCAGGTGCAGTCTCACCAAGGCTCTATACAATTGCAGCAAGACTTCTTTACTCCTGTACTCAAATCCTCTTGCAATAAAGGCCAACATACCATTTGCCTTCCTAATTGTTTTCTGCACCTGCATGTTAGCTTTCAATGACTTACGAACAAGGATGTCCAGGTCCCTTTGGACATCAACACTTCCCAATCTCTCACCATTTAAGAAATACTCTGCATTTCTGTTTTTCCGACCAAAGTGGATAACTTCACATTCTTCCACATTATGTTCCATCTGCCATGTTCTTGCCCATTCTCTTAACCTGTCTAAATCTGCTTGAAGCCTTTTTGCATCCTCCTCACAACTCACATTCCAAACTAGTTTTATGTCATCAGAAAACTTGGAAATATTGCTTTTGATCCCCACATACAAATCATTTATATAGATTGTGAATAGATAGGACCCAAGCACTGATCCTTGCGGTACCCCATTAGTCACAGCCTGCCAATGTGAGAATTCCCATTAATTTCTCTGTTTTCTGTTTGTTTACCAATTCTCAAACCATACCAGTATATTACCCCTAATCCCACGTGCTCTAAAATAAAAACAGAAAGTCCTGGAAATACTCAGCAGGTCAGGCAGCATCTGTGGGCAGAGAAGCAGAGTTAATATCTCAGTTCTCTGACCTTTCATCAGAACTGGCAAAGGTTAGATAAGAATTAGGTTGTAAGCAAGTGAAGGGGGTGGAGTGGTTTGGTGGAGAAGAGAACAAAAGGGAAGGTGTGCGATAGAACAGAGGGCAGGAGAGATTAAGTAACAGAGATGTCATGAGACAAAGGCAAAGAGAGTGTTAATGCTCATGGTGAAAGACAAAGAGAGTGTTAATGACAGAATAATGAGTAGCTTTGCCCAAAAGCACATGAAAAACAGGCACATGGTTAAAAAATAAAATAAAATAAAATGATTTAAAATTTTTTTTTTTTTTTTTAAAGTCAGTCATGCTCTGAAAGTGTTGAACTCAAGGTTGAGTCCACAAGGCCTAATCAAAGATCAGATGCTGCTCCTTGAGCTTGCATTGATGTTCATTGGAACACAGCAGCAGGGCAAGGACAGAAATGTGGACATGAGAACACGGGGTGTGTTGAAATGGCAAGCAACTGGAAGCTCGGGGTCATGCTTTTGGACTGAGTGGAGGTGTTCCACAAAGCAGTCACCCAATCTATGTTTGGTCGCCCCAGTGTAGATGAGACAACATTGTGAGCAGCGAATACAGTATATTAAATTGAAGGAAGTATAAGTCAATCGCTGCTTCACCACAAATGAGTATGTTGGGCCTTGGATGGTGAGGAGAGAGTAGGTAAAAGGGCAGGTATTACACTTCCTGCGATTGCATGGGAACTGCCGTGGGAAGGAGACGAGGTGTCGGGGGTGATAGAGAAGTGGAGGGAATGATCCCTTCGGAACACTGACAGGAAACAGGAAGAGAAGATGCGGTTGGACGTGGCAGCAATGGCGGAGGATGATCCTTTGGATATGGAGGCTGGTGGGGTGGAAAGTGAGGATAAGGGGAAACCTTTTACGGTTCTGGGAGGGAGGGGAAGGTGTGAGGGCAGAAATGCGGGAAATGGGACAGACATGGTTGTGGGCCCTGCCAACCACAGTAGGGGTGGGGGGGAGTGGGGAATCTTTGGTTGAGGAAAAAGGAAGACATATCAGATGCGCTGTTGTGGAAGGTTACATCATCAAAACAGTTGTGTCAGAGATGGAGAAACTGGGAGAATGGAATGGAGTCCTTACAGGAAGCAGGAGAAACTGTAGTCAAGGTAGCCATGGGAGTCGGTGAGCTTACAATGAATATTAGTGGACAACCTATCCCCAGAGATGGTGACAGAGAAGTCAAGGAAGGGAAGGGAAGTGTTGGAGATAGACCATGTAAAGGTGAGAGAAGGATGGAAATTGGAAGCAAAGTTTTCCAGATCAGGGTGAGAGCAGGAAGCGGCACCAATACAGTCATCGATGTATCGGAGAAAGGGATGAGGGAGGGGACCACTTTCTACCATAAAGATACATGTGCCAATGTTCACGTGCATGGATACAAGCTAGTGCTTCCCGCTCTCCAGTAGAGTATTTACGTCCAGTTTCCAACAATCAGCATGGCACATAAGCTATTGGTCATTTGCATCTATCAATGGACTGTGAGAGTACAGCACCAATTGCAGTTCCCAACACATCTGTTGTGACATACATTTCCGCATGTGGGCTGAAATCTGCAAGAACTGATGGAGATGCTATTTTCGTCTTTTATGTTTCAAATGCTCTTTGCTGTGCTGCAGTCCATTTCCATTGAGCATCTTTATGCAGTAGCTTCTGAAGAGGCTCCACGATCTTTGCATACTTGGGAACAAATTTATGATAAAAGTTGGTTGTACCGAGGAACAATACCAACTCTTTCACGTTAGACGGTGTAGGAAGAGCATAAAGGGCTTTGACATTGTCGTGTGTTGGCTTTACTCCAGCTGCTCTCACTCTGTAACCTAGAAAATCAATCTTGGGTGCCGCAAATATGTATTTGCCCTTGTTGTGCGTCAAATTACGTTTTGCGAGTCAAATGAGCACTGCTGATAATCGTTGATCATGTTCAGCTTTGTCCCTTCCATGGACAATATCATCACTAGGTTGAGCATTCCCTCAACATCCAACAAGACTGAAGAAATGACCTTCTGGAATTCACAAGATGCTGAGCTTAGTCCTTACGGCATTCTTCAGTACTGAATCATACCTTAATGAGTAACAAACGCTGTAAGATATCGGCTTTGTTCTTTTAGAGGTATCTGAAGATAGCTCTGTCTCATATCAAGCTTTGTGAAGCTCTGTGGAGTCATGAAATGATGCTGACAGTTCTTGGATTGTAGAAAGTGGATACTTGTCTGGTACAATAGCTTTGTAGAGTCCTTAAAATGACCTGGTGCTTTAACTTTTGTGATGGTAAACACATGTTGTACCTCTCGCTCAGGAAAAGGCTCCCCAAAGTGTTGAACCAAATGAAGTCTTTTTCTTTGACGACCTGCACATCTTTGCAAAATGGTTCCACTTTAAGTGTGAGCTACACTATTTCCCTCGAGCTGGACATGGCATTGTGACTCAATGAACATTTCCACAATTTGGGCACAGTTTTACAGGTAACTGACCTTGATGGGACACATTTTGATGAGGTTGCTGAGATCTTCTCATCCGTAACCCTTGCACTGAAGCTGGTTGGGCAAGTTGTGTCTGCAACCCTGTAACTAAGGATTCATGTGTGTGTAACCTCTTTGAATCTAACATGGCAAATTTGATTTGGACTGCCAAGGTTGTGGCTTTTTCCAAGGTTAAATCACGATCCTCTATGAGGAACTGAAGTCTTTTCAATTAATTGGTAATGAATTAGTTTGTCTCTTAGTGTGCCAAATTTACATGTAGATGCCAATTGCTGCAATGCTATTGTTGAATGGCTTACCATGTCCCTGGGATCTCTGGCGGAGTGCGCATCACTCTATCATCACACTTTTCTTTGGTTCAAAGTATTTTTCGAGAGCACTTACTGCAGTATCAAATGTAAACATATCTTCTGTGAGCTACTGGAATATACGCTGGCATTCTTTTCAGAGACAATATGCAAGTATCACTTCTTTGTGGATCGCTGCTACATTTGGACTACCCATCCCAGTAGCGAGCAAGTAGACATCTCACAGGTGAAGCACTTTACCCCTCTAACTGACATTTCTAGCACGAATTAATAAATTAATTTAAAATAAATAAATACTTATTAAATCCTTACTAAATTGTTATAATTAACTATATTTCAGTGCTGTATCTCTAAAAAAAAAAGAACTGGAAGGTGTTAGAGGTGAAGGAAAAGAGAGACCTGCAGATGTATGTACACAAATCTTTGAAGGTGGTAGGCCAGGTTGAGAAGAAAAAAGGGCGGCACAGTGGCGCAGTGGTTAACACCACAGCCTCACAGCTCCAGTGACCCGGGTTCAATTCTGGGTACTGCCTGTGTGGAGTTTGCAAGTTCTCCCTGTGTCTGCGTGGGTCTCCTCCGGGTGCTCCGGTTTCCTCCCACATGCCAAAGACTTGCAGGTTGATAGGTAAATTGGCTATTATAAATTGCCCCTAGTATAGGTAGGTGGTATGGAAATATAGGGACAGGTGGGGATGTGGTAGGAATATGGAATTAGTGTAGGATTAGTATAAATGGGTGGTTGATGGTTGGCACAGACTCGGTGGGCCGAAGGGCATGTTTCAGTGCTGTATAACTAAACTAAACTAAACATTCTTTGATATCACATGGAGTGAAATGAGTTGGCTGAAGACTGGCATCTCTGTAGGTGGGGACTTCAGGTGGAGGCCAAGAAGAATCATTCACTCGGCACTTCTGGCTGACAATAGTTGTGAATGCTTCAGCTTTGTCTTTTACATTTACATGCTGGGCTCCCTGTCATTCAGAATGTGGATGTTCTTGGAGCCTCCTCCTCCTGTTAGTTGTTTAATTGTCCATCACCATTCATGATTGGATGTGGCAGGATTGCAGAGCTTTAATTTGATCTGTTCATTGTGGATTCTCTTAGCTCTCTCTATAGCATTCTGCTTCTGCTGTTCAGCATGCATGTAGTCCTGTGATGTAGCTTCAGTAGGTTGCCTCCTCATTTTTCGGCATGCCTGGTGCTGCTCCTGGCATGCTCTCCTACACTTCGTGCCGCTTCTTTGCTTGAGAGTATTGGTAGAATATGGGATATGCCAGGCCATGAGGTTGCAGATTGTGATGAAATGCATATCTGCTGCTGCTGATGGCCCAAAGTGCCTCTTGGATATCCAGTTTTGAGCTGCAAATCTGGTCTGAATCTATCTCATTTAGCATGGCGGTAGTGCCACACACAACAATGGAGGGTGTCCTCAGTGTGAAGATGGGACTTCATCTTGCCATGCATACAAGAAGTGCGATGATGAAAAATGATGGACTAAAATGAAAGTTATCAAAATTGGCTTTGTCTTTTAAAAAATGGACCTTTCTTTTAAAAAATGAACAATGTGCTCCAAAATGGCCACTGAAGGTAAAAGACTTGGCCTTTAGATATTCAAACTGTCTGAGAGGGACAAAGGAAAATCTTCAAAGTGAAGAGGTGTCAATTACACTAATCCCACACCCATCCTGACATCTTCCTGAATTGAATGGTTCTTCTGAAACAATGAAGGTGTGAAGTGGAAACAGCATAACTGGATTATCATCATCCTGAACCCATCAAAAGACACATTGAATTGAATGGGTTCCTCTGAAACAAAGAAGGTGTGGACTAGCCACATCCTAGGCCATTGTCAGTCACCACAGGGAAGAAAATGCTTGTCTCCCATCAGAGGTGAGATGTAACACATTTTTACCTTGAATAGCAATGCCAGACAGAGAGAGGGAGACCAGAAAGAAGCATCCAAGAAGCTTTTCCAGTTATGAGGCTCGGAGAATTCCAGCAAGCCAGAAGGCACACCCCTGCAAGAGAATTCTACATCTACACTTAAACAGCAGTGAATTAGAAGTGATCCACTGACTTCAACTGAACTTTCAACCAAGAGAGAAACCTACAAACACCTCAGGCCTGCAACCGATGAGAGCTTGACTTCCGAGAGAATTCAACAGCTTTACCCTGATCCCCGAAACCTAGCCCCACTTACCATCACTTACCCTTTTCCTCACTATCTGTCTCTTCTTATATATGTGCACTGGAGAGAAAGCATGAGTGGATGCAGTTGCGAGAATTTCGCGTTAAGGCGTATGTAGTGTGATTGCCTTAAAGCATAACTTACTTTTCAGATCTTAGTATGCTAATGAGCCAAGTACCAAGACATAGTCATGTGACTACATGCCTGTCTTTCACTGCTGCTGCACCACAAAGAGGTAACGTCCTGTAATAGTTGACTGTGTACTGCATATATTAGTTGGCTGTTTAATAAACCTGTTTTGAGATCTTCAATCATCTTCAACTCCATGCATCTCATTTATGTTGCATCAGACAACATAAAAAAGCTCCTCATTGCAGCGTATTGATCAATAAATAAATGATTTTCTGTTTTAACCCTACAAGAATACCAGTCACTTTCCGTTTATTTGACAAATAAAACGCAAAGGGATAAACTCTAATAACAAAAAATGCTTGCTGCGGTCAGGTGGGACTGGAACAGTGGGAACCGCCCAAATCCCTCACCACATTGCCATAGTAATCTCCACAAGGAGAGTAGTGGTCACTCCTACCTATACTGTCATGGACAGATACATCTGCGACAGGTAGATTGGTGAGGACAAGGTTGTAGTGTTCTTCTGTGTTCTTAAGTGTTCATTAAATTAAAACCGTAGACTGTATATTTGGATTCAACATAAACACTATTTATAGTCTCAGTCATCTACATTGCATGATCTCAGGTCCAGGTCTTTTACTCACAAGTGTGTTTGTACTCTCTGCAAGACATGTGTTGAAAGTGCCTCTCAAAATGATGTCTCCTATTAAATATGATGTCATCAGTTGCATCAGAGGTCTGATCTCTTAAAGGTACGGTTTTCTTAAAGGTGAAGTCCTCTTTACACTACATCACAGACATGAAGTAAGATTTTTCTTTATGTTGCCACAAGTCCAGTCTGCCAGATATGTCCTTCAGGACGAGGCTGGTTAACTCAGTACTGGTGTAACCAAGACACTCTTGGTGATGGACATTGAAGTCCTCCATCTACAGTAAATTCTGTGCCTTTGCAACTCTCAGTGTCTCTTCCAAGTTGTGTTCAGCATGGAAGAGCACCATTTCATCTATTGAGAGAAGGCCATAGGCGGTAGATAGGTACTGGTACAAAAGAAAGAAAGATTTGCATTTATATAGCAGCTTTCACAATCTTAGGATGTCTCAAGTCGCTTCAGATGTGTATTTCAAGAAATAGATATATAGACTAATAGCAGAAAAAGATAATTTTCTTTAAAAAAACTGCTTGAGATATTTTTGTCATGTGATATGCTTCCCAGTGTGTTTTTCATTTAATGAGTCACATTCTCTTGGTGTATTCACTGGTTGCTCCTGCCCCACTTCCCCAAGACCACAAGGCCAAACTTCCTCTGACGATCTCCACTGCTCCGGCCCTGATCTTGCATCTTTCTCTAATTTCTCTCCTATCACCCCTCATGCCCTCTCTAAGCTCTTCTTGTCCATGAGAACAACCTCCTGATCCCTTGCCCTATTCTCACTAAATTGCTGAACATCAGACTTCTCTTCTTGGCTCCTATGTCAACTGATATTCTTAATAGTTCTGTCTCATTGGATACTATCTTCCTTTCCTTCGAATGTGCCGTCATCAATCCTGTGTTCAAGAAAACCTCAGTTGAGCTGCAGGTGGGGACTAGGGATGTTGCACATTCCCGCTTTTCCAGTCTACAAATGCACTGGTGGAGCACTGGAGAATATTAGGCCCGGTGAACTGAAGTATACCAGCCTCAGAAAGGTGGAAGTATTCCTTATTGGAAGACGTTCAGGCCTAGAAAGCCTATAGACCCATACAAATGGCATAATCTATTGAGTGCACAAATTCCATGAAGATCAGCAGTGGATGGTGCTATTGGCCCATTCACAGCTTTTCTGGCAGTCTCTTGACCCACACATTTTCTACTTCTCCATTTAATCACTTCAATGATAATCATATAGCTGAGATCATTGTGGTAAAATATTCTGCATGAGACTACCAGATACCAGCACTGTTTTGGACAATTTGTATGAGGATCCAAAAATAAGTGAATTAAACAAGAAGACAATGTAATAGAGAGTATTTTATTATGTTGATAAATGATTCAACAAAATCAGGTCATGTGTTACAATGACAGACTAGAAATCCCTCATACATCTGAAAGACCCGATAGTTGAGTTGTAGCCGCCCCAGTCACTGTATCTCCTGTATTCACCGGGTCTCATGAAGTACTGTCGGCCTCTGTAGTTGGGATGTTCATAGAAGATCCAGTAACCGTCCATCACATGGCTGGAGTGAATATCACGGTAACGGAAACGATCAGAGACGGATGGGCAGTCATCCTGGAATTCCATCATCTGTCCTCCAAAGTCAGGCCTCTCATAAATCTTCATTCTGTAGGAGCCTCCCCTGTACTGTAATAGAAATGAAATGACATTAGTGATAAAACTGCAAATATACATTTGGTATATGTAGAAAAAGAGAAACTTTGTAAAGGAAGGAATCTAATGGGGCCCAATGACGACATCAACAATGAGAGCAAAGCTGAGATGATTTATTCACATCGATTCAATAGGTTAATTATGTTTGAGACTTGTTAACAGCAAGCAGCTTCGGCAATTTTATACTAAATCAGTGAATTATCTGTAATAGTGTACATTGGACTGATATTAGTTGGTGCATGCAGGTGGAGGTTTATCAATATCAATAAAAATCTAAATGTTATTCTAGTTCCCACTGTGATGAGGTTCCTTCTCTGTGTGGAGCAGCTTTATCTTTCCTACAATTAAAGTAAGACGAATGGGGTGGGTGCAAACATGTCTGTCAGCACGTTGTAGCCAGTCATAGAGTCATTCAGCCCATCAAGTCCATGCTGGCTCTCTACAGAGCTATCTAGTCAGTATCACACCCCCATTCGATCCACACCTTAGTCTAGCTGCAGATGAATTTATTACTTCCTACACTGTCAATGCTCCAATTTGGCTTTTGGTTCTGAATATCTGATTAATTATGAACAAATGCATCCAATTATATCTCAGATATTCAGGACTTTGCAATCGGCGACCATCGTACGACACTTAGAACTTCCTTCCCAGTTGATGCAATTATTGACTTAAGAACCAACCTGCATAAGTTAACTGCAGGTACAAAATTACAAGGGCTGATGGTTAATTTCTGGCAGTGCCACAAATGGGTGGTAGTGGATCAGTAAATCAGGCAGGATGTGTGACAGGCAGACAATCCACGACCTGTTAATCACCACCGCTGAAAGTTAAAATCAGTCCTGTGGAAACAGCTGATAACTCTTCACTGCTGATGCACAGAAACTCAAATGTCACTGATCATTTTCGAAGTGTCAGTTTGGGTAGAACATCTAAGCCACCAAAGGTAACTCACATATGGGTAGCTGCGACATGACCTGATGCTGTCATTGAATCCCATCCAGCGCTGGTAGTCAGGATATTCGCCCCTGCTCAGAACATACTGGTATCCCATGTAATTGGGTCTCTCATACAGCACCCACCAGTCACTGTCAACACGGATGGAGTTACAGCGGCTGAAGTAAGAGTGCAGGTCAGCACAGTCACTACTGCACTCATAGTGCTGACCCTGGAAGTTCCTGTCCTCGTAAAAGATAATCTGTGGAAAGACATAGGTTTGTAAATTCATAATTTCTCAAACTTGGCAATACTGGATGAAGAATTCCAATACAATATATAAACTCTGTGTTTTCCTTACCTTTCCCATTTTGAGATCACAGTTAGCTTGTAACTAGCTGAATGTTTCACTGCTTCACACAGCTTGGTATTTATATGTTGGGTAAAATGGCTTTACTGAGCTCTTCTTTTGTTATTTTAATGATTGCAATGGTTTGAAATCAGCATAAAAGCAGCAAAACACATGACATATACACTCATTGTAAAGAAAATGAATTTAAGGCACCTATGTCCCATTGATTGCATTTTGCCTTCATGTCTTTTTAATTGTGTGACAATACATTGGAAGCCATTGTGCTCCCTACACTCTGCTTCCACTGAAATTCTCAAACAGTTGTCATTGCACATTCAACCAGGTATTTTTCCAGCATTTCAGTGTAATGGCTGAAGTTTACTCCAAAACTGGTCAAAATGCAGGTGTACATATCCAGAACAAGTTGCTTTCTACATAATCGACAGAAGTATAACTGTCTGTGTATTTAGATTTGAGAATGTGCTTCAAAGTTCATGAGCTTTTATCACTGCATGTATTTATTTGGTGACATTGCCACTGCAATTTTGAGGGTGGTATTTATTGACACCGGTCACAGCCCATTCACGGTTTCATATTTTAATCAGCGATATTTTGTTATGTACTACCTTTCACTTTGTTATAAATTTCAGTTTTGCTGAAGTCATATCAGAACAGTAAAGAGGATAATAGAAAGGCAGATGGTCGTGTAATCAAAATAATTTGTAGAATGTGCATACTGGGGGAGGGTAGTTGGATTCTTTAGTGGGTACTAAATAAAAAGGAGAAAAGAGACTCTGGGATGACCCTGTTCAAGGGATACAAATCAATTGCAATCTAATACATTTTTGACATAATCACAAATATGCTTACTGTCATGAAGATCCCCACCTGCCAAGAATGAGGCATATTAATTTCATCATCTGAACATTAATTTTTAAACTGTTGCTGGAGTGAAGAAATTACTTTTTAAAAAGCGATAACCAGACACTTGGCTGGAGGACATTTGCATACTAAGAGACAGTGCTTCGAGATATGAAAAAATGCTCACTGTTTCAATTAACAGAGATTGGGCTGGGTAATGATGATCCACATCTTGTCAGGGTAAGAGACAGCACTACACCCTCCAAACAAGAGCTTTGGAATCCACAAAGGCAAGAGTGGTTATGATCGCTGGTCACATGACTAACTGGCTGGTCCAGGCAGTTTGAACTAGACACAGGGCAGTTTGAATTCAGACTGCAGATTGCAACTGAACCTGGAACAAGAGTGCTTATCTCTTGGCTGGCTCTCTCTCTCGCTTTCTCACAAGCCTCCAGACACACTGAAAACACATAAACCTCAAGAGAGAAAAGACTCCGCCATCGAAACAAGTTAAAGCATGCACTGGGCCCCAACGACCAGCAAGACTTACCGGCAACCAAGGTCTTCACATTGAACTCAAAAGACCATAAATAACTACCAGATATTGCCTCAAACATTTCCCATTTATTCCTTCTACTTTTTCTGTCTCTATCTGCGTGTGTGTTTATCGCGTATGCATGCGAGCGTGGTCGCATTGTGTATTCGTAGCCGTTACCCAAACTAGTGTTTAAGATTAATAACTTTCATCTTTCTTGTCTAAATCTAATAAAACCTGTCTGATTTATTTGCCTTACAATTGGAAAACAGTGAACAAGGAGTCACTGAAGGGGAGTTAAAACACGGTGTTTTTAAAATTAAATCCTGTCACAGTGAGACCAGGCAAAGGATGAGAGGGAACACCTGGACCCCCATCTCAACTGGTCATAAACAAAAATAGGATAAAAGCAAAGATCCCAGTGACTGGGAAAGATACAAAGAACAGCAAAGGATGACAAACCAGACAGTAAGTGCTACAAAAAAGAAACTTGTAAGGGATATCAAGATCAAAACAAAAATGTGTCATGTAGTGATTGATTGATTAGTCTGTCCATTGATCAGTATTCACTGTGTTTGATTGCTTAAGCCTATGGTTGGAGCTGAAGAGTTGAAACTGAAACCAAAAGATAGAGAGCTAAAATGTTTTACAAAACAGAGACTGTTCAGGAGAAGACATGTACCTTGTAAGAGGTACCTTGTAAGACCTTGTAAGAACTGAGATATTTTAAAGTCCTGTAAATAAACCAGTTGGTGGTTTAATAGTAGTGTGGTATCTGCATTGCTCTGAGATAAATCAGATGTACGTAATATATCCAGCAATCCGGCGTAAACATAACAAAAACGAGGCTACGAGGATGATTCCGCAGAGTTCATTGTTATCAACTCCAGAACCATTTGTTTCAATGGTGGGAAATCCTCCCATGTGCTAGGAGCGATGGATTTCAGGGTTCAAGATGTACTTGCTCACTACAAGGACAGACAGCCCAGATATAGAAGTGAACCAGAAGAAAATGATACTTGTACATTGTCTAGGAGCAGAAGGCCAGTGTATATTCGAGCAGGTCACAGAAGATACCTCTAAGTTTGATACAGTGGTAAATGCTCTCAAAAAATACTTTGGGCCAGAGGAAAGTGTGATGAAAGAGCAATGCGCATTACGTCAGAGATCCCAGGGACTTGGTGAGCCCATTAAACAAAAGTGACAGCATTGCAGTGATTGGTGGCTACATGTAAATTTGGCACACTAACCAATAAATTAATTTGTGACCAATTGATTGGAAAGACTTCAATTCCGCAAATTAGGGAATGTCTCCTCATGGAGGATGATGATTTGACCTTGGAAAATGTCATCACCTGAGCAGTTCAGATTGAATCTGCCATGTTTTGAAGTGGTTACAAACACATGCACTCTTAGACTCACAGTTACAGATACAGCTTGCCCAACCAGCTGCAGTGCAAGGGTTTGGGACAAGAAGAACTCAGCAACCTCATCAAATTGTGTCCCATTAAGGTAAGTTACCTTCAAAACTGTGCCGAAATTGTGGAAATGCTCATTGAGTCACAATGCCATGTCCAGCTCAAGGGAAAAAGTGTAATTCAAGGCCAAGTATGTTTTCCCCTCTTGTTGGTTCCCTCACCACCTGCCGCATACCCAGTCTAGCAGATATGTCCTTTAGGACTCGGCCAGCTCGGTCAGTAGTGGTGCTACCGAGCCACTCTTGGTGATGGACATTGAAGTCCCCCACCCAGAGTACATTTTGTGCCCTCGCCACACTCAGTGCTTCCTCCAAGTGCTGTTCAACATGGAGGAGTATGACTCATCAGCTGAGGGAGGGCGGTAGGTGGTAATCAGCAGGAGGTTTCCTTGTCCATGTTTGACCTGATGCCATGAGACTTCATGGGGTCCAGAGTCGATGTTGAGGACTCCCAAGGCAACTACCTCCCTACTGTATACCACTGTGCCACCACCTCTGGTGGGTCTGCCCTGCTGGTGGGACAGGACATACCCGGGGATGGTGGTGGCAGTGTCTCGGACATTGTCTGTGAGGTATGATTCCGTGAGTATGACTATGTCAGGCTGTTGCTTGACTAGTCTGTGGGACAGCTCGCTCAACTGTGGCACAAGCCCCCAGATGTTAGTAAGGAGAACTTTGCAGGGTCGACAGGGCTGGGTTTGCCGTTGTCGTTTCCGGTGCCTAGGTCGATGCCGGGTGGTCCGTCCGGTTTCATTCCTTTTTATTGACTTCATAGCGGTTAGATACAAATGAGTGGCTTGCTAGGCCATTTCAGAGGGCATGTAAGAGTCAACCACATTGCTGTGGGTCTGGAGTCACGTGTCGGCCAGACCAGGTAAGGACAGCAGATTTCCTTCCCTAAAGAGCATTAGTGAACCAGATGGGTTTTTCCAACAATCGACAATGGTTTCATGGCCATCATTAGATTAGCTTTTAATTCCAGATTTATTAATTGAATTCAAATTCCACCTTCTGCTGTGGTGGGATTTGAACCCATATCCCCAGAGCAATACCCTGGGTCTCTGGGTTACTAGTCCAGTGACAATACCACTACGCCACTGCCTCCCCCTGAATGATGGGGCCGTAATTGGCCGGGTTGGACTTGTCCTGCTTTTTGTGTATAGGACATGCCTGGGCAATTTTCCACATTGCTGGGTAAATGCCAGTCTTGCAGCTGTACTGGAACAGCTTGGCTAGGGGCCTGGCAAGTTTAGGAGCACAGGTCTTCAGTACTATTGCCGTAATGTTATCAGGGCCCACAGCCTTTGCAGTATCCCGTGCCTTCAGTCGTTTCTTGATATCATGCGGAATGAATTGAATTGGCTGAAGACTGGCATCTGTGATGCTGAGGACTTCAGGAGGAGGCCGAGATGGATCATTAAGTTGACACTTCTGGCTGAAGATTGTTGCAAATGCTTCTGCCTTATCTTTTGCACTGATGTGCTGGGCTCCCCCATCATTGAGGATGGGGATATTTGTGGAGCCACCTATTCCAGTTAGTTGTTTAATTGACCACCACCATTCACAACTGGCATCTCTGAAGCTGGGACTTCAGCTGCAGGCCAAGCAGGATCAATCACTAGGCACTTCTGGCTGATGATAGTTGTAAATGCTCAAGCTTTCTCTTTTGCATTTACTTTCTCAGCTCCCTATCATTCAGAATGGGGATGTTCTTGGAGCCTCCTCCTCCTGTTAGCTGTTTAATTGTCTGCCACCATTCATGACTGGATGTGGCAGGGCTGCAGAGCATTGATTTGATCTGTTCATTGTGGAATCATTTAGCTCTCCCTATAGCATTTTGCTTCTGCTGTTCAGCATGCATGTAATCCTGTGTTGTAACTTCACCAGGTTGGCACCTCATTTTCAGATATGCCTGATGCTGCCCCTGGCATGTTCTCCGACACTATTCGACAGTTACTTGGCTTGAGGGTACTGGTAGAATGAGGGATATGCTGGGCCAAGATGTTACAGATTGTGGTGAAATGCATATGTGCTGCTGCTGATGGCCCAAAGTGCTTCATGGATACCCAGTTTTGAGCTGCTAGATCTGTAATGAGTCTATCCCATTTGGCATGATGGTAGTGCCACACAACACAATGGAGGGTGTCCTCAGTGTGAAGATGGGACTTCATCTTGCCATGTGTACAAGAGGTGCGATGATGAAAAATGATGGACTAAAACAAAAAGTTATAAAAATTGGCTTTGTTTTTACAAAATGGACCTTTATTTTAAAAAGTGAACAATGTGCTCCAAAATGGCCACCGAAGGTAAAAAACTTGACCTTAGCTTATTCAAATTGTCTGACAGGGACAAAGGAAAATCTTCAAAGCTAAGAAGGGGTCAGTTGTACCCATCCCACACCCATCCTGAAATCTTCCTGAGTTGAATGGTTCTTCTGAAACAAAGAAGGTGTGAAGTGGAAACAGCATAAACCTGATTATTATCATCCTGAACCCATCAAAAGACACCATTGAATTGAATGGGGGGGGTTCTTCTAAAATAAAGAAGGAGTGGAGTGGCCACATCCTAGGCAATTGTCAGTCACTACAGGGAAGCAAATGCCTATCTCCCAGCAGAGGTGAAATGTCACGCAATTTTACCTTAAATGGGAGGTCTAGAGAGAGATAGACCAGAAAGAAGCATCCAAGAAGCTTTTCCAGCTAAGGGTCTGGGAGAATTTCAGCAAGCCAGAAGTGACATTCTCTGCTGTAGAATTCTACATCTGCACTTAAACAGCAGTGAATCAGAAGTGATCCACTGGCTTCAACTGAACTTTCAACCGAGAGAAGCCTACAAACACCACAGGCCTGCAACCAATGCGGGCTTGACTTCCGAGAGAACTCAACAAGTTTACCGTGACCCTTGAAACCTAGCCCCACTTACCATCGCTTACCCCTTTTCCTCTCTATCTGTCTCTACTTATGTGTGTGCGCATGAACGAATGTGTGAGTGGATGCAGTTGGGAGAATTTCGGGTTAAGACATATGTTGTGTGATTTCCTTTAAGAGTAATGTACCTTTAAGATCTTAGTATGCTAATGAGCCAAGTGCCAGAATGTAGTCATTTGGCAACATGCCAGTTTCTGCTCCTGTAACACCAAGAGGCAAGGTCCTGTAATAGTTGGCTCTGTACTGTATATATTAGCTGCTTCATAAACCTGTTTTGAGATCTTCAAACAACCTGAACTCCACGTATATTTACGCTGCATCAGACAACATCAAAAAAGATTCTCACTGCAGCGTATTGATCGATAAGTAAATGATTTCCTGTTTTAACCCCACAAGAAAACCAGTAGCTGGCTTTTTTTGACAAATAAAACACAAAGGGATAAACCCAAATAAAGGGATAAACCCCCAGTCAGCTGGGGGTGGAACAGTAACCATACCGATCTCCACAAGGAGATTGGTGGTCACTCCTACCAATGCTGTTGTGGACAGATGCATCTGCGACAGGTATATTGGTGAGGATGAGGCTGTAGTGTTGTTCTGTGTTCTTAAGTCTTCATTAAATTATAATTGTAGGCTTTTTATTCAGATTCAACACAAACACTATTTATTGTCTTACTCATCTATATTGCATGAACTCAGGTCCAGGTCTTTTAATCATGTGTGTGTGTGTGTGCTCTCTGCAAACCATGTGTTGAATGTGCCTCTCAAAATGATGGCTCCTGCATTTGTGGGCTGATCTCTTAAAGGTGTGGTTTTCTTAAAGGTGAAGTCCTCATTACAGTGCATTACAGAGGACAAGTACATTTTTTTCTTTATGTTGCCACAAGTCCAGTCTGCCAGATATGTCATTTGGACTCAGCCAGCTTACTCAGTACTGATGGACATAAGTCCTCCACCTAAAGTACATTCTGTGCCCTTGCAACCCCACAGTGTCTTTTCCAAGTTATGTTCAGCATGGAGGAGTACTAATTCATCTGTTGAGAGAAGGCCATAAGTGGTAGATAGTCACTGCTAATAAAGAAAGAAAGATTTGCATTTATATAGCAGCTTTCACACTCTCAGGATGTCTTAAGGCTCTTCAGATGTGTAATATAAGAAATAGATATATAGACTCACAGCAGAAATAGATAATTTTCTTTAAAAAAAACTGCTTGAGATATTTTTGTCATGTGATATGCTTCCTAGTGTGTTTTTCATTTGATGTGTCACATTCTCTTGACACATTCACTGTGTGGTTGCTCCTGCCCCACTTCCCCTAGGCCACAAGACCAAACATCCTCTGACGATCTCCCCTGCTCTGGTCCTGATCTTGCATCTTTCTCTAATTTCTCTCCTATCACCCCTCATGCCTTCTCCAAGCTCTTCTTGTCCATGGGAACCATCTCCTGATCCCTTGATCCTATTCTCACTAAATTGCTGAGCACCAGACTTCCCTTCTTGGCTCCTATGTTAGCTGATATTCTTAATGGTTCTCTCTCATTGGATTTTGTCTTCCTTTCCTTTGTATCTGTCTTTATCAACCCTGTGTTCAAGAAAACCTCAGATGAGGCAGTGTTGCAGGTGGGGACTATGTATGTTGCAAATTCCTATTTTTCAGTCGACAAATGCACTGGTGGAGCACTGGAGACTGATAGGCCAAGGGAATTGAATCATCACAGCCTCCGGAAGTGGAAGTATTCCTTATCGGAGGACATTCAGGCCAAGAATAGGTGCCTAAAGGCCCCATACAAATGACATAATCTATTGAGTGCACAAACTCCAGCAACACCAGCAGTGGATGGTGCTATTGGCCCATTCACAGCTTTTCTGGCAGTCTCATGGCCCACACATTTTCTGCTTCTCTATTTATTCACTTTAATGATAATCATATAGCTGAAATCATTGTGGTAAAATATTCTGCATGAGACTACCAGATACAAGCACTGTTTTGGACAATTTGTATGAGGATTCAAAAATAAATCAATTGAACAAGAAGACAATGTAATAGAGAGTATTTTATTATGTTCATAAATAATTCAACAAAATCAGGTCATGTGTTACAATGACAGACTAGAAATCCCTCATACATCTGAAAGACCCGATAGTTGAGTTGTAGCCGCCCCAGTCACTGAATCTCCTGTATTCACCGGGTCTCATGAAGTACTGTCGGCCTCTGTAGTTGGGATGTTCATAGAAGATCCAGTAACCGTCCATCACATGGCTGGAGTGAATGTCACGGTAACGGAAACTATCATCGACGGATGGACAGTCATCCTGGAATTCCATCATCTGTCCTCCAAAGTCAGGTCTCTCGTAAATCTTCATTCTGTAGGAGCCTCCCCTGTACTGTAATAGAAATGAAATGACATTAGTGATAAAACTACAAATATACATTTGGTATATGTAGACAAAGAGAAACTTGGTAAAGGAAGGAATCTAATGGGGCCCAATGATGACATCAACAATGAGAGCAAAGCTGAGATGATTTATTCACATCGATTCAATAGGTTAATTATGTTTGAGACTTGTTAACAGCAAGCAGCTTTGGCAATTTTATACTAAATCAGTGAATTATCTATAAGAGTGTACATTGGACTGATATTAGTTGGTGCATGCAGGTGGAGGTTTAGCAATATCAATAAAAATCTAAATGTTATTCTAGTTCCCACTGTGATGAGGTTCCTTCTCTGTGTGGAGCAGCTTTATCTTTCCTACAATTAAAGTAAGACGAATGGGGTGGGTGCAAACATGTCTGTCAGCACGTTGTAGCCAGTCATAGAGTCATTCAGCCCATCAAGTCCATGCTGGCTCTCTACAGAGCTATCTAGTCAGTATCACACCCCCATTCGATCCACACCTTAGTCTAGCTGCAGATGAATTTATTACTTCCTACACTGTCAATGCTCCAATTTGGCTTTTGGTTCTGAATATCTGATTAATTATGAACAAATGCATCCAATTATATCTCAGATATTCAGGACTTTGCAATAGGCGACCATCGTACGACACTTAGAACTTCTTTCCCAGTTGATGCAATTATTGACTTAAGAACCAACCTGCATAAATTAACTGCAGGTACAAAATTACAAGGGCTGATAGTAATTTCTGGCAGTGCCACAAATGGGTGGTAGTGGATCAGTAAATCAGGCAGGATGTGTGACAGGCAGACAATCCACTACCTGTTAATCACCACCGCTGAAAGTTAAAATCAGTCCTGTGGAAACAGCTGATGACTCTTCAGTGCTGATGCACAGAAACTCAAATGTCACTGATCATTTTCTAAGTGTCACTTTGGGTAGAACATCTAAGCCACCAAAGGTAACTCACATATGGGTAGGTGCGACATGACCTGATGCTGTCATTGAATCCCATCCAGCGCTGGTAGTCAGGATATTCGCCCCTGCTCAGAACATACTGGTATCCCATGTAATTGGGTCTCTCATACACCACCCACCAGTCACTGTCAACACGGATGGAGTTACAGCGGCTGAAGAAAGAGTGCAGGTCAGCACAGTCAGTACTGCACTCATAGTGCCGACCCTGGAAGTTCCTGTCCTCGTAAAAGATAATCTGTGGAAAGACATAGGTTTGTAAATTCATAATTTCTCAAACTTGGCAATACTGGATGAAGAATTCCAATACAATATATAAACTCTGTGTTTTCCTTACCTTTCCCATTTTGAGATCACAGTTAGCTTGTAACTAGCTGAATGTTTCATTGCTTCACACATCTTGGTATTTATATGTTGGGTAAAATGGCTTTGCTGAGCTCTTCTTTTGTTATTTTAATGATTGCAATGGTTTGAAATCAGCATAAAAGCAGCAAAACACATGACATATACACTCATTGTAAAGAAAATGAATTTAAGGCACCTATGTCCCATTGATTGCATTTTGCCTTCATGTCTTTTTAATTGTGTGACAATACATTGGAAGCCATTGTGCTCCCTACACTCTGCTTCCACTGAAATTCTCAAACAGTTGTCATTGCACATTCAACCAGGTATTTTTCCAGCATTTCAGTGTCATGGCTGAAGTTTACTCCAAAACTGGTCAAAATGCAGATGTACATATCCAGAACAAGTTGCTTTCTACATAATCGACAGAAGTATAACTGTCTGTGTATTTAGATTTGAGAATGTGCTTCAAAGTTCATAATCTTTTATCACTGCATGTATTTATTTGGTGACATTGCCACTGCAATTTTGAGGGTGGTATTTATTAACACCGGTCACAGCCCATTCACGGTTTCATATTTTAATCAGCGATATTTTGTTATGTACTACCTTTCACTTTGTTATAAATTTCAGTTTTGCTGAAGTCATATCAGAACAGTAAAGAGGATAATAGAAAGGCAGATGGTCGTGTAATCAAAATAATTTGTAGAATGTGCATACTGGGGGAGGGTAGTTGGATTCTTTAGTGGGTACTAAATAAAAAGGAGAAAAGAGACTCTGGGATGACCCTGTTCAAGGGATACAAATCAATTGCAATCTAATACATTTTTGACATAATCACAAATATGCTTACTGTCATGAAGATCCCCACCTGCCAAGAATGAGGCATATTAATTTCATCATCTGAACATTAATTTTTAAACTGTTGCTGGAGTGAAGAAATTACTTTTTAAAAAGCGATAACCAGACACTTGGCTGGAGGACATTTGCATACTAAGAGACAGTGCTTCGAGATATAAAAAAATGCTCACTGTTTCAATTAACAGAGATTGGGCTGGGTAATGATGATCCACATCTTGTCAGGGTAAGAGACAGCACTACACCCCCCAAACAAGAGCTTTGGAATCCACAAAGGCAAGAGTGGTTATGATCGCTGGTCACATGACTAACCGGCTGGTCCAGGCAGTTTGAACTAGACACAGGGCAGTTTGAATTCAGACTGCAGATTGCAACTGAACCTGGAACAAGAGTGCTTCTCTCTTGGCTGGCTCTCTCTCGCTTTCTCACAAGCCTCCAGACACACTGAAAACACATAAACCTCAAGAGAGAAAAGACTCCGCCATCGAAACAAGTTAAAGCATGCACTGGGCCCCAACGACCAGCAAGACTTACCGGCAACCAAAGTCTTCACATTGAACTCAAAAGACCATAAATAACTACCAGATATTGCCTCAAATGTTTCCCATTTATTCCTTCTACTTTTTCTGTCTCTATCTGCGTGTGTGTTTATCGCGTATGCATGCGAGCGTGGTCGCATTGTGTATTCGTAGCCATTACCCAAATTAGTGTTTAAGATTAATAACTTCCATCTTTCTTGTCTAAATCTTATAAAACCTGTCTGATTTATTTGCCTTACAATTGGGAAACAGTGAACAAGGAGTCACTGAAGGGGAGTTAAAATACGATGTTTTTAAAATTAAATCTTGTCACAGTGAGACCAGGCAAAGGATGAGAGGGAACACCTGGACCCCCATCTCAACTGGTCATAAACAAAAATAGAATAAAAGCAAAGATCCCAGTGACTGGGAAAGATACAAAGAACAGCAAAGGATGACAAACCAGACAGTAAGTGCTACAAAAAATAAGCATGAAAAGAAACTTGTAAGGGATATCAAGATCAAAACAAAAATGTGTCATGTAGTGATTGATTGATTAGTCTGTCCATTGATCAGTATTCACTGTGTTTGATTGCTTAAGCCTATGGTTGGAGCTGAAGAGTTGAAACTGAAACCAAAAGATAGAGAGCTAAAATGTTTTACAAAACAGAGACTGTTCAGGAGAAGACATGTACCTTGTAAGAGGTACCTTGTAAGACCTTGTAAGAACTGAGATATTTTAAAGTCCTGTAAATAAACCAGTTGGTGGTTTAATAGTAGTGTGGTATCTGCATTGCTCTGAGATAAATCAGATGTACGTAATATATTCAACAATCCGGCGTAGACATAACAAAAATGTGGCTACGAGGATGATTCCGCAGAGTTCATTGTTATCAACTCCAGAACCATTTGTTTCAATGGTGGGAAATACTCCCATGTGCTAGGAGCGATGGATTTCAGGGTTCAAGATCTACTTGCTCACTACAAGGACAGACAGCCCAGATATAGAAGTGAACCATAAGAAAACGATACTTATACATTGTCTAGGAGCAGAAGGCCAGTGTATATTCGAGCAGGTCACAGAAGATACCTCTAAGTTTGATACAGTGGTAAATGCTCTCAAAAAATACTTTGGGCCAGAGGAAAGTGTGATGAAAGAGCAATGCGCATTACGTCAGAGATCCCAGGGACTTGGTGAGCCCATTAAACAAAAGTGACAGCATTGCAGTGATTGGTGGCTACATGTAAATTTGGCACACTAACCAATAAATTAATTTGTGACCAATTGATTGGAAAGACTTCAATTCCGCGAATTAGGGAATGTCTCCTCATGGAGGATGATGATTTGACCTTGGAAAATGTCATCACCTGAGCAGTCCAGATTGAATCTGCCATGTTAGTTTTGAAGTGGTTACAAACACATGCACTCTTAGACTCACAGTTACAGATACAGCTTGCCCAACCAGCTGCAGTGCAAGGGTTAGGGACAAGAAGAACTCAGCAACCTCATCAAATTGTGTCCCATTAAGGTAAGTTACCTTCAAAACTGTGCCGAAATTATGGAAATGCTCATTGAGTCACAATGCCATGTCCAGCTCAAGGGAAAAAGTGTAATTCAAGGCCAAGTATGTTTTCCCCTCTTGTTGGTTCCCTCACCACCTGCCGCATACCCAGTCTAGCAGATATGTCCTTTAGGACTCGGCCAGCTCGGTCAGTAGTGGTGCCACCGAGCCACTCTTGGTGATGGACATTGAAGTCCCCCACCCAGAGTACATTTTGTGCCCTCGCCACACTCAGTGCTTCCTCCAAGTGCTGTTCAACATGGAGGAGTATGACTCATCAGCTGAGGGAGGGCGGTAGGTGGTAATCAGCAGGAGGTTTCCTTGTCCATGTTTGACCTGATGCCATGAGACTTCATGGGGTCCAGAGTCGATGTTGAGGACTCCCAAGGCAACTACCTCCCTACTGTATACCACTGTGCCACCACCTCTGGTGGGTCTGTCCTGCCGGTGGGACAGGACATACCCAGGGATGGTGATGGCTGTGTCTGGGACATTGTCTGTGAGGTATGATTCCGTGAGTATGACTATGTCAGGCTGTTGCTTGACTAGTCTGTGGGACAGCTCGCTCAACTGTGGCACAAGCCCCCAGATGTTAGTAAGGAGAACTTTGCAGGGTCGACAGGGCTGGGTTTGCCGTTGTCGTTTCCGGTGCCTAGGTCGATGCCGGGTGGTCCGTCCGGTTTCATTCCTTTTTATTGACTTCGTAGCGGTTAGGTACAAATGAGTGGCTTGCTAGGCCATTTCAGAGGGCATGTAAGAGTCAACCACATTGCTGTGGGTCTGGAGTCACGTGTCGGCCAGACCAGGTAAGGACAGAAGATTTCCTTCCCTAAAGAACATTAGTGAACCAGATGGGTTTTTCCAACAATCGACAATGGTTTCATGGCCATCATTAGACTAGATTTTAATTCCAGATTTATTAATTGAATTCAAATTCCACCTTCTGCTGTGTCCCCAGAGCAATACCCTGGGTCTCTGGGTTACTAGTCCAGTGACAATACCACTACGCCACTGCCTCCCCCTGAATGATGGGGCCGTAATTGGCCGGGTTGGACTTGTCCTGCTTTTTGTGTATAGGACATGCCTGGGCAATTTTTCACATTGCTGGGTAAATGCCAGTCTTGCAGCTGTACTGGAACAGCTTGGCTAGGGGCCTGGCAAGTTTAGGAGCACAGGTCTTCAGTACTATTGCCGTAATGTTATCAGGGCCCATAGCCTTTGCAGTATCCCGTGCCTTCAGTCGTTTCTTGATATCATGCGGAATGAATTGAATTGGCTGAAGACTGGCATCTGTGATGCTGAGGACTTCAGGAGGAGGCCGAGATGGATCATTAAGTTGACACTTCTGGCTGAAGATTGTTGCAAATGCTTCTGCCTTATCTTTTGCACTGATGTGCTGGGCTCCCCCATCATTGAGGATGGGGATATTTGTGGAGCCACCTATTCCAGTTAGTTGTTTAATTGACCACCACCATTCACAACTGGCATCTCTGAAGCTGGGACTTCAGCTGCAGGCCAAGAAGGATCATTCACTAGGCACTTCTGGCTGATGATAGTTGTAAATGCTCAAGCTTTCTCTTTTGCATTTACTTTCTCAGCTCCCTATCATTCAGAATGGGGATGTTCTTGGAGCCTCCTCCTCCTGTTAGCTGTTTAATTGTCTGCCACCATTCATGACTGGATGTGGCAGGGCTGCAGAGCATTGATTTGATCTGTTCATTGTGGAATCATTTAGCTCTCCCTATAGCATTTTGCTTCTGCTGTTCAGCATGCATGTAATCCTGTGTTGTAACTTCACCAGGTTGGCACCTCATTTTCAGATATGCCTGATGCTGCCCCTGGCATGTTCTCCTACACTACACGACAGTTACTTGGCTTGAGGGTACTGGTAGAATGAGGGATATGCTGGGCCAAGATGTTACAGATTGTGGTGAAATGCATATGTGCTGCTGCTGATGGCCCAAAGTGCTTCATGGATACCCAGTTTTGAGCTGCTAGATCTGTAATGAGTCTATCCCATTTGGCATGATGGTAGTGCCACACAACACAATGGAGGGTGTCCTCAGTGTGAAGATGGGACTTCATCTTGCCATGTGTACAAGAGGTGCGATGATGAAAAATGATGGACTAAAACAAAAAGTTATAAAAATTGGCTTTGTTTTTACAAAATGGACCTTTATTTTAAAAAGTGAACAATGTGCTCCAAAATGGCCACCGAAGGTAAAAAACTTGACCTTAGCTTATTCAAATTGTCTGACAGGGACAAAGGAAAATCTTCAAAGCTAAGAAGGGGTCAGTTGTACCCATCCCACACCCATCCTGAAATCTTCCTGAGTTGAATGGTTCTTCTGAAACAAAGAAGGTGTGAAGTGGAAACAGCATAAACCTGATTATTATCATCCTGAACCCATCAAAAGACACCATTGAATTGAATGGGGGGGGTTCTTCTAAAATAAAGAAGGAGTGGAGTGGCCACATCCTAGGCAATTGTCAGTCACTACAGGGAAGCAAATGCCTATCTCCCAGCAGAGGTGAAATGTAACGCAATTTTACCTTAAATGGGAGGTCGAGAGAGAGATAGACCAGAAAGAAGCATCCAAGAAGCTTTTCCAGCTAAGGGTCTGGGAGAATTTCAGCAAGCCAGAAGTGACATTCTCTGCTGTAGAATTCTACATCTGCACTTAAACAGCAGTGAATCAGAAGTGATCCACTGGCTTCAACTGAACTTTCAACCGAGAGAAGCCTACAAACACCACAGGCCTGCAACCAATGCGAGCTTGACTTCCGAGAGAACTCAACAAGTTTACCGTGACCCTTGAAACCTAGCCCCACTTACCATCGCTTACCCCTTTTCCTCTCTATCTGTCTCTACTGATGTGTGTGCGCATGAACGAATGTGTGAGTGGATGCAGTTGGGAGAATTTCGGGTTAAGACATATGTTGTGTGATTTCCTTTAAGAGTAATGTACCTTTAAGATCTTAGTATGCTAATGAGCCAAGTGCCAGAATGTAGTCATTTGGCAACATGCCAGTTTCTGCTCCTGTAACACCAAGAGGCAAGGTCCTGTAATAGTTGGCTCTGTACTGTATATATTAGCTGCTTCATAAACCTGTTTTGAGATCTTCAAACAACCTGAACTCCACGTATATTTACGCTGCATCAGACAACATCAAAAAAGATTCTCACTGCAGCGTATTGATCGATAAGTAAATGATTTCCTGTTTTAACCCCACAAGAAAACCAGTAGCTGGCTTTTTTTGACAAATAAAACACAAAGGGATAAACCCAAATAAAGGGATAAACCCCCAGTCAGCTGGGGGTGGAACAGTAACCATAACGATCTCCACAAGGAGATTGCTGGTCACTCCTACCAATGCTGTTGTGGACAGATGCATCTGCGACAGGTAGATTGGTGAGGATGAGGCTGTAGTGTTGTTCTGTGTTCTTAAGTCTTCATTAAATTATAATTGTAGGCTTTTTATTCAGATTCAACACAAACACTATTTATTGTCTTACTCATCTATATTGCATGAACTCAGGTCCAGGTCTTTTAATCATGTGTGTGTGTGTGTGCTCTCTGCAAACCATGTGTTGAATGTGCCTCTCAAAATGATGGCTCCTGCATATATGATGTCATTAGCTGCATCTGTGGGCTGATCTCTTAAAGGTGTGGCTTTCTTAAAGGTGAAGTCCTCATTACAGTGCATTACAGAGGACAAGTACATTTTTTTCTTTATGTTGCCACAAGTCCAGTCTGCCAGATATGTCATTTGGACTCAGCCAGCTTACTCAGTACTGATGGACATAAGTCCTCCACCTATAGTACATTCTGTGCCCTTGCAACCCCACAGTGTCTTTTCCAAGTTGTGTTCAGCATGGAGGCGTACTAATTCATCTGTTGAGAGAAGGCCATAAGTGGTAGATAGTCACTGCTAATAAAGAAAGAAAGATTTGCATTTATATAGCAGCTTTCACACTCTCAGGATGTCTTAAGGCTCTTCAGATGTGTAATATAAGAAATAGATATATAGACTCACAGCAGAAATAGATAATTTTCTTTTAAAAAAACTGCTTGAGATATTTTTGTCATGTGATATGCTTCCTAGTGTGTTTTTCATTTAATGTGTCACATTCTCTTGACACATTCACTGTGTGGTTGCTCCTGCCCCACTTCCCCTAGGCCACAAGACCAAACATCCTCTGACGATCTCCCCTGCTCTGGTCCTGATCTTGCATCTTTCTCTAATTTCTCTCCTATCACCCCTCATGCCTTCTCCAAGCTCTTCTTGTCCATGGGAACCATCTCCTGATCCCTTGATCCTATTCTCACTAAATTGCTGAGCACCAGACTTCCCTTCTTGGCTCCTATGTTAGCTGATATTCTTAATGGTTCTCTCTCATTGGATTTTGTCTTCCTTTCCTTTGTATCTGTCTTTATCAACCCTGTGTTCAAGAAAACCTCAGATGAGGCAGTGTTGCAGGTGGGGACTATGTATGTTGCAAATTCCTATTTTTCAGTCGACAAATGCACTGGTGGAGCACTGGAGACTGATAGGCCAAGGGAATTGAATCATCACAGCCTCCGGAAGTGGAAGTATTCCTTATCGGAGGACATTCAGGCCAAGAATAGGTGCCTAAAGGCCCCATACAAATGACATAATCTATTGAGTGCACAAACTCCAGCAACACCAGCAGTGGATGGTGCTATTGGCCCATTCACAGCTTTTCTGGCAGTCTCATGGCCCACACATTTTCTGCTTCTCCATTTATTCACTTTAATGATAATCATATAACTGAGATCATTGTGGTAAAATATTCTGCATGAGACTACCAGATACCAGCACTGTTTTGGACAATTTGTATGAGGATTCAAAAATAAATCAATTGAACAAGAAGACAATGTAATAGAGAGTATTTTATTATGTTCATAAATAATTCAACAAAATTAGCTCATGTTTTACAATGACAGACTAGAAATCTCTCATTCGTCTGAAAGATCCAATTGTCGAACAAGAGGCACCCCAGTCACTGAATCTCCTGTATTCACCGGGTCTCATGAAGTACTGTCGGCCTCTGTAGTTGGGATGTTCATAGAAGATCCAGTAACCGTCCATCACATGGCAGGAGTGAATGTCACGGTAACGGAAACGATCATAGACGGATGGACAGTCATCCTGGAATTCCATCATCTGTCCTCCAAAGTCAGGTCTCTCGTAAATCTTCATTCTGTAGGAGCCTCCCCTGTACTGTAATAGAAATGAAATGACATTAGTGATAAAACTGCAAATATACATTTGGTATATGTAGAAAAAGAGAAACTTTGTAAAGAAAGGAATCTAATGGGGCCCAATGATGACATCAACAATGAGAGCAAAGCTGAGATGATTTATTCACATCGATTCAATAGGTTAATTATGTTTGAGACTTGTTAACAGCAAGCAGCTTTGGCAATTTTATACTAAATCAGTGAATTATCTATAAGAGTGTACATTGGACTGATATTAGTTGGTGCATGCAGGTGGAGGTTTAGCAATATCAAAAAAAATCTAAATGTTATTCTAGTTCCCACTGTGATGAGGTTCCTTCTCTGTGTGGAGCAGCTTTATCTTTCCTACAATTAAAGTAAGACGAATGGGGTGGGTGCAAACATGTCTGTCAGCACGTTGTAGCCAGTCATAGAGTCATTCAGCCCATCAAGTCCATGCTGGCTCTCTACAGAGCTATCTAGTCAGTATCACACCCCCATTCGATCCACACCTTAGTCTAGCTGCGGATGAATTTATTACTTCCTACACTGTCAATGCTCCAATTTGGCTTTTGGTTCTGAATATCTGATTAATTATGAACAAATGCATCCAATTATCTCTCAGATATTCAGGACTTTGCAATCGGCTACCATCGTACGACACTTAGAACTTCCGTCCCAGTTGATGCAATTATTGACTTAAGAACCAACCCGTATAAATTAACTGCAGGTACAAAATTACAAGGGCTGATAGTAATTTCTGGCAGTGCCACAAATGGGTGGTAGTGGATCAGTAAATCAGGCAGGATGTGTGACAGGCAGACAATCCATGACCTATTAATCACCACCGCTGAAAGTTAAAATCAGTCCTGTGGAAACAGCTGATGACTCTTCACTGCTGATGCACAGAAACTCAAATGTCACTGATCATTTTCGAAGTGTCAGTTTGGGTAGAACATCTAAGCCACCAAAGGTAACTCACATATGGGTAGGTGCGACATGACCTGATGCTGTCATTGAATCCCATCCAGCGCTGGTAGTCAGGATATTCGCCCCTGCTCAGAACATACTGGTATCCCATGTAATTGGGTCTCTCATACACCACCCACCAGTCACTGTCAACACGGATGGAGTTACAGCGGCTGAAGAAAGAGTGCAGGTCAGCACAGTCAGTACTGCACTCATAGTGCCGACCCTGGAAGTTCCTGTCCTCGTAAAAGATAATCTGTGGAAAGACATAGGTTTGTAAATTCATAATTTCTCAAACTTGGCAATACTGGATGAAGAATTCCAATACAATATATAAACTCTGTGTTTTCCTTACCTTTCCCATTTTGAGATCACAGTTAGCTTGTAACTAGCTGAATGTTTCACTGCTTCACACAGCTTGGTATTTATATGTTGGGTAAAATGGCTTTACTGAGCTCTTCTTTTGTTATTTTAATGATTGCAATGGTTTGAAATCAGCATAAAAGCAGCAAAACACATGACATATACACTCATTGTAAAGAAAATGAATTTAAGGCACCTATGTCCCATTGATTGCATTTTGCCTTCATGTCTTTTTAATTGTGTGACAATACATTGGAAGCCATTGTGCTCCCTACACTCTGCTTCCACTGAAATTCTCAAACAGTTGTCATTGCACATTCAACCAGGTATTTTTCCAGCATTTCAGTGTAATGGCTGAAGTTTACTCCAAAACTGGTCAAAATGCTGGTGTACATATCCAGAACAAGTTGCTTTCTACATAATCGACAGAAGTATAACTGTCTGTGTATTTAGATTTGAGAATGTGCTCCAAAGTTCATTAGCTTTTATCACTGCCTGTATTTATTTGGTGACATTGCGACTGCAATTTTGAGGGTGGTATTTATTAACACCGGTCACAGCCCATTCACGGTTTCATATTTTAATCAGCGATATTTTGTTATGTACTATCTTTCACTTTGTTATAAATTTCAGTTTTGCTGAAGTCATATCAGAACAGTGAAGAGGATAATAGAAAGGCAGATGGTCGTGTAATCAAAGTAATTTGTAGAATGTGGATACTGGGGGAGGGTAGTTGGATTCTTTAGTGGGTACTAAATAAAAAGGAGAAAAGAGACTCTGGGATGACCCTGTTCAAGGGATACAAATCAATTGCAATCTAATACATTTTTGACATAATCACAAATATGCTTACTGTCATGAAGATCCCCACCTGCCAAGAATGAGGCATATTAATTTCATCATCTGAACATTAATTTTTAAACTGTTGCTGGAGTGAAGAAATTACTTTTTAAAAAGCGATAACCAGACACTTGGCTGGAGGACATTTGCATACTAAGAGACAATGCTTCGAGATATAAAAAAATGCTCTCTGTTTCAATTAACAGAGATTGGGCTGGGTAATGATGATCCACATCTTGTCAGGGTAAGAGACAGCACTACACCCCCTGAACAAGAGCTTTGGAATCCACAAAGGCAAGAGTGGTTATGATCGCTGGTCACATGACTAACCGGCTGGTCCAGGCTTTTTGAACGAGACACAGGGCAGTTTGAATTCAGACTGCAGATTGCAACTGAACCTGGAACAAGAGTGCTTCTCTCTTGGCTGGCTCTCTCTCTCGCTTTCTCACAAGCCTCCAGACACACTGAAAACACATAAACCTCAAGAGAGAAAAGACTCCGCCATCGAAACAAGTTAAAGCATGCACTGGGCCCCAACGACCAGCAAGACTTACCGGCAACCAAAGTCTTCACATTGAACTCAAAAGACCATAAATAACTACCAGATATTGCCTCAAACATTTCCCATTTATTCCTTCTACTTTTTCTGTCTCTATCTGCGTGTGTGTTTATCGCGTATGCATGCGAGCGTGGTCGCATTGTGTATTCGTAGCCGTTACCCAAACTAGTGTTTAAGATTAATAACTTTCATCTTTCTTGTCTAAATCTAATAAAACCTGTCTGATTTATTTGCCTTACAATTGGAAAACAGTGAACAAGGAGTCACTGAAGGGGAGTTAAAACACGGTGTTTTTAAAATTAAATCCTGTCACAGTGAGACCAGGCAAAGGATGAGAGGGAACCCCTAGACCCCCATCTCAACTGGTCATAAACAAAAATAGAATAAAAGCAAAGATCCCAGTGACTGGGAAAGATACAAAGAACAGCAAAGGATGACAAACCAGACAGTAAGTGCTACAAAAAATAAGCATGAAAAGAAACTTGTAAGGGATATCAAGATCAAAACAAAAATGTGTCATGTAGTGATTGATTGATTAGTCTGTCCATTGATCAGTATTCACTGTGTTTGATTGCTTAAGCCTATGGTTGGAGCTGAAGAGTTGAAACTGAAACCAAAAGATACAGAGCTAAAATGTTTTACAAAACAGAGACTGTTCAGGAGAAGACATGGACCTTGTAAGAGGTACCTTGTAAGACCTTGTAAGAACTGAGATATTTTAAAGTCCTGTAAATAAACCAGTTGGTAGTTTAATAGTAGTGTGGTATCTGCATTGCTCTGAGATAAATCAGATGTACGTAATATATTCAACAATCCGGCGTAGACATAATAAAAATGTGGCTACGAGGATGATTCCGCAGAGTTCATTGTTATCAACTCCAGAACCATTTGTTTCAATGGTGGGAAATACTCCCATGTGCTAGGAGCGATGGATTTCAGGGTTCAAGATGTACTTGCTCACTACAAGGACAGACAGCCCAGATATAGAAGTGAACCATAAGAAAACGATACTTATACATTGTCTAGGAGCAGAAGGCCAGTGTATATTCGAGCAGGTCACAGAAGATACCTCTAAGTTTGATACAGTGGTAAATGCTCTCAAAAAATACTTTGGGCCAGAGGAAAGTGTGATGAAAGAGCAATGCGCATTACGTCAGAGATCCCAGGGACTTGGTGAGCCCATTAAACAAAAGTGACAGCATTGCAGTGATTGGTGGCTACATGTAAATTTGGCACACTAACCAATAAATTAATTTGTGACCAATTGATTGGAAAGACTTCAATTCCGCGAATTAGGGAATGTCTCCTCATGGAGGATGATGATTTGACCTTGGAAAATGTCATCACCTGAGCAGTCCAGATTGACTCTGCCATGTTAGTTTTGAAGTGGTTACAAACACATGCACTCTTAGACTCACAGTTACAGATACAGCTTGCCCAACCAGCTGCAGTGCAAGGGTTAGGGACAAGAAGAACTCAGCAACCTCATCAAATTGTGTCCCATTAAGGTAAGTTACCTTCAAAACTGTGCCGAAATTGTGGAAATGCTCATTGAGTCACAATGCCATGTCCAGCTCAAGGGAAAAAGTGTAATTCAAGGCCAAGTATGTTTTCCCCTCTTGTTGGTTCCCTCACCACCTGCCGCATACCCAGTCTAGCAGATATGTCCTTTAGGACTCGGCCAGCTCGGTCAGTAGTGGTGCTACCGAGCCACTCTTGGTGATGGACTAAAACACAAAGTTATAAAAATTGGCTTTGTTTTTACAAAATGGACCTTTATTTTAAAAAGTGAACAATGTGCTCCAAAATGGCCACCGAAGGTAAAAGACTTGACCTTAGCTTATTCAAATTGTCTGACAGGGACGAAGGAAAATCTTCAAAGCTAAGAAGGGGTCAGTTGTACCCATCCCACACCCATCCTGAAATCTTCCTGAGTTGAATGGTTCTTCTGAAACAAAGAAGGTGTGAAGTGGAAACAGCATAAACCTGATTATTATCATCCTGAACCCATCAAAAGACACCATTGAATTGAATGGGGGGGGTTCTTCTAAAATAAAGAAGGTGTGGAGTGGCCACATCCTCGGCAATTGTCAGTCACTACAGGGAAGCAAATGCCTATCTCCCAGCAGAGGTGAAATGTCACGCAATTTTACCTTAAATGGGAGGTCTAGAGAGAGATAGACCAGAAAGAAGCATCCAAGAAGCTTTTCCAGCTAAGGGTCTGGGAGAATTTCAGCAAGCCAGAAGTGACATTCTCTGCTGTAGAATTCTACATCTGCACTTAAACAGCAGTGAATCAGAAGTGATCCACTGGCTTCAACTGAACTTTTAACCGAGAGAAGCCTACAAACACCACAGGCCTGCAACCAATGCGAGCTTGACTTCCGAGAGAACTCAACAAGTTTACCGTGACCCTTGAAACCTAGCCCCACTTACCATCGCTTACCCCTTTTCCTCTCTATCTGTCTCTACTTATGTGTGTGCGCATGAACGAATGTGTGAGTGGATGCAGTTGGGAGAATTTCGGGTTAAGACATATGTTGTGTGATTTCCTTTAAGAGTAATGTACCTTTAAGATCTTAGTATGCTAATGAGCCAAGTGCTAGAATGTAGTCATTTGGCAACATGCCAGTTTCTGCTCCTGTAACACCAAGAGGCAAGGTCCTGTAATAGTTGGCTCTGTACTGTATATATTAGCTGCTTCATAAACCTGTTTTGAGATCTTCAAACAACCTGAACTCCACGTATATTTACGCTGCATCAGACAACATCAAAAAAGATTCTCACTGCAGCGTATTGATCGATAAGTAAATGATTTCCTGTTTTAACCCCACAAGAAAACCAGTAGCTGGCTTTTTTTGACAAATAAAACACAAAGGGATAAACCCAAATAAAGGGATAAACCCCCAGTCAGCTGGGGGTGGAACAGTAACCATAACGATCTCCACAAGGAGATTGCTGGTCACTCCTACCAATGCTGTTGTGGACAGATGCATCTGCGACAGGTAGATTGGTGAGGATGAGGCTGTAGTGTTGTTCTGTGTTCTTAAGTCTTCATTAAATTATAATTGTAGGCTTTTTATTCAGATTCAACACAAACACTATTTATTGTCTTACTCATCTATATTGCATGAACTCAGGTCCAGGTCTTTTAATCATGTGTGTGTGTGTGTGCTCTCTGCAAACCATGTGTTGAATGTGCCTCTCAAAATGATGGCTCCTGCATTTGTGGGCTGATCTCTTAAAGGTGTGGTTTTCTTAAAGGTGAAGTCCTCATTACAGTGCATTACAGAGGACAAGTACATTTTTTTCTTTATGTTGCCACAAGTCCAGTCTGCCAGATATGTCATTTGGACTCAGCCAGCTTACTCAGTACTGATGGACATAAGTCCTCCACCTAAAGTACATTCTGTGCCCTTGCAACCCCACAGTGTCTTTTCCAAGTTATGTTCAGCATGGAGGAGTACTAATTCATCTGTTGAGAGAAGGCCATAAGTGGTAGATAGTCACTGCTAATAAAGAAAGAAAGATTTGCATTTATATAGCAGCTTTCACACTCTCAGGATGTCTTAAGGCTCTTCAGATGTGTAATATAAGAAATAGATATATAGACTCACAGCAGAAATAGATAATTTTCTTTTAAAAAAACTGCTTGAGATATTTTTGTCATGTGATATGCTTCCTAGTGTGTTTTTCATTTAATGTGTCACATTCTCTTGACACATTCACTGTGTGGTTGCTCCTGCCCCACTTCCCCTAGGCCACAAGACCAAACATCCTCTGACGATCTCCCCTGCTCTGGTCCTGATCTTGCATCTTTCTCTAATTTCTCTCCTATCACCCCTCATGCCTTCTCCAAGCTCTTCTTGTCCATGGGAACCATCTCCTGATCCCTTGATCCTATTCTCACTAAATTGCTGAGCACCAGACTTCCCTTCTTGGCTCCTATGTTAGCTGATATTCTTAATGGTTCTCTCTCATTGGATTTTGTCTTCCTTTCCTTTGTATCTGTCTTTATCAACCCTGTGTTCAAGAAAACCTCAGATGAGGCAGTGTTGCAGGTGGGGACTATGTATGTTGCAAATTCCTATTTTTCAGTCGACAAATGCACTGGTGGAGCACTGGAGATTGATAGGCCAAGGGAATTGAATCATCACAGCCTCCGGAAGTGGAAGTATTCCTTATCGGAGGACATTCAGGCCAAGAATAGGTGCCTAAAGGCCCCATACAAATGACATAATCTATTGAGTGCACAAACTCCAGCAAGATCAGCAGTGGATGGTGCTATTGGCCCATTCACAGCTTTTCTGGCAGTCTCATGGCCCACACATTTTCTGCTTCTCTATTTATTCACTTTAATGATAATCATATAGCTGAAATCATTGTGGTAAAATATTCTGCATGAGACTACCAGATACCAGCACTGTTTTGGACAATTTGTATGAGGATTCAAAAATAAATCAATTGAACAAGAAGACAATGTAATAGAGAGTATTTTATTATGCTCATAAATAATTCAACAAAATTAGCTCATGTTTTACAATGACAGACTAGAAATCTCTCATTCGTCTGAAAGATCCAATTGTCGAACAAGAGGCACCCCAGTCACTGAATCTCCTGTATTCACCGGGTCTCATGAAGTACTGTCGGCCTCTGTAGTTGGGATGTTCATAGAAGATCCAGTAACCGTCCATCACATGGCTGGAGTGAATGTCACGGTAACGGAAACTATCATAGACGGATGGACATTCATCCTGGAATTCCATCATCTGTCCTCCAAAGTCAGGTCTCTCGTAAATCTTCATTCTGTAGGAGCCTCCCCTGTACTGTAATAGAAATGAAATGACATTAGTGATAAAACTACAAATATACATTTGGTATATGTAGAAAAAGAGAAACTTGGTAAAGGAAGGAATCTAATGGGGCCCAATGATGACATCAACAATGAGAGCAAAGCTGAGATGATTTATTCACATCGATTCAATAGGTTAATTATTTTTGAGACTTGTTAACAGCAAGCAGCTTCGGCAATTTTATACTAAATCAGTGAATTATCTGTAAGAGTGTGCATTGGACTGATATTAGTTGGTGCATGCAGGTGGAGGTTTAGCAATATCAATAAAAATCTAAATGTTATTCTAGTTCCCACTGTGATGAGGTTCCTTATCTGTGTGGAGCAGCTTTATCTTTCCTACAATTAAAGTAAGACGAATGGGGTGGGTGCAAACATGTCTGTCAGCACGTTGTAGCCAGTCATAGAGTCATTCAGCCCATCAAGTCCATGCTGACTCTCTACAGAGTTATCTAGTCAGTATCACACCCCCATTCGATCCACACCTTAGTCTAGCTGCAGATAAATTTATTACTTCCTACACTGTCAATGCTCCAATTTGGCTTTTGGTTCTGAATATCTGATTAATTATGAACAAATGCATCCAATTATATCTCAGATATTCAGGACTTTGCAATCGGCTACCATCGTACGACACTTAGAACTTCCTTCCCAGTTGCTGCAATTATTGACTTAAGAACCAACCTGTATAAATTAACTGCAGGTACAAAATTACAAGGGCTGATAGTAATTTCTGGCAGTGCCACAAATGGGTGGTAGTGGAGCAGTAAATCAGGCAGGATGTGTGACAGGCAGACAATCCACTACCTGTTAATCACCACCGCTGAAAGTTAAAATCAGTCCTGTGGAAACAGCTGATAACTCTTCACTGCTGATGCACATAAACTCAAATGTCACTGATCATTTTCTAAGTGTCAGTTTGGGTAGAACATCTAAGCCACCAAAGGTAACTCACATATGGGTAGCTGCGACATGACCTGATGCTGTCATTGAATCCCATCCAGCGCTGGTAGTCAGGATATTCGCTCCTGCTCAGAACATACTGGTATCCCATGTAATTGGGTCTCTCAAACACCACCCACCAGTCACTGTCAACACGGATGGAGTTACAGCGGCTAAAGAAAGAGTGCAGGTCAGCGCAGTCAGTACTGCACTCATAGTGCCGACCCTGGAAGTTCCTGTCCTCATAAAAGATAATCTGTGGAAAGACATAGGTTTGTAAATTCATAATTTCTCAAACTTGGCAATACTGGATGAAGAATTCCAATACAATATATAAACTCTGTGTTTTCCTTACCTTTCCCATTTTGAGATCACAGTTAGTGTTGGAGAATTTTCTGAGCTTTGCTAATTATTTCTTAACTTTGTAAAAATAGAGAAACGGGACGCAGCTTGTAGCTAACCAAACCAATGATCAGGAAATGTAGACAGAGCAACTGACCACAATCATCTGGCTTAGGAAGGGACAGAGCTCATGATGGATTTTGGGGAAGTGAAAGCAGAATATTCGTCACTGACTCTTCCGCTTTTATCATATTTGTGCAACCTAGCCAGAAGTAACGGCCAAATATAGTACCTGGAGTGTGTACGTTAAATAGGGAACAATAGCTTGTTATGCTCGAACTAACGCTCTACTGACATCGGACATTGCAAAGGGCACAGAGCTGCAGGTGGTCTTGTGGTTGTCCTGTGGTTTATGCTTAATTGTGAAACTGCTAGCTCTGCTTCTTTTATACTATATAAGTCCACGGCGACTTGTAGTTGGCGGGAGCAGCACTGGACTGCATTTAGGTAAGGTGTGCACCCCCATGATATCATGCAATAAAAAGTTTGTTCTCAACGTCTGAGTCCGGAGAATTTGTTCAACAATTGGGCACAATCTGGATTTTCTTCAACAGTTAGCTTGTAACGAGCTGAATGTTTCACTGCTTCACACAGCTTGGTATTTATATGTTGGGTAAAATGGCTTTGCTGAGCTCTTCTTTTGTTAGTTTAATGATTGCAATGGTTTGAAATCAGCATAAAAGCAGCAAAACACATGACATCTACACTCATTGTAAAGAAAATGAATTTAAGGCACCTATGTCCCATTGATTGCATTTTGCCTTCATGTCTTTTTAATTGTGTGACAATACATTGGAAGCCATTGTGCTCCCTACACTCTGCTTCCACTGAAATTCTCAAACAGTTGTCATTACACATTCAACCAGGTATTTTTCCAGCATTTCAGTGTAATGGCTGAAGTTTACTCCAAAACTGGTCAAAATGCAGATGTACATATCCAGAACAAGTTGCTTTCTACATAATCGACAGAAGTATAACTGTCTGTGTATTTAGATTTGAGAATGTGCTTCAAAGTTCATAAGCTTTTATCACTGCATGTATTTATTTGGTGACATTGCCACTGCAATTTTGAGGGTGGTATTTATTAACACCGGTCACAGCCCATTCACGGTTTCATATTTTAATCAGCGATATTTTGTTATGTACTACCTTTCACTTTGTTATAAATTTCAGTTTTGCTGAAGTCATATCAGAACAGTAAAGAGGATAATAGAAAGGCAGATGGTCGTGCAATCAAAATAATTTGTAGAATGTGCATACTGGGGGAGGGTAGTTGGATTCTTTAGTGGGTACTAAATAAAAAGGAGAAAAGAGACTCTGGGATGACCCTGTTCAAGGGATACAAATCAATTGCAATCTAATACATTTTTGACATAATCACAAATATGCTTACTGTCATGAAGATCCCCACCTGCCAAGAATGAGGCATATTAATTTCATCATCTGAACATTAATTTTTAAACTGTTGCTGGAGTGAAGAAATTACTTTTTAAAAAGCGATAACCAGACACTTGGCTGGAGGACATTTGCATACTAAGAGGCAGTGCTTCGAGATATAAAAAAATGCTCACTGTTTCAATTAACAGAGATTGGGCTGGGTAATGATGATCCACATCTTGTCAGGGTAAGAGACAGCACTTCACCCCCTGAACAAGAGCTTTGGAATCCACAAAGGCAAGAGTGGTTATGATCGCTGGTCACATGACTAACCGGCTGGTCCAGGCTTTTTGAACGAGACACAGGGCAGTTTGAATTCAGACTACAGATTGCAACTGAACCTGGAACAAGAGTGCTTCTCTCTTGGCTGGCTCTCTCTCGCTTTCTCACAAGCCTCCAGACACACTGAAAACACATAAACCTCAAGAGAGAAAAGACTCCGCCATCGAAACAAGTTAAAGCATGCACTGGGCCCCAACGACCAGCAAGACTTACCGGCAACCAAAGTCTTCATATTGAACTCAAAAGACCATAAATAACTACCAGATATTGCCTCAAACATTTCCCATTTATTCCTTCTACTTTTTCTGTCTCTATCTGCGTGTGTGTTTATCGCGTATGCATGCGAGCGTGGTCGCATTGTGTATTCGTAGCCGTTACCCAAATTAGTGTTTAAGATTAATAACTTCCATCTTTCTTGTCTAAATCTAATAAAACCTGTCTGATTTATTTGCCTTACAATTGGGAAACAGTGAACAAGGAGTCACTGAAGGGGAGTTAAAACACGGTGTTTTTAAAATTAAATCCTGTCACAGTGAGACCAGGCAAAGGATGAGAGGGAACCCCTGGACCCCCATCTCAACTGGTCATAAACAAAAATAGAATAAAAGCAAAGATCCCAGTGACTGGGAAAGATACAAAGAACAGCAAAGGATGACAAACCAGACAGTAAGTGCTGCAAAAAAGAAACTTGTAAGGGACATCAAGATCAAAACTAAAATGTGTCATGTAGTGATTAATTGATTAGTCTGTCCATTGATCAGTATTCACTGTGTTTGATTGCTTAAGCCTATGGTTGGAGCTGAAGAGTTGAAACTGAAACCAAAAGATACAGAGCTAAAATGTTTTACAAAACAGAGACTGTTCAGGAGAAGACATGTACCTTGTGAGAGGTACCTTGTCAGACATTGGAAGAACTGAGATAGTTTAAAGTCCTGTAAATAAACCAGTTGGTGGTTTAATAGTAGTGTGGTATCTGCATTGCTCTGAGATAAATCAGGTGTACGTAATATATCCAGCAATCCGGCGTAAACATAAAAAAAACGTGGCTACGAGGATGATTCCGCAGAGTTCATTGTTATCAACTCCAGAACCATTTGTTTCAATGGTGGGAAATCCTCCCATGTGCTAGGAGCGATGGATTTCAGGGTTCAAGATCTACTTGCTCACTACAAAGACAGACAGCCCAGATATAGAAGTGAACCATAAGAAAACGATACTTGTACATTGTCTAGGAGCAGAAGGCCAGTGTATATTCGAGCAGGTCACAGAAGATACCTCTAAGTTTGATACAGTGGTAAGCGCTATCAAACAATACTTTGGGCCAGGGAAAAGTGTGATGAAAGAGCAATGCGCATTACGTCAGAGATCCCAGGGACTTGGTGAGCCCATTAAACAAAAGTGACAGCATTGCAGTGATTGGTGGCTACATGTAAATTTGGCACACTAACCAATAAATTAATTTGTGACCAATTGATTGTAAAGACTTAAATTCCACGAATTAGGGAATGTCTCCTCATGGAGGATGATGATTTGACCTTGGAAAATGTCATCACCTGAGCAGTCCAGATTGAATCTGCCATGTTAGTTTTGAAGTTGTTACAAACACGTGCACTCTTAGACTCACAGTTACAGATACAGCTTGCCCAACCAGCTGCAGTGCAAGGGTTAGGGACAAGAAGAACTCAGCAACCTCATCAAATTGTGTCCCATTAAGGTAAGTTACCTTCAAAACTGTGCCGAAATTGTGGAAATGCTCATTGAGTCACAATGCCATGTCCAGCTCAAGGGAAAAAGTGTAATTCAAGGCCAAGTATGTTTTCCCCTCTTGTTGGTTCCCTCACCACCTGCCGCATACCCAGTCTAGCAGATATGTCCTTGAGGACTCGGCCAGCTCGGTCAGTAGTGGTGCTACCGAGCCACTCTTGGTGATGGACATTGAAGTCCCCCACCCAGAGTACATTTTGTGCCCTCGCCACACTCAGTGCTTCCTCCAAGTGCAGTTCAACATGGAGGAGTATGACTCATCAGCTGAGGGAGGGCAGTAGGTGGTAATCAGCAGGAGGTTTCCTTGTCCATGTTTGACCTGATGCCATGAGACTTCATGGGGTCCAGAGTCGATGTTGAGGACTCCCAAGGCAACTACCTCCCTACTGTATACCACCTCTGGTGGGTCTGTCCTGCCGATGGGACAGGACATACCCGGGGATGGTGATGGCTGTGTCTGGGACATTGTCTGTGAGGTATGATTCCGTGAGTATGACTATGTCAGTCTGTTGCTTGACTAGTCTGTGGGACAGCTCGCCCAACTGTGGCACAAGCCCCCAGATGTTAGTAAGGAGAACTTTGCAAGGTCGACAGGGCTGGGTTTGCCGTTGTCGTTTCCGGTACCTAGGTCGATGCCGGGTGGTCCGTCCGGTTTCATTCCTTTTTATTGACTTCGTAGCGGTTAGATACAAATGAGTGGCTTGCTAGGCCATTTCAGAGGGCATGTAAGAGTCAACCACATTTGCAGTGGGTCTGGAGTCACGTGTCGGCCAGACCAGGAAAGGACAGCAGATTTCCTTCCCTAAAGAACATTAGTGAACCAGATGGGTTTTTCCAACAATCGACAATGGTTTCATGGCCATCATTAGACAGGCTTTTAATTCCAGATTTATTAATTGAATTCAAATTCCACCTTCTGCTGTGGTGGGATTTGAACCCATATCCCCAGAGCAATACCCTGGGTCTCTGGGTTACTAGTCTAGTGACAATACCACTACGCCACTGCCTCCCCCTGACTGATGGGGCAGTAATTGGCCGGGTTGGACTTGTCCTGCTTTTTGTGTATAGGACATGCCTGGGCAATTTTCCACATTGCTGGGTAAATGCCAGTCTTGCAGCTGTACTGGAACAGCTTGGCTAGGGGCCTGGCAAGTTCAGGAGCACACGTCTGCAGTACTATTGCCGTAATGTTATCAGGGCCCATAGCCTTTGCAGTATCCCGTGCCTTCAGTCGTTTCTTGATATCATGCAGAATGAATTGAATTGGCTGAAGACTGGCATCTGTGATGCTGAGGACTTCAGGAGGAGGCCGAGATGGATCATTAAGTTGACACTTCTGGCTGAAGATTGTTGCAAATGCTTCTGCCTTATCTTTTGCACTGATGTGCTGGGCTCCCCCATCATTGAGGATGGGGATATTTGTGGAGCCACCTATTCCAGTTAGTTGTTTAATTGACCACCACCATTCACAACTGGCATCTCTGAAGCTGGGACTTCAGCTGCAGGCCAAGAAGGATCATTCACTAGGCACTTCTGGCTGATGATAGTTGTAAATGCTCAAGCTTTCTCTTTTGCATTTACTTTCTCAGCTCCCTATCATTCAGAATGGGGATGTTTTTGGAGCCTCCTCCTCCTGTTAGCTGTTTAATTGTCTGCCACCATTCATGACTGGATGTGGCAGGGCTGCAGAGCATTGATTTGATCTGTTCATTGTGGAATCACTTAGCTCTCTCTATAGCATTTTGCTTCTGCAGTTCAGCCTGCATATAATCCTCTGTTGTAACTTCACCAGGTTGGCACCTCATTTTCAGATATGCCTGATGCTGCCCCTGGCATGTTCTCCTACACTACACGACAGTTACTTGGCTTGAGGGTACTGGTAGAATGAGGGATATGCTGGGCCAAGATGTTACAGATTGTGGTGAAATGCATATGTGCTGCTGCTGATGGCCCAAAGTGCTTCATGGATACCCAGTTTTGAGCTGCTAGATCTGTAATGAGTCTATCCCATTTGGCATGATGGTAGTGCCACACAACACAATGGAGGGTGTCCTCAGTGTGAAGATGGGACTTCATCTTGCCATGTGTACAAGAGGTGCGATGATGAAAAATGATGGACTAAAACAAAAAGTTATAAAAATTGGCTTTGTTTTTACAAAATGGACCTTTATTTTAAAAAGTGAACAATGTGCTCCAAAATGGCCACCTGAACGTAAAAGACTTGACCTTAGCTTATTCAAATTGTCTGACAGGGACAAAGGAAAATCTTCAAAGCTAAGAAGGGGTCAGTTGTACCCATCCCACACCCATCCTGAAATCTTCCTGAGTTGAATGGTTCTTCTGAAACAAAGAAGGTGTGAAGTGGAAACAGCATAAACCTGATTATTATCATCCTGAACCCATCAAAAGACACCATTGAATTGAATAGGGGGGGTTCTTCTAAAATAAAGGAGTGGAGTGGCCACATCCTAGGCAATTGTCAGTCACTACAGGGAAGCAAATGCCTATCTCCCAGCAGAGGTGAAATGTAACGCAATTTTACCTTAAATGGGATGTCTAGAGAGAGATAGACCAGAATGAAGCATCCAAGAAGCTTTTCCAGCTAAGGGTCTGGGAGAATTTCAGCAAGCCAGAAGTGACATTCTCTGCTGCAGAATTCTACATCTGCACTTAAACAGCAGTGAATCAGAAGTGATCCACTGACTTCAACTGAACTTTCAACCAAGAGAGAAACCTACAAACACCACAGGCCTGCAACCAATGCGAGCTTGACTTCCGAGAGAGCTCAACAAGTTTACCGTGACCCTTGAAACCTAGCCCCACTTACCATCGCTTACCCCTTTTCCTCTCTATCTGTCTCTACTTATGTGTGTGCGCATGAACGAATGTGTGAGTGGATGCAGTTGGGAGAATTTCGGGTTAAGACATATGTTGTGTGATTTCCTTTAAGAGTAATGTACCTTTAAGATCTTAGTATGCTAATGAGCCAAGTGCCAGAATGTAGTCATTTGGCAACATGCCAGTTTCTGCTCCTGTAACACCAAGAGGCAAGGTCCTGTAATAGTTGGCTCTGTACTGTATATATTAGCTGCTTCATAAACCTGTTTTGAGATCTTCAAACAACCTGAACTCCACGTATATTTACGCTGCATCAGACAACATCAAAAAAGATTCTCACTGCAGCGTATTGATCGATAAGTAAATGATTTCCTGTTTTAACCCCACAAGAAAACCAGTAGCTGGCTTTTTTTGACAAATAAAACACAAAGGGATAAACCCAAATAAAGGGATAAACCCCCAGTCAGCTGGGGGTGGAACAGTAACCATAACGATCTCCACAAGGAGATTGCTGGTCACTCCTACCAATGCTGTTGTGGACAGATGCATCTGCGACAGGTAGATTGGTGAGGATGAGGCTGTAGTGTTGTTCTGTGTTCTTAAGTCTTCATTAAATTATAATTGTAGGCTTTTTATTCAGATTCAACACAAACACTATTTATTGTCTTACTCATCTATATTGCATGAACTCAGGTCCAGGTCTTATACTCATGTGTGTGTGTGTGTGCTCTCTGCAAACCATGTGTTGAATGTGCCTCTCAAAATGATGGCTCCTGCATATATGATGTCATTAGCTGCATCTGTGGGCTGATCTCTTAAAGGTGTGGTTTTCTTAAAGGTGAAGTCCTCATTACAGTGCATTACAGAGGACAAGTACATTTTTTTCTTTATGTTGCCACACGTCCAGTCTGCCAGATATGTCATTTGGACTCAGCCAGCTTACTCAGTACTGATGGACATAAGTCCTCCACCTATAGTACATTCTGTGCCCTTGCAACCCCACAGTGTCTTTTCCAAGTTGTGTTCAGCATGGAGGAGTACTAATTCATCTGTTGAAAGAAGGCCATAAGTGGTAGATAGTCACTGCTAATAAAGAAAGAAAGATTTGCATTTATATAGCAGCTTTCACAATCTCAGGATGTCTTAAGGCTCTTCAGATGTGTAATATAAGAAATAGAAATATAGACTCACAGCAGAAATAGATAATTTTCTTTAAAAAAAACTGCTTGAGATATTTTTGTCATGTGATATGCTTCCTAGTGTGTTTTTCATTTAATGTGTCACATTCTCTTGACACATTCACTGTGTGGTTGCTCCTGCCCCACTTCCCCTAGATCACAAGACCAAACATCCTCTGACGATCTCCCCTGCTCTGGTCCTGATCTTGCATCTTTCTCTAATTTCTCTCCTATCACCCCTCATGCCTTCTCCAAGCTCTTCTTGTCCATGGGAACCATCTCCTGATCCCTTGATCCTATTCTCACTAAATTGCTGAGCACCAGACTTCCCTTCTTGGCTCCTATGTTAGCTGATATTCTTAATGGTTCTCTCTCATTGGATTTTGTCTTCCTTTCCTTTGTATCTGTCTTCATCAACCCTGTGTTCAAGAAAACCTCAGATGAGGCAGTGTTGCAGGTGGGGACTATGTATGTTGCAAATTCCTATTTTTCAGTCGACAAATGCACTGGTGGAGCCCTGGAGACTGATAGGCCAAGGGAATTGAATCATCACAGCCTCCGGAAGTGGAAGTATTCCTTATCGGAGGACATTCAGGCCAAGAATAGGTGCCTAAAGGCCCCATACAAATGACATAATCTATTGAGTGCACAAACTCCAGCAACACCAGCAGTGGATGGTGCTATTGGCCCATTCACAGCTTTTCTGGCAGTCTCCTGGCCCACACATTTTCTGCTTCTCTATTTATTCACTTTAATGATAATCATATAACTGAGATCATTGTGGTAAAATATTCTGCATGAGACTACCAGATACCAGCACTGTTTTGGACAATTTGTATGAGGATTCAAAAATAAATCAATTGAACAAGAAGACAATGTAATAGAGAGTATTTTATTATGTTCATAAATAATTCAACAAAATTAGCTCATGTTTTACAATGAGAGACTAGAAATCTCTCATTCGTCTGAAAGATCCAATTGTCGAACAAGAGGCACCCCAGTCACTGAATCTCCTGTATTCACCGGGTCTCATGAAGTACTGTCGGCCTCTGTAGTTGGGATGTTCATAGAAGATCCAGTAACCGTCCATCACATGGCAGGAGTGAATGTCACGGTAACGGAAACTATCATAGACGGATGGACAGTCATCCTGGAATTCCATCATCTGTCCTCCAAAGTCAGGTCTCTCGTAAATCTTCATTCTGTAGGAGCCTCCCCTGTACTGTAATAGAAATGAAATGACATTAGTGATAAAACTACAAATATACATTTGGTATATGTAGACAAAGAGAAACTTGGTAAAGGAAGGAATCTAATGGGGCCCAATGATGACATCAACAATGAGAGCAAAGCTGAGATGATTTATTCACATCGATTCAATCGGTTAATTATGTTTGAGACTTGTTAACAGCAAGCAGCTTTGGCAATTTTATACTAAATCAGTGAATTATCTATAAGAGTGTACATTGGACTGATATTAGTTGGTGCATGCAGGTGGAGGTTTAGCAATATCAATAAAAATCTAAATGTTATTCTAGTTCCCACTGTGATGAGGTTCCTTCTCTGTGTGGAGCAGCTTTATCTTTCCTACAATTAAAGTAAGACGAATGGGGTGGGTGCAAACATGTCTGTCAGCACGTTGTAGCCAGTCATAGAGTCATTCAGCCCATCAAGTCCATGCTGGCTCTCTACAGAGCTATCTAGTCAGTATCACACCCCCATTCGATCCACACCTTAGTCTAGCTGCAGATAAATTTATTACTTCCTACACTGTCAATGCTCCAATTTGGCTTTTGGTTCTGAATATCTGATTAATTATGAACAAATGCATCCAATTATATCTCAGATATTCAGGACTTTGCAATAGGCTACCATCGTACGACACTTAGAACTTCTTTCCCAGTTGATGCAATTATTGACTTAAGAACCAACCCGTATAAATTAACTGCAGGTACAAAATTACAAGGGCTGATAGTAATTTCTGGCAGTGCCACAAATGGGTGGTAGTGGATCAGTAAATCAGGCAGGATGTGTGACAGGCAGACAATCCATGACCTGTTAATCACCACCGCTGAAAGTTAAAATCAGTCCTGTGGAAACAGCTGATGACTCTTCACTGCTGATGCACATAAACTCAAATGTCACTGATCATTTTCTAAGTGTCACTTTGGGTAGAACATCTAAGCCACCAAAGGTAACTCACATATGGGTAGCTGCGACATGACCTGATGCTGTCATTGAATCCCATCCAGCGCTGGTAGTCAGGATATTCGCCCCTGCTCAGAACATACTGGTATCCCATGTAATTGGGTCTCTCATACACCACCCACCAGTCACTGTCAACACGGATGGAGTTACAGCGGCTGAAGAAAGAGTGCAGGTCAGCGCAGTCAGTACTGCACTCATAGTGCCGACCCTGGAAGTTCCTGTCCTCGTAAAAGATAATCTGTGGAAAGACATAGGTTTGTAAATTCATAATTTCTCAAACTTGGCAATGCTGGATGAAGAATTCCAATACAATATTTTTTTTTTTATTTCCAAAATATACTTTATTCATAAAAATCTGTAAAAATTACATTGCCAAACAGTTTCCAAACAGCACCAAAAAATACAAACATTGCAAGGGAGATCAGTTTCCTTCAATACTGTCATGAGTTTCTTCCCAACCCTTCCATTTCACAATTGTCATGTCAATTACAGTTTTACATTTACAGCAATTCAGAATATTAACGATACAGTTCGAGGGGTTTCCCATTGATCCAGCCCCTCAGTCCAGCTTGGTGGGGGAACCTTACACTGTGGTCTTTCCCCATTGAGCCTTTGCTGCGGCTGCCCCAAGCTTTAGTGCATCCCTCAGCACGTAGTCCTGGACCTTGGAATGTGCCAGTCTGCAACATTCGTTGGTGGACAACTCTTTGCGCTGGAAGACCAGCAAGTTTCGGGCAGACCAAAGGGCGTCTTTCACCGAATTTATCGTCCTCCAGCAGCAGTTGATGTTTGTCTCGGTGTGCGTCCCTGGGAACAGCCCGTAGAGCACAGACTCCTGTGTTACAGAGCTGCTTGGGATGAACCTTGACAAAAACCACTGCATCTCTTTCCACACCTGCTTTGCAAAGGCACATTCCAGGAGGAGGTGGGCGACCGTCTCTTCCCCACCACAGCCAACGCGGGGGCACTGTGCGGAGGGGGCGAGACTTCGGGTGTGCATGAAGGATCTGACGGGGAGGGCCCTTCTCACCACCAGCCAAGCTACGTCTTGGTGCTTGTTTGAAAGTTCTGGTGATGAGGCATTCCGCCAAATGACTTTGACGGTCTGCTCGGGGAACCATCCGACAGGATCCACCGTTTCCTTTTCCCGTAGGGCCTTGAGGACATTCCGTGCAGACCACTGCCTGATGGACCGGTGGTCAAAGGTGTTTTTCCGCAGAAACTGCTCCACGAAGGATAGGTGGTACGGCGCCGCCCAACTGCATGGTGCGTTCCGCGGCAATGTGACCAGGCCCATCCTTCGCAACACCGGGGACAGATAGAACCTCAGCACGTAGTGACACTTGGAGTTTGCGTACTGGGGATCTACACATAGCTTGATGCAGCCGCACACGAAGGTGGTCATCAGGATGAGGGCCACGTTGGGTACATTTTTCCCACCCATGTCCAGAGATTTGAACATCGTGTCCCTCCGGACCCGGTCCATTTTAGATCCCCAGACGAAGCGGAAAATGGCTCGGGTGACTGCCACGGCGCAGGAGTGGGGTATGGACCAGACCTGCGCCACGTAGAGCAACAACGTGAGCGCCTCGCACCTGATGACCAGGTTCTTACCCACAATGGAGAGAGATCGCTGCCCCCACATGCCCAACTTTTGTCGTACCTTGGCTACTCGCTCCTCCCATGTCTTGGTGCACGCCCCGGCACTTCCGAACCATATCCCCAGCACCTTCAGGTAATCTGACCTGACGGTGAAGGGGACAAAGGATCGGTCAGCCCAGTTCCCAAAGAACATGGCCTCGCTCTTGCCGTGGTTAACTTTGGCTCCCGAGGCCAGTTCGAACTGGTCGCAGATGCTCATCAGTCTGCGCACGGACAGCGGATCCGAGCAGAAGACGGCGACGTCATCCATGTACAGGGAGGTTTTGACCTGAGTGCCTCCGCTGCCTGGGATTGTCACCCCTCTTATGCTCGCATCCTTCCTAATAGACTCAGCAAAGGGTTCAATACAGCAAACAAACAAGACCGGGGACAGAGGACAGCCCTGTCTGACTCCAGATTTGATCGGGAAACTTTCAGATTCCCACCCGTTGATTGACACTGCGCTACTGATGTTTGTGTAGAGCAGTTGGATGCAATTGCAGATTCCCTCCCCAAACCCCATTTTGGAAAGCACGTCCATCATGTAGGTGTGCGATATCCTGTCAAAAGCCTTCTCCTGGTCCAGGCCGATGAGGCAGGTGTCCACCCTCCTGTCCCGTACGTAGGCGATCGTATCCCTGAGTAGCGCGAGACTATCAGAGATCTTCCTGCCGGGTACAGTACAGGTCTGATCGGGGTGAATCACCAACTCCAGAGCAGACCTGACTCGACTGGCTATGACTTTGGACAGAATCTTGTAATCAACATTAAGCAGTGAGATGGGCCGCCAATTTCTGATTTCTGCCCTCTCCCCCTTCTGCTTGTAAATGAGGGTGATGATGCCTTTTCTCATGGTCTCTGACATGCTGCCGGCCAGGAGCATACTCTCGTATACTTCCAGCAGGTCCGGGCCGACAATACAATATATAAACTCTGTGTTTTCCTTACCTTTCCCATTTTGAGATCACAGTTAGCTTGTAACTAGCTGAATGTTTCATTGCTTCACACATCTTGGTATTTATATGTTGGGTAAAATGGCTTTGCTGAGCTTTTCTTTTGTTATTTTAATGATTGCAATGGTTTGAAATCAGCATAAAAGCAGCAAAACACATGACATATACACTCATTGTAAAGAAAATGAATTTAAGGCACCTATGTCCCATTGATTGCATTTTGCCTTCATGTCTTTTTAATTGTGTGACAATACATTGGAAGCCATTGTGCTCCCTACACTCTGCTTCCACTGAAATTCTCAAACAGTTGTCATTACACATTCAACCAGGTATTTTTCCAGCATTTCAGTGTCATGGCTGAAGTTTACTCCAAAACTGGTCAAAATGCAGATGTACATATCCAGAACAAGTTGCTTTCTACATAATCGACAGAAGTATAACTGTCTGTGTATTTAGATTTGAGAATGTGCTTCAAAGTTCATAATCTTTTATCACTGCATGTATTTATTTGGTGACATTGCCACTGCAATTTTGAGGGTGGTATTTATTAACACCGGTCACAGCCCATTCACGGTTTCATATTTTAATCAGCGATATTTTGTTATGTACTACCTTTCACTTTGTTATAAATTTCAGTTTTGCTGAAGTCATATCAGAACAGTGAAGAGGATAATAGAAAGGCAGATGGTCGTGTAATCAAAGTAATTTGTAGAATGTGCATACTGGGGGAGGGTAGTTGGATTCTTTAGTGGGTACTAAATAAAAAGGAGAAAAGAGACTCTGGGATGACCCTGTTCAAGGGATACAAATCAATTGCAATCTAATACATTTTTGACATAATCACAAATATGCTTACTGTCATGAAGATCCCCACCTGCCAAGAATGAGGCATATTAATTTCATCATCTGAACATTAATTTTTAAACTGTTGCTGGAGTGAAGAAATTACTTTTTAAAAAGCGATAACCAGACACTTGGCTGGAGGACATTTGCATACTAAGAGACAGTGCTTCGAGATATAAAAAAATGCTCACTGTTTCAATTAACAGAGATTGGGCTGGGTAATGATGATCCACATCTTGTCAGGGTAAGAGACAGCACTACACCCCCCAAACAAGAGCTTTGGAATCCACAAAGGTAAGAGTGGTTATGATCGCTGGTCACATGACTAACCGGCTGGTCCAGGCTTTTTGAACGAGACACAGGGCAGTTTGAATTCAGACTGCAGATTGCAACTGAACCTGGAACAAGAGTGCTTCTCTCTTGGCTGGCTCTCTCTCGCTTTCTCACAAGCCTCCAGACACACTGAAAACACATAAACCTCAAGAGAGAAAAGACTCCGCCATCGAAACAAGTTAAAGCATGCACTGGGCCCCAACGACCAGCAAGACTTACCGGCAACCAAAGTCTTCACATTGAACTCAAAAGACCATAAATAACTACCAGATATTGCCTCAAATGTTTCCCATTTATTCCTTCTACTTTTTCTGTCTCTATCTGCGTGTGTGTTTATCGCGTATGCATGCGAGCGTGGTCGCATTGTGTATTCGTAGCCATTACCCAAATTAGTGTTTAAGATTAATAACTTCCATCTTTCTTGTCTAAATCTTATAAAACCTGTCTGATTTATTTGCCTTACAATTGGAAAACAGTGAACAAGGAGTCACTGAAGGGGAGTTAAAATACGATGTTTTTAAAATTAAATCTTGTCACAGTGAGACCAGGCAAAGGATGAGAGGGAACACCTGGACCCCCATCTCAACTGGTCATAAACAAAAATAGAATAAAAGCAAAGATCCCAGTGACTGGGAAAGATACAAAGAACAGCAAAGGATGACAAACCAGACAGTAAGTGCTACAAAAAATAAGCACGAAAAGAAACTTGTAAGGGATATCAAGATCAAAACAAAAATGTGTCATGTAGTGATTGATTGATTAGTCTGTCCATTGATCAGTATTCACTGTGTTTGATTGCTTAAGCCTATGGTTGGAGCTGAAGAGTTGAAACTGAAACCAAAAGATACAGAGCTAAAATGTTTTACAAAACAGAGACTGTTCAGGAGAAGACATGTACCTTGTAAGAGGTACCTTGTAAGACCTTGTAAGAACTGAGATATTTTAAAGTCCTGTAAATAAACCAGTTGGTGGTTTAATAGTAGTGTGGTATCTGCATTGCTCTGAGATAAATCAGATGTACGTAATATATCCAGCAATCCGGCATAAACATAACAAAAACGTGGCTACGAGGATGATTCCACAGAGTTCATTGTTATCAACTCCAGAACCATTTGTTTCAATGGTGGGAAATACTCCCATGTGCTAGGAGCGATGGATTTCAGGGTTCAAGATCTACTTGCTCACTACAAGGACAGACAGCCCAGATATAGAAGTGAACCAGAAGAAAACGATACTTGTACATTGTCGAGGAGCAGAAGGCCAGTGTATATTCGAGCAGGTCACAGAAGATACCTCTCAGTTTGATACAGTGGTAAGTGCTCTCAAAAAATACTTTGTGCCAGGGGAAAGTGTGATGAAAGAGCAATGCGCATTACGTCAGAGATCCCAGGGACTTGGTGAGCCCATTAAACAAAAGTGACAGCATTGCAGTGATTGGTGGCTACATGTAAATTTGGCACACTAACCAATAAATTAATTGTGACCAATTGATTGGAAAGACTTCAATTCCGCAAATTAGGGAATGTCTCCTCATGGAGGATGATGATTTGACCTTGGAAAATGTCATCACCTGAGCAGTCCAGATTGAACCTGCCATGTTAGTTTTGAAGTGGTTACAAACACATGCACTCTTCGACTCACAGTTACAGATACAGCTTGCCCAACCAGCTGCAGTGCAAGGGTTAGGGACAAGAAGAACTCAGCAACCTCATCAAATTGTGTCCCATTAAGGTAAGTTACCTTCAAAACTGTGCCGAAATTGTGGAAATGCTCATTGAGTCACAATGCCATGTCCAGCTCAAGGGAAATAGTGTAATTCATGTTTGAAGTGGAAACATTTTGCAAAGATGTGCAGGTCGTTGAAGAAAAAGTCTCCATCAGTTCGACATGTGGGGGAGTCTCTTCCTGAGAGTGTGGTACAACATGTATTTACCATCACAAAAAATAAAGCACCAGGTCACTTTAAGGAGAGCTCTGTCAAGATCGCAGGCATTTCAGTGTCACATCTTATCGATATTGGTGCGAAAATATTGTTAAGCCAATATGTTTTGTTGAAAATTGTCTCTAATCCATTGACTGGAGATATGAATTTATATATTTTTTTAAAAAGACAAGCTGCCAGCAAATTCATCCTTTAGATTAAAAGGATCACCAATTTGCTACACTGTATCCTACACTGCAATGCTTGTGAAGGGAGAGATGAACTGTCGGTTAATATCCCAGCAAGAACCAAGACCCAGGAAGTTTAAAGGAACTACCTGTTCTCTCAGGAAGCAGAGAAATACTGCTAATTGCTATGTTTGAATGACTGGTTGACTGTCATGTGACATGCCCCACACCATCTCTGGTTTTAAGCTGGTGCTTTTTTCTGCAGTAGAGGAAAAGCAGCTGGACTCTGACATGAGCAGGCCCTAAGTGGGGCTCCCTCGCTCTCTCTCCATTCCAGCTTGAAAGCTTTCAAATCCGACTTATTGACAGACCACCTTTGAATACTCCTGCTACTATCAGAAATCCTGTTTGAGGAAACCATCTGCATTGCTATCTCCAAGAGACTCACCAAACCAATATCTACCTCCTCAAACTATGGCCTCAGGACCATTGTATTTAGCTGGAAGCCAGCCAAATCAACAAGCCTCAGACTGTATACTTTTTTTTCAATGGACTCTAACTCAACCAATCTACCTTTCCCCACCTTGTAACGTATTTGTGTGCGTGCAAGCCTCCAAAATGTGTTTGAGTGAAAGTTCGCGCATTGTTTATTATTTTATTAGTTCAGTCTAGGTACGATTCAGTTAACCTCTTTCTTCAAGAAAACCTGTCTGATTGGTTCTTGTTATGATCATAGCAAGTAAGTAATCAAACACCTACTGAATTGACCAGTATATCCAGCTATCTATGAGAACAAGGAAATAGTTTCCATGTGAGAAAATTACAAGGTGAATTAGACACAGCTACAAATAGCAAAGGAGTATATCTCAATACCAACTATCTCAGACACTACTTTATAACACTTTTGTTTCTCCTTTAGAACCTAAACTTGAAACAAGCTGCAAGTGCCTGAAATTTGACACTAATGGAGATGCCAAAGAAAAGCTGAGCGAAACAGGAAAATGCTGCTCAAAATGTGTCAGAGGAAGGAGCTTCATTCTGTATCTAGTCTGTTCCCTTGTCAACCTATAAATGTTCAGAAAAAGTAGGTAAAGTAAGCAAAGGGGCCACTCCTTTTTTTGTCATCAGCAAGAATATAAGTGATGAATCCAGACACAATAATACAGATAAATTGAATGCTTTTTATTATCCATTGATATGGTAGCAGCTAAGCAGTTTCATTGTTTCAAGGTTTTCCAACCTGTTAGATTCATTGATCAATGACTCCATGCTGTGTTCTCGCTTGACGTCCCCGGCGAGTTCCACACAGCTCGAGAAATCCATGCGTTGACTGTTAAAAGTCAGAATCCTGGTTTAAAGGCATAATTGGATATTTCAATGACTGAGCTGACATCTCCATGGGGATTTCTCGCACACCTTGGAACATGTCCCATTAAAAGTTGGAAGTGAGCAGAATCATGTCTGGTTTCTGACACACCAACATTTTTTCAGGATTTAATTTCGCACCAACACCTGAACCTGCCCTGGCTTTGGCAATAAAAGTTCTGGCCAATTGCCATGCACTTAAACCGACTGAGAAAGCAATTTGCAATTTGAGTCTGTGCTGACCATCAACCACCCATTTATACTAATCCCATATTCCTACCACATCCCCACCTGTCCCTATATTTCCCTACCACCTACCTATACTAGGGGCAATTTATAATGGCCAATTTACCTAGCAACCTGCAAGTCTTTTGGCATGTGGGAGGAAACCAGAGCACCCGGAGGAAACCCACGTAGACACAGGGAGAACTTGAAAACTCCACACAGGCAGTACCCAGAATTGAACCTAGGTCGCTGGAGCTGTGAGGCTGCGGTGCTAACCACTGTGCCGCCACTGACTTGTGCCTTGTGGATGGTGAACAGGCTTTGGGAAGTCAGGAGGTGAGTTACTCACCACTGAAATTCCAGCCTCTGACCTGCTCATGTAGCCACAGTATTTTATCTGAATGGTCCAGTTAGGATTCTGGTCAATGGTGACCACCAGGATGTTGATGGTGGGAGATTCAGCAATTGTAAAGCTGTTAAATATCAAAGGGAGATATTTATATTCTCTGTTGTTGAAGATGGTCATTGCCTGGCATATGTGTGGCACGAATGTTACTTGCCACTTTTTCCAGGCTTGCTGCATGCAGGCACAGACTGCTTTATTATCTGAGGAGTTATAAATGGTACTGAATACTGTGCAATCATAGGCAAACATCCCCATTTCTGACCTTATGATGGAGGATAGATCATTGATAATGGCGCTGAAGATGGATGGGCCTAAGACACGAACTGAGCAACTCCTGCAGCCATGTCCTGGGGTTGGGATTCTTGGCCTTCGACAATCATAACCACCTTCCTTTGTGCTCGGGACAACTCCAGCCAGTGGCGGCTGTCCCCCTCATTCCCATTGAGTTCAATTTTGCTCGGGCTCCTTGATGTGACACTCAATCAAATGCTGCCTTGATGTCAAAGGCAATCACTCTCACCTCACCTCTGGAATTCATGTTTGTCCAAGTTTGGACCAATGCTGTAATGAGGTCTGGAGTCAAGTGGCCCTGGCAGAATGTAAGCTGATCATCAGTGGTCAGGTTGTTGCTGTTTAAGTGGCGCCTGATAGCACTGTCGATGACTCTTGCCATTACTTTGCTGATGATTGCGAGTAGACTGATGGGGCAGTAATTGGCTGGATTGCATTTGTCCTGCTTTATGTGGACAGAACATACCTGGGAAAACTTCCATATTGTTGGGCGGATGCCAATTTTGTAATTGTACTGGAACAGGATGGCTAGGGATACAGCTACTTCAGGAGCACAAGTTGTCAGCACTATAGCCAGGAAATTGTCAGGGGCCATAGCTTTTGCTGTGTCCATTCTGCTTAGCCATTTCTTGATATCACGTGGGGTGAATTGAGTTGGCTGAAGACGGGCATCTGTGAAGCTGCGAACTTCAGGTGGAGGCCAAGAAGGATCATTCACTTGGCGCTTCTGGCTGATGATAGTTGTAAATGCTGCAGCTTTGTCTTTTGCATTTACTTTCTCAGCTCCCCATCATTCAGAAATGGGGATCTTCTTGGAGCTTCCTCCTCCTGTTAGTTGTTTAATTGTCTGCCACCATTCGTAACTGGTTGTGGCAGAAATGCCGAGCATTGATTTGATCTGTTCATTGTGGATTCTCTTAGCTCTCTCTATAGTATTCTGCTTCTGCTGTTCAGCATACATATAGTCCTGTGTTGTAGCTTCACCAGGTTGGCACCTCATTTTTTGGTATGCCTGGTGCTGCTCCTGGGCATGCTCTCCTACACTTCTCGCCAGTTACTTGGCTTGAGGGTATTGGTAGAATAAGGGATATGCCAGGCCATGAGGTTACAGATTGTGGTGAAATGCATATCTACTGCTGCTGATGGCCCAAAGTGCCTCATGGATACCCAGTTTTGAGCTGCTAGATCTGTTCTGAATCTATCCCATTTAGTATGGTGTTAGTGCCTCACAATACAATGGAGGGTGTCCTCAGTGTGAAGATGGGACTTCATCTTGTCATGCAGTCAAGAAGTGAGATGATGAAAGATTACAGGCTAATATTAAAAAGTTATAAAAATTGACTGTTAAGAAATTGACCTTTCTTTTAAAAATTTAACAATCTGCTCCAAAGTGGCCACCAAAGGTAAAGGACTTGGCGTTTGTATATTCAAATTGTCTGACAGGGACAAAGGAAAATCTTCAAAGCCAAGGGGGGTCAATTGCATCCATCCTACACCCATCCTGAAATCCTGCTGAATTGAATGGTTCTTCTGAAACAAAGAAGGTGTGGACTAGCCACATCCTAGGCCATTGTCGATCACTACAGGGAAGAAAATGCCTGTCTGCCAGCAGAGGCCAGATGTTACACATTTTACCATAAAAGGGAGCTCTAGAGAGCGAAAGAGAGAGACCAGAAAGAAGCATCCAAGAAGCTTTTCCAGCTGGGAGAATTCCAGTAAGCCAGAAGGGACATGCCCTGCTGTAGAATTCTACATCTACACTTAAACAGCAATGAATTAGAAGTGATCCACTGACTTCAGCTGAACTTCAAGAGAAACCTACAAACACCACAGGCTTGCAACCAATAAGAGCTTGTCTTCCAAGAATATTCAACAGGTTTACCGTGACCCCCGAAACCTACCTGTGACTTACCATCGCTTACCCCTTTTCTTCTCTATCTGTCTCTTCTTATGTGTATGCACGCGAACGAATGCATGAGTGGATGCGATTGCAATAATTTCGGATTAAGGCGTATATTGTGTGATTGCCTTTAAGAGTACTGTACCTTTAAGATCTTAGTATGCTAATGAGGCAAGCACTAGGATATAGTCATATGACTACATGTCACTCTCTGCTACTGTAACACCAAGAGGCAAGGTCCTGTAATAGTTGGCTCTATACTGTATATATTAGTTAGCTGTTTAATAAACCTGTTTTGAGATCTTCAATCAACCTGAACTCAATACATCTCATTTATGTTGCATCAGACAGCAGAAAATAGGGTCTTATTGCAGCGAATTGATCAATAAATAAATGATTTTCTGTTTTAACCTGAGAAGAAAACCAGCTGCTGTCTGTTTATTTGACAAAAAAAACACAAAGAGGTTAAACTGTAGTATCATAAATGCTTGCTGCATTCAGACGGAGGTGGAACAGTGGAAACCACCCAAATCCTTCACCATGTAGCTGTAACTATTTCCACAAGGTGATTGGTGGTCACTCCTACCGTCATGCAGGCCCACACCTATTAATTTCGCCACATGGACATTAAAGTTCAAACTGTTGTTGAAATGAAGTAAAGGACTGACTTTTTAAAAAATTGCCAGATCTTGGCTGGACAGATATTCGCATATTAACAGACAGTGCTTGGAAAGGACAAAGGACCATTCCTTGACACATTCAACCCACAATGGACTTTTGATCACCAGACGTTGAAGGTGGGGGAGCTTGCATTTCAGGTTGACTGCTGAGATGGCCGAATACACAAACTGACATGGTCAAACCAGCTAGTCACACGACTAACCTGCTTGGCAACCTGAGTTCTTTGAATTTGTACAAACAGTTTGGACAGAAAGCAGAATGCTCCTGGACTGAGAAGAACTCTCCTGGCTCGCTCGCCACAGCCACTCCTGTCTGCCTGCTCTCATCTCTTTCTAACGGAACTCAAAATCCACTGAAGACACATGAACTCCAAGAGAGAAAAGTTTCCTACATCAAATAAGGTTTAAGAAGAATACTGGGCCCCAACTAAAAACAAGATCTACCTACAATAAAGGGCACTACAGTGAGCTCGAAGAACCGTAAAATATAACCTCGTCGGATATTGCCTCAAACTTTACCACTTTATTTCTTCTGTTTGCTTTCTGTCTCTATCTGCATGTGTATATCGCATGTGCATGCCAGCGTGGATGTGGCGTGTATCTGTAGTCATTAACTGAATGAGAGTTTAAGGTTAAGGTTAATAAAATCTCACCTTTCTTCTTTAAACCTAAGAAAGCCTGTTTGTGCTGGTGTCTTTTCCTTATAATTAGTAAGTGGTGAAAAAGGATTCACTAAGGGGGAGCTGAAAATACGGTGTGTTAAAAATCAAACTTTGGTTACAGTAAGACTGTAAGACAGATGCATCTGCGACAGGTAGATTGGTGAGGAAAAGGCTGCAGTATTGTGCAGTGTTATTAAGTCTTCATTCAATTTTAACGATAGGCTTTATGTTCAGATTCAACACAAATACTATTTATTGTCGTACTCATCCATATGGCATGATCTCAGGTCCAGGTCTTTTACTTGCTGGTGTGTGTGTGTGCTCACTGCAAAAAATGTGATGAATGTGCCTCTCAAAATGATGTCTCCTATAATGATGTCAGCAGTTGGATCAGAGGCCTGATCTCTTAAACGTACGTTTATCTTAAAAGGTGAAGTCCTCATTACACCACATTACAGATGTGAAGTTAGTTTTTTTCTTTATGTTGCCAAAAGTCCAGTCTGCCAGAGATGTCCTTCAGGACTCAGCCAGCTCGCTCAGTACTGTTGCTACCAAGCCACCCTTGGTGATGGACATTGAAGTCCTCCACCTACCGTACATTCTGTGCCCTTGCAACCCTCAGTATCTCTTCCAAGTTGTGTTCAGCATGGGGATTACGAATTCATCAGTTGAGAGAAGGCCATAGGCGGTAGATAGGTACTGGTACTAAAGAAAGCAAGATTTGCATTTATATAGCAGCTTTCACAATCGCAGGATGTCTCAAAGCTGTTCAGATGTGTAATGTAAGTAATAGATATATTGACTCATAGCAGAAATAGATATTTTCCGAAAACAAAAATTGCACGACATACTTTTGTCATGTGATATGCTTCCTAGTGTGTTTTTCGTTGAAAGAGTCACATTCTCTTGACACATTCACTGTGTGGCTGCCCCTGTCCATCTTCCCCGAGCCCACAAGACCAAAAATCCTCTGAAGATCTCCCCTGCTCTGGCCCTGATCTTGTATCTTTCTCTAATTTCTCTCCTATCACCCCTCATGCCCTCTCCAAGCTCTTCTTGTCCATGGGAACCATCTCCTGATCCCTTGATCCTATTCTCACTAAATTGCTGAGCACCAGACTTCCCTTCTTGGCTCCTATGTTAGCTGATATTCTTAATGGTTCTCTCTCATTGGATACTGTTTTCCTTTCCTTCGAATCTGTCTTCATCAACCCAGTGTTCAAGAAAACCTCAAATGAGGTGGTGCTGCAAGTAGGGACTATGTATGTTGCAAATTCCAGTTTATCCAGTCTAAAAATGCACTGGTGGAGCACTGGAGACTGTTAGAACTGGTGCATTGAAGAATACCAGCCACAGAAAGGTGGAGGTATTCCTTATCGGAGGATGTTCAGGCCAACAATAAGTGCCTGCAGCCCCATATCAATGAGATAATCTACTGAGTGCACAAACTCCAGCAAGATCAGCAGTGGATGGTGCTATTGGCCCATTCACAGCTTTTCTGGCAGTCTCCTGGCCCACACATTTTCTGCTTCTCTATTTATTCGCTTTAATGATAATCATATAGCTGAGATCATTGTGGTAAAATATTCTGCATGAGACTACCAGATACCAGCACTGTTTTGGACAATTTGTATGAGGATCCAGAAATAAGTGAATTGAACAAGATGACAATGTAATAGAGAGTATTTTATTATGTTCATAAATAATTCAATAAAATCAGATCATGTTTTACAATGACAGACTAGAAATCCCTCATTCGTCTGAAAGACCCGATAGTTGAATTGTAGCCGCCCCAGTCACTGTATCTCTTGTATTCACCGGGTCTCATGAAGTACTGTCGGCCTCTGTAGTTGGGATGTTCATAGAAGATCCAGTAACCGTCCATCACATGGCTGGAGTGAATGTCACGGTAACGGAAACGATCATAGACAGATGGGCAGTCATCCTGGAATTCCATCATCTGTCCTCCAAAGTCAGGCCTCTCGTAAATCTTCATTCTGTAGGAGCCTCCCCTGTACTGTAATAGAAATGAAATGACATTAGTGATGAAACTGCAAATATACATTTGGTATATGTAGAAAAAGAGAAACTTTGTAAAGGAAGGAATCTAATGGGGCCCAATGATGACATCAACAATGAGAGCAAAGCTGAGATGATTTATTCACATCAATTCAATAGGTTAATTATGTATGAGGCTTGTTAACAGCAAGCAGTTTCTGCATTTTATACTAAATCAGTGAATTATCTGTAAGAGTGTACATTGGACTGATATTAGTTGGTGCATGCAGATGGAGGTTTATCAATATCAATAAAAATCTAAATGTTATTCTGGTTCCCACTGTAATGAGGTTCCTTCACTGTGTGGAGCAGCTTTATCTTTCCTACAATTACAGCAAGACGAAAGGGATGGGTGCAAACATGTCTGTCAGCAGGTTTTAGCCAGTCATAGAGCCATTTACAGCACAGAAAGAGGCCATTCGGACCATCGAGTCCATGCCGGCTCTCTACAGAGCTACCCAGTCAGTTCCACTCCCTCTCTCAATCACCATCTTACTCTAGCTGTAGGTGACATTATTACTTCCTACATTGTCAATGCACCAATTTGGCTTTCAGTTCTGAATATCTGAATAATTATGAACAAATGTATCCAATTATATCCCCGATATTCAGGACTTTTGCAATAGGCTATTGTCGGCTAGGGCGGCACAGTGGCGCAGTGGTTAGCACCGCAGCCTCACAGCTCCAGCGACCCGGGTTCAATTCTGGGTACTGCCTGTGTGGAGTTTGCAAGTTCTCCCTGTGTCTGCGTGGGTTTTCTCCGGGTGCTCCGGTTTCCTCCCACAAGCCAAAAGACTTGCAGGTTGGTAGGTAAATTGGCCATTATAAATTGCCACTAGTATAGGAAGGTGGTAGGGAAATATAGTGACAGGTGGGGATGTGGCAGGAATATGGGATTAGTGTAGGATTAGTATATATGGGTGGTTGATGGTCGGCACAGACTCGGTGGGCTGAAGGGCCTGTTTCAGTGCTGTATCTCTAAACTAAACTAAACTAAACATCTCCGCCGAGAACTTTCTTCCCAGTTTGCGCAACTATTGACTTAAGAACCAACCCGTATAAATTAACTGCACGTACAAATGGGTGGTAGTGGATCAGTAAATCAGGCAGGATGTGTGACAGGCAGACAATCCACTACCTGTTAATCACCACCGCTGAAAGTTAAAATCAGTCCTGTGGAAACAGCTGATGACTCTTCACTGCTGATGCACATAAACTCAAATGTCACTGATCATTTTCTAAGTGTCACTTTGGGTAGAACATATAAACCACCAAAGGTAACTCACATATGGGTAGGTGCGACATGACCTGATGCTGTCATTGAATCCCATCCAGCGCTGGTAGTCAGGATATTCTCCCTTATTCAGAACATACTGGTATCCCATGTAATTGGGTCTCTCATACAGCACCCACCAGTCACTGTCAACACGGATGGAGTTACAGCGGCTGAAGTAAGAGTGCAGGTCAGCACAGTCAGTACTGCACTCATAGTGCCGACCCTGGAAGTTCCTGTCCTCGTAAAAGATAATCTGTGGAAAGACGTAGGTTTGTAAATTAATTTCTCAAACTAGGCTATACTGAATGAAGAATTCTAATACATTATATAAACTCTGTGTTTTCCTTACCTTTCCCATTTTGAGATCACAGTTAGCTTGTAACCGACTGAATGTTTCACTGCTTCACACAGCTTGGTATTTATGTGTTGGGTAAAAAGGCTTCGCTGGGCACTCCTTTTTGTTATTTTAATGATTGCAATGGTTTGAAGTCAGCACAAAAACAGCAAAACACATGACACATACACTGATTGTAAAGAAAATGAATTTAAGGCACCTATGTCCCATTGATTGCATTTTGCCTTCTTGTCATTTTAATTGTGTGAAAGAAGGCAACAATGCATTGGAGGCCATTGTGCTCCCCATAGTCTGCTTCCACTAAAATTCTCAAACAGTTGTCATTACACATTCAACCGGGTATATTTCCAGCAGTTCAGTGTAATGGCTGAAGTTTATTCCAAATTGGTCAAGTTGCAGGTGTGCATATCCAGATCAAGTTGCTTTCTACATAATCGACAGAAGTATAACTGTCCGTTTATTTAGATTTGAGAATGTGCTTCAAAGTTCATAAGCTTTATTTGATGGCATTGCCACTGCAATTTTGAGGGTGGTGTTTATTAACACCGATTACAGTCCATTCACAGTTTCATCTTTTAATCAATGAAAGTTTGATGTTTACTATCTTTCACTTTGTTATACATTTCAGGTTAGCTTAAATCATCTTTGAACACTAAACAGAATAATAGAAAGGCAGATGGTCATGTGTTCAAAGTCATTTGTAGCATGTACGTACTGGTGGAGGGGAGCAGGATTCTTTCGTGGGTTCGAAAAAAAAATTTACGACCAGGTGAGGCAGGGGTCTCGGGCTCCCCTCTCAGCCTTTTCCTGGTTTGTATGTAACAGGGTTTAATTTTTACAACACCGTGTTTTTAGCTTCTGCTCAGTGAGTCCTTGCTCATTGCTTTCTAATTGTAATTGTAAAGGAATCAAACAGAGACAGGTTTTCTCAGATTTAAACAAGAAAGGTGTAAATTTTTTAACCTTGAAACTCTAACTCAGTTAAACTATTAAGAATACGCAATGCAAGCACGCTCACATGCATATGCGATAAACACAGACACAAATAGAGACAAAGGAAAAGAAAGAACTAAGGGGGAAAGGTTTTAAGTAATAGATGGAGTTCAGTTACCTGATTCTGGGTTGGATGTAAAGTTTTTGATTGAAGTTAAGTCTTGCAATTCTCATTGGGGCCCAGTGCACACTTTCAAACTTGTTTAGCTGGTACCAGAAGGCTGCAGGAGTCTTCTGCCTTGAGGCTTGAGTTACTTCTGTGTGTCCTTGGAACTTTGCGTGAGAAAGAGAGAGAGACAGAGAGAGGGAGTGCTCTCTTCTTGAAGTTCAACTGCAGTCTCTTACAAAAACTGCTCTATGAACACAATTCAATTAACTCCAGGTGGCCAGCAGGTTAGTCATGTGACTAGCTTTTTTCTTGAGACAGCCTCACCTGCAAAGTTTGTGGATTCCTCACAGCTTACCAGACACTCTCAGTGGGAGGTGGAATGCTGGCTCTGACACATTCAATGACCCTCAGTGTATCTTGATCATCACTATTAACAAAACCCAGCTGGCTAATTGCATCAGGGAGTGTTCCCATTGTCTCTCCATGCAACTGTCCTTTAGAATGCAAATGTGCAGCCATGTTTTCAGCCACTGTTCTGTGGTCTTTTTAAACAAGTCATTTCAATGTCCAGTAAATGTTCAAATAATAATTTTCCATATGCCGAAATTAATATATTTCCATCTGAAAGGTGTGGTGTCCATCACACCTCCACATCCAGCAGAATGAAATGCGACATTTCATTATAAAAATAGATAGAAGAGAAAGTACAGGAAAACACACATGCATTCCTCTCAATCATTCCGAAATCTTAAAAATTGTTACAGTCTGTCTTTCCTTTGTAGCAGTGCTGCTTTAATCTGCCCCTTTTCCCGTGAGGTGGGTATGAGATAGTTATGTGTTGCCCACAGGGGTTTGAATTTTCTTCACTATCAGCGTGCAATATGTTGGGAGTGGGCACCCCCATAAATATGTGATTTTTGGGGAAGTTTGCAGTTTGCATAGTTCCATGACTGTCTGTCTAGGGTGCCTTTGTTCTTGTTGAGGTCTGCAGTGGGAAGGTTAGATTTTGTTGGCCTGGTTTGGAGTTCTGATCATGAGAATCAGCGGTGGGTGGATCCAGTCTGATCACTTTTTTGGTGCACTGATGAATCATGCAAGTGCTTTTCACTTTAGGGGATGTTTTTTTCCCTTTTTCATGACTGTGAGGGAGAATTCTTTACTAGTCTTCACTTTGTCCTCTGCAACATTCCTGCTTGCAGGTATTTGTCCAGATTCTACTGCACTTCCCTGCAGCACTTTGACTATGTGAGGCATCACCTTCACGGTTTCTCTGACCTCTTGAGGACTTTCTTTGTCCTTACAGGTTCCTGTAAATGTGGTCAGCAACTCTGGTTGGGTGCTTGTGGTGTCTGCATCTTGTTTGATCCTGCTGTTTTTGTTTTCAGGAAGTATGTGGTGTGCCTTTAAGGCTGTAAGGTTGCAATTGGATATAACCATGTGGAGATGGAACCAACCAGCTTTAAAAAATGCATCCTGGTTACCCGGCAACAGCCATTCAGAGACCAAGGACCAGATATACAATGTTGCAATTATCTTTTGAACTAGCTTTTTAGTTGAAACAGACTGTTCTAACTGGAGAAACAGACAGACAGCTCTGTGTTAGCACCTGAAAGGAGGGCTCTCAGACCATTTAAACTGAAGGAAGAGAATTCAATCTTTGTTTATTATTCCCTCTCAAAATTCTAAAACATCAAGCCAAAACAGAGATCTCTGATAATTTAAACTGAAGGAAGGGAAGTTAGACTGTGACAATCTTTTATCCCTCAAAAATTCTAAAGCCAAATTGATTCATTAAAATGAGTTTGCAAGTTATTAGTTGTTGAAATTCATCGCTGGAGATGGAGCAACAATTTCAACTTCTGAATTAGACTACGGACTATTCTACTGTTGAAGAACCTTTTTTTTCCATCCGACGGCTGTGGGATTTCAAGCAACCTTGGACTGTTCCACATCCGGCAGGAGTGTAAATCTGCAAGGTCTCTATTTTTTCCTCCTTTTAAATGCTGTTTATATCTTAGTAGTGTTTAAGAATTTAGTTTTTCTAATTAAACAGTTAATTTGTTGATTTAAAGACACCTGGTTTGGTTAGCCTCATTCGGGGGTTCATAGATGGTACAATTTGGCTGGGTCTTTCTTTAATTTGGAAAGTTTAAAATGATATGTGATGCAATCTGTGGAAAGACGGGATTGAATTAACAGTGCATTTCTCCCAACACAATCAGAATTATATATTTTGATTGGGGGCTTTGACTGGAGCAGTCAGTCATAACAATTTACATAGGAAGATGTGGGGTCCAATTTTTCAAAAACTTTGGGGTTGGCTGAATGGACAGTAGAGGTTTCCATTTGGGAATCCTCTCAGATCTCCTTTAACCCGCCCTTTTAGTCCCTGTTTTCCCTTTCCTCTCTAACTTCTTGCCAGCCCTGTGCCTGTTTGTCCTCTTTTGTTCTCGACAGTGGTCCCTTGCAATTCACCAGTCCTCTGCTGGGGGGGTCCTCCAAATGCCAGTACAGGATTTAGGGGTGCAGATGTCACTGTAGGATTGGCTTTCCCCTCAACCTGGCACATGTGGCAACTACTGCAGTACACATCTTTGTGGAGTTTTGGCCAGTCAAAATGCTGCCTTATACGGGCTTTGAATTACTGCATACCGACATGTACAGCCATTGTAATTTCATGGGCCATTCTTAACATTTCTCCCCGGTACCTCTGCGACACCACTAACTGGTGAACCACTGTTCACTCTTTGTCCTCAGGTCTGTGAGGAGAACTCCATTTCCTCATCAGTACTTCATTCTTTAAATAGTAGCAATCAGGGACTCCCTCTGCTTCAATATCAGTCTGGGCAGCCTGTGCTAACACTTTCAATACTGGGTTGGCTTGCTGAGCCTCAGCCAGGGAAGATCCATTTAATCGATTTCATGGATCCTCTAGCTTTCCAAGTAAGTTTCAGACAGACAGACCGCATGATCATCTGTCTGCAGTGCCAATTCAGTCTCCTCTGGGGGAACTGGTTTGATCATGGCCCGATTCACTGCACATGTAGGGGAACTGCAGGGCACCGTCTCCTGCCACTGCCCTGTCTCTCTGACCTCCTGTGGCCTCTCTTTCACTACTGGGGAAGCTACCACCTTCGTTCCCGCCAGATCATTACCTAGGAGCAAGTCAACCTTGTCCACAGGCAAACTAGGGACAATTCCTACGCTCACCGGTCGCAAGTGCATCCGATGTAAAGGTACAGGCGTACACTGCCCTCCAATACCATTCATCACCATTTTGGTATTTACTGCACTCTCTGGGGGAAAGGCCTTTTTCCAGTCAAAGGGATCTGGTGGGCCCGTGTCCCTGAGGATTACTATGGGCTTGCTTGCCCCACTCGCAGAAGATGGGGTTACTCTCCCTTCAGACACAAGATCCTGATAACCTTCAGGAATCCTATTAAATTTTCCTGCACCCACAGCAGTATGTCTTCTGGGCTTTATGACTGCTGCAGTTAAAGCCACAGCTTATTCAGCTGTGCTTTCCATCAGGGTCCTTTCTCCTTCACCGAGCGGGTGTGCCCTGATTAACACTACAGTCTTTGACCGTAGTTTCCAGCAGTCAGCTCTTAGATGGCCTTCCTTATTACAATGGAAACACACAGGTCTCTGTGTCTCACTCCTACTCACAGAACCTTCCTTTTTGTCTGGAGCAGGGCCACCTGTGTGTCCTGCTTTTCTTTCTCTCCCAGGACTGCTTGGGCTCCTATCATCTTCCCACCCATCGTCCTTTTCAGATTTGTGGGGTTGACGAGGAAAGGTTTTCCCCTGGGGAACCGACTTGTACATTAGAGTAAACTCATCAGCCAGAACTGCGGCTTGCCTTGCTCTATGCACTTTTTGTTCCTCCACATGAGTCTTTATGGAGAGGGGGAGAGAGTTTTTAAATTCCTCCAGCAAAATCACCTCACATAGGTTTTCATAGCTAGGCTGCACTTTAACAGCTATCAAACACTGGTCAAAAGCCAGTTGCTTATATCTCTCAAACTCCAAGTAGGTTTGACCAGCTTGCTTCCTGAGGGTTCGCACTTCTGGCGGTAGGCTTCCAGTACTAGCTCATATGCCCCGAGGATAGCATTTTTTACCAGTTCATAATTGGATGAACTCTCATCTGGCGACAAGAAATAAACCTCAAGTGCTTTTCCTGTTCGCTTACTTTGCACCAGAAGAGTCCTGCTCTCAACTGGCCATTTTAACTGCCTTTCCAGTTTCTCAAAAGATACAAAAAATGCTTTCACGTCTCCCTCAGTGAATTTTGGAATCAATCGGGAAAATATTAAAAATTCCGTACAAAGCCCTGCACTTGTATTTCCTATGCATTCACTGGGTTACTCTGTCGCCCCCAGCTAACTCAAGCCATCTCAGCTCTCTTTCCTCCTGTACCTTCTGAAAATGTCTTTCTCTTTCTCTCTCCTCTCTCTTTTTCTTTCTCCTATCTCTCCCTTTCTCTCTCTCTTTCCCTGTCTTCTAATTCAAGTCTTCTCTGTTCCAATTGTTGAATTAATAGCAATACCCTGTCGGAGTCTACTTCTAACCCTGTTTTTGATCCTTCATGTTCGAGGGAAAAATGGTTGGCCAATAGTCTTTGGAGTTCTGATTTCCTAGCCTTGGCATGGAAAGTGATCCCACACTGCTCATCCATACTTCTCATAGACAGTGCCTTTAACTTAGAACATAGAACATAGAACAGTACAGCACAGTACAGGCCCTTCGGCCCACGATGTTGTGCCGAACCTTTAACCTACTCTAAGATCAAACTAATTACGTACCCTTCATTCTACTATCATTCATGTACCTATCCAAGTGTCGCTTAAATGCCCCTAATGTATCTGCTTCTACTACCACCGCTGGCAGCGCATTCCACGCACCCACCACTCTCTGTGTAAAGAACCTACCTCTGACATCGCCCCAAAACCTTCCTCCAATCACCTTAAAATTATGCCCCCTGGTGATAGCCCTTTCCACCCTGGGAAAAAGTCTCTGACTATCCACTCGATCTATGCCTCTCATCATCTTGTATCCCTCTATCAAGTCACCTCTCATCCTTCTTCGCTCCAATGAGAAAAGCCCCAGCTCCCTCAATCTTTCTTCGTAAGACATGCCCCCCAGTCCAGGCAGCATCCTGGTAAATCTCCTCTGCACCCTCTCTAAAGCTTCCACATTCTTCCTATAATGAGGCGACCAGAACTGAACACAATATTCCAAGTGTGGTCTAACCAGGGCTTTATAGAGCTGCAGCATAACCTCGCGGCTCTTAAACTCAATCCCCCTGTTAATGAAAGCCAACACACCATACACCTTAACAACCCTATAAACCTGGGTGGCGTTATCCCAAATTACTTCAACCTGGCTTGGGGAGTTATTGGCGTCAATTGCAGACATGTTAGTATTCTAGCACACACAACCACAACAGAATCTGTATTGAAATCTTTTCTCTTTTTGACTGGGATCAATTTGATTTCCCACTTCCAATTTCTCATTTGTCTGTGGGTCCAATCCGGGACAACTAGCCCCCAAATTTCTGTTACGACCAGGTGAGGCAAGGGTCTCGGGCTCCCTGCTTCACCATTTCCTGGTTTGGCAATAACAGGTTTTAATTTTTAAAACACTCTGTTTTTAGCTTCCCTCAGTGAGTCCTTGCTCACTACTCTCTAACTGTAGTTGCAAAGAAATTAACCAGACAGGTTTTCTCAGATTTAAATAAGAAAGGTGTCAGTTTATTCACCTTAAAACTCTAACTCAGTTAAAACTACTAAGAATACACAACATGACCACACTAGCATGCATACACAATAAACACAGACACAAATCGAGACAGAGGAAAAGAAAGAATTAAGGGGGAAAGGTCTTAGTAATAGATGAAATTCAGTTACTGGTTCTGGGTTGGATGTAAAGTCTTTGATTGAAGTTAAGTCTTTCAGTTCTTGTTGGGGCCCAGTGCACACTTTCAAACTTGTTTAGCTGGTACCAGAAGGCTGCAGGAGTCTTCTGCCTTGAGGCTTGAGTTACTTATGTGGATCCTTGGAACTTTGCATGAGAGAGAGAGAGACAGAGAGAGGGAGTGCTCTCTTCTTGAAGTTCAACTGCAGTCGCTTCCAGAAACTGTTCTGTGAGCACAATTCAATTAACTCCAGGTTGGCCAGCAGGTTAGTCATGTGACTAGCTTTTTTCTTGAGACAGCCTCGCCTGCAAAGTTTGTGGATTCCTCACAGCTTACCAGACACTCTCAGTGTGGGGTGGAATGCTGGCTCTGACACATTCAATGACTCTCAGTGTATCTTGATCATCACTATTAACAAAGCCCAGCTGGCTATTGGATCAGGGAGTGCTCCCATTGTCTCTCCATGCAACTGTCCTTTAGAATGCAAATGTGCAGCCATGTTTTCAGCCACTGTTCTATGGTCTTTTTAAACAAGATATTTCAATGTCCAGTAAACGTTCAAATAATAATTTTCCATATGCCAAAATTAATATGTCTCATTTTGGCAAGTGTGGTTTCCGTCACAAGGAGAAAAGACGCGTTGGGGTGACCCTGTTCAAGGGATACAGATAATTTTAAATCTAATACATTTATGACATAATCACAAATTTGGTTACCAAAAATAGAATAAAAGCAAAGATCCCAGCGACTGGGAAAGATACAGAGAATAGCAAAGGATGACAAAACAGACAGTAAGAGTTACAAAAAATAAGTATGAAAAGAAACTTGCAAGGGATATCAAGATCAAAGCAAAAATGTTTATTGTAGTATTTGATTGATCTAGTCTGTTCATTGATCAGTATTCACTGTGTTTGATTGTTTAAGCCGAGACGTGGAACTGAAGAGTTGAAACTGAAATCAAAAGACAGAGCTAAAGTGTTTGAAAAAACAGGGACTGTTGAGGAGAGAAAGCATGTACCTAGATCATGTAAGAACTGAGAAATTTAAAAGTGCTGCAAATACACCAGTTGGTTATTTAATACAGGAGTTATATCTGCATTGCTCTGAGATAAATCAGATATACATAATACATCTAGCAACCCGATGTAAACATAACAAAAACGTGTCTATGAGGATGATCCCACAAAATGTAATGTTATCCGCTCCAGAACCATTTCTTTCAATGGTGGGAAATCCTCCCTTGTGCTGGGAGTGATTTCGGGGTTCAAGAATAATTTGCTCGCAATGGGGATGGACAGATCAGATATAGTAGCAAACCATCAAGAAAGTGATACCAGTACATTGTCTAGGAGCAGAAGGTCAGCGCATATTCGAGCAATGCACAGAAGATACCTCTAAGTTTGATACGGCGGTAAGGACTCTCGTAAAATACTTTGGGCCAAAAAAAAGTGTGATGATAGAATGATGCACATTCCACCAGAGATTCCGGGGACATGGTGAGCCCATTAAACAATACGTGACATCATTACAGTGATTGGCAACTACATGTAAATTTGGCGCACTAACCAGTAAGCTAATTTGTGACTAATTGATTGAAAAGACTTCAATTTCACAAATTCGGGAATGTCACATCATGGAGGTTGATAATTTAACCTTGGAAAAAGCGAGAACCTTTGCAGTCCAGATCGAATCTGCCATTTCACAGCTTGCCAAACCAGCTTCAGTGCAAGGGTGAAGGACAAGAAGACCTCAGCAGCCTCATCAAAACAGGATCAAAAACCTCATAAAACAGGATCTAGCCAAAGGGAGCAGCTACTTGTAGGAAAGTCTACATCAGACCAGTGGGAATCATTCAAAGAGGAAATAGTGAGAGTTCAGAGCCAATATGTATCCATTCAGGTGAAGGGTATGACCAACAATTCCAGGGAACCCTGGATGTCAAGGGATATAGAGGATTGGTTAAGGGAAAAAAAGGATGCTTATGGCAGATTCAGAGTGCTGAAAACAGCAGAGGCACTAGAGGAGTATAGAAAGTGTAGGGGGGGTACTTAAAAAAGTAATTAGGAAAGCGAAGAGAGGGCATTAAAAAATACTGGCGAGCAAGATAAAGGAAAATCCTAAGGCGTTTTATAAGTATATTAGGGGCAAGAGGATAACCAGGGAAAGAGTAGGCCCATTAGGGGCCAAAGTGGCAATCTGTGTGTGGAGCAGGAGGACATAGGTGAGGTTTTAAATGATTGCTTTTCATCTGTGTTCACTAGGGAGAAGCACGATATAGGTGTAGAGATCAGGGAGGGGGATTGCGATATACTTGAACATATTATCATTGAAAGGGAGGAAGTATTAGCTGTTTTAGCAGGCTTAAAAGTGGATAAATCCCCAGGCCCAGATGAGATGTATCCCAGGCTGTTATGTGAGGCAAGGGAGGAGATAGCAGGGACTCTGACACAAATTTTCAAATCCTCTCTGACCACAGAAGAGGTGCCAGAGGACTGGAGGACAGTGAATGTGGTACCATTATTCAAGAAGGGTAGCAGGGATAAACCAGGTAATTACAGGCCAGTGAGTCTAACATCAGTGGTAGGGAAACTATCGGAAAAAATTCTGAGGGACAGGATTAATCTCCACTTGGAGAGGCAGGGATTAACCAGGGATAGTCAGCATAGCTTTGTCAGGGGGGGATAGTGCCTAACTAACTTGATTGAATTTTTCGAGGCGGTGACTGGATGTACAGATGAGGGTAAAGCAGTTGATTTAGTCTACGTGGACATCAGTAAGGCTTTTGATAAGGTCCCGCATGGGAGATTGATTAAGAAGGTAAGAGCCCATGAGATCCAGGGCAATTGGTAAATCGGATCCAAAATTGGCTGAGTGGCAGGACGCAGAGGGTAATAGTCGAGGGTTGTTTTTGCGAGTGGAAGCCTGTGACCAGTGTTGTACCACAGGGATCAGTTCTGGGACCCTTGCTGTTTGTTGTGTATGTTAATGATTTAGACATGAATATAGGAGGTATGATCAGTAAGTTTGCAGATGACATGAAAATTGATGGTGTCATAAATAGTGAGGAGGAAAGCCTAAGGTTACAGGACGATATAGATGAGCTGGTAAGATGGGTGGAGCAGTGGCAAATGAAATTTAATCCTGAGAAGTGTGAGGGGGGACTAACGAGGCAAGGGAATATACAATGGATGGTAGGACCCTAGGAAGTACAAAGGGTCAGAGGGACCTTGGTGTACTTGTTCATAGATCACTGAAGGCAGCAGCACAGGTAGATAAGGTGGTTAGGAAGGCATATGGGATACTTGCCTTTATTAGCCGAGGCATAGAATATAAGAGCAGGGAGGTTATGATGGAGCTGTATAAAATGCTAGTTAGGCCACAGCTGGAATACTGTGTACAGTTCTGGGCACCACACTATCGGAAGGATGTGATTGCACTGGAGAGGGTGCAGAGGAGATTCACCAGGATGTTGCCTGGGCTGGAGCATTTCAGCTATGAAGAGAGACTGAAAAGGCTAGGGTTGTTTTCCTTAGAGCAGAGAAGGCTTAGGGGGTGGACATGATTGAGATTTACAAAATTATGAAAGGCATTGTTAGGTTAGATAGGAAGAAACATTTTCCCTTAGCGGAGGTGTCAATAACTAGGGGGCATAGATTTAAGGGAAGGGGCAAGAGGTTTAGAGGGGATTTAAGGAAAAAAATTTCACCCAGAGGGTGGTTAGAATCTGGACTCACTGCCTGAAGAGGTGGTAGAGGCAGGAACCCTCACAACATTTAAGAAGTATTTATATGAGCACTTGAAATGCCATAGCATAAAAGGCTACGGGCCAAGTGCTGGAAAATGGGATTAGAATAGATAGGTGCCTGATGGCCGTCAAAGACACGATGGGCCAAAGGGCCTGTTTCTGTGCTGTATAACTTTATGACTCCATGACTAAAATCTGCCCCATCACGGTCTGTTACCTTCAAAACTGTGCCCAAATTGTGGAAATGCTTATTGAGTCACAATGTCATGTCCAGCTCGAGGGAAAAAGTGAGACTCATGTTTATAGAATCATAGAAAATTTAAGGCACAGAAAGAGGCCACTTGGTCCATCGTGTCTGTGCCAGCCAAAAAACAATCCACCTATTCTAATCCCAACTTCCAGCATTTGATCCGTTGCCCTGCAGCTTATGGCACTTGAGATGCATATCCAGACTCCTTTGGAATGAGTTGAGGGTCTATGCCTCAACTACACTTTCAGGCACTGAGTTGCAGACCATCACCACACTCTAGGTGAAAAAGTTTTTCCTCATCTCCCTTCTGATTTTTCTCCCAATCACTTTAAATCTATGCCTCCTCGTCATTGACCTCTCTGCTAAGGTGAATAGACTCTTCACCTCCACTCTATCCAGGCCCCTCAAAATTTTGTACATTCCAATAAGATCTCCCCTCAGCCTTCCCTGTTCCAAGGAGAACAACTCCAGCCTATCCAATCTTTCCTCATAGATGCATTTTTCCAGTCCTGGCAACATCCTCGTAAATCTCCTCTTTTCCCTCTCTAGGGCAATTACATCCTTTCTGTAATGAGGTGACCAGAACTGCACACAGTACTCAAGTTGTGGCCTGACCAATGAGTTATACAGTTCCAGCATAACCTCCCTGCTCTTGTATTCTATACCTCGGCAAATAAAGGATTCCATATGCCTTCTTAGCCACCTTATTGACTTGTCCTGCTACCTTCAGGTATCAGTGGACATTCAGTCCAAGGTCCCTTACTTCCTCTATACTTCTCAATATTTTCCCATTAATCGTGTATTCCTTGCCTTGTTTGACCTCCCCAAATGCATCATCTCACACTTCTCCAATTGAATTCCATTTGCCACTTTTATGCCCATCTGACCAGACCATCAATATCTTCCTGCAGCCTACAGCTATCCTTCTCGCTATCTACCACACGGCCAATCTTTGTTGTCATCTGAAAACTTCTTGATCATGCCCCCTACATTTACCTCCAATTCGTTAATATACAGCACAAAAAGCAGGGGACCCAGTATTGAGCCCTGCGGAACACCACTGGAAACAGCCCTCCAGTCGCAAAAACATCCGTCAACAATTACCCTTTGTTTCCTGCCACTGAGCCAATTTTGTATCCACCTTGCTACATTTCCCTGGATTCCATGGGATTTTATTTCTTTAACCAGTCTGCCATGTGGGAACTTGTCAAAAGCCTTGCTAAAATCTATGTAGACCGCATCAACTGCACTATCCTCATCTATCTCCTTCTTCAAAAAATTCGATCAAGTTAGTCAACCAAGATCTTCCCTTAACAAATCCATTCTGAGTATCCTTGATTAACCTATGCTTTTCAAAGTGACAGTTTATCCTCTCTCATTTAATAGATTTCAATAATTTGCCCACTACTGAGGTTAGACTGACTGGCCTGTAATTATCCTTTGCTCCCTTTTTAAACAGAGGTACAATGTTTGCAATTCTCCAGTCCTCTGGCACCACACCTGTATCCAGTGAGGACTGGAAAATGATGGTCAGACCCTCTGCTATTTCATCTCTTGCTTCTTTTAACAGTTTAGGATACATTTCATCTGGTACTGGTTAATTGTCAACTTTCAAGGATGTTAATCCCATTAATACTTCCTCTCTTCCTATGTTTATCACATCCAATACTTCACACTCCTCCTCCATAACTACAATATCTGCATCATCCCCCTCTTTTGTGAAGACAGACACAAAGTATTCATTAAGAACCATACCAATATGTTCCGCTCCTACACATAGGTTACCTTTTTGGTCTTTTATGGGCCCTTCTCTCCTTAGTTATCCTCCTACTCTTAATGTATTGATAAAACATCTTTGGGTTCACCTTGATCTTGCTTGCCAATATTCTTTCATGCCCTCTCTTTGCTTTCCTAATTTCCTTTTTGATTTCACCCCTCCATTTTCTATACTTCTCTCGGCTTTCTGTAGTATTCAGTTCTCAGTGTCAGATGTAAGCTTTCCTTTTCCACCTTCTCTTACCCTGTAGGTACCTTGACATCCATGGGGCTGTAGATTTGTCCGCCTCACCCTTTTTCTTTGTGGAAGCATGTTTACCCTGAACCCCTTGAATCTCCCCTTTGAATGCCTCCCACTGTTCTGACACTGATTTACCTTCAAGTAGCTGTTTCCAGTCCACTTTCGCCATATCACTCCTCAGTTTAGTAAAATTGGTCTTGCCCCAATTGAGAACTCTAACTCCTGTTCTATCTCTGTCCTTTTCCATAATTATGTTAAAACTAACTGATTTCTGATCACTACCACCAAAAAGCTCTCCCACTGCCACTCCTTCCACCAGCCCATCTTCATTTCCTAAAACTAAGTCTAAAACTCGGCCCTCTCTTGTTGGACTTGCTACATTCTGGGCAAAAAAGTTCTCCTGAATGCTCCTCAAGAATTCAACACTCCCTCAATTCCTTTAACACTAAAACTGTCCTAGTTAACATTGAGGTAATTAAAATCCCTGACTATTACTGCCCTATTGTTCTTGAACTTCTCAGAGATTTGCCTACATATCTGCTCTTCTATCTCCCTCTGACTGTTTGGGGGTCTATAGTACACTCCCATCAGTGTGATTGCCCCTTTTTTGTTCCTTAGCTCAATCCATATTGATGAATCTTCCAACATATCATCCCTCCTCACAGCTGTAATAGTTTTCTTGACCAAAATTGACACTCCCCCTCCTTTCTTATCACCCTCCCTATCATGTCTGAAACCCTGTAACCAGGAATATTGATCTGCCATTCCTGTCCCTCCTTAAGCCATGTTTCTGTAATAGCTATGGTATCATACTGCCACATGTCTATCTGTGCCCTCAGCTCGTCTTCTTTATTTGCTATACTCTAAAGTGGAAACATTTTGCAAAGATGTGCAGGTCGTCGAAGAAAAGACTTCATCGATTCAACATGTGGGGGAATCTCTTTCTGAGAGTGAGGTACAGCATGTATTTACCATCACAGAAAGTAAAGCACCAGCCACTTTAAGGAGAGCTCAGTTGAGATTGCAGGCATTTCAATGTCACTTCTTATTGATGTTGACACAAACATATTGCTCCGCCAATATGTTTTGTTGAATGATAATTTTCTTTAAGCCACTGACTGGAGAACTGAATTAATATTTTTTTGAAAAGGACAAGCTGCCAGCAAAGTCATCTTTTCAGCTTAAGATGATCACCTAGTCTGCTACACTGTGTCCAGCAGTGTAAAGGACTGTGAGGAGAGACACAAAATGTCTGCTAATGTCCCAGCAAGAATGAAGACCCAGGAAGTTTAAAGGAACTACTTGTTCTCTCAGCAAGCAGAGAAATACTGCTAACTGCTATATTTGAATGACTGTGACTGTCTTGTGACAAGCCCCTCCCCATCTGTGGTTTTAAACTGGTGTTTTTCTCTGCAACAGAGGCAAAGTAACTGGACTCTGACATGGGCAGACCCTAAGTGGGGGTCCCTCTCTCGACATTCCAGTTTGAAAGCTTTCAAATCCTGTTTGTTGACTGCCCACCTTTGCATACTCCGGGTACAATCAGAAACCCTGTTGGAGGAAATCATCCGCATCAATCTTTCCAAGAAACTCTCCAAACCATTCATCTACCCCCTCAAACTAAAAGCCTCAGGACCACCAAATTCAGCTAGAAGCCAGCCAAATCACCAAGCCACAGACTGTATACCTTTTTTGCTATTGACTCTAACTCAACCAATCTACCTTTTCCCACTCAGTAACCTATTTGTGTATGTGTGTAAATTCCCAGAGTGTGTGTGTGTCAGTGAAAGTTGGTGTGCTGTTTATTATTTTATTAGTTTGGTTTAGACACAATAAAGCTAACCTCTTTGTGTGTAACTCAAGAAAACCTGTCCAATTGGTTCTTGTTATGATCATAGTAAGTAAGTAATCAAACACCTTCTGAATTGGTCGGTACATCCACATTAAGAAAGACATAAACCTGTTGTGGTCGAAAAAGGAGATGGAAAAGAGGAAAGCCCTTCAACCCCTCCTCATTTGACCGCAATAGTATCTATTTTGAGTAACAAACTCTACCTTCGGTATTTTTTACAATTCTCTCTCACTCCTGCAACAGACACTCTTCAAGCTTATGACAACACTATCATTTCAGTTTTGGGGACGATCACGGTTCCAGTTTGCTACAAAAATGTCACCCTAGACAGGTTCACTTGCTATGTAGCTAAAGGCCGAAGCCTTACGGGGGTAAACATTTTTGATAGGCTTGGATTCAAACTCGCTGACCCTACCAGAGCACACATTAATGAGATTGGTAATGCAGATTATACATGCCAGTATCCTTCCTTACTTACTGGATTTGGAGAGATCAAAGGGTACTGTTATGCTCGTCGCATTGACTCATCAATTTAACCAGTTTCACAAAATTTGATACGGTTGCTGTTTGCAATCCGTGCTGAAATATCACAGGAGCTTAAACGACTAGATGCAGACAGTATTATTGAGTGAATCGACTCATTGCCGTGGATATCATATCTAGTCATTACACAGAGGCTGGAGTCACTATGGCGCATCCGTGAGGTGGAGGACTACATGGATGGCACGTTTCAGGAGGTAGTCAAGCCGGTGCCTAAGCGAGCACAGTCGGGGAGTCACTGGGTGGCTGTCGGATGGACAAAGAAGTCAGGGCAGGTAGTGCAGGAGACCCCAGAGGACATCCTACTTTCTAACTGATATTCAGTTCTGAGTACCGATGAGAGAGAGGGCTCCTCTGGAGAAAACACTGAGAGTCATGACCGGAATGTCATGGCAGTCTCAGCTGTGCTGGGATGGAGTAAAAGGGACAAGAGGCAATAATGGTAAGGGATTCTATGCTTAGAGGAACAGATAGGCGTTTCTGTGGTCGCAGATGTGGGTTCCAGGATTATATGTTGCCTCCCTGGTGCAAGGGTCTCGGATATCATTGAGCGGCTACAAAGTATTCTGGAGGGTGAGGGTGCACAGCCGGAGGTCGTGGTCCATATTGGTACCAATGACATAGGTAGAAAGAGGGATGAGGTCCCGCAAAAAGAATTTAGGGAGCTATGTAGCAAATTAAAAAGTAGGACTTCAAGGGTTGTAATCTCTGGGTTTCTTCCGGTGCCACGGGCTCGTGAGTATATGAATAGGAGGTTAGAGCAAATGAATGCATGGTTGAGGAGATGGTGCAGGAGGGAGGGCTTTAGTTTCCTGGATCACTGGGCCTGTTTCTGGCGAAGGTGGGATCTGTATAGGATGGACGGGTTGCATCTGAACCAGAACGGGACCAGCCTCCTTGTTGGGAGGTATGCCAGTGCTGTTGCGGGGGTGGGGGTGGGTTAAACTAATTTGCAGGGAGATGGGATACAGAGTGGAAGCACAGTAGGGGGTGTTGTACAATCAAATATAAATGTGAAGCTAAGTCAGTCTGGAGGACAGAGTAAATGTAGACCTGTTGAGGCTCAAGCAAATAATGCAAGGCTGCATTGTATCTATTTTAATGCAAGGAGTCTTACTAGTAAGGCAGATGAATTGAGGGCATTGATTAAAACATGGGAATATGATATTATTGATATCACTGAGACATGGTTGAGGGAAGGGCAGGTCTGGCAGCTTAATATCCCAGAGTATAGAATCTTCAGACGTGATAGGGGAGGGGGTAAAAGAGGAGGTGGTATTGCACTGTTGATTAAAGAGTCAATTACTGCAGTAAGGAGGGATGATCTCTTAGAAGGTTCCTCTAATGAGGCCATATGGGTAGAACTTAAAAACAAAAAGGTGGCTATCACTTGGCTGGGAGTGTACTACAGGCTTCCAAACAGTCAGGCAGTGATAGAGGAGCAGATATGTAGGCAAATCTCAGAGAGGTGCAAAAATAATAGGGTAATAATAGTAAGGGATTTCAACTTCCCCTGTCTTAGAGGGGATAGTATTCGTGCAAAAAACTTAAAGGGGTCGGTATTCTTCAAGTGTATTCAGGAGAGCTTTTTGAGCCAGCACGTCAAGAGACCTACAAGAGGAGGGGTGGTACTGGACTTAATCCTAGGCAATGAAGCTGGACAAGTGGTAGAAGTGGCAGTGGGGGAGCATTTCGGGGATAGTGACCATAACTATGTAAGATTTAAGGTTGTTATGGAAAAGGACATAGAGGGACCGGACATAAGAGTACTGAATTGGGGAAGGCAGATTTCAATATGATAAAATATAATCTGGCCAAAGTGGACTGGGAGCAGCTTCTTATAGGAAAGTCTACATCAGATCACTTAGAAAGGAAATTGCGAGGGTTCAGGTCCAGCATGTTCCCGTAAAGGTGACGAGTAGGACCAATAAGCTCATGGAACCCTGGACGTCAAGGGATATAGAGGATTGGATTAAAAAAAAAGAGGCGTATGGCAGATTCAGAGTGCTGAAAACAGCAGAGGTCTGACAGGAGTATAGAAAGTGTTGCGGAGTAATTAGGAGAGCAAAGAGGGGGCATGAAAAATCACTGGCAGACAAGATAAAGGAAAATCCCAAGACGTTTATAAGTATGTTAGGAGCAAGAGGATAACCAGGGAAAAAGTAGGGCCCATGAGGGATCTAAGAGGCAATCTGTGTGTGGAGCCGGAGGACATAGGTGAAGTTTTGAACGATTACTTTTCATCTGTGTTCGCTATGGAGAGGGAAGATGTAGGTGTCGTGATCAGGGAGGGGGATTGCGATATACTTGAACATATTAGTATTGAAACGGAGGAAGTATTAGCTGTTTAGCAGGCTTAAAAGTGGATAAATCCCCAGGCGCAGATGCGATGTATCCCAGACTGCTATGTGAGGCAAGGAAGGAGATAACGGGGCCTCTGACACAAATTTTCAGATCCTCTCTGGCCACAGGAAAGGTGCCAGAGGACTGGAGGATAGCAATTGTGGTACCATTATTCAAGAAGGGTAGCAGGGATAAACCAGGTAATTATAGGCCTGTGAGTCTAACATCAGTGGTAGGGAAATTATTGGAAAAAATTCTGAGAGACAGGATTAATCTCCACTTGGAGAGGCAGGGATTGATCAGGGATAGTCAGCATAGCTTTGTCAGGGGGAGATCGTGTCTAACAAATTTGATTGAATTTTTCGAGGAGGTGACTGGAGGTGTAGATGAGGGTAAAGCAGTTGATGTCGTCTACATGGACTTCAGTAAGGCTTTTGATAAGGTCCTGCATGGGAGATTGGTTAAGAGAGTAAGAGTCCATGGGATCCAGGGTAATTTGGATTCAAAATTGGCTTAGTGGAAGGAAGCAGAGGGTGATAGTCAAGGGTTGTTTTTGCGAATGGAGGCCTGTGACAGTGGGGTACTACAGGGATCGGTGCTGGGACCCTTGCTGTTTGTACTGTACATTAATGGTTTAGACATGAATATAGGAGGTATGATCAGTAAGTTTGAGGCCAACACGAAAATTGGTGGTGTCATAAATATTGAGGAGGAGGCCTTAGATTACAGGGCGATATAGATGGGCTGGTAAGATGGGTGGGGCTGTGGCAAATGGAGTTTAATCCCGAGAAGTGTGAGGTGATGCACTTTGGGAGGACTAACAAGGCAAGAGAATATACAATGGATGGTAGGACCCTAGGAAGTACAGAGGATCAGAGGGACCTTGGGCTGCTTGTCCATAGATCACTGAAGGCAGCAGCACATGTAGATAAGGTGGTTAGGAAGGCATATGGGATACTTGCCTTTATTAGCCGAGGCATAGAATATAAGAGCAGGGAGGTTATGATGGAGCTGTTAGGAAGGAAATTAAAAAGCAGGACCTCAAGAGCAGTAATTTCAGGATTACTCCCAGTGCCACGTGTTAGTGAGCGTAGGTGTAGGAGGGTTGATCGATTGAACACGTGGCTGGAGAATTGGTGTAAGAGGGAGGGCATCAGATTTCTGAGGCATTGGAATCAGTTCTGGGGCAGGTGGGATCTGTACAAGATGGACGGACTACACCTCAGGACTGGAACTAATATTCTCTCAGGGAGATTTGCTAGTGCTGTTAGGGAGGGTAAAAACTCGCTTGTCAGGGGTTGGGAGCCTGAGGGGTAGCTCACATTGGAAGGAAGTAAAGCTAGTAACAGGAAGTAGAAAAGTAGCACATGACATTAAAAGGCAGGTGTAACAAAGGCAAGCATCAACTAGGCTCAGAATGCAGAATAATGTCAAGAAGATAAGGTTAAGGGCACTCTACCTGAATGCATGCAGCATTCGCAACAAGATAGATGATTTAAAGGCACAAATACAGGTAAATGGGTATGATCTAATTGTCATTATGGAAATGTGCTGCAGGGTGACCAAGACTGGGAGCTGAATATTCAAGGAAATTTGACATTTAGGAAGATAGGAAAAAAGGAAAAGGAGGTGCGTTTGCGCTGATAATAAGGGATGGGATCAGTATATTAGTAAAGGAGGATCTCAGATAGGAAGAACAAAATATAGAATCTGTTTAGGTGGAGCTAAGAAACAGCAAGGGACGGCAGACATTGATAGGAGTTGTTTATAGGCTACCAAACAGTGTTGGTTGTGTGGGGCATGATATTAATCAGGAGATTAGAGAAGCATGTGGCGTGGCAATACAGTAATCATGAGTGACTTCAATCTGCATATAGACTGGATAAACCTAATGAGCACTAATGCTGCGGAGGACGAGCTTCTGGAGTGTGTTAGGGATAGTTTTCTAGAGCAGTGTGTTGAGGAACTGATCTCGTATTATGTAATGAGAAAGTGAGAATTAATAATCTTGTTGTCAAAGAACCTTTAGGGATGAGTGACTATAAAGTGATAGAATTTTACATTATGTTTGAAAGTGAGGTAGTTCAATCTGAAGCCAGGGTTTTAAATTTGAACAAAGGAAATTATGACGGTATGAGGGGCAAATTGGCTGAGGTGAATTTGGAAAATGCATTGAAAGGTCATCCATCTGAATAGCTGTGTGAATGAATAACTGAAATAAAATTAACATCTGTTGTTATGCATTTTCTTATTTTCAATGTTATCAAAATTTATTTCTCCATAAGAACCCACTGCGATGGCACAGTGGCGCAGTGGTTAGCACCACAGCCTCACAGCTCCAGTGACCCAGGTTCAATTCTGGGTACTGCTTGTGCGGAGTTTGCAAGTTCTCCTTGTGAACCGTGTGGGTTTCCTCCGGGTGCTCCAGTTTCCTCCCACAGCCAAAGACTTGCAGGTTGATAGGTAAATTGGCCATTATAAATTGCCCCTAGTATAGGTGGGGATGTGGTAGGAATATGGGATTAGTGCAGGGTTAGTATAAATGGGTGGTTGATGGTCGGCACAGACTCGGTGGGCTGAAGGGCCTGTTTCAATGCTGTATCAATAAATAAATAATTATTGTCATCTCAAAATCATAAATGTTTGTAGCAGCAGAGGCACAGAAATGCAATCAACAAAAAAGGAAATCAGTTCTTATGATAGCATATTTATTATGTTTAGGAATATTTCAGCATGACATCTAATTTTCAACAAGGAATTAGAAATCCCTCATACGTCTGAAAGATCCGACAGTTGAATTGTAGCTGCCCCAGTCACTGTATCTCCTGTATTCACCGGGTCTCATGAAGTACTGTCGGCCTCTGTAGTTGGGATGTTCATAGAAGATCCAGTAACCGTCCATCACATGGCAAGAGTGAATGTCACGGTAACGGAAACGATCATAGACAGATGGACAGTCATCCATGAATTCCATCATCTGTCCTCCAAAGTCAGGTCTCTCATAAATCCTCATTCTGTAGTTTCCACCTCGGTACTGTAATAGAAGTATGCAGGTATAAATATGTTTATACAAAGCTCAATAAAATTATTGCAAAGGGGTTTTGTTATGCACGTAATATTATCAGGGAATCCATTGACAATTTTGATGAAAATTCTCCACACAAAACATTAACCTGCCTTTTCTGTTTCCAGATGTTGACTATTGTGTATATCCAGCATTTTCTGTTTGGTTATCAGATATTCAGCAATCACAATTTTACCATTTTATTAATATTGTCAAACATTCAATAAATGTTATTAACTGTTAAAATCTATGAGCTGGAAAGTTTTGGATTGAAGTCCCACTCCAGACAGACCTGGTGAATGGAAACGAGAATTCAGTCTCTGAATACTGATTTGGCATTCAGTGGGGTAGTTGCATTTGATGGGAACATATTTACATATGAACGGGAATGGGCCATTTAGCTCCTCGAGCCTGGTCTGCCATTCAATGAGTTCATGGGTGATTTGTGACATAACTCCATATACTTGCCTTCACCCATATCCTGTAATACCTTTGTTTAACTAAACTAACGACTGATCTAGCATCAATTGCCATTTGTGGAAGAGGGTCCTAACCTCTACCACTCTTGTCAAAATGTTTCCTAGTTTTACTCCTGAAAGATCCAGCTTTAATTTTACACTATGCTCCCAACCAGCAGAAATATTTTATCTCTAACTACCCTATCTATTCCTCTGTCATGAAGTGTCAAACCCCCTAGCCAGTGCCTCCCAGTCTGGGTCAGGCTAATGATACAGCTACATAAAAGGTGTCTGCATTACAGAAACAATCCAAAGTGTCATCTGCTGGATGTAACAGCAGTGGAAGACATGGGTTACCTCATGTGCCACTGGATATGGAAGATGATTGCTTATCATAGTTTGGTTTTGTAGACAAAATTCCAACTTTGAAACCCAAGTCGCAATACGAATCAGTTTGCATTTTCTTCTGTTGTTTGCTCTGAGGCTATTTCAAGATAGTTGGTTTAACCAGTCCTGGATCCATCACCTGGGAGATGAATGGAAGAAAGTCGGGGCACGTCTTCCATTCTCTGTTTCCTGGTGAGTCACTCATTCAGTAGCGCCAGCTATATCTCTGAATATGTTTGTGGTCTGAACCGATTCAAGTCAGATTTCTCTCACCTTTCTTTATTATGAGTGCAGAGGTAATAGTTCATTCATTCTTTTCCTAAGACATATTTCAATGACAATTTGCTCAGAGATTGTCCTGATTGGCTGCCGTATCTTCTGTGGAAGATTGGCAGAAATATCGCCCCCAGGCCGCACACCGACCGGTGTATCCAGCGTTTCCACCGTTTTTCATCAAAGTTATAGCGATCAATCAGGAGGAAATTCCCGAATGTTAGCGGGTAAGCCAAGATTTGCTGCTTATAACTTAGATTTCAAATTAAACTTTGAATTAATTTTAAGGATATCCATTAAAAGACAAACTTTTGGAATTTTTGATTTATTAAATAAATAATAGATAAACAGGCCATTCATTACAAATGTAAATCAGTGAACAAGTTCATTTATGCCTATAAGGACCGTGAATTCATTACTCACATATGGGTAGCTGCGACATGACCTGACACAGTCATTGAATCCCATCCAGCGCTGGTAGTCAGGATATTCTCCCCTGCTCAGAACATACTGGTATCCCATGTAATTGGGTTTCTCATACAGCACCCACCAGTCACTGTCAACACGGATGGAGTTACAGCGGCTGAAGTAAGGGGACAGGTCAGCACAGTCACTACTGCACTCATAGTGCCGACCCTGGAAGTTCCTGTCCTCGTAAAAGATAATCTGGAGGGAAAGCAAATTTGATGAAATATTTTTATTTTCCTAAGAATTGTGAATAAAATGTGAAAAATATGAGAGGTAACCTTACCTTTCCCATTTTGAGTTCTCAGTTGGAAAAGCAAAAGCCTGGATGTATGATTGCTCCGGATGCTCAGTATTTATATGTTTGACTGAGAGGCCATTGCAGAGACTACCTTTGTTATTTCATCAATCCCAAGCACACATCAGCAAAAAACAAGAATTAAAATGTGTCACAGATATTTCAGTGAAACACCTTTATTCAAAGCAGTAGATTCCTATTGTTCTTTCTGTTCTGCTTTCATGTCATTTTGATTGTCCTGTAGGAAAAAAGAAACAAAGGATGAGAGGCCAGAGCTATTCCCAAAGTAGAATATACAAAAAACATTGAACTGTGAACTCCGCTGAGCTGTCGTAACCTGGATATTATTGTTTTGTTTATTAGTTATTTTGAATACAAGTATGGAGTAGGTGAATACTTGTCACTTTGACTAAGCTTTATATTGACACAACTATTTTGATGTTTTAGGGTTGCATAATCAGCAGACTCCTTTCTTTTTCCATTTGGGCCTCCTTATCTCGAGAGACAATGGATATGCACCTGGAGGTGGTCAGTGGTTTGTGAAGCTGCGCCTGGAGTGGCTATAAAGGCCAATTCTGGAGTGACAGGCTCTTCCACAGGTGCTGCAGAAAAATTTGTTTGTCGGGGCTGTTGCACAGTTGACTCTCCCCTTGCGCCTCTGTCTTTTTTCCTGCCAACTACTAAGTCTCTTCGACTCGCCACAATTTAGCCCTGTCTTTATGGCTGCCCGCCAGCTCTGGCGAATGCTGGCAACTGACTCCCACGACTTGTGATCAATGTCACACGATTTCATGTCGCGTTTGCAGACGTCTTTATAGCGGAGACATGGACAGCCGGTGGGTCTGATACCAGTGGCGAGCTCACTGTACAATGTGTCTTTGGGGATCCTGCCATCTTCCATGCGGCTCACATGGCCAAGCCATCTCAAGCGCCGCTGACTCAGTAGTGTGTATAAGCTGGGGGTGTTGGCCGCTATTATGTCGTAATTCACCATCACCTCTCTCGACCCTTCCAATGCCTTTGGTTTTTCACACTGCTTGATGATTCCAATGCACTCCTGGCTGCTTCCCACCTCCCACCCTTCGTAAACATCAACTCATCTAAACCCCTTCCTCCCATTCCCTAACTCACACCAAGTCCCATCCATCCATCACTCGTGCTCAATGACCCGCATTGGCTCCTGGTCCAGCAATGGCATGATTTTAAAATTCTCACCCTTTTTAAATCTCTCCATGTCTTTGCACACCGCTCCCGCCACACCTCCCCCCCCCCCCCCCCACCCCTCAATGTGTTACCACGCAGATAGCCAGACCCACATTGTATATGGTGCATCTGCAAACCAACAACCACAGCTGCAGCCTGCTCCAATAAATATGAGCACAGGTGAATCCCCAGTTATAGCCCACCACCTGAATAAGCACCCAATTAATATACTATTAACTGTTATCTCTATCATCTCTGCAGCCTGGAAATATCCGAGATCTCTGAATCCTCTCATTTTGACTGCTTCTGCATACTCGATTTTAATCACTCCACCATTGGGAGCTGGGCCTTCAGCTGCTTAGGCCATAAGCTCTGGCATTCCCTCCTAAAACCGTTCCACCTCTCTACCTCCCTCTCCTCCTTTAAGACACTCTGTAAAAGCTATCTCTTACCCAGCTTTTGGTCATCAGTCCCAATATCATTTATATGGCTTGATGTCAAATTCTGTTTGATAGCATTCCTGTGAAGCACCTTGGAATGTTACTATGTTAAAGGTACTATATAAATGCAGCTTATTGTTGGTATGTATAAGCACCAAAAAGAGTTGCAGAGAATCCGAATAAAATATTAACTTTTTTTCTTGTACTTGTGCTGGGGAACTGAAACTTTTGTTTGTTTCAGGCAACATCATTACTTGTTACTTACACCAGGTGATCCTCCCCAGTAGACTGACTATATTGTATATATTTCCACAATTAAATGCTAAGAATCCGAAGGAAAATGCTAGCATCTCACATTGAAGTTGAGAATAAAACGCGACAGGTTTCCCAAAGATTAATCCTAAAGATTTTAACAGAAGTTTGAGGGGACTACACAACTTTTTAATGGTTGGACCTTATGTTTATGTCTCCTGCAATTAGAGCTGCAGTGAATTATTTTCGATGATAGTGAAGTCCATCTATACTACTATCAGCTGTCTTTACATGTTTGGAATGAGTTACGGTCTGCAAAATAACAGTGGTTTTGCTTCCATGGTCATGGAACCTATCTGATCATATTGAAACTGCAAGAGTCCTAACGTGCTGAATTTGGGAAGAAGAATTTTGGAGCTTCCAATACCTTGCTGCCGGTAAAACTGTTTGAATTGGGTCTCTGTCTGACACAAAGGACCTTTTTAGTAATTCTAAAAGTTTAGTTGTAAGACATGATGGTAAGAAGGCTTTACTTTTGCAGAAAATATGCACTCGATTCTACAGACCATATATATATAATGTATCCTTGAGTTCAGAAACTTAAAAATTGGAACATAATGGGCTGAATTTTACTGACCCACCCACGTTGGGGGTCGTGGCGGGGGGGGGCCTGGAAAATATCTCCGGGAGAGGCCCGCCACAGGCCTCGACGGCGGGCAGGCCCGGCCCCATATTGCTGACAGCAGTGAGGCCTCGTGGGGGGCCCCCCGCCACTTGCCGATGGGAGCAGAATTTAAATATGTTAATTAATGCAAAGTAATGAATTAATGACTTACCTGCTTCCACCGGCCGTCCTGCTCCAATATTGTGGTTGGTTGCCGTGACTCCCGTGCCTTCGGGATCTCCATCTCTGACCAAGGTCACAGACCTGAAACGTTAACACTGCTTCTCCGTCCACAGATGCTGCCAGACCTGGTGAGTATTTCCAGCACTTTCTGTTTTTCTGCCACATACTCTGCTTTGTCTCAGTGCCCTGTGCAGTTGAGATCCTCTTCTTCCACTCAAGTGTAACATTTGTTCTTGTAGGCTTAATTTTGCACATACGTGAAAGTGAGATTGAATGATTGAATACTGTCTCAGAAATAAAAGCATCATTTAATAATATCTACATACTATGGGCTTTTAATTTAGTGAACGTGAAAAACCGCAGACTAATAGAAACATAGAAAATAGGAGCAGGAGTAGGCCATTTGGCCCTTCGGGCCTGCTCCATCATTCAAAAAAGACCATGGCTGATTGTCTAATTCAGTACCCTTTCCCACTTTTCCCCATATCCCTTGATCCCTTTGGCATTAAGAAATATATCTATCTCCTTCTTGAATACATTTAATGATTTGGCCTCCACTGCCTTCTGCGGTAGAGAATTCCACAGGTTCACCACCCTCTGAGTGAAGAAATTTCTTCTCATCTCCGTTCTAAATGGCATACCCCGTATCCGGAGACTGTGACCCCTGGTTCTGGACTCCCCAGCCATTAGGAACATCCTCCCTGCATCTAGCCTGTCTAGTGCTGTGAGAATTTTATAGGTTTCTATGAGATCCCCTCTCATTCTTATAAATGCTAGTGAATATAGGCCTAGTCAACCCAATCTCTCTTTGTACGCCATCCCAGGAATCAGCCTAGTAAATCTTCTTTATACTCCCTCCATGACAAGAACATCCTTCCTCAGATAAGGAGACCAAAACTGCACACAATACTCCAGATGTGGTCTCACCAAGGCCCTGTATAACTGCAGTAAGACATCCTTGCTCGTGTACTCAAATCCTCTTGCAATGAAGGCCAACATATCATTCGCCTTCATAACTGCTTGCTGCACCTGAATGCTTGCTTTCAGCGACTGGTGTACAAGGACACCCAGGTCTTTTTGCTCTTCCCCCTTTCCCAGTTTATCACCATTCAGATAATAATCTGCCTTTCCGTTTTTACAACCAAAGTGAATAACCTCACATTTATCCACATTATACTGTATCTGCCATGCATTTTCCCACTCACCCAATTTGTCCAAATCACATTGGAGCCTCTTTGCATCCTCCTCACAGCTCACTTTACACCCCCCCCCCCCCCCCAGCTTTGTGTCATCTGCAAACTTGGAAATGTTACATTTCGTGCCCTCACCCAAGTCATTAATGTATATTGTGAATAGCTGGGGACCAAGCACTGATTTCTGCGGTACCCCACTAGTCACTGCCTGCCACCCAGAAAAAGACCCGTTTATTCCTACTCTTTGTTTCCTGTCTATCAACCAGTTCTCAATCCATGTATATTATCCCCAATCCCATGTGCTTTAATTTTGCTCACTAACCTCTTATGTGGGACCTTATCAAAAGCTTTTAGAAAATCCAAATACACCACATCCACTGGTTCTCCCTTATCTATTCTACTAGTTACATCCTCAAAAAACTCCAGTATATTTTTTAAGCATGATTTCCCTTTCGTAAACCCATGCTGACTTTGCCCAATTCCTTTAATGCTTTCCAGGTGTTCTGTTATCACATCCTTTATAATAGACTCTAGCATTTTCCCCACTACTGATGTAAGGCTAACTGGTCTGTAGTTCCCTGTTTTTTCTCTCCCTCCTTTTTTAAATAGTGGGGTTACATTTGCCACCCTCCAATCTGTAGGAACTGTTCCAGAGTCTATAGAATTTTGGAAGATGATCACCAATGCATCCACTATTTCCAGTGCCATTTCCTTTAGTACTCTGGGATGTAGATTATCAGGCCATGGGGATTTGTTAGCTTTTAACCCCATTAATTTCCCTACCACTATTTTTTAACTAATACTGATTTCCTTCAGTCCCTCCCTCTCATTAGAATCTGTATTCATTATTTATGTAACCGTTATGTGAAAAAACAGCTGACTGGAATTAAAAGTATTTCTCAAAGAAGCAGGAAAATATGTTTCTCATGTAGCTGCATTGCAAACCTTAAATATCACATCAGTAATTATGATCAACTGGTGCAGAAGCAAAATGTACGTGAACATCTATATATGCGTCTATCTGTCATAGATTTAAAAAACTAGTGCAACAGCACAGATATCCTCACTAGTCCTGCATTAGTTTAACACATGAGAAAAAAAAACCTTTCAGCCAGAGGTTAGAGCAGTTACACTGTGGAATAGCCTTTGCATTGAAAGGACCAGAGAAAAAACTGAAGATGGCAGAGGGCCGCTCCAGAGTGGCCCAACGGTTCAGTGATGCCTCCCTGCTCACTGTCCTCCAGACTGTGCGGGCAAGGCAGAGGTCCTTTTCCCCAGTGATGAAAGGAAGAGGCCCTCCCACCTGACCAAGGCAGCCTGGCTGGAGCTGGCAGAGGAGGTAAGTAGCCGTAGGGCCATCCGATGTGAAAGGGTCCAATGCCGGAAGAGGATGAACGATCTTCTTCGCACAGCAAAAGTAAGTGGCACTTTGTATCATGGCCCCATTGAACCTGGGTGTACCCACATAGAGTGACACATGTGTGCCAGTGCAATGCCAAGGACAGTGAGGTTGGACAGGGATGAATGACATGACATTAATGCATGAAAGTATAAAAGAACTCACCCTTGTCTGCTGCTCAGAGCATGGCACCTCCACGAGTGGCTCACTCAGTAGTGCACACTGAGCATTCCTGCCTTTGGGCCCAGCACCCATCTTGTGACATGTGTCACTTTGTCGCCGTGCCATCCTTAATCTCTGCTTCCTTGATCCTCCAGGCAAAGAGGGCCCACAAAGTCCATGAGGCGAGTCGGACTGTTGGTGGAGTGCCAAATATGCAGACGATGACACAGGCTGAGGAGGAGGCCCTCGAATTGGCCATGACACATGTCGATCTTGCATTCAGTAATGTTGCGCTCGGGCTCCTGGTTGAACATGCATCCATTTGATATACACAATGATCAGAGTGAAAATCAAGCTGTTTGGCACAATGTTGTCAAAATTGTTACATGCTCACCATAAAGATGGACAGTATCTTGCAAATCAATGCTCAGAGTCAGCAACGGTGGCCCAGGATACCTCCCGAACCTCAGAGGAAGAGACATCCTCTGAGGAAGCAGCATCTCATGACACTCCCGCACCTCCCACCAGCACAGATACACTCACCTCAGTGGGAATCTGGTCGGCCTTACAGTCTGGGTCACAAGCTGGTGAAAGCACTTCACACGCAGCCGAGTAGCTGACTGAGGCTGAGACAGCCGAGGTCCCTGACAGTCGGAGTCGGAGGGCTGTGGGTAGACAGGCCCATGCTGAGCCCCAGGCTACTGATGACCCTCTGTTGTGGACAGCACAGGGCATGCTGGAGCTGCAGCATCAGTTGTGGCAACATCTGGTGGAGATGCCACGGGCCATGTGCAGCCTTGAGCAGGCGATGGGGGAGTCATCCAGGCCATGACAGCTGCCATATCCCAGGCATCTGAGGGCATGGCATCATACAAGGAGAAGGCAGTGGCCCTCCTGGTGAGCCACATTCCATTAATCCACGCTGACCTGCAATCCGAGGCCATCATATCCACGCATTAGTGGCAAGGGGAGAGAGGGACCAGGGGCATGGAGACTGTCCCTGCCTCTGATCCGTCCCGGGAGAGCAGAGAGGTTCAAATGAGCCTTGAGCTGGAGGAGGTGAGCCTGCGCGCCATATCCAGGCTCCCCTTTGAGGTTCATCCATTGTGGCCTGCAGCCCCTCCGCTGGTGAGTCAAGCTCCAGCAGCCATGACGTCTGAGGAGAGTTCTGTACTGACGCACGATTCCTCCAGCCAGCCGGGGCCATCCAGGCCTCATGCACACAGAGAACGACTGACAAAGTCATCCACAACCAAAGGGCAATCAGATCAGCAGCCTTCCTCCAGTCAGGCTCACGTCTGTTCTCATCCTGCAAGGCCTACCCCTATTGAGTGCAGAGTTGAAAAGAGCACAGCAACCATGCGAGCTACCCTTTCTGGCTCATAGTGCAGGGCACTACCCGATCTGTGCAGGCAGCGGAAGAGCATTTTCAGCATGCTGATCGCCTGCTCAATGGTGGCCCTTGTAGCTCCGTGTCTGGCATTGTATCTCTCCTCTACATCAGTGGTGGGATGTCTCACAGGTGTCAGGAGCCATGTCTGCAAGGGGTAGCCCTTGTCTCCAAGAAGCCATCCCTCCATCTGAGTCAGTTCAGTGAACAGCAGCGCCAGCTGAGACTGGCACAGGATGAAGGCGTCATGGCAGCTGCCTGGAGAGCAGCCAAAATTTGCATAAGCGCTTACGGTGATCATATACTAACTGTACATTGAGCGAGTGGAAGCCCTTACTGTTTACTTATGGAGCTGATCACTGGGCAGGAGCCTTGATGGCTACATGGGTGCAATCTTTGACCCCTTGCATCTGTGGGAATCCCGCAACGGAGCTGAAACCGGTGGCCCTCTGGACCTGGCTCCCAGGGTCCATCGTAAGGCGGACATAGTCACCGGCCCTCTGGTACAGGGCATCAGTGACCTGCCTGATGCAGTGGTGCATTGCTGACTGTGTTACCCCACAAAGGTCTCCTGCAGGCCCCCAAAATGATGCAGAGGTGTAAAGGTTAAGAGCCGCTGTCACTTTGAGGGCCACAGACATAGAATTTCCACCGAAGCCCATGGGCTGCAGGTCATTGTTGAGCAGGGCACAGGGATGTGTCATCGCCACTCTCGACATCTGCCGTCGTCTCTGACACTGGCGCTCACACATCTGCAGGTATGCCATGTGGGACATGATGCATGGCGTTCTATAGTGGAGAACTCTCCTTGGGGCTGCTGCTGCTCACGACCAGGGGCCTCTAAGTGGGTTGCACCTGCCTGCTGGTTTTGCCTGCGCCGGATATGGATCCTCTCAAGAAGCAGAACAATTAATATAAGGTGACCCATCCCAAATGATATAATGATCACTGTCCCCTAAATGCTCTCTTATTGACATTTGATCAACTTGGCCCTCCTCATTCCCAAGAGCCAGGTCTAGCAGTGCCTCCTTTCTCGTTGGACTAGCAATATACTGCTGTAGAAAGTTTTCCTGACACACTCCAGGAACTCTTGCCCTCATTGCCATATACACTACTATTATCCCAATCTATGTTTGGATAGTTAAACTCCCCATTATAACTACCCTGTAATTTTTGCACCTCTCTGTAATTCCCTTGCAAATTTGTTCCTCCACATCCTTCCCACTGGCTGGTGGCCTATAAACAACACCGAGCAATGTGACTGCATCTTTCTTGTTCCTTACCTCTAGCCAAATTGATTCTGTACTCGACTCCTCTGGGACATCTTTTTTCTCCAGCACTGCAATGCTCTCCTTAATCAATACCGCCACCCCTCCCCCTTTTATTTTCCCTTTCCGATCTTTCCTGAACACCTTGTATCTATGAATAGTTAGCACCCAGTCCTGCCCTTCTTTAAGCCAGGTCTCTGTTATAGTCACAACATCATATTTCCACATGGCAATCTATGCCTGTACCTCACCAATCTTATTAACCATATTCTGGGCATTCACACACATGCACATTTACCCTGATTTAGACATTATTACTTTCTCCGTTACTCTGACCCCACCTAATAACTTACTATTCCTTACTCTAGTGCACAGGCTAGATTCATATACTGCTAGACACTGATGATACTGGGTTCCATGCTGATGCATGAAACCAATGACAAATGAGGGGAGTGCTGTCTGGACACAATAATCGCTATAGTGAGCAGGCAGCACAAAGTTGATGTGCTACATGCATTACAACGAATGGGGGCAGGTTATCACACATTGCAATCCTGAAGTGATTTATGACTTTAACCCCTTATAGGAACTAAAAAAAGAGCACATCCCTATGAATCTCCCTTAATTAAGTTCAAACTAGACAGATCCTACACACACTTGTTTGGGTTTGAAGAACTGAGCCAGTCTTCCCTCAAAGAAAGAAAACGAACAGAGAATATTACTATCTTTCAGATAGCCTACTTTTTAATAATTATAGCTAAGCCACAAATGTCCCAGATATTATAAGGGCCTGGGAAACTCTCTTCAATAAGTATCTCCCCACTTAAGGAGGTACAGAGAGGGTGTTCTTGCATAAAAGCAAAATACTGCAGATGCTGGAAATCTGAAATAAAAACAAGAAATGCTGGAAATACCCAGCATCTGTGGAGAGAGAAGCAAAGTTAACATTTCAGGTCAGTGACCCTTCATCAGAATTGGCAAATGTTAGAAATGTACTAGGTTTTAAGCAAATAAAGCGAGGGTGGGGCAAGAGATAACAAAAGGCAAGGTGTTGATAGGATAGAGGGTCACAGAGAATAACTGAACACAAGGTCATGGAGCAAAGACAAACGGTATGTTAATGGTGCGATGAAAGACAAAGCAAGTGCAGAGAGGGTGTTAATTGACAGAAAAATGAACAGCCCTGGCCCAAAGCACAAACATTAAAAAAAACAGTGGGTAGGCACATGGTAAAAAAAAACGAATGATGAAACAACCCAAAATAAAATAAACAAATAAAAAGAAAAAGTAACTAAAAATAAAAAGAGGGGCCCGTCATGCTCTGAAATTATTGAACTCTATGTTCAGTCCGGCGTGCCTAATCGGTAAATGAGATGCTGTTCCTGGAGCTTGTGTTGATGTTCACTGGAACACTACAGCAAGCCCAGGACAGAGATGTGAGCATGAGAGTAAGGGGGTGTGTTGAAATAGCAAGCAACCAGAAGCTCAGAGTCATGCTTTCGGACTAAGTGGAGGTGTTCCACAAAGCGGTCACCCAATCTGCGTTTGGTCTCTCCAAAATAGAGGAGACCACATTGTGAGCAGCGAATATAGTATACTAAATTGAAAGAAGTACAAGTAAATTGCTGCCTCACCTGAAAGGAGTGTTTGGGGCCTTGGATAGTGAGGAGAGAGGAGATAAAAGGGCAGGTGTTAAACCTCCTGCAATTGCATGGGAAGGTGCTGTGGGAAGGGGACAAGGTATTGGAGGTAATGGAGGAGTGGACCAGGGTGTCGCAGAGGGAACGATCCCTTCAGAATGCTGACGGGGAAGGAGAGGGGAAGATGTGTTTGGTAGTGGCATCACACTGGACGTGGCAGTAATGGTGGAGGATGATCCTTTGGATGTGGAGGCTGGTGGGGTGGAAAGTAAGGACAAGGAGAAACCTGTCGCGGTTCTGGGAGGGAGGGGAAGGGGTGATGGTAGAGGTGCGGGAAATGGGCCGGACACGGTCAAGGACCCCGTCAACCATAGTGGGGGGGAATCCTTGGTTGAGGAAAAAGGAAGCCATATCAGAAGCACTGTCGTGGAAGGTTGCATCATCAGAGCAGATGCATTGGAGACGGAGAAACTGGGTGAATGGAATGGAGTCCTTGCAGGAGGCAGGGTGTGAAAAAGTGTAGCCGAGGTAGCTGTGGGAGTCGGTGGGGTTATAATGAATATTAGTAGACAGCTTATCTCCAGAGATGGAAGTCAAGAGTTTATCCTCAGAGAAGTCATGGAAGGGAAGGGAAGTGTCGGAGATGGACCATGTAAAGCTGAGAGAAGGGTGGAAATTGGAAGCAAAGTTGATAAAGTTTTCCAGTTCTTGTAGTTATATACAGATGCTACATGAGACGATTTATTAACTTTTATATATTTATTAAAGAATTGAACATGCAATGCACTTTAAGTGGCTAAGTGTACTACAATAGCAAAGATTGCTAAGAGATGTAAAACATAACCTTATTTCTAAAATAGAATCCAAAAGTTCAACCTTGACAATGTTAGAGCAAAATATCTTAGAATATCGATCAAAATTTAGAGTAAACTTATACCTTAAATTCCCTGAGTAAGCCTTCCTGCTTAACAAGACAAAACATTCTCGGTTAAGAGCAGAATTCTCTTGTCATGCAGTCAGCCATAGGTTGAGAAGCATTGATGAGGAATTCAATACTTCTGTTTTTTTGATTCAAAATTCTCATGTTTATACTGTTTCTAATCTATCTTTTAGAATGTAGATGTTACCATTCTGTGTGTGTTTTTCCTGCTTTTGATATCCATATATGGTTATATGAATAGCTACCATTCCCATTTATTCTATTAACTGGAAATTCCCTTCTCTTGAAGTTGTGAGCTTTTATCTGGTCAAAATGTTTGTAATTGGGTTTACTTGGCATCTGTTTTTGTAAGTATCATTTCATTTTGTAATTTATCTGTAATTGTTTTTTTATGGTACCTTGTACCATCCTGTTGAGTCAGTCTTTCTCTAACACTAACAACTATTTAAGTTTATAGCCATCAGTACTGACTTCATATAGGATGTCTGTGTGTTTCATCTTCTAATTTCATTGTAGCAGAAACCTTGGAATGGATTTTTTAAACTTAAAAGATGTTTCTGGTTCACATTCTATTGTAAGGGGGATGTTTATAGATTTTTAACTCTGTTCTTAAAAGGGGATTTCAGTGAGTCTTGAAAACTGACCATTTATTCAACTGTGTAACAGCCCCAACAATCAAATTTTTCTGCAGCACCTGTGGAAGAGCCTGTCACTCTAGAATTGGCCTTGATAGCCACTCCAGGCGCTGCTCCACACACCACTGACCTCCTCCAGGTGCTTACCCATTGTCTCTCGAGATAAGGAGGCCAAAGAACAATTCTAAAAGGTATAATGTATTAATTATATCTAAATTCTACCTAATTAAGCCTATTATAACTGTTTCATCTCAATCCCTGTACCCATTTTCAGAGGCCGATTAATTTAATCCCTATGAATCCCCTTGAACATTTTTAAATTGTCCAATAATTTACAAAATGGAGGAAAGAGACTCTTCACTGTCAACTGTTCACATTCCGGGTAAGAAACTTTGACTGGCTGTCATTAATTATGTAATTAACAGGGCACGTAGGCTGTTAATTACTAGTCAAAATGTTCTGTAGTGAGTTTAACAGGCAATTAATGGGCAAACTCAGCAATTTCATGAAAATCCCATGGAGATTAAGGGGAATTGCTGTTTTCCCAATGCTAACATGGAGCAACATAAATTAGCCAGTAACTTGCAATTCATGGGCGATCTCTTCCTCACAACAAATTGTCGGCCAATTTGCGCATGGCCTTTTCTCAGTACTTCTCCACAGCAACACAACCTGGATTGAGAAGAATAGAGGATTGTGGCTTCAAAAGAAATAGCATATATCGATGTCCAAACATGCTTTGCTGTTCTGTACTGTGCTCACTGCCTCAAACTTCACCCAGACATGTGCTATGTGAGAGTCAAAGACCAATGGGGCAGTGGCTCTATGCACAGCTATCTGTGAACAAGGAAATAGTTTCCATGTGAAAGAATTACAAGGTGAATTAGACGCAGCTACAAATAGCAAAGGAGTCAACTACCTCAATACCAACTATTTCAGATATTACTTTATAACACTTTTGTTTCTCCTTTACAACTTTGACTTGAAATAAGCTACAAGTGCCTGAAATTTGACACTAATGGAGAGGCCAAAGAAAAGCTGAGGGAAAAAAGAAAATGCTAGAAGTGTGTCAGAGGAAGGAGTTTCATTCTGTATCTAGTCTGTGCCCTTGTCAATCTATAAATGCTCAGATAAGGTAGGTAAAGTGGGCCACTCCTGTATTAGCACTGACACCTTACCTGAATGAGCACAAATTATTCCCTCCACAACTGTCGCTGACCATCATACAGAATATCAGTTATATCTTTTTGTCATCAGCAACAGTATGTGATAAATCCAGACACAATAATGCAGATAAATGGAATTTTTTTAATATCTCATTGTCATTGATATGGCAGCAGCTGTGCACTTTCATTGTTTAAAGACTTTCCAGCCTGTTAGATTCATTCAATCCCCTCTGTGCTCTCACCTTGTTAACCTTGGTGAGTGCCACACATCTAAGGAAACCCATGTACTGTCTTTTAAAGTCAGAATCCTGGAACCAGACATCACCACAGGGATTTCCAGCACGCCTTGGAATCCGACCCAGTAGTCAGAAGTGGTTGGGATCATGTTGAGTGTCTGACATCCTGGCACTTTTTGGTGATTTAACTTCCTGTTCACACCCGAACCCCATGACCTCAGCAGTTAAAATTCTGACCAATTACCATGCACATAAACTTGTTGAGAAAGAAATTAACAGCAATTTAAAATATAAATGTACGTTGTTTGCATATATCAGAGAAATAAGGACACAGCACTCAACCTGCAATCCATGTCACAGCCATCTGTGATGAAAGACTCAACAGGTAGTAGAGATTTTGTGTTTGTTGGTGAAACCAATCAAAAAAAATCTTTTGATCTGTCGAAGATGACTTACTACAGACATCTACAGGAGTGGAACCAATCACCTGAATACCATCACTTTAAGGTCATTGACAGCCAATCAGCTGGAATGGAAGTTTAAAGTAGTTTACATCTTAGTCACTTCACTTCTACCACATGAATTTGAATCAAGTTCAATGTACTGAAGCAATCTGTGATCATTAGAACATAGTCAGAAACCAAAAGATGGCTGTTGAAAAATGATGTTACATTGGTTGCAGTTGTGTGTATTTTTTTTTATTCATTCATGGGATTTTGGGCGTCACTGGCCAGGCCAGCATTTATTGCCCATCCCTAATTGCCCTTGAGAAGGTGGTGGTGAGCTGCCTTCTTGAAGCGCTGTAGTCCATGTGGGGTAGGTACACCCACAGTGCTGTTAGGAAGGGAGTTCCAGGATTTTGACCCAGCGACAGTGAAGGAACGGCGATATAGTTCCAAGTCAGGATGGCGTGTGACTTGGAGGGGAACCTGCAGGTGGTGGAGTTCCCATGCATTTGCTGCCCTTGTCCTTCTAGTTGGTAGAGGTCGCGGGTTTGGAAGGTGCTGTCTAAGGAGCCTTGGTGCATTGCTGCAGTGCATCTTGTAGATGGTACACACTGCTGCCACTGTGCGTTGGTGGAGGAGGGAATGAATGTTTGTAGATGGGGTGCCAATCACGTGGGCTGCTTTGTCCTGGATGGTGTCGAGCTTCTTGAGTGTTGTTGGAACTGCACCCATCCAGGCAAGTGGAGAGTATTCCATCACACTGCTGACTTATGCCTTGTAGATGGTGGACAGGCTTTGGGGAGTCAGGAGGTGAGTTACTCGCCTCAGGATTCCTAGCCTCTGACCTGCTCTTGTAGCCACGGTATTTTTATGGCTACTCCAGTTCAGTTTCTGGTCAATGCTAGCCCCTAGGATGTTGATAGTGGGGGATTCAGCAATGGTAATGCCATTGAATGTCAAGGGGAGATGCTTAGATTCTCTCTTGTTGGAAATGGTCATTGCCTGGCACTTGTGTGGCGCGAATGTTACTTGCCACTTATCAGCCCAAGCCTGGATATTGCCAAGTCTTGCTGCATTTCTACATGGACTGCTTCAGTATCTGAGGAGTCATGAATGGTGCTGAACATTGTGCAATCATTAGTGAACATCCCTGCTTCTGACCTTATGATTGAAGGAAGGTCATTGATGAAGCAGCTGAAAATGTTTGGGCCTGGGGCACTCCCCTGAGGAACTCCTGCAGTGATGTCCTGGAGCTCAGATGACTGACCTCCAACAACCTCAATCATCTTCCTTTGCGCTTGGTATGACTCCAACCAGTGGAAGGTTTTTCCCCTGATTCCCATTGACCTCAGTTTTGCTAGAGCTCCTGGATGCCATACTTGGTCAAATGCTGCCTTGATGTCAAGGGCAGTCACTCTCACCTCACCTCTTGAGTTCAGCTCTTTTGTCCATGTTTGAACCAAGGCTGTAATGAGGTCAGGAGCTGAGTGGCCCTTGTTGAACCCAAACTGAGTGTCACTGAGCAGGTTATTGCTAAGCAAGTGCCGCTTGATGGCATTGTTGATGACACCTTCCATCACTTTACTGATGATTGAGAGTATGCTGATGGGGCAGTAATTGGCTGTGTTGGACTTGTCCTGCTTCTGTGGTGCTCTGAGGGTGAGGTTAGAGCACATTGTTAGAGCAGAAGAATGAAAGCTTTCTCCTGCATTTGACTTTTTTTGTATTGGCTCATGAATCCTTGACATTTATAGAGATCCAAACAAGCTCCATCCTCGAACACTGATACAGTTCATCTCAATCACACAAAAAATACTACCCTCCTTAAAATATTTAAGTGCCATTTATTATCGGAGATTAGAATAATGAAAATTAGTCATGTCCATTTGATCAGAAAATAACTGATCAATCATTATTATTTACAAATATTAACATAACCAATTATTATCATTCTTTTTTTATTCATTCATCATATGTGGGTGTCGCTGGAAGGACGAGCATTTATTTTTCATCCCTAATAGTCCATGAGAAGATGGCGGTGAGTCTTGAACTGCTGCAGGTCTTATGGTGTTAGGGGCAGTCACGCTCACCTCATCTCTGGAATTCAGCTCTTTTGTCCAAGTTTGGACCAAGGCTGTAATGTGTGGTCCTAGCGGAATCCATCTAAGCATTAGTGACCAGGTTATTGCTTCTTAGTGCCCCTTGATAGCCCTGTTGATGACATCTTCCATCACTTTGATTGCATTGGTGGTTCAGTGGTAGAATTCTCGCCTGCCATGCAGGAGGCCCGGGTTTGATTCCTGGCCACTGCAATGATGCACCTATGGGGTGGCACAGTGGTTAACACCGCAGCCTCACAGCTCCAGCAACCTGGGTTCAATTCTGGGTACTGCCTGTGTGGAGTTTGCAAGTTCTCCCTGTGACTGTGTGGGTTTCTGCTAGGTGCTCTGGTTTCCTCCCACAGCCAAAGACTTATTGGCCATTGTAAATTGCCCCTAGCGGTGGTAGGAGAATTGTGGGGATGTGGTAGCAAATATGGGATTAATGTAGGATTAGTATAAATGGGTGGTTGATGGTCAGCACAGACTCAGTGGCTGAAGGGCCTGTTTCAGTGCTGTATCTCTCTATGACTCTGCTGGCAATTGAAGGTAGATGGATGGGCGTTAATTGGCCAGATTGAATTTGTACTGCTCTCTGTAGACAGGACATACCGTAACAATTTTCCACATTGTCAGTGGTTGCCAATTTTGTAGCTGTACTGGAATAGCCTGGCTAGGACTGTGGCTAGTTCTGGACCATATGTCATCATCATTACAGCCAGAATATTATTGGAGCTCATCGACTTTGCTCTATCCAGTGTGCTCAGCCGTTACTTGATAACATATGGAGTGAATTGAATTATCTGAAGACTGGCATGTGCGAGGCCAAGATGGTTCATCTACTCAGCACTTCCATCCGAAAATGTTTACAAATGTGTCCGCTTTGTCTTTTGCACTGACATGTTGGGCTCCAGCATTATGTTTGTGGAGCCTCCTCCTTCCATTAGCCATTTAATTGTTCACCACCATTCACTAATGGATGTGGCAGGACTGCAGAGTTCTGTTTTGATCTGTTGATTGTGGGATTACTTAGCTCTCTATATAGCATGCTGCTTCTGCTGTTTAGCATGTTTGCAGTCCTGTGTTGCAGCTTCTGTCACAACCTCAGTTGAGACCGGTAACTTTAAAACAAAAGGATTAATTGGAAAGATTTCACGTTTTAAGACTTTTACTATAGCAACTAAACTAAAAATCAACATTAACTAAACAGTACTTACTAGGTAGCTAATACACTAAATTACAGAGAAAGGTATTTCCTATTAACTAATTAAAAGACATGAAAGTCCCACACCACATTTATACATTACACAGTGTTCTCAGCAAATCAGTATCTTTGCTGTTGAACATCCTACAGTCCTCTTAGTTACAATGGGTTGGATCTCCCAGTGTCCTTCTCAAAAAACCAATGTCCTCTTTGTTCACTTCTCCCAAGTACATTTGACTGGTCCTCTATTGTTAAGGAAGTCTCTGATGACCCTGTTGGTTTTTTTTCTCCTACACAAGCCTCAACTTTCGAATCAGGTTCAACTCTTAGCAGTCTTTCGCTATAGCAGTGTTCTGAGAGCAGTTGTTCTCTCTCTTTTCTCACGCTGCCCCTATTGGTCTTTGTGTATTCCTTTCTTCCTACAGCCTGTCAGACTTAGGAAAGCCTGTTGAATTTATCCAGAATCGAAAGTCAATAGCTATTTTCCTTTTACAATATTCAGAGTCCTTAAGTCTGGCCAGATCAAAGCCATCTGGGCCTTCTTTTGTTTCCAGGTGTTACTATTGCAACTCAAACTTGCATTTTTAAAGCCTCTGGCTCCCTGTTTATGATTTAAGAGTCTGTGAGAGCAAAACACATTATCTGTCAGGTGGTACAATTTTGTAATAAAAACAAGAAATGCTGGAAATACTCAGCAGGTCTGGCAGCATCTGTGGAGAGAGAAGCAGAGTTAGCGTTTCAGGTCAGTGACCCTTCATCAGAACTGGCAGAGGCTGGAAATGTAATAGGTTTTAAGCAAATAAAGCGGGGGTGGCGCAAGAGATAACCAAAGAGAAGGTGTTAATAGGACAAGGTCACAGAGAATAACTGACCAGAAGGTCATGCAGCAAAGGCAAATGGGTTGTTAATGGTGTGCTGAAAGATAAAGCATTAGTGCAGAGAGGGTGTTAATTGACAGAAAAATAGAACAACCTGGCCAAAGCACAAACATGACAAAAAAAAGCAGTGGGTAGGCACATGGTAAAAAAAATGATGAAATAAAATAAACAGATAAACATTTTTTAAAAAGCTGCAAATAAAAAGGGGGGCCCATCAAGCTCTGAAATTATTGAACTCATTGTTCAGTCCAGCAGGCTGTAGTGTGCCTAATCGTTGTAGTCTGCTTTCAAAGAGGTCTTTGATCTGGGTTCCTTGTTTGCATGGTAACCAAAACACCTGGCTTGTTTCTGGGCAGACTTGATGTGAGGTTACATGTCTCCTCCACTGTATTTAAAGATCACAGTTTTAAAAAAATTAATCATACTATAAATTCATAATACTTCATCAGGTTGGCACCTCATTTATAGGTCCACCTGCTGCTCCTGCTGGCATGCCTTCCTACACACCTCTTGAACCTAGGTTTGTCCTTTAGCTTGATAGTAATGGTAGAGTGAGGGATATGCCAGGCCGTGAGGTCACAGATTGTGGTGAAATACATATCTGCTGCTGCTGATGGCCCACCGCACCTTATGGATGCCCAGTTTAGAGCTACTAGATCTGTTCTGAGTCTATCCCATTTAACATAGTGTCATAGAGTCATAGAGTCATACAGCATAGAAACAGGCCCTTCGGCCCACCGCGTCCATGCCGACCATAATGCCTATCTATACTAATCCCACCTGCCTGCATTAATTCCATATCCCTCTATGCCTTGCTCATTCAAGTACCTGTCAAGATGCAATAGTGGTAGTGCCACACACCACAATGGAGGGTGTCCTCATTGTGAAGACGGGATGTTGCCTCCACAAGGATTGTGCGGTTGGCAGTCCTACAAATATTGTCATGGATGGATGCATCTGTGACAGGTAGATTGGTGAGGTGAGGCCAAGTAGGTTTTTCCCTCATGAAAGTTCCCTCAAGACCTGTCACATGTCCAGGCTGCCAGATATGTCCTTCAGGACTCGGCCAGCTTGCTCAGTACTGGTGTTACCAAGGCACTCTTGGTAATGGACATTGAAGTTTCCTCACCTACAGTACATTCTGTGCCCTTGCTACCATCAGTGTCTCTTTAAAGTGGGGTTCAGCATGGAGAAGTACTGGTTCATCAGTTGAGTGAAGGCCATAAGTGGTAGATAGGTACTGTTACCAAAGAAAGAAAGATTTGCATTTATATAGTGGCTTTCACAATCTCAGGGTGTCTCAAGGCTCTTCACCTGTTGTAATGTAAGAAATTGATATATAGAATAATAGCAGAAATAGATATTTTTGACTTGTGATATGTTTCCAAAAGTTTTTTTTTAAATGAATTACATTCTCTTTGCGTATTCATTGTGTGGCTGCCTCTGCCCTACTTCCCTTGGCACACAAGGCCAAACTTCCTCTGAATATCTCTCCTGCTCTAGCTCTAATCTTACATCTTTCTCTAGTTTCTTTCTCATTGCTCCTCATTCCCATTCCAAGCTCATCTTATTCATGAGAACCATTTCTTGATCCCTTGATTCAATTCGCAATCAATAGTTGCCCATAGAATTTCCCTTTTTGGCAACCGCATTAGCTGACATTTTTAATGGTTCTCTCTCATTGGATACCATCTCCCTTTCCTTCAAATATGTCTTCATCAACTCAAGAAAACCTCAGATAAGGAGGTGCTGTAGGTGGGGACTATGTATGTTGCAAGTTCCTGCTTTTCCAGACGACAAGTGGAACACTGGAGGCTGTTAGGCCCAGTGAGTTTAAGCATACCAGCCTCAGAAAGGTTTAAGTATTCCTTATCGGAGGGAGTTCAGGCTGGGATAAAGGTACCTGCAGGTGCTATATAAATTAGATGATCTACTGACTGCGCAAACTCCAGCAAGATCAGGAGTAGATGGTGCTGTTGGCCCATTCACAGCTTTTCTGGCAGTCTCCTGGCCCACATTTTTTCTGCTTATCTATTTATTCACTTTAATGATAATCATATAGCTGAGATCATTGTGGTAAAATATTCTGCATGAGACTACCAGATACCAGCACTGTTTTGAACAATTTGGATGAGGATTCAAAAATAAGTGAAGTAAACAAGATGACAGTGTAATAGAGAATATTTTATTATGTTGACAAATGATTCAATAAAATAAGGTCATGTTTTACAATGACAGACTAGAAATCTCTCATTCGTCTGAAAGATCCGATAGTTGAATTGTAGCCGCCCCAGTCACTGTATCTCCTGTATTCACCGGGTCTCATGAAGTACTGTCGACCTCTGTAGTTGGGATGTTCATAGAAGATCCAGTAACCGTCCATCACATGGCAGGAGTGAATGTCACGGTAACGGAAACGATCATAGACAGATGGACAGTCATCCATGAATTCCATCATCTGTCCTCCAAAGTCAGGCCTCTCGTAAATCTTCATTCTGTAGGAGCCTCCCCTGTACTGTAATAGAAATGAGATGATTTTAGTGATGAAACTGCATATATACATTTGGTAAAGAAACATAGGAAATAGGAGCAGGAATAGGCCATTTGACCCATTGAGCCTGCTCTGCCATTCAAACAGATCATGGCTGATCATCTACCTCTACGCCATTTCTTCCCACTATCCCTATATTCCTTGATGTAATTAGTAATCAGAAATCTGTCAATTTCTGTCTTGAGCATGCTCAATGATTGAGCTTCCACAGACCACTGGGGTAAAGAATTCCAAAGATTCACCACCCTCTGAGTAAAAAAGGAATATAACAGGGCCCAGATGAGGATATCAACAATGAGAGAAAAGCTGACATAATTTATTAATATTGATTCAACAGGTTAATTATGTTTGAGACTTGTTACGAGCAAGCAGCTCCTATGGAATTTTATACAGTTAATTGATGAATTGTCTGCAAAAGTGCACATGGGGCAGATTGTGGTTTATCAATATCAGTAAAAATCAAAATGCACTTCTTGTTCCAATTACAATGAGACAATTTTTCTTGTGGGGCAGCTTTCTCTTTTCTATAATGTACTAAACAATTACAGTAAGACAAATGTGGTGAGTGCAAATTTGTCTGTCAGCAGGTTGTAGCCAGTCATGTCTTAGTCTAGCTGTAGATGACTTTATTACTTCCTACACTGTCAATGTGTCAATTTGGTTTTCAGTTCTGAATATCTGATTAATTATAATCAAAGGTATCGAATTATATCTCAGATATTCATGAGTTTTGCAATAGGCTGCCGTCATCTACACCCAGAACTTCCGTCCCAGTTTGCACAATTATTAACTTAAGAACCAACCTGTATAAATTAACTGCAGGTGCAAAATTACAAGGGCTGATAGTAACTTTTGGCAGTGTCACAAATGGGTGGTAGTGGATCAGTAATTCGGGCAGGATGTGTGACAGGCAAACAATCCACTACCTGTTAATCACCACTGCCGGAAGTTAAAATCAGTCCTGTGGAAACAGCTGATGACTCTTCACTGCTGATGCACATAAGCTCAAATGTCACTGATCATTTTCTAAGTGTCAGTTTGGGTAGAACATATAAACCACCAAAGGTAACTTACATATGGGTAGGTGCGGCATGACCTGATGCTGTCATTAAATCCCATCCAGCGCTGGTAGTCAGGATATTCACCCCTCCTCACAACATACTGGTATCCCATGTAATTGGGTCTCTCAAACAGCACCCACCAGTCACTGTCAACACGGATGGAGTTACAGCGGCTGAAGTAAGAGTGCAGGTCAGCACAGTCAGTACTGCACTCATAGTGCTGACCCTGGAAGTTCCTGTCCTCATAAAAGATAATCTGTGGAAAGACGCAGGTTTGTAAATTAATAATTTCTCAAACTAGGTATTACTGAATGTAGAATTCTAATACAAAATATAAACACTGAGTTATCCTTGCCTTTCCCATTTTGAGATCACAGTTAGCTTTCAACTGACTGAATGTATCACTTCACACAGCTTGGTATTTATGTACTGGGCAGAAAGGCTTCGCTGGGCTGTACTTTTGTTATTTTAATGATCGCAATGGTTTGAAATCAGCAGAAAAACAGCAAAACACATGACACATATTCATTGCAAAGAAAACCATTTAAAGGCACCGATGTCTCATTGATTCTGTTTTGCCATCATGCCATTTTAATGGTATGAAAGAAGGCAACAATGCATTGGAGGCAATTGTGTTCATTATACTCTGCTTCCACTGTACTTTCCAAACATATGAAAATACGATCTAGAAGCAGGAATAGGCCACACGGCCAGTGGAGCCTGCTCCACCATTCAACAAGATTATGGCTGATCTGATTGTAACCTCAACTCCACATTCCCACCTACCCACAATAACCCTTGCTTATCAAGAATCTATCTGCCTCTGCCTTAATAATATTCAAAGACTCTGCTTCCACCACCTTTTGAGGAAGAGAGTTCCAAAGACACTCAACCCTCTGAGAAAAAAATTCTCCTCATCTCTGTCTTAAATGGGTGACCCCTTATTTTTAGACAGTGACCCCTAGTTCTAGATTCTCCCACAAGAGCAAACATCCTTTCCACATCCACCCTGTCAAGACCCCTCAGGATCTTATATGTTTCAATCAAGTCACTTCTTACTCTTCTAAATTCCAACGCATACAAGCCTAGCCTGTCCAACCTTTCCTCATAAGACAACCCGCCAATTCCAGGTATTAGTCTCATGAACCCTCTCTGAACTGCTTCCAACGCATTTACATCCTTCCTTCAATAAGGGAATCAATACTCTACACAGTACTCCAGATGTGGTCTCACCAATGCCCTGTATAACTGAAGCATAACTTCCCTATTTTTGTATTCAATTCCCCTCGCAATAAATGATAACATCCAATAGCATTCCTAATTGCTTGCTGAACCTGCATGCTAACCTTTTGCGATTCATGCACTAGGACATCCAGATCCTTCTACATCTCAGAGCTCTGCAATCTCTCACCATTTAGATAATATGCTTCCTTTTTATTCTTCCTGCCAAAATGGACATATTCACATTTTCCCACATTATATTCCATTTGCCAGATCTTTGCCCAATCACTTAACCTACCTATGCCCCTTTGTAGCCTCCTTATGTCCTCTTCACAACTTACTTTCCTACCTATCTTTGTGTCATCAGCAAATTTAGCAACCATACCTTCGGTCCCTTCATCCAAGTCATTTATATAAATTGTAAAACGTTTGAGGCCCCAGCACTGATCCCTGTGGCACACCTCTTGTTACATCTTCCCAACCAGAAAATGACACATTTATGCCTACTCTCTGTTTCCTGTTAGCTAGCACTCTTCAAGCCATGCCACACCGTGAACTTTTATTTTCTGCAATAACCTTTGATGTGGCACCTTATCAAATGCCTTCTGGAAATCTAAGTACAGTGCATTCACGGGTTCCCCCTCATCCACAGCACATATTACTTCTTCAAACAACTCCAATAAATTGGTTAAACATGATTTCCCTTTCACAAAACCATGTTGACTCTGCCTGATTACTTTGAATGTTTCTAAATGCCCTGCTCTAACGTCTTTAAAAATAGCTTCCAACATTTTCCTAAGACAGATGTTAAGCTAACTGGCCTGTAGTTTCATGCTTTCTGTCTCCCTCCTATTTTGAATAAAGGAGTTACATTGGCTATTTTCCAATCTAATGGAAACTTCCCTGAATCTAGGAAATTTTGGAAAATCAAAACCTATGCATCACTGACCATTTATTTTAAGACCCTAGGATGCAGTCCATCAGGACCGGGGACTTGTCAGCTGGAAGCTCCAATAATGTGTTCAGTACCACTTCCCTGGTGATTGTAATTTTCTTGAATTCTTCCATCCCTTCCTTTTCCTGATTTACAGCTATAGCTGGGATGTTACTTGTATCCTGTATGGTGAAGACCAATGCAAAATTTGGGCGGCACAGTGGCGCAGTGGTTAGCACCACAGCCTCACAGCTCCAGGGACCCGGGTTCGGTTCTGGGTACTGCCTGTGCGGAGTTTGCAAGTTCTCCCTGTGTCTGCGTGGGTTTTCGCCGGGTGCTCCGGTTTCCTCCCACATCCAAAGACTTGTAAGTGATAGGTAAATTGGCTGTTGTAAATTGCCCCTAGTGTAGGGAGGTGATAGGGAATATGGGATTACTGTAGGGTTAGTATAAATGGGTGGTTGTTGGTCGGCACAGACTCGGTGGGCCGAAGGGCCTGTTTCAGTGCTGTATCTCTAAATAAATTTTTAAAAAATAAAAAAAATACCTGTTCAATTCATCTGCCATCTCCTTATTAATTCCCCAGATTCACTTTCTATAGGATCAACGCTCACTTTGATAGTTCTTTTCTTTTTTAAATATCGATAGAAACTTTTATCATCTGTCTTTATATTTCTCGCCAGCTTTTTCTCTTACTCTAATTTGTCCCTCCTTATTCATATTTTAGTTGTTCTTTGTTGCTTTTTGTATTCTATCCAATCTTCTGACCTGCCAACCATCTTTGCACAATTACATGCTTTTTCTTTAAATTTGATACTATCTTTTACTTTTTTAGTTCACCGTGGATGGTGGATCTTCCCCTTGGAATTTTTATTTTTCGTTGAAATGTATCTATTCTGTGTAATCTGAAATATCCCCTTAAATTTCTGCCACTGCATCTCTATTCACCTATCCCTTAACCTATTTTGCCAGTTAACTTTTGCTAGCTCTGCTTTCATGCCCTCATAATTGCCCTTATGTAAATTTAAACTACTAGACGTAGACCCACTCTTCTCTCAGTCAAACTGAATGTAAAATTTAATCTTATTATGATCGCTGTTGCCTAGGGGCGCCTTCACTATGAGGTCATCAATTAATCCTATTTCATTGCACAATACCAGGTCTAATATAGCCTGCTGTCTGGTTGGTTACAGAACATGCTGTTCTAAGAAACAATCCTGAAAACATTCTATGAATTCTTCATCTAGGCTACTTTTGGCCGTCTGATTTTTCCAATCTATATGTAGATTAAAATTCCCCATGATTTTCGCCGTACCTTTGTGACAAGCACCCATTATTTCTTCCTTTACACCCCATCCTACCATCTAGTTACTGTTAGGAGGCCAGTACACCATTTCCACAAGTGACTTCTTGCCCTTATCATTTCTTATCTCGACCCAAAGTGCTTCTACATCCTGGTTTCCTGAACTTAGGTCATTCCTTTCTATTGTGCTAATACCATTATTAATTAACAGAGCCATGCCTCCATCTTTTCCTAACTTTCTGTCCTTCCTAAACATCATGTACTCTTCAGTATTCAGGTCCCAATCTATGTCATCCTGCAGCATGTCTCTGTAATGGCTATCAGATCATATTTATTTCTATTTGCGCTATCAGTTCATCTGTTTTGGTTCGAATGCAACATGCATTCAGATACAGAGCCTTTAGTTTTGTCTTATTATTATTTTTGTAATCTCTAGCCTTGTCTGCTGAGTTACTCTTATATTTGTAATCACTATCTCTTCCTGTCACGGTCTGTTTATCTTTTCCCTTATTAGTACCTTTCTCTCTTGCCTTGTCTATACCCTTTGATTTATCACATCTTCCCAAATTTGATCCCTTGCCCCCACTATTTAGTTTAAAACCTTCTCTACTTCCTCATTTATGTGACTCGCTAGAAAACCAGTCCCAGCACTGTTCAGGTATAGACCATTCCAACAGTGCTGCCCCCACTTTTCCCAGTACTGGTGCCAGTGCCCCACGAACCAGAACCCACTTCTCCAACACCAGTCTTTGAGCTATGCATTCATTGCTCTAATTTTATTTGCCCTACTCCAATTTGCATATGGCTCATGTAATAATCCAGAGATTAGTACCTTTGAGTTTCCGCTTCTTAATTTGGTGCCTAGCTCCTCATTCTGACTATGCTGAACCTCCTTCCTTGTCCTGCCTATGTCATTGGTACCTACATGGACCATGACAACTGGATCCTTCCCCTCCCCCTGTAAGTTCCTCTCCAGCCCTGAGCAGATGTTCTGAACCCTGACACCGGGCAGGCAACACAGCCTTTCGAACTCTTGCTCCTTGCTGCAGAGAACAGTGTCAATCCCTCTCACTATACTGTCCCCTACTACCACTACTTTCATTTTTGCTCGCCCCACTTGAACGGCTTCCTGTACTACAGTGCCATGGTCAGTCTGTTCATCCACACCACAGCCATCAGTCTTGTCCATAAAAGCTGTAAGAACCTCGAACTTGTTGCTCAATTGTAAGGGCTGAGGCTCCTTCACTCCCACCTTCTTGATCCCTTTACTTGCCTGACTTGCAGTCATACCCTCCTGTCCCTGACCACTGACCAAAACAGATAACCCTACCCTAAGGGGTGTGACTGCCTTCTGGAACAATGTTTCCAGGTAAATTTCCCCTCCTTGATGCATCACAGTGTTTGCAACTCGGCCTCCAGCTAATGACTCTGAACCGAAGCTCCTCAAGCCGCCGACATTTACCACAAATGTGGTTTCCAAACGTGATTGCTATGGCATCCAGAAGCTCCCACATGCTGCAGTTGTGACACACCGCCTGTCCTGCCATCTTTATTGTATTAATTTAATTAAATGTTCTCTTTTAAATTAATTTATAGTTCCCTTCCTTACTGAACTCCCTCACTTACCAAACTCCCTTCTTCACACTCTGTGACTTCCAGCAACACTCAGTGCAGACAAGCAGCACTGAGAGTCCCCTGAATTTATAGCCTCTGAAAAACAATGATGTGTCAGTTTTGCTAGAGCTCTGCTAGAGCTCAGAAACCAGTTTAAGATAGCTACCTAATTAACTAGCTATAGCTACTCAAAGAAATTGCATACCTCTGTTTCAAACAGTAAGAAACTTAACTTACCTCTTAACTTAAACAGTAATTTCAATTAATTGCTAAATGTAAACAAAACAAAAACTGGACTTTAGAGAGTTTAACCCTTAAGCTCAGAAAAGGCAAAGAGACATAGAATTATTGAATCATACACCGCAGAAGAGCTTATACGTCCCATCGTGCCTGTTCTGTTCTGTTCTTTGAAAGAACTATCCAATTAGGCACATTCCCCTGCTCTTTCCCCATAGACCTGCAACTGTTTCCTTTTCATGGATATGCCAATAAAAGAAAACCATGGACAACTAAACAGATAGATAAACAGACAATATTTTAAAATAAAATAAATTGTATATAAAAATGGGATAAAAGCAAAGTTCTTGGACACTGAGAAAGATACAAAGAGCAGCAAAGGATGACAAAACAGTAGTAAGAGCTACAAAAAGTATGAAAAGAAACTTGCAAGGGATATCAAGATCAAAACAAAAGTGTTTTACAATTATTTTTGGAAAAAGAGGGTGGTCGGGGCAAAGTGAGCCTCTTGAAAACTGATAACAGTGATGTTGTCAATTAAAATAAGAAAATGGTTGACATGCTGAATACTTATTTTTCATCAGTATTTATAGTAGAGGGCGAGCTCGGCATGTCAGACATCCCGATGAGACTAATATTGAATCAATGACGGGGTCTCACCCAAATTAAGCAAAATAACAATAATGATGAAAATAATCGCCCGGTAGCGTGACAAATCCTCAGGACCAAGATTTTAAAAAGCAGGTGAGGCCACTACAATTAGGGATGGGAACTAAATGCTGGCCTTGCCAGTGATACCCACATCCCATGAACGAACATGAGAAAAAGATGCCCTGACTATCATCTTCCAAAGTTCTCTCGATTTGGAACTATTCCATTGGATTGGAAAATTGTACAAGTAGCTCTGCTGTTTAAGAAAGCTGGCAGAGGGAAATCAGGGAATTATAGATCAGTTAGCCTAACATCTGTTGTTGGGAAGTTACTAAAGTCTGTAATGAAGGAAAGGGTGACTGACCAGCTTGAAATTTTCAACTGATCAGAGAGAGACAGCATGAATTTGTAAATTGTAAGTCATGCCTGACAAACCTGATTGTATCGTTTGAAGAGGTGACTAAAGTAGTGGACAGTCGGACATCTATGGATTTTATTAATATGGACTTCCAGAAGGCATTTGATAAAGTCCTTCATAAGAGACTATCAGCTAATGTTGAAGTTCATGCAAATGAAGGTAAATTATTCCTTATAAGGTAATTGGCTGAGTGGGAGGATGTGACTAGTGGTATTCCCCCTGTGTTGGGGCCTCAAATATTCACAGTATTTATTAACAACTTGGTTGATGAGATAGAAAGACGCATATCCAAATCTACCGATGACAAAAAGATAGGCGGCATTGTAAGCAGTGTAGTGGAATAATAAAATTGCAAAGAGATATTAATGGATTAAGAGAATGGGGAAAACTGCGGCAAATGCATTTCAATGTAAGAAACAGACGGTCATTCAGTTTGGATCTAAAAAGGAAGGAAAAAGGTACCGTCTAAATGGTGAAAAACTAGGAACAGTAGAGGTCGAAAGAGAATTGGGGGACCAGAAATATAGATCACTAACATGTCATAAACAGGTAGAGAAAATAATCAAAAAGGGGAATGGAATGGTGGCCTTTATATCTAGAGAACCCGAATACAAGGGGATAGAAGTCATGCTTCAGCTATACAAAACCCGAGTAAGACCACACTTGGAGTCCTATGAGCGGTTCTGGGCACCACACCTTAGGAAGGATATATTGTCCTTGAAAGGATTGCAGAGTAGTTTTATCAGAATGATCTCCTATTGCCTGTCTAAAATGCCTGCAAAGTTGAAAGTCCCAGCGAGTGTGATTTGTGTCCAGTTCCATGTGTAATTTAACCCAAGATGTATTTGCATTATACAGCACTGCCATTCACCAATTCACCCAGATCCTTTTCTATGCTACATTCTGTGCAGGAACACCATTTAATTTATAGTTCTCCCTGACTGTCTCTCTCTCTCTCTCTCTCTCTATCTCATTTGGTGCAGTCATTTGCCAATTAACTTCAATAACTGCTCACCAACCAATTATATGGCACTGTATCAAAGTCTAGATAAACAATATTCATGGAGTTACTTACATCCAAAAACTACAATCCCTCCTTAAGGAATTCTAACTTCCATAAGGATATGTTAATTTGTCTTGATGATTTCATGCCCCTTGGTATTAAATGATACCCTTGGTTCAGAGAGACTAACATTTGCCCCATTGAGGCCAAACCAGTGCTTTATAAAGGTTCACCATAACTTCCTTGCTTTTGTACACTATGCCTCTATTTATAAAGCCCAGGATCCGATATGCCTTTTTAACCATTTAATAAGCCTGACCTGCCATCTTCAATAATTTGTGCACATATACCCCCAGATCTTTCTGTTGCGGCACCCCTTTTAGAATTGTAACCTTTATTTTATGACACTTTTCCCATTTTGATTTCACAGTTGGTTTAACTGACTGATTCACACAGCTTGGTATTTATGTCGAGCAGAACGGCCGCTCTGGGCTGTACTTCATTATTCTAATGGTTCATTGCTGAAAATCAGCAAAATTCAACAAAGTGCCTGTTGCCGTTGAGTGAGTTCTGGGTGATTTAGGAGCCATGACTGATCCAGAACTGCTTTGTTCAAACAACTTTTCAAACGCTTGTTGCATTCATTGTAGTAAAGCACCTGAAAGACACCTGATGTGTCACTGACCCTTTCCACCTTGCTTTCATTTCACTTTAATTGTTATTTGAACAAGGCAGTTTTGGAACAGTCTTGGCTCCTAAATCACCCAGATCTGTTTCAAATAGCTGGCTTTACTTGAAATAGGAAAGAGAACAATAAAAGTTAAGATGTAGAAAACAGCAACAAGGATCAAAAGTAGCATTTTGCTCTGTTTTTCCTGAGGGTAAACTGATAAAGGCCAAATTGATCCATTTGCAAAAAGTGGGTGATAAGGAACTTGAAAATAATACATTTTAGCAAAAGCTCATTGCCTGATGGGACATCATTTTCCTATCTCCATCCTCCAAGATCTGTAATATTCTGGAGCAGACTTTTTTATATAACTGAGGTTGGATGGCTATTCTGGAGTGTTGCTTTATTATCCTTTGGTAGCAGAGAGTTTTTATAGAACTTTCCCTCATAATAATGAAGAGATTGGTTTCTTGATAGATTAGCTTGTGAACAATCTGCAGAATGAATGGGTTTGATCATCCAAGTGGATCCTTGTGGTTCATGTTCTCAACGTTTGAGAATAAGAGTCTCTGTTCTATTTTTGTATTTCATGATGATCTTGGGCTGCCTATCAAATGGTTCAAAAGGGGAGAAGTGGATGACTTTCTCCTCGTCTACCAGAGATCATTGTGTTTTCCCAAGCATTATTGCATTTTCCCAAATCCCCACTCTACCTTCCCAATGATTGCAATACTTTCCCAGAGATCACCGTACTTTCCCAGAAAACATTGTATTTTCCCAGAAATAGCCGTCCTTTCCCAGAGATCACTATTTTCTTCCGAGTGATCGCTGCACTTTCAGTGGTCCAAACCTTTCCATGTTTTTGTTTCCTTCATTCTTGGGATGTGAGCATCACTGGCAAGGACAGTATTTATTACCTATCCCTAATTGCCCTTGAACAGGTGGTGGTGAGCCACTTACAACTGAGTAACTTGCTAAGCCATTTCGGAGGGCAGTTAAGAGTCAACTACATTGGTGTGGGTCTGGAGTCACACGTTGGTCAGATTGGGTAAGGATGGAAAGTTTGCTGCCCTGAAGAACAAGAGTGATCCAGATGGGTTTAAGCAACAATCTGGTCGTTTCCTGACCTTTATTAATGAGACTAACATTTTATTCCAGATGTATTAATTAAATTTAAATTCCTCCAGCTACCATGGTGGGATTTGAACTCTTGTCTCCAGAGCATTAGCCAGGGCCTCTGGATTACTAGTCCACTAACATTGTCACTATGCTTATGTTGCTTTTTTTTAACCTTTTCACTTTTTCTAATTGTTTGCTCAGCTTTCAAGGCTGGTCTCCCAGTAGATGTCAGATCAGAGGACAGTTGAATCATGGCCATTTTCCATTGGAAGCTCGGAGGGACGATTATAAACCTGAAAAGTTAATTCTGTTTCTCACTCGACAGATGGTTCCTTCCCTGCTGAGTATTTACAGCATATTTTGTCGATATCTCAGATTTCCAGCACCTGTAAACTGTTGCCTTTATTTTTGTCTCCGATAAAATGTCATTTTTTTTTTCACTGCGAGATTGTCAGGAAGTTATTTTTAAATGCTTCTCAGAGCCCATCCAATAACTCTGGAAATCCAGCTCTTACTGACATTTTGAGTTGCACAACCAATTTAAAGTGAGCACCGCAAGTGGGTGTCCAAATACAGCATTGAATCAAACGTGGTTTTTGCATTTCAACACTGAGCAATGGATGTATTTCTTTGCTGAAAATGGTCAATTCTGGAAGTGAATTCCACAATATATTTATTGCCTGATGTGATATTCAATGACTTAACTTGAAAAACGATTTACTTCCTCTTGTGGCTGTGGGTGTTCGTGAAGCTACACTAAATCCTGTTGATATTTTTACTTCAAAAATGCCTGGTTTATATTCCAGATTTCCTTCAGTCAACTGAAACAATACAGAAATGAGCCACCTTCCGATGACAATTATGGGACAAGCAATCTTCATTCATAGTGACCGAGTGTTTGATTCTCATTTTTACAAAGTCAATGTATTTAATTAACAATGATATGGACAACATTCATTCCTAAATTTCCATTTATTGACTTGAAATAGTTTAATTAACTAAGATCAAGGAGGGAAAATATTCAACCTGAGACTGCAACACCAAGACTGAGCTTTTATTGATTTCCACAACAATCCAAAAATAAATGAATAACAATGACTGCCAAGGTGGGCAGATTTTATTATTTTCAAGAATATTTCAACAAGAAAACATTACATTTGTCAAGAACAATCTAAAAATCTTTCATACACCTGAAAGACCCAATTGTTGAGTTGTAGCCGCCCCAGTCACTGTATCTCCTGTATTCACCGGGTCTCATGAAGTACTGTCGGCCTCTGTATGTTCATAGAAGATCCAGTAACCGTCCATCACATTGCAGGAGTGAATTTCACGGTAACGGAAACGATCATAGACAGATGGACAGTCATCCATGAAGATCATCATCTGTCTTCCAAAGTCAGGCCTCTCATAAATCCTCATTTTGTAGGAACTTTCTCAGTACGGCAATGGAAATAATATAGCATTAACCATGAGATTTTAAGTATACAGAGCTAGTTCTAGCAAGTGTGATTTGTGTTCAATTCCATGTGCAATATAACCCAAGATATATTTGCATTACACAGCACTGTCATTCACCAATACACTGAAATTTAGTCTCATGCTCTATTCTGTGCTCAAACGCCATTTAATTTATATTTCCAGTGTTTATTAGACTCCCCTAATCTTATCATTTTGTACCTGACTAACCTGCTTTTGATTATTTACAAACCCCACCTTTATTAGTTTAGAAAATTCAGGCAGTTTGTCTCTATTCCCACTTCCCAATGTGAAGGGTAAAGGTGCCAGCTCTGAGCCCTGGGGTGTCCTCAATCATTTCTTAATACTCTGGCACTGCTCCATTTTGCACAACTCACTCCCTCTGTCTCTCTCCCTCTCTCTTTGCTTAATTTCTGTAACATTTGTTACAGTCCTTTGCCAATCAGTTTCAATAACTGCCCACCAAACTACCATGTGGCACTGTATCAAAGTCCATACAAACAACATCCATGATAATTCTTTCATCCATAACCTCCAATACCTCCTTCCAGAATTCTAACCTGTGTCCCTCCATAGAGGATATGCTAATTTGTCTTGATGACTTCACGGTCCTTGGTGTTAAATGATGCCCTTGATTAAAAGAGCCTTTTAACATTAGCCCCACAACAAAAGTCGGACTCACTAGCCTATAATTTCCAGGACCTCCCTTTTTCCCCCCCTTTTAAAGTTGGTCCTTATTTTCCTTTCTCTCTAAACCTTTGTTACAAATCTTGATTGTAAACATCCCCACCATAACATGATTAATTTTCTTGGCCTTTTGCTTAAGCACGCTAGTATTCTATCCCTGACGGTCTTACCCTTTCTCTGTGCTTTCAACAGTTTTTTTTTGGTCGCAATCTGTAATCTTTGCTTTGATCAATGTATGTTTACAGTGCAAGTATTGCTACTTTGAATTTACATCTGTGTTATAATTGGTGATACACATACACTTATCAGGAATGAGGTAGCTGCTTCTTGTTTTGAGCAGGTACAGTGCAAAGATCTTTCAATCAGCAGCAACTACAGACCAGTCAGTTTAACCTCGGTGGTGGGAAAGATTTTAGAAATGATAATCTGGAACAAAATTAAGTTACTTGGATAAATGGATGAATTAAGGAATGCCAGTAGGGATTTGTGAAGGGGCAAATTGTGTTTAACTAATTTGATTGAGTTTTTTGATGACTTAACTGAGAGGGTTGATGAGGAAAATGTGATTGCTGTGGTATACATGGACTTCCAAAAGTGCCGCATAACATGCTAGTCGGTAAAGTTGAAGCCCATGGATTAATAGGGACAGTGGTAGCATGGATACTAAGTTGGCTGAGTGACAGGACACAGAGTAGTGGTGAAAGGTTGTTTTTTGGACTAGAGCAAGGTATACAGTGGGCTTCCCAAGGGTCGGTACATGACCCTTTTCTTGACCTATATTAATGCCTTGACTTGGATGTGCAGGGCACAATTTCAAAATTTGCAGATGACACAAAACTTGAAAGTATTATGAATTGTGAGGAGGATAGTGATAAACTTCAAGAGGACATTTACAGGCTGGTGGACTGGGTGGACAAGTGCCAGATGAAATTTAATGCAGAAAAGTGTCAAATGATTCATTTTGGCAGGAATAACAAGGAGAGGCAATATAAACTAAAGGACACAATTCTAAAGGGGGTACAGGGGCAGAGAGACCTGGGGTATTGCGCATAAATTGTTGAAAGTGGCAGGACAGGTAAAGAAAGCAGTTAATAAGGCAAACGGATTCCTGGGCTTTATAAAGAAAGGCATAAAGTACAAAGCAAGGAAGTTGTGGTGAACCTGTATAAAACACTGATTTAGTCTCAACTGAAGTATTTTGTCCATTTCTGGGCATTGCACTTTAGGAAGGATGTGAAGGCATTAGAGAGGGTGCTGAAAAGATTAATGAGAATGGTCCTAGGGATGAAGGACTTCAGTTATGTGGATGGATTGGAGAAGCTGTGGTTGTTTTCCTTAGGGAACAGAAGGTTGAGAAGGAAATTTGCTAGGTGTTCAAAATCATGAGGGAGTCTAGACACAATAGATAGGGAGAAACTGTACCCATTAGCGGATAGTTCGAGAACCAGCGGACACCGATTTAAGGTGATTGGCAAAAGGTGTCATGAGGAGAAGCTTTTTGACACAGCGAGTGGTTAAGATCTGGAATGCACTACCTGAGAGTTGGTGAACGCAGAGTCAATTGTGGCTTTCAAAAGAGAATTGCATGGTTATCTGAAAAGAAAAAGCTTTACAGGGATACAGAGAAAAAGCAGGGGAGTGGGACTAGCTGAGTTTCACTTGCAAAGTGCTGACAAGGATGCAATGGGCTAAATGGCCTCTTGCTGTGCTGTAACCATTCTATCATTCTATGATTCCATAATCTGCTGCTGAAGCCCTCATCCATGCTTTTGTCACCTCTAGTCTTGACTATTACAATGACCTCCTGGCTGGCCTCCCACGTTCCACTCTTTTTAAATCTGAGATCATCCAAAACTCAGCTGTGCATGCTATAACTAGCACCAAGTCGCATTATCCATCAGAGACCTACATTGACTGCCAGTTAATCAATGTCTCTATTTTAAAATTCTTGTATTTTGCTTACAAATTCCTCCAAAGCCTCATCCCCTCCCTACCTCTGTAATCTTCTCCAGCCCCACAACCTCTGATACCTGCACTCATCCAATCCTGCCCTCTTGAGGATGCCTGATTTTAATCACTCCACATTAGACAACTGTGCCATCAGCTGCCAAGACCCTAAGCTCTGCAATTCCCTCCCAAAAATTCTCCACTGCATTTCCCCTCTTTTCTCCTTTAAGACACTCCTTAAAACATAACTTTGACCAAACTGTTGGTCATCTGTCTTAATATCTCTTGATGTGGTTCAGTGTCAAGTGTTCTTTGCTACCACTCCTGTGAAATGCCTTCGGATATTTTACTACATTAAATGCAGTATATAATTTCAAGGTGATGTTATTGCTGTATGCCAGAGAATTTTACCTAAATCCTAAAATGCTTTCTGCTTGACATGTGTAGCTTTATTTCAGATTTCCTTAGGGAACTGAAAGGCTAAAGAATTGACCACCTTTGATTCCATCATGGGACTAACAGTCCTTGTTCATAGTGAGTTACATTTGTAGTCTCTCCTTCTTGAAGTTACTACATTAACTTGTCAATGTTACTGATTGAATTTACGTGGCTAAATGCCTTCAGATGTGCCTGGGAGTCCAACTGCAAAGTTGAGGAAGAAAGCTTGTCTCAGATGCACCGTCCTTAACTTGATTGTGAATTTCTGCTCAGCCTTGTAAGTGATGGAGTGTCTGCCCAGCCCTTCTTTGGCAACGTGAACCAAGGGGGAAAGGCTGTGTGTGGGGACTCTGTATTTTGCAAGCTCCCACTTCTCCAGTCCATAAATGCACTGGTGGAACACCGGAGGCTGTTAGGCCCAGTGAGCTGAAGGATAACAACCTCAAGAAAGGTGCAAGTATTCCTTATCAGAGGAGGTCCAGGTGTGGGAAAGGGCACCTGCTGGTCCCATACAAATGACATAATCTATTGAGTGCACAAACTCCAGCAAGATCAGCAGTGCATGGTGCTATTGGCCCATTCACAGCTTTTCTGGCAGTCTCCTGGCCCACACATTTTCTGCTTCTCTATTTATTCACTTTAATGATAATCATATAGCTAAGATCATTGTGGTAAAATATTCTGCATGAGACTACCAGATACCAGCATTGTATTGGGCAATTTCTGTGAGGATCCAAAAATAAATGAATTAAACAAGAAGACAGTATAATAGAGGGTATTTTAATATGTTGACAAATCAACAAAATAACGTCATGTTTTACAATGACAGACTAGAAATCTCTCATACGTCTGAAAGACCCGATAGTTGAGTTGTAGCCGCCCCAGTCACTGAATCTCCTGTATTCACCGGGTCTCATGAAGTATTGTCGGCCTCTGTAGTTGGGATGTTCATAGAAGATCCAGTAACCGTCCATCACATGGCTGGAGTGAATGTCACGGTAACGGAAACGATCATAGACAGAAGGACAGTCATCCATGAATTCCATCATCTGTCCTCCAAAGTCAGGCCTCTCGTAAATCTTCATTCTGTAGGAGCCTCCCCTATACTGTAATAGAAATGAGATGACATTAGTGGTGAAACTGCAAATATACATTTGGTATATGTAGAAAAAGAGAAACTTGGTAAAGGAAGGAATTTAACGCGACCCAATGATGACATCAACAATGAGCGCAAAGCTAAGATTATTTATTAACACCGATTCAACAGGTTAATTATGTTTGAGGCTTGTTCCCAGCAAGTTAATACAGTTAATTGGTGAATTGTCTGCAAGAGTGCACATGGGACAGATGAAGGTTTATCAATATCCGTAAAAATAAATATGTACTTCCTGTTCCAATTGCGATGAGACAGTTTCTCTGTGTGGGTCAGCTTTCTCTTTCCCATAATGTACTAAACAATTACAGTAAGGTGAATAGGGTGAGTCCAAATATGTTTGTCGGCAAGTTATAGCCAATCATGTCTTAGTCTAGTTGTAGGTGACATTATTACTTCCTACACTGTCAACGTGCCAATTTGGCTTTCAGTTCTGAATATTTGATTAGTTATAATCAAATGCATCCAATTATTTCTCAGATATTCATGACTTTTACAAGAGGCTGCCATCATCTACAGCCAGAACTTTCTTCCCAATTTGTGCAACTATTGACTTAAGAACCAACCCGTATAAATTAACTACAGGTACAAAATTACAAGGGCTGATAGTAACTTCTGGCAGTGTCACAAATGGGTGATAGTGGAGCAGTAAATCAGGCAGGATGTGTGACAGGCAGACAATCCACTACCTGTTAATCACCACTGCTGAAAGTTAAAATCAGTCCTGTGGAAACAGCTGATAACTCTTCACTGCTGATGCACATAAACTCAAATGTCACTGATCATTTTCTAAGTGTCACTTTGGGTAATACATATAAATCACCAAAGGTAACTCACATATGGGTAGCTGCGACATGACCTGATGCTGTCATTGAATCCCATCCAGCGCTGGTAGTCAGGATAATCTCCCCTGCTCAGAACATACTGGTATCCCATGTAATTGGATTTCTCATACATCACCCACCAGTCACTGTCAACACGGATGGAGTTACAGCGGCTGAAGTAAGGGGACAGGTCAGCGCAGTCAGTACTGCACTCATAGTGCCGACCCTGGAAGTTCCTGTCCTCGTAAAAGATAATCTGTGGAAAGACATAAGGCTGGAAATTAATAATTTCTCAAACTAGGAGATAAGTAATGAAGAATTCTAATAGAATATATAAACTCTGAGTTATCCTTGCCTTTCCCATTTTGAGATCACAGTTAGCTTTCAACTGACTGAATGTATCACTGCTTCACACAGCTTGGTATTTATGTGTTATGCAGAAAGGCTTCGCTAAGCTGTACTTTTGTTATTTTAATGATTGCAATGGTTCAAAATCAGCACAGAAGCAGCAAAACACATGACACATTCAATTAGTGCAAAGAAGCCATTTAAAAGGCACCTATGTATCGTTGATTGCATTTTGCCTTCGTGTCATTTTAATTGTTGTGTGAAAGAAGGCAACAATGCATTGGAGGCCATTGTGCTCCCTATACTCTGCTTCCAGTGAAATTCTCACATGACAAATTCAGTCAGGTATGTTTCCAATAATTCAGTGTAACAACATAAGTTCACTCTCAGGCTGGTCAAGATGCAAATATACATATCCAGAACATAACAACATTGGAACATAAGAGCAGGAATAGGCCATTCAGCCCACAAGCCTTCTCCGCCATTCAATTAGATCATGGCTGTTCAACCACCTCGATGCCACTTTGCTGAGCTCTCCCCAATCCCTTGATGTTATTCGTATTCAGAAAGCTATCAATTTCTGTCATGAACATGCTCAGTGATTGAACTTCCACAGCCCTCTGGGGTAAAGAATTCCAAAGATTCACCACCCTCTCAGTGATGAAATTCCTCCTCACCTCAATCATAAATGGCCTGCCCCTTATTCCGAGACTGTGTCCCCTGTTCTAGATTCACCAGCCAAGGGAAACATTCTAACTACATCTACGCTGTCACACCCTGTAAGAATTTTGTAAGTTTCAATTGGATCGCCTCTCATTCTTCAAAACTCTAGAGAATGCAGGCCCAGTTTCCTCAATCTCTTCTCATAAGACAATCCCACCATCTCAAGGATTAGTCTGGTGAACCTCCATTGCACTCCCCCTATGGCAAGTATATCCTTCCGTAGATAAGGAGACCAGAACTGTACACAATACTTCAGGTGCGGTCTTACCAAGGCTCAATATAATTGCAGCAAGACATTTTTACTCCTGTACTCAAATCCCCTAGTGATGAAAGCCAATATACCATTTGTCTTCCTAATTGCTTTCTGCGCCTGCATGCTAGCTTTTAATGACTCATGAACAGGACATCAACACTTCCCAACCTCTCAACATTTAAGAAATACTCTGTCTTTCTGTTTATTTTTACCAAAGTGGATAACTTCAGACTTATTCACATTATATTCCATTTGCCAAGTTCTTGGCCAATCACTTAGCCTGTCAGGTCTCCTTGCATCCTCCTCACAGCTTACATTTCCCCCTAGTTTTGTGTTATCTGCAAATTTGGAAATATTACATTTGGTCCCCACATCCAAATCATCTATGTAGATTGTGAGCAGTTGTGGCCCCAGCACTGATCCTTGTGGTACCCGACTAGTAACATTCCTGAGAATGATCTGTGTATTCCTACTCTCTGGGCTGGAATTTGTACTTCCGCTACTGTCGAAAACGGCTGGCGGGCCGCACAGCGCAATATTAAGCTTATTTAAATAGTCGGGCTAGACCGCCCACCCCAATGACATGGAGGGAGCAGGCGGTCCGTCCCCTGCAATGGCATCAACTGCCTTTGCGCACAGACTGGCGCCATTTTTAAAGGGCTTCAAGCCTTACATTTCAATTTAAATTTTTAAAAAGAGATTTATTTTTTAAAATGAAATTAATTGATCTCGCCCCTCTCCCACCACCTCCCCATTAACCATAGATTTAATTACCTGCCCTCTTCCACCCCACCCCCCGCAACACTTACCTTGTGCACCTGATCTTCCCCCCCACAAAGTGCATCAACTTTACACTGTACCCCTTCTCACCATCCCCTACACAAATGTGACTGTGACCCCACTCCCACACCCACCCGCACAGAGAAACTTACCTGCTCCCCCCTCCCCACAAATGATCCCCGGACAGGGATCCGAAGGTGCGAGAGTGCCGGCCACCGGCACGAATATCGCACCAGGACAGACGGCAGGAGCAAAAGTTAATTTATTCATTTATTTAAATTACTTTACATATTTAAATTGGGCTCCCGTCGCCGAGCAGTGGGGGTGCCGCCACTAGGCCTCGCCGCCACCGGCAATATTGGGCCGGGCCTTCCCGGCATAGAGGTCCGTGGTGGGCTTCTCCTGGAGGCATTTTCCAGCCCCTCCCATGTCACGACCCCTGACGTCGGGGGGGTCTGTAGAATTCACCCCTCTGATTTCTATCTGTTAACCAATTCTCAGTCCATACCAGTATATTATTCCCAATCCCATGTGCTGTAATTTTGTTTACTAACCTTTTGTGTGGGACCTTATCAAAAGCCTTCTGAAAATCCTGATACTCGTCATCCACTGGTTCTCTTTTACCTATGTTACAAGTAACATCCCCAAAAACTCCAGCAGGTTTGTCAAACATGATTTCCCTTCCATAAATCCATGTTGACTCTGCCCAATCATATTGTTATTTTCTAAGAGTCTAGTTATCACCTCTTTTATAATATATTCTAACATTTCCTCTACGACTGATGTCAAACTAACAGGTCTGTGGGTCCCCATTTTCTCTCTCCCTCCTTTCTTAAATAGCGGGGTTACATTTGTTACTTTCCAGTCAGCAGGAACCTTTCCAGAAGCTATCGAATGTTGAAAGCTAACCACCAATGCATCGACTATCTCTATAGCCATCTCCTTCAACACTCTGGGATGTTGCTCATCTGGTCCAGGGGATTTATTAACTTCAATCCAGTTAAAATTTCTTTCAGTTCCTCATTTTCACAAGTCCCTTGTTTCCCGAGTATTTCTGGGAGATTTTCTCTTTCTTCCTCTGTGAAGACAGACACAAAGTAATTGTTTAGTTTCTCCGCCATTTCCCTATTCTCCATTATAAATTCTCCTGTCTCCGCCTGTAATGGACCCACATTTGTCCTTGCTAATCTTTTCCGTCTCACATACCTAAAGAAGCTTTTACAGTCTGCCTTTATGTTTCTCATTAGCCTGCATTCATGTTCTCTTTTCCCTTTCTTTATCAGTTTCTTGGTCATCATTTGCTGGATTCAAAAATGCTCCCAATCCTTGGGCTTACCACATTTTCTGGCAACATTATAAGCCTCTTCAATTGATCTCATGCAATCTTTAATTATTTTGTTCGACACGGTTGATTCATCATTCCTGTTGAGTATTTGTGTCTCAGAGGAATGTATATTTGTTGCAGACGATGTAATACTTTAAATACTAGCCATCAAATCTTTTAGTGTATTTTCCCAATCCACCAAAGTCAACTTGTCCCTCATAACCTTCATAGTTTCCTTTGTTCAGGTTTAAGACCCTAGTTTCAGAATGAACAAGTTGCTTAAATTATAGCACTGCGTGTTGTTGTGTTTGATTGGTCAGTGATTGATTGCTCTGTGCTGTGTTTGTAAGACTGTGCTGTCAATCAACTCTGAGGGGTGGGGTTCCAAAAGTGAAACTAAGACAGATCTAGGCATCCATCTGAATAAAACTTCCACACACACAGAATTCGTGAGTCTAGTTTCTTCATGCTTGGGGTACAAAACATAACATCTGCCAACGACGATGGCAAGTAATTCAGATTTACTGCCTTTCCTGTTGTTGCTGGGAGATCCTCCCATTCCATGGGACAGATGGATTTCTGGGTTTAAACACTACTTGCTTGCTATGGGTAGGGACAGTATGGATGTAGCAGCGACCTGCAAGAAATTGATACTCGTACATTACCTCAGAGCAGGGGGCTAGTGTATATTCGAGCAGCTAACAGATGATACATCTATGTTCAATAAGCCAGTAAGTGCTCTCAAGAAATACTTTGGCCTGAAGAAAAGCATGATGATTGAATGATACATGTTCTGCCAGAGATGCTCGGAAATTGTTGAGCCCATAAAACTATATGTGGCAATGTTGTGTCAGTGGATTCTACATGCAAATTTGGCAGACTAACGAATGTACTAATTCGTGACCAACTAATTAAAATAACTTCAATCCCACAAATTAGGTAATGTCTACTCACAGAGGATGATGGTTTGACTTTGGAAAAGGCCATGACCTTGGCCATCCAAATCGAATCAGCCATGTTAGATTCGATGATTTTACACAAATATACATCCTTAGGCTCACAGTCAGAGACACAGCTTGCCCAATCACAAGTTGCACAAGTATTACAGACAAAGAGACCCCAGCAGGCTCATCAACACTTGCCCTTTCACGGTCAGGCACCCTCAAGAACATGGCCAAATTGTGGGGGTACCCACAGATTCAAAACAACATGCCCAGCACAAGGGAAAAAGTGCAGCTCATGCTCAGAGATGAATCAATTCACAAAGGTATGCAGGTCATTGAAGAAGAAGACTATGTCAGTTCAATACATTGTGGAACGCATTCCTGACAGTGAAATACAGTATATTATCATGGACAGTAAAGCGCCTGGTCCCATGTATGGGGGGTTACTTCAAGGATTGTACAGTCATGACCACAGGCATTTCAGTGTCATTCCTCATTGAGATTAAAGGGTACTGTCAAGCTCCTCACATCGTCACAGCAACTCCACCTGTTTGGCAAAATTTGAGACAGTTGCCGTTTGCAATCCGTGCTGAAGTGTCACAGGAGCTGAAACAACTGGAAGCAGACAGTATCACTGAGCCAATCAACTCAGCCCCATGGATATCGAACCTAGTAATTGCACAACATAAAAATAGAGAACTTAGACTATGCATTGACCTTAAATCGGTCAACAAAGCAATTATTCCAGACAAGTACCCGCTCCCTATGATCCAGGCATTATCTGCATCATTTCATGATTCCACAGCTTTCATGAAGCTCAACATGCGATGAAGCTATCTACAGATTCCACTAGCGGAGTGAAGCTGACTTCTTACAGCCTTTGTTATGCATGACAGCATGTTTCAGTAGCAAAGAATACCCTATGGGACTAAGTTCTGCGCTTAGAGCGCTCAAGAACATTGTCTCTTCAGTCTTGTTAGACATCAAGGGGATGCTCAACCTTGTCGACAATGTTGTCCTCCACAGAAGGGACAAAACAGAACAGGATCAGAGGTTATTGCACTCGCATAACACAATTTGACACTCAACAAGGACAAATGCACATTTGCAGCATCCGAGATTGACTTTCTTGAGTACAAAGTGACAGCGGCTGGAGTAAAGACTACCTACGACAATGTCAAAGCCATTTGTGCACTTCCGACCCTGTCTAATGTAAAGGAGTTGGCATTGATCCTCGGCGCTACCAAATTTTAAGACAAATATGTGCCCCTGTATGCAGAGCCTCTTCGACAGCTACTGCACAAAGACACGCAATAGGAATGGACAGCAAACAACATTTGACATGTTAAAGGTGAAAATAGCATCTGCGCCAGACCTCACGCATTTCAACCCACATACGGAAATGTACGTCACAACTAACACGTCAGGAAATGAGATAGGTGCTGTACTCTCACAGTACATTGCAGGAAGTGAATGACCAATTGCATATGTGTCACGCCTGTTGTCAGAAACTGAACGCAAATACTCCACTGGAGAGCAAGAAGCACTAACCTACATCCACGCTTGTGATCATTGGCACATGTATCTCTATGGTAGAAAGTTCACACTCCGCACCGATCACCAATTACTGAACCACAACGACATCTTTGTCAATCTCGGCGCCATTTTAGAAGACCCCCACATCTCAAAGATTGTTTGTGTACTTAGAGGAACAAATGGACTCTAAGAAATGACTCAATATATACCTGTTTTATACTTGTGAAGGTTTAATTAAAAATAAGCTCTTTAGCCTACAAGGGGAAAAATATGCTGTGTTTGATTTGTCAGTGATTCATTGCTCTGTTCTGTGTTTATAAAATTGCTCTCCATGTCGGTCAACCCTGAGGGAACATGGTTGCAAAAGTGAAGCTAAGATAGATCCGGGCAACCATCTAAATAAAACCTACACACGCAGAAATCGAGAGTCTCGGTTCTTCATGCTTGCGGTACAAAAAATAACACATGTAATGGTGTAGTGATGTACAACTGCCAGTGTGTTTAGATTCCAGATTGGACAACAAAGTCCTTAAGCCTTTATCACTACCCATATCTATTTGGTGACATTACTACCACAGGCCAGTGTTTAATGGCATTACCATCGCTGAATCCCTCAGCATTAACATCCTGGGGGTTACCATTGACCAGAAACTGAACTGGACCAGCCACATAAATACTGTGGCTACAACAGCAGGTCAAAGGCTAGGAATTCTGCACCAAGTTACTAATTTCCTGACTGCCCAAAGCCTATCTGCCATCTACAAGGTACAGTCAAGAGAGTGATGGAATATTCTCCACTTGCCTGGATGAGTGCAGCTCCAACAACACTCAAGAAGCTTGACAAAATTCAGGACAAAGCAGCCCACTTGATTGGCACCCCATTCACCACCTTCAACATTCACTCCCTCCACCACCGACCCACAGCGGCAGCAGTGTGTACCATGTACAAGATGCAGTGCAGCAACGCACCAAGGCTCCTTTGACAGCACCTTCCAATCTCTGCCACCTAGAAGAATGAGGGTAGCAGATGCATGGGAAAACCACCAACTGCAAGTTCCCCTCCAAGTCACACACTATCCTGACTTGGAACTATATTGCCGTTGCTTTACTTTTGCTGGGTCAAAATCCTAGAACACCCTCCCTAACAGCATTGTGAGTATACCTACACCACATGGACTGCAACGGTTCAGGAAGGCAGGTCATCACCACCTTCTCAATGGCAGTTAGAGATGGGCAGTAAATGCTGGTATAGCCAGCGATGCCCACATCCCAATAACGAATACGTCATCTTGCTAATGGAGTTGAAGCAAGCATTAGGATGGCCATATGGAGACTTGTTAAAGAGCTGGTTGCCACTTAAAAATGTCTGCTAGTGCTCATTAAAGATGCTGCATGGCATTTTGGTGGATATGCTTCCACTGGTACCCTCCTCTAACAGCAGCCAACTGTTTGGGTGTAAACACAGCACTGAAGCCGATTTCAAGTGTTTCTTAAAGAGACACTCACAACTTAAAGGGATACTAAACATTCCATGATCTTTGCTGCTGGAGCTGTGAAGCTCTGAAACAATCAAATGTACAAAAGTGGCCCAGGAATAACTCTACCTTCCCAGTTTTCCATCCTTCTATCTGAAGAACAGGCAATCCTTGGATTTATGCAGCACTCGACCTGTAGAATGCAGTTTCAGAAAGAAGGGATTTGAGTCAGAGGACTGCAGTTACCAATCCCCATCACACCTCACTGTAGCTTTGTCTCTTGATCTTCTAGCTTGCTTGTACATCTGCAAATTGTAGCACCTTTCTGGGCTTTTATTTTGTGTTTTAATTCTTCTGTCACTCTGAATATCATAGCTTTCTCTTTTTATTTTCTCCAAAGCACTCGGTCATGTTTTATTTCCACAACATGTTTTCATTTTTGTGTGTACAGTTCTTAATTGCTCGGTAAGGTCCCGTCTGCCTGGCTTTGTTCTCTTCTTCTGCTGCATCAGTTGCTACAAATGCTTACACTGAGGTTTGAAGTACACTCAGTGTTTTATTACTTAGAATGTTACATTTTAAAACTACATTTCCAGTACAAATTCCTGTGCTTAGAGTGGCTTTGACTACACTCCCTACTTAACGTTTGTTCATGTTTTCAACTGAGCCGTTGCTATAAATATATTCTAATGTATAAATACATATATTCTAATAGTCTGCAACAAACATATAATATATAACTTGGCATTTCAATGTCAAAGTGATATTTCTTGCTTTGGATATAACTATTTAAGGTATGTTTTGGAATTACAGTGTTTTCATTATAGGTTCTACATAAGGCCTCAATCAGTCCAACAGAAAGCAAGCAGCTGATAGATTTTTGGATCTTTTCCACATATGTAATTCAGATGGATCACATTCTTTTGGAGCGAGGTGCATGGGTGAAGTTGGTGTTATCTTCTTTACATTTTTACTTTTAATTATACTTTTATTTTTATGCCGGCTTTCAATAAACAGAAAAGTTGAAGAATTGACCACTCTAAATTCCATTGGAGAAAAGACCCCTTCATTCATACTGCCTTACAATGTCATTTTTTTCTGCATTTACGTTCATCAAATCTTCAAGGCAGAATTTATTTGTACATCCCCAACTTTCCACCTGAAATGACGTTAGATTACAAAGATAAAAACGCAAGATGGTGGTAGAGTATATTTTATTATTCTCATGAATATTTCAGAAAGATAAAAATCACATTTCCAAAGGGCAATCTAGAAATCTCTCATGCGCCGGAAAGATCCGACAGTTGAATTGTAGCCACCCCAGTCACTGTATCTCCTGTATTCACCGGGTCTCATGAAGTACTGTCGGCCTCTGTAGTTGGGATGTTCATAGAAGATCCAGTAACCGTCCATCACATTGCAGGAGTGAATGTCACGGTAACGGTAACGATCATAGACAGATGGACAGTCATCCTGGAATTCCATCATCTGTCCTCCAAATTCAGGCCTCTCGTAAATCCTCATTCTGTAGTTTCCACCTCGGTACTGTAATATCAATCAGATCATATTTGTGATGAAGCTAACAATGTTCAGTATTGAGAGAGAAATGTTCCGAATAGCAAATTCAGGATCGATTCTATTTGGCCACGTACTGAAACGAGGTTTTCAATATTTATTAATTTCCAAATTGAAAATCTGATATTTCTTTCTTATTTAATTTTTTAAAACTTTTAGTATAAGTGAGAGCAATGTCATCAATGATAAGATGTCTGACTTCTAAGTCTCACAGTAGGTGATATTTTTACATTCTAAACTTCCAATCTAACAATTAGCCTTTCACTTCTAAACAGTTAATTATTGCGAACTAATTCATGGAATTAGATAGAGGATACAACAGAGAATAGGACATTTAGCCAATGTACCCCTTATTTTTTGTTGTTGTTGTGCAGCAGCAGCTGATAAGTTTAAGTGCCCCGGACCTTTAAATTATTTGCGTGGCCATGCATGCACGGTAACTTAAAGGGACTAGCTTGTGTGTGGGCTGTGCGGAAATTTTCAGCTGCGTGACCGGATAGCTTGGTGAGAACATCGCATTGAGCTGAACTAATCCATGCTGGTCTTTAGACTCCCCACAAGACTCCTCTCATTCCATGTACCTCACCCCAGCTTTCAGCATATCTTTCTATTCCTTTTTTCTCATGTACTTATCTAGCTTTTGTTTGAAAGCATCTAAGATATTTGTCTCAACCACTTCCTGTGGTAGGGAGTTCCACATTCTAACCACTTTCTAAATCAACAAATTTGTCCTTATTTCCCTGTTGGTTTAATGAGTAACTATCCTGTATCCATGGCCACCAGTTTTGGATTCTCCCATAAGTAAAGCATTCTCTGCACCTCTACTGTGTCTGAACTGTATTTGCCCAGTTATATTTCTGAATTTGATATAGAATTTAAACTGGTGCACAGGCTGTTAATTTTTTATTTTTTTTTAAATTTTATATATTTAGAGGTACAGCACTGAAACAGAGGCCCTTCGGCCCACCGAGTCTGTGCCGACCAACAACCACCCATTTATACTAATCCTACATTAATCCCATATTCCCTACCACATCCCCACAATTCTCCTACTACAGACCTACACTAGGGGCAATTTACCATGGCCAATTTACCTATCAACCTGCAAGTCTTTGGCTGCGGGAGGAAACCGGAGCACCCGGCGAAAACCAACGCGGTCACAGGGAGAACTTGAAAACTCCGCACAAGCAGTACCCAGAACCAAACCCGGGTCGCTGGAGCTGTGAGGCTGTGGTGCTAATATTTTATGTATGGATAATTACATTCTTAGAAACCAAGCGCTGTGCCTTCATTACTGTTACAAATATAGGGCTGAATTCAACATTATGGCGGTGTGCCTGCATGGATCACTCGTCGCAGAGCTGCCGTGGTATTGAATGCGGGGGCTCATTTAAATGGCCGGAGTGGACTGCGCCCCCCCCCCCCCCCATGATGTGGAAGGGCTGGGTGGTCCGTCCGCAGCAATGACATCAGGCAGCACTATGCAGGTGCCGATGCCATTTTTAAAAGGCTTCCAGCCCTTCCATTTATTTAAATGTTTAAAGACAAGTTACTTGAAAAATTAAATAAAGTTATCCCGACCCTCCCTCACCAATCCTCCCCCTCCCCCAATGACCAATACATTCATTACTTGCCCGATGTCCCCCCAAAAAACTTACCTTGTGCTTCCGACCTTGAACCCTAAGTTCACAAATCTTCAACTTTACCCCTTCCCACCACCCCCCTCCCGCCCTGAAAACTTACCTGCTCCTCCCCACCCCCCCCCCCCCACCCGGAGTGCCGGTCACAGGCTCCAGTATGGCACTGAGACGGTGGCGAAAGCGGGTGAGTATTTAATTCATTAATTTTACTCAATTCACATATTTAAATTTTGGACCCATCGCCGAGGGGTGGGGGGGGGGGGGGGGGGGCGGCCGCCATGAGGCCTCGCCACCGCCGGCAATATCGGGCCGAGTCTTCCCGGTGTAGCCCATAAGGTCAGTTGGATGTACCACACACAAAGCATTCGTACAAATAAGGTTTATACTGGCAAACTCAATTGCTCAGGATATTGTTATTTTCTAGTCTTCTATCTGTGTAAAATACTCAAATCATCAAAGGTAACTCACATATGGGTAGCTGCGACATGACCTGATGCTGTCATTGAATCCCATCCAGCGCTGGTAGTCAGGATATTCTCCCCTGCTCAGAACATACTGGTATCCCATGTAATTGGGCCTCTCATACATCACCCACCAGTCACTGTCAACACGGATGGAGTTACAGTGGCTGAAGTAAGGGGACAGGTCAGCACAGTTACTACTGCACTCATAGTGCCGACCCTGGAAATTTCTGTCCTCGTAAAAGATGATCTGAAAAAGCAAAAGTTTGGAAGTTAATTTCCTAAACTAAGAGACATTTAGCGAATGATTACAATATAACAAAGTACAGGTTTCGCTTACCTTTCCCATTTTTAATTCACAGCTTATTAACTGACTGAATGTTTCACTGCTTCACACAGCTTGGTATTTATAAGCTGAGCAGAGAGGCCTCTCTGACTGTACTTTTGTCATTATAATGTTTCAGGACTGAAAATCAGCAAAAATGAACAAAACGCTGGGTGCAGAAAACACCTGAAATGTACAATGTGCCAACAATGCTTTTCTTTTTGCTTTCCTGCCATTTGAATTGTTCGTGAACAAGAAACAATGAATACTGTGTTCTTCTGTGTCAGAGTTCCATTGAATCATTGATAAAATTATCTCTGTAAAGTCTCACAATTCTATTTGCAACAGTGCAATGTAGCTCCCAAGTTGATTAAATTTGGGACAAAGAAAATCAACTATAAGTTAGATTGCTTTTACTGTTCCAATCATTCAGTTGAACACTTAGCTGCAGAAAAAGGGGGAAAAACTCATCAATTATATTAAACAATGAAGAAAAACATGAAACTGGGGAATTGTAAGCCTGTCACATGTCATCTATAATTGGGAAAATTATGAAAATAGACAGTTGGCCACTTAAAGAACACAGATATTATCAGGAATGATCAGCATGAATTTTAAAGAAGGTAGTTTTATTTCACAAATCTGCCAAAATCTAGATCAGTGTTGTCCAATAGGATTTCGATGCTTGTGGTGATCAGATCATCATATTCACCACATGATGCAAAATATATGCAATGTTCATAAAACAAATGGGCAATGTTTTGAAAATAGGTTTGAGGTGTTAAATTGTCACCAATCAAGACCGATGCACAATAAAACAAGGTCCAAGACAAGACCACACCATTGAATTCACTTTGGAAAGGATATTAAGGTCTTGGAGAGGATGCAGAGGATATTTACTAGAATGGTTTCTGAGATGGGGAGTTCAGTTACATGGAAAGATTAAAGAAACTGGGGTTGGCTCTCCTTAGAGCAGAGAACGTTAAGAGATTTCATACAAGTGTTCAAAATCATGAAGGGTTTTGATAGAGTAAATTAGAATAAACTGCTTCTAGTAACAGAGGGTTGGGTCACCAGAGGACACAGACTTAAGATAATTGGCAAAGGAACCGGAGGGGGATGAGGAGAACTATTTTTACACAAACAATTGTTATGATCTGGAATATACTCTCTGAAAGGGTAGTAGAAGCAGATTCAATAGTAAGTTTCTAAAGGGAATGAGAATACTACTGGTAGAGGAAATATTTGCAGGGTTATGGGGAAAGGACAGGTCTGTGGAAATAATTGGTTGTGTCTTTCAAAGACATGGCAGAGGTATGATGGGCTGAATGGCCTCCTGCTGTCCTGTATCATTCTATGATTCTATGAAATACAAACATCCTGTGGAATTTGTCCTGTATGTGTTTGATTGGCAGTTTTTAAAACAATTAACAATTATTCAAGTAGTTGCTTGGTAGTACAGAACTTGAGTATTGCTGAAAAAAGAGACATGCTGTCAAAACCTTTTGTCTTGCACTCATCAGGACAGATGCAAGAATATCAAATTTCAAAGGGAGCATGAGAAAAGTGTGCTGATTGGTTGGCTAGTCAACTCTGATTGGTTGAAATGTTGCCGTGGGGAATGCATCAGGGAACTATTTTCCCCACATACCTTTGTTTAATTCAAAAAAATAGGCGCAATGCCTGGACATGTTCCTTTTGCCTGTCGAGGACAGGTGCCTGTGTATGAATATATGTAGCTTCTCGCAAGCGTAAGTGAGCTACATTGCAAGCCGGAATGATAATCTTAAATTGGTGATTAGTGCAATTCCTAGCACAGTCAGGATTGCTCAGTAGATGCTGTCCAATCGTGGAATCACATCAAACGTATTTTAACAAACCCCTGACATCAGAATCTGTGATGGGGGTGGGGGGGCCTGAAGATGGCTGCAGATGAGGATCACCGCGGATCTCGACGCCAGCAGTACCCAGCCTGATCCTTCCGGTGCCCACACGGCTCCGTGGTGGCCCCCCCACCGCTGGACAATTTAAATATGCAAATCAATAAAAATAATAAATTTAAATACACTTACTTTCAATCTTGAGGGCCCTCCATGATCTTCGGCCCAGTGGCCAGCACATCTGCGTCTTCAGATCCCCGTCTGGGAAACACGGTGCCACACAGGTGAGGAGAGGAAGCAGGTAAATTTGTCAGTGCGGGGGGTTAGTGGGGATAATGGGGTCAATACATATAATGGGTGTAGGGGATGGTGGAAAAGGTTGAACCTTAAATTTTGTGCAGTTTGGTGGGAGGGGGGGGGAAGCTCAGATGTAAAAGTTAAGTGTTTTAGGGGGGAAAGGGCAAATAGTTATTTTCATTGTTATTGTGGGGTGGGAAAGGGGTATAAGAAATTTATTTATTTAATTTCGGGGGATCTCTCTTTAAAAATGTAAATATGCTGGCAGGGCTGGTTGCCTTTGAAAAATGGCACCAGCGCCTGCACAGGCAGCTGACGCCATTGTCGAGGATGGACAGCCCACCCCCTCCACGTGATAGAGAGGCTGTGGGCCGCCCCGGCTAATTAAATGAGCCACCGCGCGGAAGATTGTGGCAGCTCTGGCATGCGGCCCGTGCGGGTGGGCCGCCATTTTCTGAGCTCGCCGCCGAGATCGATGGGGAGCGGGGGCTCTTAAAATCCAGCCCATTGTGTTCTGAAAAACATTAGCACCATGTCTCTTTTTTCAGTAATTAATCAAGTCTGTTTGGTCACAGTCACTTTATAGAAGGTATTTCACAATCTGCTTTGTTTAAATCAGGTTTGTCTGAAACCTTTAAAGAGAGACATTCAGGTCAGACTGCTTCTGTGGATATTAAGAAAAAGAAAAGAAGCATCCCATAAAAAATGGCTTAGATCATAGTTTAGGACAGCAGTTATACACTATTTTACACGACTCAGGAAACAATATGAGCTTAATATCAACTGTAAAGTACTCTTCTATTGCTCCAACCCCTTCATTCAAGTGATGTGAAATAAATCTCTACTCTTTGTCCATTGAGTGGAGAGTATACCGGGGCTTGGCTGGATTTTAAAGAACAGCCTTTATAAAGGTGAGCTGGAACCAAAGAGGCCAACACAAGGAAAGCTCCAGGACTGGGACGTCTGTGTGAGCATACCTGAGCAAAGTAAAGATCGAGAGTTCATGATCCAAGCTCTATTGAGATCTTACAGTTTTGGCATTGTTGGACTCAATTATGAATGGTTATTTTCATGAAGCCTACTTCAAGAAAGACAAGCTCAACATAGTTCCAAGTGTGCAGCTCAAAGATATAGATAGTCTGAGAAAGGATGTCTATCTGACTGTAATTCACAAACTACTAAATGAAGTCAAGGTTCTACATCACAGCAAAAGCACCTGTAAAGATAGATTTATTCCAGACACTGAAGGAAAGATCTTTATTATGTATTTAAGTTTGCTACCATTAAATCCCACACTCTGATTCTGGAGAAAGATACTTCTGATATCAAAACTGTTTCAGAAAATTAAGGATTCTTTTCCACCTTTAACAAATTATTTCTGTTTTAGAATTATTTACCTTTTCTGGATGGCAGTTAACACCTAAGTGGAAGTCCAGTCTAATGTTACTCTGCTCCCTTCTGAATGCAGAGAGGAACATAATAGGTCACGTGGCCAAATCAATTGTTGAACCAGGCTGAAGAGGTTTTTCTACCTTGATGGAAGGTCACAAACCTGAAACATTAACTCTGTATCTTGCTCCGCACATGCTGCCTGACCTGCTGAGTATTTGCAGAATTTTCAGTTTTTAGTTCAGACTTCCAGCATCCACAGTGTTTTTGCTTTTGTATTAGAGTCATAGAGAGATACAGCACTGAAACAGGCCCTTCGGCCCACTGAGTCTGTGCTGACCAACAACCACCCATTTATACTAATCCTACATTAATCCCATATTCCCTACCACATCCCCACCATTCTCCTACCTACACTAGTGGCAATTTGCAATGGCCAATTTACCTATCAACCTGCAAGTATTTGCCTGTGGGAGGAAACCAGAGCACCCGACGAAAACCCACGCGGTCACAGGGAGAACTTGCAAACTCTGCACAGGCAGTAGCCAGAACTGAACCCAGGTTGCTGGAGCTGTGAGGCTGTGGTGCTAACCACTGCGGCACTGTGCGCCCACTATTGGAATCCTTCCTTAAACCTCTCTGATTTTCTGCCTCATTCTGCTCCTTTAAGGCACTTCTTAAACAAGTTTTCCTTAAACAAGATTTTAGCTCTCTCCTAACATCTCCTTCAATGGTTCCATGTCAAACTTTTTGTGATAACATGCCCCTTGGGACAATATAGTGTCAGGCAAACCCCCCACATGTCATGACTGAGGTACACATTATTTTGCCACATGAACATTAAACCTTAAAAGTGCAAACCCCTGATCGGAAGGATATTGCATGGTAACAGATAGTGTTGGAACAAGGGACAAAGGACCATGACCTGACCCATTCAACCAACGATGGACTTTTGATTACCAGATGTTGAAGGTGGGGGGAGCTAGCATTCCAGATAGACTGCTAAGATAGAAGAATCCACAAACACAGAAGAAGTGGTCAGACCAGTTTTAGTCACATGGCTAGCTGGCTGTTGAGATTTGAACATCTAACAAGAGATTTGAACTCAGAAAGCCGTGTGCTTCCAGTTGGAACAGAACCTCCTCTCCAGTCCTGCCTGCCTCCATCTCTCTCTCATGGAACTGAATCTTGTGAAAACACGTGAACCTCAAAGAGAGAAAAGTTTCCTACGTGAACAAGGTTTAAGAACAACACTGGCCCCCAGTGAACAGCAAGACTACCTACAATCAAGTGAGCTTGAAGCACAGTAAACAAAAAACTCTTCCGATATTGCCTCAAACACCTCTCTACTATATTTTCCTCCTCTTTTTTGTCCCTATTTGCATGTGTGTATTGCGTGTGCATGCTAGTGTGGGCGCGTCGTATATCCATAGTTGTGAACCGTATTAGAGTTTAAGTCTAAGTTTTAATAAATTTCACTTCTCTCCTTTAAACCTAAGAAAACCTGGTGTGTTGGTTTCTTTGCCTTATAATTGGAAAGCTGTGAACAAGGATTCACAAAAGGGGGAGCTCAAAACACAGTGTGTTTAAAAATTAAACCCTGTTACAATAAGACCAGGTAAAAACAGCAAAAGACCAGAAGACACATTTCTCACCTGGTCATCACAATAGATGCTATATAAATGAAATTTTTTTTGTTCTTATTGCAGTCTGAAACATAGTAGCCAAAATATATAAAATAAAAGAGAGCTAAAAAAGAAAGACCAAAAGCATAACAGTTAGCTGTACTGTTTTGTTAGTGAGAATCAGGCAAATTGGAGGGCAGAACAATGAGGGTCTTATCTTTTTGATTGATACAAATCACCTCAAATTACTGCCCCCTATTAAAGGAGCCATTTATATTGAGCACTGTTCATGTTATTGACAGTACTAGGCACAGGCATGTTGTACCACGGATATTTGACAAAATTATTGACTCAGCCACACACAATTAGCTGTATATAAAGTGTATAGCCAACCTACTGCCATCAAAGCACAGTCTGATTTAAAACACATTTCTCCATATAAATAAAGTAGCTAAGCATACAAACATTACTGGGGAGCTGCATAACTGTATTAGCTAGCTTGCAAGCAAAATAATATGCAATGCCAATGTGAAATACTTTTGTTGAGAGAATAGAGCTAGCTACACCATGTCATGGGGTGGTAGAGGGACCTTATCACTTGACCTCTGTGGATTCATACTGTGTCAGGAGTGCACACTCTCCAATAAACCATGTAACTGTGGTCATTGAGGTAAGTGGAAAAATAAGCAATAGGAAGATGGACCATTTCTCACACTAATATTGTCACAAGACAATTTAACCCATGATGGTCAATGTTTGTGCACGTTCTCCACTTGCATGTAATAGGTGTCTGAAGACAGGACAGCCAACAAAAGGGCAGTGATTTCCAAATCAGGAGAATTTTATAGAGTGAAGCAGATAGTACTTCAGAAGAGTCATGTAAAACAGAAAAGCAGAGTGCGACAGGAAGGGACAAAAAGGTTAATAGTAGGTAGCCAAGGCTAGTTTATTCATCATGACAAGCTGTTAAACCAGGTCCTGGATTCTAAAATAGATAAACAACAGAATCTCTCATGGGCAAAATGCCATTTGCCCACCAAAGCTAGTGACAAAATTAGATAAACACAATTACAAATAAAGAACACCCTTCAGTTCTTCCAATAGCAGGTCAGAGGTTGGGATCTCTGCAGTGACTAACTCACCTCCTGACTTCCCAATGCCTCTCCACCATCTACAAGGCATGAATCAGGAAAGTGATGGAATACTCTCCACTTGCCTGGATAGGTGCAGCACCAACCACACTCAAGGAGCTCAACACCATCCAGGACAAAGTAGCCGCTTGATTGGCACCCCATCTACCACTTTGAACCTTCACTCTCTCCACCACTGATGCAGAGTGGCAGCAGTATGTACCATCTACAAGGTGCATTGCAGCAATGCACCAAGGCTCCTTAGACAGCACCTTCCAAACTGGCGACCTCTACCACCTAGAAGGACAAGGCCAGCAGATGCACGGGAACACCACCGCCTGCAAGTTCCCCTCCAAGCCACACACCATCCTGACTTGGAACTATATTGTCATTCCTTCACTGTCGCTGGGTCAAAATCCTGGAACTCCCTTCCTAACAGCACTGTTGGTGTGCCTATATCCCAAGGACTGCAGCGGTTCGAGAAAGCAGCTCACCACCACCTTCGCAAGGGCAATTAGGGATGGGCAATAAATACTGGCCTATGTCAAATCTATTACCTGTTTGCAATCACGCACTTTTAATGTAATGTAGTTTTCTGATACAAACAACTTTCAAAGGACATTGGCCCTCAAACTGGATAGTAAATTACGCAATTGCAGTTACTGATCTTTGACATACTTGTAAAACTTGCTTTTAATCCAATTCACAGCAAAAAAAAATCATGACTGTTTCTAACATGGTAATTGGAACATTATAAATTATACAATGTCTTCCCTAACAGGTTTTAAAACTGCAAATGCAGCTTAGATTTTGTTAAGGAATCGTAGACAGTTCATCATAGATTAAGGTTTATTATAGCTGTCCATTACATTGTATTTACTGACTATTGTAACTATTGCACCCTGGGCTGGAATTTGTTGATCCCTCAATGTCGAGTTCCATGGCGGGGGGGTGGGGGGGGGCCAAAAGATGGGGCCCCCAGCGGTCTGCCACAGAGGCCAACCAGGAGGGTCCGGCCCGATCCTCCCAGTGGCAGCGAGGCTCTGTGGTGGCCCCCCCACTGCTGGGCAACAGGACCTGGATTTCAATGTTCAAATCAATTACATGCATAAATTTAAATGGACTTACCTTCAATATTCAAGACCCACCGCAATCGTCAGCATGGTGGTCGGCGCTCCCGCGCCTTCAATTCCCCATCCAGGGAAATCCAATGTGAAGCTGGTGGGGAGGGAGAAGGAGTTAAGAATTTAGTGCGGAGGTGGGGGGAGACGGGGTCAAATAAACGTAATGGGTGTAGGTGATGGTGGAAAGCAGTGAATTTCAAACTTTGTGCAGTCTGGGGGAAAGGTCAGATTTGAAAGGTAAGTGTTTTTGGAGGGGAAAGGGCAAACAGTTAATGTAATTGTTATTGGGGGTGGGAAAGGGGTGTTAGAAAGTTATTTTAAAGATTTTGGGCAGTGTATCTTTAAAAATTTAAATTGACCGGCAGGGCTGGCCGCACTTTAAAAATGGCACCAGCGCCTGCACGCAAGCAGCTGGTGCCATTGCCGGGGATGGACAGCCTGCCCCCTCCACAAGATTGGGGGTCGGGCTGCCCAGCTATTTAAATGAGCCGCTGTGTGTGAGATTAGATGTGAATATAGGAGGTATGATAAGTAAGTTCACAGATGACACGAAAATTGGTGGTGTCTTAAGTAGTGAGGAGGAAAGACTTAGATTACAGGACAATATAGATGGGCTGGTAAGATGGGCGGAGCAGTGGCAAATGGAATTTAATCCTGAGAAGTGTGAGGTGATGCATTTTGGGAGGAGTAACAAGGAAAAGGAATATACAATAGATGGTAGGACCCTAGGAAGTACAGAAGGTCAGAGGGATCATGAAGGCAGCAGCACAGGTAGATAAGGTGGTTAGAAAGGCATATGGGATACTTGACTTTGTTAGCTGAGGCATAGAATATAAGAGCAGGGAAGTTATGATGGAGCTATTTTAAACACTAGTTAGGCCACAGCTGGAGTATTGTGTACAGTTCTGGTCACCACACTATAGGAAGGATGTGATTGCATTGGAGAGGGTGCAGAGGAGATTCACCAGGATGTTGCCTGGGCTGGAGCATTTCAGTTATGAAGAGAGACTGAAAAGGCTAGGGTTGTTTTCCTTAGAGCAGAGAAGGCTGAGGGAGGACATGACTGAGGTATACAAAATTATGAGGGGCATTGATATGTTATATAGGAAGAGACTTATTTCCTTAGCGGAGGGGTCAATAACCAGGAGGCATAGATTTAAGGTAAGGGGAAGGAGGTTTAGAGCGGATTTGAGGAAAAAAATTTCACCCAGAGGGTGGTTGGAATCTGGAACGCAGTGCCTGAAGGGGTGGTAGAGGTAGGTACCCTCACAACATTTAAGAAGTATTTAGATGAGCACTTGAAACGTCATAGCATACAAGGCTACAGGCCAAATGCTGGAAAATGGGATTAGAATAGTTAGGTGCTTGATGGCCGGCACGGACACGATGGGCCAAAGGGTCTGTTTCTGTGCTGTATAACTCTATGACTCTATGACTATGACTCTTTGGCGTGTGGCCTGCGCGTGCGTTCCGTCATTTTCTGAGCTCGCTGCTGAGATCGGCGACAGGCTCTTAAAATCCACCTCCCTATTTTGCCAATACTAGTCAGCCCCATTACACTGTACTGTTGTACTCATGAGGAACTTACAGTGCTGACTTCTGGAAATTCCTTGGATTTTCTTGCCTGTTTGCCCCTCAATGCAAGTTCTGGAACAATGTAATTCCAAATGGATAGCAGCGGAATTGCGATATTTATAGGAAAGTAAAACCCAGCAACTTTCAATGTTACTCAGCATGAGTCCCAGGTGAAAGCAATATGTGCCAGAGCACAGAAATTGAGACATTCCCCAAGTAAGTTGAGTCATTTTAAAATCAGTTTACATAATGCAAGCTTTTAAACTGTGTTTTAAAATAACCTAGCTGTTAGGTTATTTGAAAACACAATATTAAAGGCTTGAAGCAGGGCTGTCCAACCTTTTTGTGTGGGGGGCGGGCCACATTACAATTTTTGTCATGCATAGCAGGCCAGTGAGACAATTTCAGAAAGATTAAGGCATTAAAAATGTATCTTACTATTCATCAAAACAACAACAAATGTACATTTTTGTGAAGAAGCTTTAAATGAGAATACTAATTTATTGACTTACTTTCTCATCACTATGTTGGACATTGAGTGAGTTACCTGGCATTATTTTGCTTACACAAGTAATCAGTGTTTGCCTGCACACTTGTTGTGGCGATACAAAGTATTCCGGATAGATGTCCATCTGTCAGGAGTAATCTTGATCATTCTCTCACCCTCCTTCTCTCTCTGTTTCTGTCTCTTTCTCTCTCTCCCCCTCCTTCTCTGTGTCCCCCTCTCTATGTTACCCCCTGTCCATGGTCCCCACTCTCTGTGTTTTCACCCTCTCTGTTTTGTCCCCCTCTCTGTGTCATCCCGCACTCTATGTTTTCTCTCCCTCTCTGTGTTGTATTCCCTATCTCTCTGTCTCCCCTCTCTCTGTCCCCTCTATTTCTCTCTGTCCCCCTCTCTGTGACCCCCACTCTCTCTCTTTCTCTGTCCACCTCTTTCTCTTTCTGCCCCCTTTCTGTCTCTGTCCCTCCTCTCACTGCCCCTCCCTCTTCCTCTCTCTCTCAGTACCCCCTCTCTCTCTCTCTACCTCTCTTTCTCTGTGTCCTCCTCTCTCTCTGTCTGCCCACCTCTCTTTCTCTCTGCCCACCACTCTCTCTCTGTCCCCTCTCTCTCTTGCCCTCTCTCTCTCTGCACCTCCTCTCTCTGCCTCCCTCTCTCCCTCTCTCTGCTCCCCTCTCCCTCTCTCTTTCTCAGACAGTTACATAGCAGCTTTAAGGTTGGTCTGTTTTTTTAAAAAATCGCAGCCATCAGTTTCACAGCTGTCAGGTGCTTAGAACAGAGGCAGTGCTTCTGAACTTCAGAAAAGTTTGTGGTTTTCCGGCTGGCTTTTAAAAAAAATCGGAACCCGCCAGGAAACCACAAACTTGTCTGAGGTTCGGAAGCCCTGTCTCTGCTCTAAGCACCTGTCAGCTGTGAAACTGACACTTGCGTTTTTATTAAGTCAGACTGGTCTGGAAGACGAAGCCAATGGGAAATTTCTCACCCCTGAAATTACCAGTCATGGACCTCAAAATATTTTATCATGGACACTGGTGTGCGGACATGTTGCCAAACCCTGGTCACTGATCTGAGGGAGAAGACATCAATACAGTGTGTCAGTTAAATTCTTTTAATGAGAATATGACTGTGAGCTCTACATGAAATAATCAAATAAGAATGACTTCTCATTTTGTTGCATGCTCATTGATTGATGCTGATTCAAAGAGCAGGAACAGTATGTTTATGCTGACTTAGTAGCCTCACCTTTACAGCCACATTTACAGCTGATACATCCAGAAATATGTAGTAGATCCTCTCCGCTGTGTTCCCATCACTTTCCTACGCACACTCTTTCCTGTTTTCTGGAGAGCAGTCCCAATGGTCCAAAACGTGCCCTCTATATGTAGGTGGGTGCAAGCAAGTTAGCTGAAAATGAGGTAAACATTGCCTCCATCAGGTTTCCTGCCATGTTCTCAGTTTGAACGCTGGATGTAGGGGTCACCTGTTAGTTGCAGGCATCCAGCATACAAAGGCTGGCTGACAGCCCCCAAATGGTTATATCAAAGAGGCATTTGTGCAATTACTCTCACAACTGCATCATGCACAGGCCCAAAGAGCAGTCCCTATTCCTTTTTCAAAAACAATGGACAATTTTTTTTAGTCAGCTCAGAGGCTCCCTCTGACTCCCTCTGTGGCACAATCTGGTTATAGCCTGACAGAGGCCGGGGAGCTGCCCCAGTCTTCAAATGAGCTTAGATCTGCACGTACAGCTGAGGTTGGTGCAATTTATCGGGGATGGGCAGTAGTTCTTCATGTCAGAAATGTCCGTCCAGCCAAAGGGGGAATAATTTGTCTTGTGCGATATTGCAAAAAGGCCCTTTTCATATTCTGCCCAATTTGTGTTCCTATTGAAGTCAAAGGGAGTGAAATGTAAAACAGGATGCCAATTTACTCCCGCGCATTTCAATACTACCCAAAATAATTTTCTACCCCAAAAAATCTAGAGCAATTTCTGCTCCCCAACTATACCCAGCTTCCATGTTTCTGTTTATTTTTTTTTTGTGTGTGTTTTGTGTTTCTCAAAGTGCTTAATTAAAATGGATTCACTTTCTCTTGGAATTATGGTAGCAAAGTTTGATTCAATGCCTCTGATATCTTTGTGTTAAATGTGTGGGATATTCATTGCAGCTTTCTCCTATCATTTATGTATGTGCTAATGCAAAGGATAAAGCTGTCACTGCTCTCTGCCATAACAGTGCGCTTAACTGCCAACCCAGGAGACTGCAGTCAACTGCCATTATTTATAGATTTTTGGCTTCCATGTTTTAGACTCAGAAATATAAGGAAGTGAACTTCTGATTCCATGTGGAGAAGAGGCAGTCTGAGTTCATAGTGACTTATATTTGCATTTTCAAAAAATTGCTTTATCTAATTGTCAATATCAGGGACACAATTTGTGTGGAACTTTCAACTTCAATTCTATGGAATGGAAAATGTGATAGGGTGTATAATGGGCAGATATCACCCGTTCTACAGCCCACCAGAGTTCAAAGTTCCACCCTTTATTTCTCCCTGTCCAGTTATTCACTTTAATAAAAGAGATTTGCTTTGATCAGTGTGTAGAAGCTCTGATGAAAGAAGGCCCATCAGCCCATTGGGCCTATAGCTACAGAACACTAACTCTTTTGTTCAAGTAATGTGAAATGCATCGCTCCTCTGTCTATTGAGTGGAGAGTATACCGGGGCTTGGCTGTATTTTAAAGAAGAGCCTTTATCAAGATGAGGTGGAACCAAAGAGGCCAACACCAGGAAAGCTCCAGGACTGGGACATTTGTGTGAGCATACCTGAGCATTGTTGGACTCAATTATGAATGTTTATTTCCAGGAAATCTACTTCAAGAAAGACAACCTCAACACAGTTCCAAGTGTGCAGCTCAAAAATATGGATAGTCAGAATAAGGATGTCTATCTGACTGAAATTCTCCAGCTTCTAAATGAAGACAAGATTCTAGATCAAGAAAAGCCCCTGTGAAGGACGGTTTATTCCAGACTCTGTAGGAAAGATCTACATTATGTATTTTAGTTTACTACCATCAAATCCCACACTCTGGACTGTTTTGTGCAGGAGGCGGGGCTCCCGGCGCAGGGCCAAAAAGGGAAGGGGGATTCCCGCCTCTGCATATTTTAGGCCCCCACTCCCTGGAGCAATCTTCCAGTCTTATTGGGTCAAAGTTTTAGGAGGCAGTATCCCCGTCCCTTTAAAGACTTTATAGCTCAGGGATTCCACCTCCAAGTACTGCCGGCCAATCATAAGGAGCGATGGCCACTGCCGGTACTGCAAATTCCTTGGACCTAGGTGGAACCCCGAAACACAAGAAAGTGAGGCGAGGTTGCCGGGGCCAGTCCAGAATGCCCCGGCGAGGGGGTGGTGGGGGGGTGGGCGTTCAGTCCAGGGGGTTGGGAGGGCTACCCAGGAGGTACAGTTATTCCTGGGAGACAGTCCTCCCTGAGCCACAAATTGTCCACAAAGGTGTGACCCAACCACCCCCACCCCACTCCATGCCTGTGGGCAGGGCACCTCATTTTACAATGTGTCCTCCCCATGCGGCAGAGACCCCCTGGTAAAATCCCATCAGCGGTGGAAGGAGGCCCTTAAGTGGCCAACCAAGGGTCTCATTGGCCTCTGGGCGAGAGGGTCAGCATCAGCCTATCCTGCTCCCAAGGAGGATCGAACCAGGAATCCCGACGTCGGGTAGCGTAGCAGGCGGTTCCGCTCAAATTCTCCGGCCCCCCCCCCCACTACCACCACGAAACCCGCCTTACGGACGAGCACAAGATCCTCATTCTGAAGAAAGGTACTTCTGATCTCAAAACTGTTTCAGAAAATTAAACATTCTTTTCCTTTTGAGCCAATTATTTCTGTTCTAGGTTTCCTTTTCTGGATGGCAGTGAAGTTAACTTCCTAAGTGGAAGTCCGGTCAAATGTTACTCTGCTCCCTTCTGAATGCAGTGAGGAACATAATACGTCACGTGGCCAAATTAATTGTTGAAACAAAATGAAGAAGGTTTTCTACCCTGATGAAAGGTCACAGACTTGAAACATTGGGTTGGATTTTAAGGAGCCCTCAGCATCGGGATCCACGGTGAGGGGTGGGGGGGTCCTGAAGATGGCACTGGGTGAGGCCGGCCATGGACCTCCACTCCGGCAGGGCCCAGCCTAATCCTTCTAGTGGTGGCGAGGCACCGTGGCGACATCCACGACACCGACCCCCTCCACCCCCGCCGCTCGGCAACAGAATCACAATCAGTATATGCAAATGAATAAAATTATTACATTTACATGTACTTTCCTTTAATCTTGATGACCCATCGCGATCTTTGGCCCGATGGCCGGCACTCCCACGCCTTTGGACCCCGCCCGGGGAAACTGGTGAGGAGAGGTGAGGTGGTAAGTTTATCAGTGTGGGACGGGGTCAAATTGACGTAATGTGTATCGGGCATGGTGGGAAGGGTTGTCCTTTAAACTTCGTGCAGTTTGAAGGGGGATCGGTCCGTTGGTAAATGTAAGTGTTTTGGGAGGAAAGGGCAAATAGTTAATTTAATTGTTGTTGGCGGGGGCAGGTGGGAGAGGGGGAAAAGAAATGTATTCATGTAATTTTATTGAATATTTCTTGAAATATTAAAATAAAGCCAATAGGCTGACTGCCCTTTAAAAACGGCGTCAGCGCCTGCACACAGTGATCGGGGTGGAGGAGGGGGCCCCAGCTATTTAAATGAGCTGTTGTGATTTGGCACGTGGCCCACACAGGCAGGCCGTCATTTTTGAAGCTCACAGCCGAGATCGACAGCAAGCTTATAAAATCCAGCCCATTAACTCTGTTTCTCTCTCCATACATGCTGCCAGACCTGCTGAGTATTTCCTAAACTTTCTGTTTCTTTTTCAGATTTCCAGCATCCACAATGTTTTGCTTTTGTATTAGGATCCTTCCTTAAACCTCTCTGCCTTTCTACCTCACTCTCCTCCTTTAAGGCACTGGAGAGCAGTCCTGATGGCCCAAAACATGCCCTCTATATGTAGGTGGGTGCAAGCAAGTTAGCTGAAAATGAGGCAAACATGGCTTCCATCAGGTTTCCTGCCATGTCCCATTCCCATTGTCCCTTTTAACTGTTCCATGTCCTGGCCTCAACCAGCATTCCTGGAAACTCATTCCTTCTGTTCATCACACAATGTGGACAGAAATACTTTCTGACATCAGCCCTAAGTTTGTCTTTTATCAGCCTGAACATGTGTCTGAAGGTATTGTCTCAGGTATTCTTCCACCATCCATTCAATATCTTAATAATTGGCAATTTCCCTGACAATCTAAAATGAAGTCAATTAAGTCAAACTGCAGTAAAGTTGTGTATATTTATTCTGCTGACACATACGTCAGAAAAACAAAATTATATTTGACATCATGAATCTAGAAATCTCTTATACGTCTGAAAGACCCGATAGTTGAGCTGTAGCCGCCCCAATCACTGAATCTCCTGTATTCACCGGGTCTCATGAAGTACTGTCGACCTCTGTAGTTGGGATGTTCATAGAAGATCCAGTAACCGTCCATCACATGGCAGGAGTGAATGTCACGGTAACGGAAACGATCATAGACAGATGAACAGTCATCCATGAATTCCATCATCTGTCCTCCAAAGTCAGGCCTCTCATAAATCCTCATTCTGTAGTTTCCACCTCGGTACTGTAATATCAATAAGATCATATTTGTAATGAAAGAATTAATTATACATTTCAAATATGTAATAAAGGGGTTGGATGGTTAGAAAAGAACTTCTGAAAGATCATCTCATTAACAATGAGAGTAAAACTGCGACAATTGAAAAACATGAACAGAGCCTGTGGATTAAATTCTCACCTGGGTGCCAATGTGCAACTTTTGTCTAATTGTATACAATAAAAAAGGAAATGTTGGTCACTGCAAATGTAAGACTGATGTTATTGGCTCGTACAGATAAGAGGTTTTGTAATATCAGTAAACGTCTGGCTTAATTTTTCTTTCAGATTCATCTAGCACAAAACTCAATATAGGTTGTTGAGGAAACGAGAGTTGACACTACCAGACTACCTCGATGTCCTGGACTGTTTGTGGAATGAGCACATGATGAGTTAAACCAGCTTTCTGCTGAGGATGGATGCATTGTGTAAGCGGGCCTAAGGCAAGGATATCTTCTCAGATAATGGGGTGATGGAATGGGAGCAACTCACTCAGACATGTCTGTGATCGTCTGGAATATATTAGCCTGTATTTATGCGGAATGAGAAGAGTGTGCAAGGGCAATGTAACCAAGCGAATAACATTGTTAGAAGGAATAGAATATGGTTAAGTGTATTTTTGTTGGGCTTATTTTGTTATTCTGATGTCACTTGAATGTAACTTTGATGTCGTATGATATAGTGGTGGTATGCATAGAATGTAGAGATGAAAGATAGAATGAGTTTATGAAGTGTGAGTGAGACTCTGGAAGCTGCACTCATACTGGAATCATGAAGTATGATGTACCTGAGCACTCATACTAGAATCACAAAGTAAAGATCTTTCAGTAAAGGCTTGGCCGTGCATTGTTATAAATATTCTGTGTGTATTCAAATGTTTAAAGTAACAAAACAAATTACAATGAGAAAGCAGTCCACAGGTAACAATAACAACTTCCATCAGTGAGTTCTATCCAACAGCTTATCAGCCTAAACCTACGTTGCAAATCTCCAATCCAATAATCTGCTTTTCAGTTCTATATATTGGTTTAACATGAGCAACTCTAGTTTGTGACATGCAGAACATTTGAATTGATCCACTTACAGTGGCAATGGTCATTAGAATTGTGACCAAAAACAGAAAATATTCTATTGATGAGGCTCAGGATGCTTCAGACAGTGTGAGAAATGGTCAGGTGTATCAGAGTGTGTGAGGGAGGCTCAGGATGCTACATAGGGTTAGATGAAGAAAGGTGGTAGCATTACTAACTGCACAGACTGAAAACCTGTTGGGCCGAACAGTCTGTTTCTGTACCATAAATTCTATGTAAATAACATATCCAATCATAGCAGATGTTCATAGTCAATAACTAATAGTATTTATGAGGTAGAAATTCATCTGGTCCCATTTGTGGTCTCACAGTCTCTCAGACTCACAGGCAGCCAGGTGCCAACTGAGAGGATCTCAGCCAGCCTGAAAGTGGACCTCGGCTCTCATTAACATTTTCTGCACAAACAATCTCTGCAGGCAGTTTTCAGATTTGTGGGGCACAGTAGTGGGGTTTGGAGAGGGCACCAATTTCTCAAAGCATTACCGTTCCTTGGTGATCACTGCTTCGGCCACTGTAGACAAGTAGGAATCCATGTAAATCTACTTTCCTTGAGGGGACCTAAAACAGGTGTTATCCCCTCATTTACATTTTAAATGACATAACCCCTGTTTTCGATGACCACCAGGAATGCCTGGAAAATTGACCCGATTTCAAGGTGCAATGATTTCCAATTTCTTCATTTATACTCTTAAGAACTCAGTTGTATATCTTTACAGTTATTACAAATACGAGGTGTGAAATATAGGATAGCATCCCCAAACATAAGCTCTCACCTCACTGATCAGTTCCTATACATAGAATATGTCAACAAACAACTTACATATGGGTAGCTGCGACATGACCTGATGCTGTCATTGAATCCCATCCAGCGCTGGTAGTCAGGATATTCTCCTCTGCTCAGAACATACTGGTATCCCATGTAATTGGGTCTCTCATACAGCACCCACCAGTCACTCTCAACACGGATGGAGTTACAGCGGCTGAAGTATGGGGACAGGTCAGCACAGTCAGTACTGGACTCATAGTGCTGACCCTGGAAGTTCCTGTCCTCGTAAAAGATAATCTGTGGAAAGACACAAGATAAATTATTGAAATTGAAATAATAAGATTGAAAATCAAGAACAATAGCATCGTGTAAAAAATCAGACTTCTTCTTGCCTTTCCCATTTTGATCTCACAGTGCGGAGTAACTGATTTCACGTTGTACCACTTCCTGCAGTGTGGTATTTATATGCTGTACAAAATGGCCACTCTGCTCTGCACTCTTGTTATTTAAATGACTTAGTGCTGTATGTCAGCGAAAAAAGAACAAAACTCATCACTTGACATGATGCTTGACATGTTTTTGATCCTTTACACTTTGCTTTCACTTCATTTTATTTGTCCTATGAAAACAAAGAGGGAGAGTCCATTGTGATTTCTATAGCCTAAACTGTTTTGAAACAGCAATGGTTACAAAATCCATTTTCAAGAAGTTGCTTCCCAAGTATACCCATCAGGCTCTTGATCCCAAATCAGCCAAGCGAGGACAAAGAAATCCTGCACGAGTTGGTTTCTTCACTGTCTTAAGTATTTCCAATTGCAGTACAACTGTAAATGGATGTTTTGCACTGAATATGTCCATTTCAACTAAGGTATATGTCAATGTGATGATGTATGTGAAAGAGGATGGAAAAGTTTCTCGGTAATGTGCAGGAACACCAACTTCAATTTTTGTATTTTAAGATTCCATTTCTAATTTTATTGGGGTTTTTTGATTGTTTTTACATATGAAGGGAACATTCCTCATGTTGTTCCCCAATTCACTGGACTGTCCAGGTCATATATCCAACTGTAATGAAGTGAATGGGAATTCAGGTGATACACTATTGGCTAACTGTTTATTTCTCACTTAAATAAGGGACAAGCAAAAGTGACCTATGGTTGACTATCTGGTTTTCCATCAGTTGCCACTTTCCTTTTTAATTCTTTGTGGCAGAACCTAACCTCTAATTGTGGTGTTCCTGAAAAAGGTGGATGATCCTGGCTTTGGAATTTTACCCCACATGAATGTTCTACTATAATCTGTGTTCAGACCTAAATATTTAGTGGCCTGATATTGGAGTCAAGAGGCTGTCAGGTCTAATAATTAACCAGTTCCCAGAATGTTACAGATTAACATTATGTTGCTTTCTGCTAGCTTCTCAACATTTTGGTCAATGAAATATCATTTGATCAGAACTTTTAGACACTAAGTATTCTACAATTTATTTACACTTAAATAATTCACAGGAACAAAGATATTTGCCAAAATATTCTGAAAATCAGATGGAAATCAGTTTAAGTAAATACACTGAGCACAAACCGGTAAATTTTTACATATAACACAGAGGGTGGAATTTTTGATTTGGAAAATTGCCAATGTAACTGCTTTATTCAAAAAGGAAGGGAGACAGAAAGCAGGAAACCACAGGCCAGTTAGCTTAGCATCTGTCATAAGGAAAATGTTAGAAGCTATTATTAAAGGTGTTATGGCAGGGCACTTCGAAAAATTCAATGTAATCAGGCAGAGTCGACATGGATTTGTGAAAGGGAAATCATGTTTAACCAATTTATCGGAGTTCTTTGAAGAAGTAGCATGTGCTGTGGATAAAGGGGAACCAGTAGATCAACTGCAATTAGATTTCCAGAAGCCATAAATAGGTCATTTTCTGGTTGGCAAGATGTAACGAGTGGTGTGCCACAGGGATATGTGCTGGCGCCTCACTTTTTACAATTTATATAAATGACTTAGACGAAGGGACCAAAAGTATGGTTGCTAAATTTGCTGATGACACAAAGATAGGTAGGAAAGTAACTTGTGAAAAGGACATGAGGAGGCTACAAAGGGATATAGATAGGTTAAGCAGGTGGGCAAAGACCTTGCAAATGGAATATAATGTGGGAAAGTTGGAAATTGTCCATTTTGGCAGGAAGAATAAAAAAGAAGCATATTATCTAAATGGTGAGAGATTGCAGAGCTCTGAGATGCAGAAGGATCTGGGTGCCCTAGTGCATGAATCGCAAAAGGTTAGTATGCGGGTACAGCACATAATTAGGAAAGCTAATAGAATGTAATTGTTTTTCACGAGAAAAATTGAAGACAAAAGTAGGGAAGTTATGCTTCAGCTATACAGGGCATTGGTGAGACCACATCTGGATTACTATGTACAGTACTGGTCTTCTTATTGAAGGAAGGATGTAAATGCGTTGGAGGCAGTTCAGAAAAGGTTTACTCGACTAATACCTGGAATGGGCGGGCTGTCTTTCGAGGAAAGGTTGGACAGGCTAGGCTTGTATCTGCTGGAGTTTAGAAGAGTAAGAAGTGACTTGATTGAAACATATAAGATCCTGAGGTGTCTTGACAGGGTGGATGTGGAAAGGATATTTCCACTTGTGTGAGAATCTAGAACTAGGGGTCACTGATTAAAAATAAGGGGTCACCCATTTAAGACAGAGATGAGGAGAAATGTTTTCTAGCTGAGGGTTGTGAGTCTTTGGAACTTTCTTCCTCAAAAGGCAGTTGAAGCAGAGTCTTTGAATATTTTTAAGGCAGAGGTAGATCGATTGTTGATAAGCAAGGGTTTGAAAGGTTATCGGTGGTAGGTGGAAATGTGGAGTAATCAGTGCAGCCATGAACTTATTGAATGGCAGAGCAGGCTAAAGGCACCAAGTGGCCTACTCCTGCTCCTAATTCATATGTCCATATGATCGTATGCACCATAGATTCCCATTTCTTTAAGTACATGTCCTTCAAATACGAATGGGCAGTTGCTCCAGTATCGATTGTGACTCTCACCTTATGCTTGCATCTCTTCTGTAGACATATAATCCTAATTCATATTGAATGCCTCAGTTTGCATGATAGCATTGACATGCTGATCCAAATTACCTATGTGAAATATTTGTTCGCTGTTTGCACGAGTGCACTCTTCATCCATGTACTCCTCGAAATCTGTCTCATTGCTGACCTAATATACCTACTTGGGCATTTGTTGTGTGTTGCCAGACCTTTTGTTGCATTTGCCATCCTGTCTTGCAGACGTTCTCTCTGCTTGTGACCTGCCAACATTCCTGTGTGCAGTATCTAAGCCTGGCCTTCTGCAACGCCTTGCCCAATGTCCTCGCACGCCACAAGCTTTGCACAGGTCCTGATACACTGGACAACTGCAAATTGGGTGAGTCAGGCCACATTTGCCACAAGGCTTAGCAAACTTCTGATCCTTGGTTACTATACCCATTGTCATAGCCACCCCCAACGTTTGTAACTGTTGGCACACAGAAATTATGGTTTCAAAGTTCCTTCCATTATTGAGTAGTGCATCTATGGTGTGCCCTTTCTACTTTTCTAGCCGATCTTTGTGAAAGGTCTCTATGGGGATAGACGCAATTACTAGCTCTATAACCTATTCCGACAAGTCGATATCTGCAAAGTCGCATTCTTGAGCTTTGTTTCAGCACCTTGCAACAAACTAGTCAATGGGCTCATCTTGCCTTTGTTGTGAGGTCATAAGCTCAAGACTATGTATGCAGAAATTTCCTTCACCTTGAGTTGCTGCTCGAGGAATGTCCAGAATTTGCTGGGGTCCTTCTGATCCTCAGTTTACAATCCTGATGTATTTATCTGTTGCAGGCCACCATTTCCCAGTGTGAGTTTAACCTGATAGCTTGTTTTTCTGTTTCGCTCATGTCTTGATCCAGGGAACACAGTTCCACCTGCTGTCGAAACAGTTTACGTTCAGACGCTATGTCTGACGTCATCCAATATATAACTGGATATCTGAAAGCCATTGTCTTAATGATTATGCTTTTTTCCTGTTTTATTAACTGCCGGTTTTTTTTGAACTGAATTTTTTTCTCTGTGGAAGGTATTACAGCTTGCAGTACCAGCAGATGCCACAACCAGCCTTTTTCACTGTGATGTAGTCCTCTAGTGGCACTGTTGAGTTCGTCCCTCTCTTTTTAGCTTAGGCCCTTCCCACAAAGCAAAAAAAAAGAAAAGTAAAATAGTCATGGCTTCAGCTACTGCTTTTAAAATGCTTGACCCACTGCCAGAATAGTTGAAAGCTCCAGTGTCCTGACAAATTGCCTACTGTCCTCAGAGAGCTTCAACACCTCCCCCAGCATCCTGTGTGTAGACCTATCTCACTGCACTGTTGTGACGTCTCCTGCCAGATGCTCTCCAGGATCTTCAGCCACTCTGTTAAGCAATTAGTTGTTCCTTGTTCTCTCTGAGTGTATCCTTCCGAAAAAAATCAAATATTGCCACAATGTAATAGTTGGTGGTCTTCAGAGCAAATATATATCCCAAATATTGCCGCCATGTAATATTACTTGTTCCTTTAATATGTGAATGATTCTAAGAGTCACAGGACTACACGGCATATTTGTTGGTTTTTATTATAGTTTAACTAGAACATATATATATATACAGTTACTGCACGAGTCACGTCTAAACACAGCTCACTCTGTTGGGCTACACCCACAACTTCCTGGGCACGTGTTACATGACATCACTTCCACTTGTGATCTTCAATTATAGCTTCTTAAGTTGGTCTGCTCTTAAGATCGTCCCACAACAGTTGTTGCCAGTCAGACTGAGTGGGTGCTCAGGTCTGCGTCTCTGGCTGGCCTCCCATAGGTGCAGGAAATCATTGACTGCACTCATGAGGCAAGCAAGGCAGCCCCAGATCATCCAGGAGTGTTTGTGAATTAGATTCACAGGGAGCTGCCATGATGCATTTGTCACTCGCAGTCCAGCCTCCCTGAGCTTTTCATACCTTGGAACACACGTACCTGCTGGCTGCTTGGCGACAAGGTCTAACCACTTAAAGTGTGACTGTTGACATCAGTGAGGAGCCCAAGCAATGATGGCCAAGAACACTACAATCAAAGCTACAGGACAAGATGTGTCATTGAGCTAACAATCGGCATGTTGAAGACATGCTCTAGGTGCCTCGCCAGATCCAAAGATGTCCTTCGATACACACAAGACAGGGTCTTCAGAATGATGATGGTGTGCTGCACCCTGAACAACATTGTATAAACAATGAGTAGCAAGGCACAGAGCACAGTATCACTTTAGAAGAGGAGGAAGACGAAGAAGAACAGGACAAGGAGGAGTAACATGATGGCAGCCATTGCACCAGCAGCTAAACACAATGTCACACAACCTGCCCTCAGAATGGTGAGATTTAATTAGGTTACATCTGTGCACACATCTGACAGTCACATGGTAAACTCACTTACCCCAACACAAAGCTGTCCTGCAATCAGTAAAGGATCCCTCACACAGACAACATTGCTCAGCTTTAAGTCTTGTCTTACCATTCATCACAAGTGAGAAGGCCACTTGCCAGGCAACATGAACAATGGGGAAAACAGGAATGTCATACAAACAGATAATATTGATGTGGCTCATAAATTGTGCAAAATCTTAACTACCTAACATTGTATAACTCATCAATGTGCAAACAGTTATGCAACTACAAATCTTTACTCTTCCTTTTTCTGCTACTCCTTCCTGGTGTAATCCCTGTGGTTTCAGCAGAGATAGACACAGGTTGGCCAGATCCATGCTCAAACTGCTGCAATGCTCTTGACCGACATCCTCAAGGTATTGGAGCCTGTGAGGGTCTTTCTAAACACTGTTCTACCTGCACCTATGCAGGGGCAGACTCAGCCATTGGGGCACAGGGCATCATTTGGGGAACTGATGTGGGGGGTGCTTGAGTTGGCTGCTGCTCTAGAATTGCGTTCTTCGTCAATGGCCCCTGAAGCTCAGCATTGAGCTGAGCAGAGCTTGGATGGTCCTGCACCCTCCCATGTAGACTCTCTACTACTGTTCCTGTCTCCAACATTTGCTCTTCCTCACTTTTTTTTTAAGAGATACAGCACTGAAACAGGCCCTTCGGCCCACCGAGTCTGTGCCGACCATCAACCACCCATTTATACTAATCCTATACTAATTCCATATTCCTACCACATCCCCACCAGTCCCTATATTTCCCTACCACCTACCTATCCTAGGGGTAATTTATAATGGCCAATTTACCTATCAACCTGCAAGTCTTTTGGCATGTGGGAGGAAACCGGAGCACCCGGAGGAAACTCACGCAGACACAGGGAGAACTTGCAAACTCCACACAGGCAGTACCCGGAATTGAACCCGGGTCGCTGGAGCTGTGAGGCTGCGGTGCTAACCACTCCGCCACTGTGCCGCCACTGTGAAGTGTGAGACACCATATGACAACCCAACTCCCTGTCTTGGCAGTCCCGTTGAGGTGTGTATCTGAGCTGGTGGACAGTGCATGTGAGCCCTGTGACGGTGCATCCTCAGAGTGAGTGACCTCGTCTGAAGAGTCTTCATCCTTCTCCTGCACCACCTCCTGAGGGACGCTTGAAGTGCCTGTGGGAAATGAAAGACATGAAATAGAACTGTCAAGGTGAGAAGGTTCTCATTCCACATTGTGCACATTATCATTTTTCAGTGGCTACTTAAGTCAAGCCAACATGAGTGAGTGTTATATGCCATGTGGCTGTGTGATACTTAATTCTGTCACCAGGTAGCTGGGACGATTCCCATCTCCCCGTCTCCATTGTCCAGGCATGCCGAGACCTGGCTTATCTCCATTGCTTCCTCCTCTGCAGTGGTCAAAGTGGAAATGGACTGGATGACCACCTTCGGTTCTCTGCCTCTCCCTGATGTTCTCAGCTCTCTCCTCCTGCAAGGAGAGAAAGAAGAGACCAATGAGTGTGAGAAATGGAATGTTTTTACAGTATAAAAGGACAACACTTGTGGAGGGACAGTGTGAGAGATAGGTGTGACATTACATTGAAATGAGCCTGAATGCCAGTGGTGACTGGTCAGATGAGGATGTCAGGAGGTGCCTAGACAGAGAGGGATGAGTGCATCTGCAAGGTTTATTGGTTGTGGAGTTGAGGTGCAGGAGAAGGTTTAGTTAGGCAGGGTGAGTCTGTTTGAGGTTAGACACACATCAGGATATAATTGAATATATCAAGTCACTCACCATTCCTGCCCTGATTAGTTCATGAACCTCTTATGGTACTGCATCCAGGAGAGTGGGACCACTCCTGTTGCTGACGTCCTCAGCCTCTTCAAACCACACCTGCCCGTTTTCAGAGGCAGGCTCCCTCCTCCTGTCCGCAGCGAACAGAATCTCTCTGCTGGCCTTTACATCTGTGGAAGTCCAAAACTTCAAAAATGTCGGCCAGAAGAATTCCAGCCACTTCTGCCATGGACTGAATGAAGCACCTTGACTATCATGGTTTGGAAGGTGCTGTCAAAAGAGCCTTGGTGAGTTTCTGCAAAGCATCTTATGGTGAAGCCACAACACATGTTTGCTAAACAGTGAAAGCAGCATGTTATAGACAAGAGCTAAGCCATCCCTGCACCAACAGATCAGGTCAAAGCTCTGCCGTCCTGCCACATCCAATCATGAATAGTGGTGAAAAATTAAACAACAAAGAGAAGGAGGAAGCTCCATGAATATCACCATCCTCAATGAAGGTACCTGAGTGTAAAAGACAAGGCTGTACCACTTGCAATTATTTTCAGCTGGATGATCCATTTTGACCGCCTCCTGAGGACCCCAACATCACAGATGCCAGTCTGCTCTCTATATTTATCAACATCTTCTTTAACTCCTCGTCGGTCACATCATTGGGCAGATTGCTTATCTGATTCACTCCATGAAACAAAAAGAGAGGGAGTATGATGCCTGTCGGGGGAATTCTTCAAGTGAAAACCAGGGCAAATACAATCAATTGAGAGAGGAAGTGAAGGGGAAAATAAGACAGGCTAAGAGAGAATATGAGAATAGAATGACAGTTAACATAAAAAATAACCCAATAATCTTTTATCTGGATGTAAATCGTAAGCGGGTAGTAAGAGGCAGAGGGACAAAGAACACGATATATGCTTGGAGGCTATGGTGATCGAGCAGGGGAATCAGATTGACTGAATTGTTACACTTAAATTGGACATGGACTCGATGGATCAAATGGCCTCCTTCTGTGCTGTAGTCACTCTCTGACTCCAGACGTGGGCAAGGCTAGAAAACATTAATGAGTACTTTGTATTGGATGCTGCGCCTTCAGTTGCCTAGGCTTGAAGTTCTGAAATAACCTCCCTTACCTCTCCGCCTCTCCACCTCACTTTCTTCATTTCGGACTCTCCTTAAAAATGACTTCTTTGAACAAGCTTTTGGGCACCTGACCTAAAATCTCCTTTTGTAGTTTGCTATCATACTTTATTTTATAATGCTCCTGTGAAATGTCTTGGGACATTTTATTACATTAAATGTGCTATATAAATGTAAGTCATTGTTGTGTTTACTAAGGAAGAGGATTCTGAGAAAATGTCAGTGGAAGCAGAGACAGTAGAGGTAATGGATGGAATAAAAACTGATGGGCGGGACGTATTGGAAAGACTGCCTATGCTTAGAGTGGATAAGTCATCTGGTCCCTTTTTTTTATTCGTTCAGGGAAAGTGGGCATCGCTGGCAAGACCAGCATTTATTGTCCATTCCTCATTGCCCTTGCAAAGGTGGCGGTGAGCTGCCTTCTTGAACCGCTGCAGTCTTTGGGGTATAGGTTCACCCACAGTGCTGTTAGGAAGGGAGTTGCAGGATTTTGACCCAACAACAGTGAAGGAACGGTGATATAGTTCCAAGTGAGGATGGTGTGTGGCTTGGTGGGGAACTTGCAGATGGTGGTGCTCCCATGCACCTGCTGCCCTTGTCCTTCCAGGTGATATAGGTCGTGGGTTTGGAAGGTGCTGTCGAAGGAGCCTTGGTGAGTTGTTGCAGTACATCTTGTATATGGTACACACTGATGCCACTGTGTGTCAATGGTTGAGGGAGTGACTGTTGAAGATTGTGGATGGGGTGCCAATCAAGCGGCTGCTTTGTCCTGGATGGTGTCAAGCTACTTGAGTGTTGTTGGAGCTGCACTCATCCAGGCTAGTGGACAGTATTCCATCACACTCCTGACTTGTATCTTGTAGATGGTGGGTAGGCATTGGGGAGACAAGAGGTGAGTTACTCGCCACAGAATTCCCAGCCTTCTCTTGCAGCCATAACATTTATGTGGTTGGTCCAGTTCAGTTTCTGGTCAATGATGACCACAGAATGTTGATACTGGGGGATTCAGCAATGGTAATGCCATTGAAAGTCAAGGGGAGGTTGTTACATTCTTTCTTGTTTGAAAAGGTCATTGCCTGTCACTTGTGTGGCGCAAATGCTACTTGCCACTTATCTGCCCAAGTGTGAATGTTGTCCAGGTCTTGCTGCACATGGACATGGGCTGCTTCAGTATCTGAGGAGTTGTTAATTGTCAGCAAACATCCCCACTTCTGACCTTATGATGGAGGGAAGGTCATTGATGAAGCAACTGAAGATGGTTGGGCCGAGGACACTACCCTCAGGAGCTCCTGCAGTGATGTCCTGGGACTAAGATGATTGGCCTCCAACAACCACAACCATCTTCCTTTGTGCGAGGTATGACTCCAACTAGCGGAGAGTTTTCCCCGATTCCCATTGATTCCAGCTTTGCTCGGATCCTTGATGCCATACTCAGTCAAATGCTGCCTTGATGTCAAGAGCAGTCACTCTCACCTCTGGAGTTCAGCTCTTTTGTCTATGTTTGGACAAGGCTCTAATGCGGTCAGGAGTTGAGTGGCCCTGGTGGAACCCAAACAGAATGTCAGTGAGCAGGTTATTGCTGAGCATGTGCCGCTTGATAGCACTGTCAACGACCCCTTTCATTACTTTGCTGATGATCGGCAGTAGACTGATCGGGCGGTAATTGGCTGGGTTAGATTTGCCCTGCTTTTTATGCACAGGACATATCTGGGCAATTTTCCACAGTTCTGGGTCGATGCCAGTGTTGTACCTGTACTGCAACAGCTTGACTAGGGACGCGGCTAGTTCTGGAGCAGAAGTCTTCAGTACTATTGCCAGAATGTTGTCTGGGCCCATAGCCTTTGCAGTATCCAGTGCCTTCAGCTATTCCTTGATATCACATCACGTGAATCGGATTGGTTGAACATTGGCATCTGTGATGCTGGTGTCCTCAGAAGGAGGCCAAGATGGATCATTCATTCGGTACTTTTGGTTGAAGACAGATGCAAATGCTTCAGCCTTGTCTTTTGCACTGATGTGCTGGGCTCCCCCCATTGTTGAGGATGGGGATATTTCTGGAGCCTCCTCTTCCTCCTGTCAGTTTTTTAATTGTCCATCACCATTTCCAAGTGGATGTGACAGGACCGCAGAGCTTAGATCTGATCCATTGGTTGTGGGATTGCTTAGCCCCTGTCTATTGCATGCTGCTTCCGCTGTTTGGCATGCATGTAGACCTATGTTGTAGCTTTACCAGGCTGCCACCTCATTTTTAGGTATATGCCTGGTGCTCCTCCTGGCATGCCCTCCTCTACTCTTCATTGAACCACAGTTGGTCCCCTGGCTTGATGGTAATGGTAGAGTGGGAGATATGCTGGGCCATGAGGTTACAGATTGTGGTTGAATACAATTCTGCTGCTGCTGATGGCCCACAGTGCCTCTGGATGCCCAGTTTTTAGTTGCTAGATCTGTTCAAAATCTATCCCATATAGCACAGTAATAGTGACACACAACACGATGGAGGGTATCCTCAATGTGAAGATGGGACATTGTCTCCAGAAGGTCTGTGCAGTGGTCACTCCTACCAATACTGTCATAGATCAGTCCTTCAGACCCAGTCAAGTATCTTTAGGATTTGTCTTTCTTAACCTTGAGTGAGAGTGATTATCTGAGAAGTACGTCAGATCCAGGGTAGGCCCCAAAAGTGGCTCAGATTATAATCCAATGCAGTTCAACAGCTGTTGGAAGTTCAATGAATCGATCTTTATCCAAATGAATGAACAAAAGTTACATCCATTTCTGTCATGCTGCAAGAAATTCTGATATCATGCTACATGTATAATATATAATTAGTTGTTAACTTTGTAGTTATAAGGATATGATAGTTTTAGAAACTGAACTGATAGAACTCAGCGAAGATGTATTTTCTTGATGACAGTATGGCAATGCAACGAATATGAAAAGAAGCTAAAAGCAGAAGTTTGTGAAATTTAGTGAGAAAGGGGCCTGGCATATAAAAGTCTCCCACAAATTAAGCACTTTATAGACAGAATGGTTGATATTTGATTGAAACCACTCTGTGTAAATGTACCAGTTTTCTTCCCCTTTTACCCTTTCTCTCTCCCTTTGTTGTCACATCAATAACAAAATGAGGCAAAACCACCACGAAGGTGATGGTACCATGCTCTAAGTTGTTATTGTTGTTATTATAGTTATTGTTGTTCAAAGTGATGCTTACTGCTGATATTCTGTAACTGTAAGATTTTAGTTTTTATGAGGGAGACCGGCTTTGCTACTGTAGTCGCAATAAATACTGGCCTTGCCAACAATGCCCAATTTCCATGAACAAATAATAGAAAGAAATATTTGCATTTTGATATTTCCTACTTTGCTGTTCTAAATTTATTTTCTTTCACAAAACCACTGCTTCAGATGAAGCAGAGTAAATGGATTGTGTTCAAGAAGAGTGGGATTTAAGAATCACAAAGAACATCCAGATTTAATTTATTTCTGCATCATCTGTTATTCAGTTTGAAGATATTCATTAGCTGCAATAAATGTTGTAATTAACATGTGACAAGGATACTATATTTTTATAGATGATCCTAAGAGAATCGAAAAAGAAATGAATTACAATAACTGGCAGTCAAAGGGAAGTTTTATTCATGTTCAGAAATATTTCAGCAACCAAAAAATCATATTTTACAGCTTCAATCTAGAAGTCTCTCATGTGTCTGAAGGATCCAATAGTTGAACAGGAGCCACCCCAGTCACTGAATCTCCTGTATTCACCGGGTCTCATGAAGTACTGTCGGCCTCTGTAGTTGGGATGTTCATAGAAGATCCAGTAACCGTCCATCACATGGCAGGAGTGAATGTCACGGTAACGGAAACGATCATAGACAGATGGACAGTCATCCTGGAATTCCATCATCTGTCCTCCAAAGTCAGGCCTCTCGTAAATCCTCATTCTGTAGTTTCCACCTTGGTACTGTAATATAACGATACCATTGATCACTGACATTTGTAAATATGCATTCAGTACATGTAGATAGGAGGCTATGTGAGAGAGTGAAGTTTATCAGTAGGTTCAGAGGATATTTTTAACAATGGAAGCAAAGCTGAGGCAATATCATAAAATCTTCTCAACCAGTTGAATACAGTAGATCCTTATGACCATCATGCATCTCTTGACTAAATTTTATTCATCAAATGGTAATAACTTTGGAGATTCCAGTTGTTCCATACAGGGTATTGGTTTCTCTGATCTATTTCTTAAAAGGATGAAGATCAGATGATGTCTCTGTAAAGGTTGACTTTTAGATTTTTTTTCATAAATATTAATACTGTAAGGGTAGGAGTGCTAAAATATGACCAACAGCAAATCCCAGCACAAACCACCTCAGCCAAGTAGCAGGTGGACCTTGTATTTACTACAGTTCCAATTTATCATTTCGTTTTTAATTCTCAACAGTTGATCTGTATGAAGAACTAAATTATCCAAATAAATGCTCACAAAAGACATGCTTTTAATTCCCTTTTATAAATTTTACACAATATGGGCTTAGAAACCTCTGCTGTTTATAAAATCGATTGGATGTATGTAGCATACAAGAACATTAGAGATTGGATAAATAAAACCATTGTTTCCACAGAAAACTTGCAAAAGTCATTTGATTAAGTACCACTTAGATGACTTATTTGGAAAATTGAAGGATATAATGTTAAAGGAAGACTGAAAACTTGGGTACGTCATTGGTTAAGGGATTGGAAGCCAGGAGTAGTGGTGAATGGATGTTTTTCTAATTGAAATGACGTATGCAGTGGGGTCCCCCGGATATTGGTATTACAACCATTATTTTTCAAGCTATGTATAAATGTCCTGGACCTGGGTATAAGGAGTACAATTTAAAAGTGTGTGGATGGTACAAAACTTGATAATGTAGTAAATAGTACACTGGATAGTAGCAAACTTCAAGAGGATGTAGACAGACTGGTGAATTGGGAAGAAATATGTCAAATGCAATTTTATGTGAATAAAGGTGAAATGAAGCATTTGGGGAGAAGCAACATGTGAGGCAATATAATCTAAATGGTAATATTTTGGAGGGGAGTGCACAAGAACAGCAGGATCTGGGAGTGCATTTTCACAAATCATTGAATGTGGCGGTGCAAGTTGATAAGACGGTGAAGAAAGTATATGGGATTTGTAAAGAGGGGCATGGAATACAAAAACAAGGAAGTCATGCGAAAACTTTGCAACTCTCTGGATAGGCCTCAGCTGCAGCGTTGTGTACAATTCTAAGCACCACATTGTAGGAAGGATGTCAAGGCCCTGAAGAGGACGCAGAGGAGGTTTACAGCATGAGACCGGGATGAGGGATTTCAGTTAAGTGGAGTGCCAGGAGAATCTAGGATTGTTCTCCTTAGAGCGGAGAAGGTTATTGAAGCATTTTAATAGAGCATGTCAGGAGAAACTGTTTCCATTTGCAAGTGCATCGGTAACCAAAGGTCACAGATTTAAAATGGTTGGCAAAAGACTAGGGGAGAAATTGTTACACACACAGAGCACAACATTAGTTTTCACATGTATGTTGACAACACCCAGCTCTACCTCAACACCATCTCTCTCACTGTTGCTAATTATCAGACTATTTATCTGATATCCAGCAGAAATTTCCTCCAATTAAATATTGAGAAAACTGACAATATAGTGTTCGGTCCCTGATCCAAACCCCATTCCCTAGCTACCGACTCCACCCCTCTCCCTGGCAACTGTCTGAGACTGAACCACACCATTCACAAATTTGTTATCACATTTGTCCCCAAGATGATCGCCGAACACATATCCACGCCAACGCTAAGACCGCATATTTCCACCTCCATAACATCGCCCAACTTCACCCCTGTTTCAGCTCACCTGCTACTGAAACCCTCATTCATGCCTTTGTCACCTCTAGACTTGACTATTCCTGGCTGGTCTCCCACATTTTACCCTCCATAAACTTGAGGTCATCCAAAACTCTGCTGCCAATGTCCTTACTTGCACCAAGTCCTGTTCACCTATCACCCCTGTGCTCGCTGATCTACATTGTCTTCCAGCAAATCAAAATTCTCATCATTGTTTTCAGATCCTTCCATGGTCTCAGCCTTCCCTATCACTGTAATCTTCTGCAACCCAACAAACCTCCGAGAGATCTGTGCTCATCTAATTCTGGCCTCCTGTGCAAACCTGATTTTAATCCTTCCACCATTGGTGGCCGTGCCTTCAGATGCCTAGGCCCTAAGCTCTGGAGTTCCCTCCCTACACCTCTCTGTCTCTCTAACACTCTTTCTAGATGCTCCTTAAAGCCTACCTGTTTGACTAAGGTGTGGTCACCTGCCCTAATACCTCCTTATGTGACTCCATGTCTAATTATGCTTTGTAATGCACCTGTAAAGTGCCTTGGGACATTTTATTACATTAAAGGCACAATATAAATATTAGTTGTTGCTGTTGTTGGATGTTCTAATCTGGAATGCAGGATCTGAAATCAGAATCCACAGGAAGAATAAGATTCCACAGGAGCTTTGAAAAGCTAATTGTCTATGTATTTGAAGAGAACTGATCTGCAGGGTTATGAGAAAAAGATCTGTGGTGTGGGATTAAATTGGACAGCACTTTCAGAGAGCTGGCACAGGCACAATGGGCCAAATGGCCTCCATCTATGCTGTAAGATTCTATGATTTATGACACCTAAAAACCCTATTAATGTGTGCAGTGATCAATTTCTAGTGCTCAGTCGGTAGTTAAAAAGGTGAGTTCATTGTTAACCTTTGCCTCAAGAGGGTTGAAATACAAAGGGGTGGAATTTATGCTACAGCTGTGCAGAGCTCTGGTGAGACTCCATCTGGAGTATTGTATTCATTACTGGGCACAGTCTCTATGCAAGGATAAATTAGACTTGGAGAAAGTGCAGCGCCTATTGACCAGAATGATGTCGGGGTTAAAAGAGTTATGTTATGAGGAGAGATTGCTTAGACTAGGCTGTTATTCCATTGAAGATAGAAGATTAAGTTGCGTTTAAGATAATTAAAGCAAATGATAGTCTATATAGAGAGAAACTATTTCCTACGGTGTAAAATTTCAAAACAAGGGAAAACAAAAATAAAATTTGAGCTCGGCCACTGAGGGACGATGTTAGAAAGTACTTCTTCACAGAAACAATAGTGGAAATCTGGAACTCTTACCCCCAATAAGCTGTTGAGTCTAGGTCAATTGAAAATTTCAAAACCGACATTGATAGATTTCTGTTCGGCAATGGTATTAAAGGTTCTGGAACCAAGGCAGTAGATGGAGTTGAAATAGATCAACCCAAATTTATTTGAATGGTAGAACAGGTTTGAAGGGCAGAACAGCCTTTCCCAGTTCTTACTTTCCAATGATCCTACAAACACAAATCATCAAACTGTAACTCACATATGGGTAGCTGCGACATGACCTGATGCTGTCATTGAATCCCATCCAGCGCTGGTAGTCAGGATATTCTCCCCTGCTCAGAACATACTGGTATCCCATGTAATTGGGTCTCTCATACACCACCCACCAGTCACTGTCAACACGGATGGAGTTACAGCGGCTGAAGTAAGGGGACAGGTCAGCACAGTCACTACTGCACTCATAGTGCCGACCCTGGAAGTTCCTGTCCTCGTAAAAGATGATCTGAAAAAGCAAAAGTTTGGAAGTCAATTTCTTAAACTAAGAGACATTTAGCAAATCATTACAATGTAACAAAATGCAAGTTTCGCTTACCTTTCCCATTTTTAATTCACAGCTTATTAACTGACTGAATGTTTCACTGCTTCACACAGCTTGGTATTTATAAGCTGAGCAGAGAGGCCTCGCTGGCTGTACTTTTGTCATTTTAATGTTTCAGGACTGAAAATCAGCAAAAATGAACAAAACACTGGGTGCAGAAAACACCTGAAATGTACAATGTGCCAACGATGCTTTCCTTTTTGCTTTCCTGCCATTTGAATTGTTTGTGAACAAGAAACAAAGAATACTGTGTTCTTCTGTATCAGAGTTCCATTGAATTTTTGAAAAAATTATCCCTGTAAAGTCAGACAATTCTATTTGCAACAGTGCAATGTAGCTCCCAAGTTGATTAAATTTGGGACAAAGTAAATCAACAGTAAGTTAGATTGCTTTTACTGTTCCAATCATTCAGTTGAACACTTAGCTGCAAAAAAAGGGGGAAAAAGCTCGTAAATGATGTTGAACAATGAAGCAAAAGATGAAGCTGGGAATTGTAGGTCAGTTCACACATCACCTATAATTGGGAAGTTATGAAAAATAGTTTGATATTTGGCCATCTAAAGAACATAGATGCTATTAGGAGTAATCAGCATGGATTTTAAAGAAAGTAGTTTTGTTTCACAAAGCTGTCAAAATTCTACATCAGTGTTGTCCAATCGGATTTCGATGCTCTCCAAACTTGTGGTGGTCAGATCATCATATTTGCCACATGATACAAAATATATGCAATGTTCATAAAACAAATGCACAATCTTTTGAAAATAGATTTGACGGTTTAAACTGTCATCAATCAAGACCGATACAATGTAAAACCAAATAACTTTAGGAGTTTAGCATGATGCACAGCAAAATACGGACCTATTACTTATCTAGAAAAAAGCATCGGCAGGAGTATGCATGTACAGACAAAATAAACATAGCATAATAGTCAGACACTGCATTTATTATTGAAAATGTAAACGTTCAGAGCAACACATTGCAATTTTTTTTCTTGCATCAACATCCTGAAATCGGGCAGAAACATTTTGCAGACAGAGCATCTCAACTCTACCTCCAGATTCACATCCAGTTATCTATCTGCGAGCGGTACTTCGACTTCATGAACGTTACTGCAGAAAAAGTGGATTCACAGAATCACTTTGAGCCAAACTAATCTTCCTTCAAAAGCCAACTCGACAGCAGCAAGGTAGATTCATCTTTCAGTTGATGATTGATCTAGCTTTGAAGTGAAAGCAAGTCCAGTTCGAAACCATGCCTGTCCAGGGAGAGTGCACTGACGAGCCCTTGAGATACTTGAGAATTGTAGATGTCAAAGTGAGCCCGAAACTTTCAAAATTAGAGAAGCACTTGTCAAATTTGCTGAGCAGATTCACCTATCAATTCACATAGCACTGCCAGTCAAAATCAGCATCTTCCACAGACCGCTGCAGATTTGGAAAGTGCGTGAAATCCTGATCCTTCGGGCGGCAATTACGCGACCTGTCGCCACATTTTACATAATGGAAGCGCTGATCACATGGTGGGGGCGGGAAGTGAGACACCGATTACTGCATCAGTTGACAGCTGATCAGGTGCTGGTGCCATCTTTAAAAGTTTACCATCCCTGTACTCACTCCTGCCTTGTAGTCTACAGAAGGTCTGTTTACTGTGAGGCATAAAAGTTCACAAAACTGTTTCCTACATCACCTAACCCGCCGAGGAAGAGTGAACAGGATGGCAGAGGTTAGACCCCAAGGGTGGCCCCACGGTTCAGTGATGCCTCCCTGCAGATTCTCCTCCAGGCTGGAATGGAAAGACGGGAGGTTCTCTTCCCCAGCAAAGTCGCAAAGAGGTCCCCCTGCCTGACCAAGGAAGCCTGGTGGAGATCACTGAGGAGGTCAGCAACCATGGGGTCACCCAATGCAACTGGGTCCAGTGCAGGAAGAGGATCAACGACCTCCTGCATTCTGCCAAGATGAGTGCTCCTTACCATTCTCCTTCTTGGGGATTGCATGTGACTCTGCGGAAGGGTGCACGACAAGGGGAGGGTGGCACACCATGGTGATGGGAGAGAGGCTCAGGTTTCATCTGATCATGACAAATGCATGACTGCATCTGAGCTACACACCACCTTCATTCATAGCTCAACTCAAGCAAATCCCAGGACAGCGTATGTCAGCAGGAGATATATCAGATCCCCCATTTGGTGACGAGGAGCCCATAGTAGCAGAACTGTCATGGTGATACTTATGAAAATTTATAATTTCTCTAACCTCCCTCTTGCAGGAGAAGATGGCCCATAACAGAAGGGAGGCATCCAAGACTGCTGGAGGGGTCCCTGACATATTTCCTCTCAACCAGGCCAAGGAAGAGGCTTTAGTGCTGGTGGGAGCCAAGGCAGACATGCTATATCTGATGAGAAAACTGGAATCCCTGCGCAAGAGAGTGATTATTGCCGTTCATCGAAAAATTCATGAATTATGGAGAACCACACCAGACATGTTTGGCATTATGGGGTATGTACAGCCTAACCCACACAGGTTTCTGTTCTCTCATGCAGTTCGGTGTTTGTAGGTGACTGCAGCTACAGAGGGACATCTGTCAACCTCAGAGGAGGAGGACCACTCAGAGCATGCACCATCCCATGACTTTCCTGCATCTTCCACCAGTGCAGATACTTTCACCTCATGGGTAATCAATCGGCATTAGAATCAGGGGCACAAGCTGGTGAGAGCACTGCACATGGGCCAGAGCAGCTAGCTGAAGCTGAGACAGCTGAGGCCACTGACAGTCGGAGGACTGTGGGTGGCCAGGCCCATGCTGAGCTCCAGGCTGATGACAAGCATCTGGTGTTGACAGCACAGGGCATGCTGGAGTTGCGGGGAGAAGTAAGGCAACATCTGTCAGAGCTGCCAGAGGCCATGCGCAACCATGAGGTGGAGGAGTCCATCCATGCCATGAGTGCTGCCATGTCTCAGGCATGTGAGCACATGAAGGTGAGTCTGCCTTAGATTCTCAGTGAGCGGACATCAGGGTGGATGAAAGCAGGTCATTGTCAGGTTGTCTCTTGTCTCCTTTGTATGTCGCTCAACATGTCTGGCCTCCATCACTGTTTTCTCATCATCCATTGTTGCTTGCACCTGTCTCTCCTCTGTATCTTCTGCATTGGAGGATGATTGTTGCTCAGGCATCTCTTCCTCATGTAAGGCCTCCCCGCTCTATAGTACTAGATTGTGCAGAGCACAGCAGACTACCATGATATGTGGAACCCTCAACAGGGCTTACTGTAGGGCTCCACCAGATCGACCATAGCAGCAGAACCTCATCTTCAGCAACCCAACGGCCTGCTCGATGGTCGCTCGAATGGAAACATGTTGTACCTCTCCTCCGCAGCACTGCAAAGAACATAATAAGAACTAGGAGCAGGAGTAGGCAATTCAGCCCCTCGAGCCTGCTCCGCCATTCAATACGATCATGGCTGATCTTATCTCGGCCTCAACTCCACTTTCCTGCTCCTTCTCCATAACCCTTCAACCCATTTCTAATTAAAAATCTGTCTATCTCCTCCTTAAATTTACCCAATGTCCGGCATCCACCGCACTCTGGAGTAGTGAATTCCATCGATTCATGACCCTTTGAGAGAAGTAATTTCTCCTCATCTATGTTTTAAATCTGCTACCCCTTATCCTAAAACTATGACCTCTCATTCTAGATTGCCCCACAAGAGGAAACATCCTCTCTATGTCTACTTTGTCAATCCCCTTAATCATCTTATATACCTCAATTAGATCTCCTCTCATTCTTCTATACTCTAGACAGTAGAGGCCTAAAGTGCTCAATCTCTCTTCATAAGACAAGCCCTCCATCTCTGGAATCAATCTAGTGAACCTCCTCCGAACTGCCTCCAATGCAACTACAACCTTTCTCAAGTAAGGAAACCAAAACTGTATGCAATACTCCAGGTGCAGTCTCACTAATGCCTTGTACAGTTGCAGCAACACTTCCCTACTTTTATACTATATTCCTTTAGCAATAAATGCCAAAATTCCATTTGCCTTCCTTATCACCTGCTCTACCTGCAAACTAGTTTTCTGCGATTCATACACGAGGACACCCAGATCCTTCTGCACTGAAGCATTTTGAAGTTTCTCTCCATTTAGATAACAATTTGCCTTTCTATTCTTCCAACCAAAATGGATAACCTCACACATGTTAAAATCCATCTGTCAAATTTTGGCCCATTTATCTAATCTATCCATATCCATTTTTAGATTTCTTGTTTCCTTATTGTAACTTACTGTCCCACCTATTTTAGTGTCATCTGCAAATTTGGCTATAGTACTTTCTATCCCTGCATCCAAGTCATTTATATAGATTGTAAATCGTTGGGGCCCGAGGACCACTAGTTACATCTTGCCAACCAGAAAAAGACCCATTTATCCCAACTCTCTGTTTTCTGTTGGTTAGCCAATCTTCTATCCAAGCTAATAAATTGCCCCTAACCCCATGCGATTTTACCTTGTGTATTAACTTTTTGTGCAACACCTTATCAAATGTCTTCTGGAAGTCCAGATATATTACATCTACAGGATCCCCATTATCCACTTTACTTGTTCATCTTCTAAGAACTCTAGCAAATTAGTCAAACACGATTTACCATTCATAACACCATGCTGATGCTGATGGATTGCGTTTGACTTTCTAAATGTCCTGTTATTACTTCCTTAATAATGGATTCTAATAATTTCCCAACGACAGATGTTAAACTAACTGATCTATAGTTTCCTGCTTTCTGCCTCCCTTTTTGAATAAGGGCATTACATTAGCTTTTTTCCAATCCACTGGAACCTTTCCCGTATCCAGAGAATTTTGGAATATTATAACCAATGGATCCACCATCTCCACTGCCACTTCCTTTAAGACCCTAGGATGTAGGCCATCAGGCCCTGGGGACTAGTCTGCCTTCAACCCCAATAGTTTGCTCAGAACTTTTTCTCTAGTGATGATGATTGTTCTAAGTTCCTCTCTATCTCTAACCTCTGCTTTACCTGATACTATTGGGATGGTACTAGTGTCCTCCACCATGAAAACTGAAGCAAAATACTAATTTAGTGTCTCTGTCATTACTGTGTTCCCTTCTATTAACTCCCCAGTCTCATCCTCCAAAGGACCAACATTCTCTTTAGCTGCTCTCTTCCCTTTTATATACTTATAGAAGCTTTTGCTATCCGTTTTTATATTTTGCGCTAGTTTTCTTTCACCTTTGCTCTTTTTATTACTTTTTTAGTAACCCGTTGTTGATCTTTAAAAGTTTCCCAATCTTCCAGCCTGCCACTGGCCTTTGCAATATGGTATGCCTTAGGTTTTGTCTTTATGTGATCTTTAACTTCCTTGCTTAGCCATGGATGTTTATTCCCCCTCGAGAATCTTTCTCACTGGAATATATTTTAGTTGGGATAAATTGAATATCTCCTTAAACATCTGCCACTGCTCATCAATTGTCCTACCTTGTAGTCTTCCTGCCTAGTCCACGAGGGCTAAATCTGACCTCATGTCTATATAATTACCTTTGTTTAACTCCAGAACACTCGTGTGGGACTCCAGCTTCTCGCCCTCAAACTGAATTTGAAATTCTAGCATGCTATGATCACTTTTCCCTAGAGGATCCTTAACAAAGAGATCATTTATTAATCCCACCTCATTACACAACATCAGATCTAGAATAGCCTACTCCCTGGTTGGTTCCACAACATATTGCTCCAAAAAACAATCTCTAATATATTCAATGAACTCTCCCTTGAGGCTACACTTGCCAATTTGACTAATCCAGTCTATATGCATATTAAAATCACTAATGATTATTGCCGTACCTTTCTTACAAGCCCCCAGTATTTCCTAGTTTATACTGTGCCCCACTGCGGAACTACTGTTTGGGGACCTATAGATTACTCCCACCAGTGACTTCTTTCCCTTGCTAATTTTTATTTCTACCCAGACTGATTCTACGCCTTGATCTCCAGTGCCTATATCATTTCTCACTGCAGCACTGATCTCTTCCTTTACTAACAAAGCTACACCACCTCCTTTTCCTTCCTGCCTATCCTTCCGAAATACTGAATACCCTTGGATATTCAATTCCCAAACCTGGTTTCCCTGCAACCATGTCTCAGTAATCGCCACTAAATCATCTCTATTTGCACTGTTAACTCATTTATTTTATTCTGAATTCTTCGTGCATTCAGATACAAAGCCTTTAAGTTTGTTCCATTATTAAATTTCCCTCATTTGGGCCTCCTTATCTCGAGAGACAATGGATACGCGCCTGGAGGTGGTCAGTGGTTTGTGAAGCAGCGCCTGGAGTGGCTATAAAGGCCAATTCTGGAGTGACAGGCTCTTCCACAGGTGCTGCAGAGAAATTTGTTTGTTGGGGCTGTTGCACAGTTGGCTCTCCCCTTGCGCCTCTGTCTTTTTTCCTGCCAACTACTAAGTCTCTTCGACTCGCCACAATTTAGCCCTGTCTTTATGGCTGCCCGCCAGCTCTGGCGAATGCTGGCAACTGACTCCCACGACTTGTGATCAATGTCACACGATTTCATGTCGCGTTTCCCTACTCTTGTACAATTCCTTGGTGCAATATGATGTTCACACGTTCTGTCCCTTTTATTTTCTACCTCACTACTAACCTGCACTCCTGCCTTCTCCTTTAACTTCCTATTTTTCCGTGCAACTGAACCCTCCCCCACCACCCCCCCCACCACCCCCACACTATTTAGTTTAAAGCCCTAGCTACAGCCCTAGTTATTCAATTCGCCAGGACTCTGGTCCCAGTATGATTCAGGTGGAGCCCATCCCATCGGAACAGCTCCCTCCTTCCCCAGTACTGGTGCCAATGTCTCATGCATTCAAACCCATTTCTCCCACACCAATCTTTGAGCAACGCATTTACCTCTTTAATCTTATTGACCCTTTGCCAATTAGCTCGTGGCTCATGTAGTAATCCAGAGATTATTACTTTTTTGGTACTGCTTTTTAATTTAGCCCCTAGCTGCTCAGCAGAACCTCTATCCTCATTCTACCTATATCGTTGGTACCTACATGGACCACAACAACTGGATCTTTCCCCTCCCACTCCAAGTTCCTCTGCAGCCCAGATGAGATACCAGAATCCTGGCACCAGGTAGGCAACACAGCCTTCAGGACTCTCGATCCTGGCCACAGAGAACGTTGTCTATGCCCCTAACTATACTATCCCCGATTATGACTACATTTTTCTTTTCTCCCCCAACTTGATTGTCTCCCTGTACCACAGTGCTATGGTCAGTTTGCTCATCCTCCCTACAGTCCCTGCTCTCGTCCACACAGGGAGCAAGAATCTCAAACCTGTTGGACAAGGACAATGGCTGAGGCTCCTGCAACACTACCTCCTGGATCCATCTACCTGCCTCACAGTCACACCCTCCTGTCCCTGACCACTGGCCGAATTAAAGGTAGTTAATCTAAGAGGTGTGACTGACTCCTGAAACACAGCGTCCAGGTAACTCTCCCCCTCCCTGATGTGTCGCAGTGTCCGAAGCTCAGACTCCAGCTCATCAGCTCTGAGCCCAAGTTCCTCGAGCAGCCAACACTTGCTACAGGTGTGGTCACCAGTAACCACAATGGGGTCCACCAACTCCCACATCATGCAGGTACAACACATCGCCTAGTCCTGCATCTCTATTTTATATAATTAGATATTAATTTGTTATTTAAATTTCCGACTGGTCTTTAGTTTTTTTTAAATCAGCTTTAGTCTTCAGTTTATATACTTATAAATCAATCACGTCTTACTCTATGTTGATTCAATTAAATTAAATTAAAAACTTACTTGAATCCTGACCCCAGCTGCTTTCCGTTTTCCTGCTCTCGCTGTTCAATGTGACGTCACTCTGACGTCACTTTTCAATTTTCCCCCGGCTCCTCGGGCTCCGCTCCTCTCTGTCTCTCTCCCACACAGGTTTTGATGCACTTTTTGAAACCTCTGGTCCTGCTGCTCCTCGAGCTCCGCTCCTCTCTGTCTCCTCACAGGCTCAGAAGCCATGTCTTTAATAGGTAGCCCTTGTCCCCAAGAATCCACCCCTGAAGGCGTGCGAGGGGACTGAAAAACTGAGACACCTGGAACTATTAGAGTATGGATGTGTTGTAGTTGCTTCCCGGGAAAAGCCTTCGGTAGTCACAGACCAGTTGAACGTTGATTGAATGGAAGCCCTTCCTGTTGATGAAGGCAGCTGGCTAGTCCATGGGAGCCTTGATGGCCACATGTGTGCAATCTATCAGACCTTGCGCCCGGGGAATCCAGCTATGGCCCTGAAACTGACGGCCCTCTCAGCCTGACTGTCAGGGTCGGTCAATTCAGTGCACACAGTTGCCGGCCCTCTTGAACAGGACATTGGTCACCTCCTTGATGCAGCGATGAACTGCTGCCTGGGAGACCCCAAATATGTCCCTGGTGGATCCCTGGAAAGATCCAGATGAATAGACGTTTCGTGCTACGGTAATCTTTAGGGCCACTAGCATAGGGTTAACCCCAAATCCCAAAGGTCCCAAATCGTCCTGCAGATGGCCTTATAAGTCAGTAACAGCCTCCCAGGAAGCCATAGTCTTCCCTGAGAGTGTTGCTCGGACATTTGGAGGTAGGTAATGCGAGTCCTGTAGACTCTCTGCTGTACGTGGACTCTTCTTGGCCTGGTCAGCTGCTGCTGCTCTCGTCATGGAGCTTCAGGGTCAGGCATAGCTGCCTCTTGGGTCTGCCTCCATCAGAGGTGCCTCAACACACCAAGGGAATCCAAAAAAAGGGTGCATGAGACCCATGGCAGGTGTCCTGGGGCCTTCGGATCACTTCAGATGCAGAGATGACCCTGCCTTGGGAACTATGCTTATCAACCTTTGCTCAGCGGAATGCCTGATGTGCCTCAAGATTCAAACTTACTGATGGGCTACCATCTTTTCCAGTAGTGTGAGCCACCACACACAGTAATACAGCAGTTATGAGACCCTCTAATGCCACCCCCCCCGATACACCAAACCTAAACCCTTGCAGAACCACCGATGCACACAACCCCTTTGCAGAGTCCCTGATACACACAACCCCCTTGTAGAGCCTATATCAGCAGAGTGACAATGGCCTCAGAAGCTACCACTTCCCCTATGCTGCAAGGTCAGGATACCTCCCCGTCACAGCACTGAGGCTTCCCGCCTCAGTGCCACCAAAATTTAACAGTCGCAAAGCTGAAGGCATGTGAGTGCCACATGCCATTCACAAAATCGTGGTCCAGTCATTAAGTCAGAGGTAATTACATTTAAATTCATGTTAAACAGCATTCTCCGTCCCCTTCATGCCACCAAACCTGCCTTAAACAAGAGCTCAAAGTTCAGCCCTTCATGTGCGCCACAAAAAGTTTCAGTTTTGACCGAAACTCTGATGCGTACTGTGTCAAATCGCAAATCTGCTTTCCCTTTCCCTGAAATTTCAGATTCAGTTTATTCAAGTGGGCGGTGATGTCAGTCAGAAAATGCAAGTCACACTGCCACACTTCATCTCAATCACAATGTAAGTTGCCAACTTTCCTTTATCCGCAAGACAGTCTCGAATTCGAGTGAGCAAGGCAAGAAATCGATGCACAACCTTTCCACTACGCAGCCATTATATATTCATAAAGTAGATGATTTCTATACAGGGTTGACAGGGCAGGGTGTACCTTTGTCGTATCCAATACCTTGGTCCATATCAAATAGTTCCTGTTTTATTCTTATTAGCCTTTTTGTAGTGGATTGATATAACTGAGTTGCTTGCTAGGCAATTTCAGAGATCAGTTACGTGTCAACCACATTGCTGTGGGTCTGGAGTCACATATAGGCCAGACCCACAGTAAAATTGAAGTCAATGGGCATTGGCGGGAAAAAACTCCACTGGCTGGAGTCATACCTGGCACAAAGGATGATGGGTGTGGTTGTTGGAGGTCAATCATCTCAGCCCCAGGACATTACTACAGAATTCCCTCAGAGTGGTGTCCTCGGCCCAGCTATCTTCAGCCGCTTCATCGATGTCCTTTCCTCCAGAAATGGGCATTTTTGCTGATGATTGCACTGTGTTCAGTACCATTCACAACACCTCATAAATCAAGCCCTAGACAACATTCAGGCTGGGGCTCACAAATGGCAAGTGGAAAGTAAAATTCATGCCACACAAGTGCAGGCAATGACCATCTTTATTTATTATTTTTTTTAATTTAGAGATACAGCACTGAAACAGGCCCTTCGGCCCACCAAGTCTGTGCTGACCAACAGCAACCCATTTATACTAATCCTACATTAATCCCATATTCCCTACCACATCCCCACAATTCTCCTACCGCCTACCTACACTAGGGGCAATTTACCTATCAACCTGCAAGTCTTTGGCTGTGGGAGGAAACCAAAGCACCCAGCAGAAACCCACGCAGTCACAGGGAGAACTTGCAAACTCCACACAGGCAGTGCCCAGAACTGAACCTGGATCACTGGAGCTGAGAGGCTGCAGTGCTAACCACTGTGCCACTCAACAGCAATGAATCAAACCATCTTCCCTTGATACTCAATGACATTTCCATCATTGAATCCCCCACCATCAACATCCTGGGGTCACCATTGACCAGAAACATAACTGGGCCAATCACATAATTACTGTGGCTACAAGAGCAGGTCAGAGACTGGGAATTCTACATCGAGTAACTTATCTCCTGACTCCCCAAAGCCTCTTCACCATCTACAAGGCACAAGTCAGCAGTGTGATGGAATACTCTCCACTTGCCTGGATGAGTGTGGCTCCAACAACACTCAAGAAGCTCGACAACCGTCCAGGACAAAACAGCCTGCTTGATTGGCACCTCATCCACCACCTTCAACATTCAGTCCTTCTGCCATTGATGCACAGTGGCCGCAGTGTGTACCATCTACAAGATGCACTGCAGCAACTCACCAAAGCTTCTTCAATCGCACCTTCCAAATCGGCAACCTCGATCACCTCAGAGGACAAGAGTAGCAGACATATGGGAACACCACCACCTGCAAGATCCCCTCCCAGCCACACACCATCCTGACTTGGAACTACATCACCATTTCTTCACTGTCACTGGATCAAAATGCTGGGACTCCCTTCCTAACCGCACTGTGGGTGTACGTACACCAGATGGACTGTAGCAGTTCAAGAAGGCAGCTCACCACCACCTTCTCAAAGGCAATTAGGGATGGGCAATAAATGTGTGACCTCAAGTTTTTAATTCCAAAACAAGTAAAAGCAACAATGGGAAATGAGTGTACAAAAAGAATTTGAACTCTCATTCTGTAAATTTCAGCGGAAAGATCGGCAGAGGGAAAGAAGGAAAAATTGGCTGCTGATTCACTATGAGCTCGTTTTGCTCTGCAAGCCAAAATCAATTTCATCACCACCCCCACCTCCTGCCATATCATAAATAAGATTTTAAACTAAGTTTTAAAAAAATGTTAAAACATGAAACTATTATGATATTTATCAATTGAATTTGTAAGTGACTTTTAATACCTTTGCTTAAAGGCCTCAACCCTCCTAAACGTCTGGGTTTGATCCAGCTGTTTGTGCTGAAAGCAGCAACTCTGTTTGCAAAAGACAGATGCTACATTTTGAATATAAGGAGAGTGTATAATTTCCCGGAATGCATCAGTACCATTTAAGCCGACCAAATGGTTGGCTTTCAAAATTATTTGAAGAGAAGCTGGTAGACAAATTCAGAAGTTATATGACGGTAAAATGTATACCTTGGTTTTTTTTAATTGTAATGGCTGCTGTCTGTGTATGAGAGAGAGAGAGAAACAGAAAGCATGAAATTGGGCTCGGTAATGTCTGTTGGCTGGGTGCTATGGGTGCCTTTCGGGCACCAAAATGGCATCCGCTGCGTCTGCACATACTTCTGCCATGATGGCGTCGGATGGCATCTTGGTGATGGCTCTAGGTATGCAGAGCAGACAGGCAGGTCATAACATCAATCAGCATGTAACATTGACATGATGCCAGTGCTCCCATTTTGGAGCCCAACGCTGAACATTCACTCCCTCCACCACCAACGCACAGTGGCAGCAGTATGTGTACCACATACAAGATGCATTGCAGAAACTCAGCAAGGCTCCTTCGACAGCACCTTCCAAACTCGTGATCTCTACCACCTAGAAGAACAAGGGCAACAGATGCCTGGGAACACCACCACCTGCAAGTTCCCCTCCAAGTCACAGAGCATGCTGACTTAGAACTATATCTCCGTTCATCACTGTCACTGGGTCAAAGTCCTGGAACTCCTTCTCGAACAGCACTGTGGATGTACCTACCCCACATGGACTGCAGTGATTCAAGAAGGCAATCAATTAGGAATGGGCAACAAATGCTGGCCTTGCCAGCAATGCTTATATCCCATGGAAGGATAAAAAAGAGGACATCAGGGCTGTTCCTGAAACCCAATCCCACCCGTGGGGAAGCAGTCACAGTCCCCTATTTTCATGGGGTGGACTGCAAATTGGCTGGAGGACAAGTTGAGTGGTCAATTGGCAGCTGCAGGGGCAGGTACAATGGCAAGGCAGAAAGAGCAGGCCTGATTTAAACCACCACATCAGCCATTACTGAGGCTGCCATGTTTGAGATTTACTTGTTGGAATAAACATGGAACAAGAAAGGCAGAGGGCTGCAACACAAAGAAGGACTGCCCTGGAGGCACTGAGGGAGGTCCTCTTTCTGGAGGGTGGAAAGAGAAGACCACCCTCCCAGATCAAAAAGGCCTGGATCGAGAGGGCAGAGACTGTGAGCAGATTCAGTGTGATCTGCAGGAACTGAGTCCAGTACAAGAAGAGGTTCAATGACCTTCTTCACTCTGGCAAGATGTGTGCAACACCAGACGATGAGGACAGGCCTCTGGGTATTCAAACTCCCGTAAACAGATCAACTACAGAACCTGAAGGCGCACACTGCTCCTGAACATGGGAGGAGTGTGAGCCCATGGCACTTACTGAACCCTCAGCAAGCATCAGAGCCATAGTGCTGCTGAGGACCTGCCAACACTGATACATGCAGCTTCTAATGGCAATGAACCGATGGCATTGGCCATCGAGTCCAGCAGTACCTTATCTCTCTCTTTTGTCCTTAAAGGAGAAATGGACACATAATGCCCGTGAAAGGGTGCTGACCAGATGAAGAGTGCCCAACCTACACATCATCACCACCATGGAAGAGGGAGCCACGGAGATCACCAGGGTCGCTGGCCACTAGCAAGTTGGGGAAGTCGAGATGGGCATCCCTGGTGGAGAAAGTGAATAGAACCTGGAATGTGTACATTAAGGGAGTGCATTGCACTCCAGTCAGTCTGACAGTATGCTGAACACTCAGCTACATTGGGAAGCCTCAGCACTGCAGAGGCGTCTGCTCTCAAATGCTGGTTCCCATGATCTCTTCTTGTGTTTCCTGCAGATTTTGATGTTGAGGCGCAAAGGCAGATTCCTGGTACCATCACTGGACCAAGCACTGCCAGAGCAGACCTCAGAACATGCACCATCACACCTTACAAGCTCACCCTCCACCAGCACAGATACAATCACCTTGGTGGGTCCTGGCACATGCAAAGATAGGATGACATTGGGTGATGAGCATGTCATGAGTGTGCAGGAGGAGGTGAGAGAGGCAGAGACACCTGTGGGCAGTTCCCCTCGGAAGAGAAGGGACAGACACAGCCATGCTCAGCTGGGCACAGGAAAGGAGGCTCTCACTAGATCAGCGGCAACAGATGTGCTGCCATATATCAGAGTTCCCTGAGGCAGTGTGCGGTCATGGGCTGAGAATGGAGGAGTCCATTCAGCCCATATGTACCACCATGGCTCAGGGCTTTGAAGGGTAGAATGTGGGAGACCAGTTAGGAGTGTATTGGAAAAGTCAAATCTAGAGGTAACAAAGGCACGAAGGAACGTTTCAGCAGCAGATGAGTTGAGACTGGGGCAAAGTCATGTGATGTTACAACGGTGGAAATAGGCGGCGCTAGTGATGACATGAATATGAGATCGGAAGCTCATCTTAGAGACAAATATGAAACCAAGTTTGCAAGCATACTGGTTTAGCCTCAGACTGTTGCCAAGGAGATGGATGGAGTTGGTAGCTAGGGAACAGAGTTTGGAGTTGGGACAGAAGTCAATGGCTTCAGTCTTCCAATATTTAATTGAAGGATATTTCTGCTCATCCAGTACTGGATGTCAGAAAAGCAGTCTGATAATTTAGCACAGTGAATGTGTCAAGAGAGGTGGTGGTGAGGTAGAGCTGGCTGTCATGTGATATTGCTGTGCTTCAGGATGATATCACCGAGAGGCAGCATGTAGATAAGAAATTGGAGGGGGCCAAGAATAGATTCTTGGGGAACACAAGAAGTAAACATGCTGGAGCAGGAAGAGAAGCCATTGCAAATGATACGGTGGGTACGATTAGATAGTTAAGAATGGAATCAGGTGACAGCAGACTCACACGGTGGAAAAGCGTTGGAGGAGAATGGTGTGGACAATTGTGTCAAAGGCCCCAACTTTTATAACGCATTCACCTTGGCAAAGCTATCATTGCTTTCTCCTCAACAAATCTGACTGCAGTTATGGCCTTCTTCTTTTGAGAAGCTTCTCTGTCAGCCTAGGTCCTAGATTTTGTTTTATATTCTTCTGTTTACACATGAAAATGGATCAAAGACGTTCTAGTACAACAGGTGTGATGAGACTTTGAGATGGACCATTATTATTATTTACATTCATAGAGGACCAACATCAATGTTGGCTCATTAGCATCTTAATTAATTATCATCCCAGATTTTAACCTTATCTGAATATATTAAAATGTTAAAAATGCACCATTTCATGTAACTCTTATCACAAATCCTTTTGGTGGAAACATTGTTATAAAATCCCAAAGTATGATAATTAGTTGCACAATTATAACATATAAGATGGGCAGCCAGCTCCTCAATGCATAATCCTAACTGATCACTAAAAATTGAAGATTCACTTTCACCTTAATTAAGATGTGATAATTTGTCTATTTATACATAGCATGAGAAGCAGTCAGTAAGCAGGTGTGACTGCAGGCTGTCACAGGTGAACAAGCAGTCTGAAGTCCTTGCTGAACTTCCAGAATTTAATTCTCTCCGGATAACTTTTGCCATATTACTCACATCTGTCAGGAAATGTGTAACATTGGTTTTGTGTTTAGAGCAGTATGAGGAGAGTTTGTTAACTAGTGTTATCCTTAGACCAACAGTTCTGACATTTAAAAAATGGCTCTATGAATGAGTTTATGCTGCTTTGAGATCATTGGACCATCATTGGGTAGTGAAAAGAAGACTTCTGCCCATGACCAGAAAATCAGGTCAAGAGGATGCTTAGAAGAAACATTTAATATCACAAAAAAAATCAGTTCACCAAACTACTCATCACAATGAACTTGAAAGGGGAAATGCCCCATCACATTATTTCAAGCACTGCTACAAACTATTGTATCAATTGTAATGACTTAAATTTGTTGATCAATTGCTGTTTAATTTGTACATAGATGTAGTACTGATTCTAACCTGTTCTATTATTTGATGATCTTAGATTTGGGGACAAAGTCCAGTGCTCAATGCAGTACAATTCAGCTAATCCCAAAACCAGTCACATGCCCTCAAAGGGTTGGAACTCTTAAGCATCACAGTTCTACTGAGGACAAGGCCTGCTCTAGAGATTTACCTTTGAAAGCTAGAAATTGTAGAGTACCCAGTGATTTCCAAATGTGGAGGCTAAAAACTGGTGGTGAGCCGGCCTCCACCAGGACTGGGAAGCTAGGCCAGGATTTTTCACTCCCTAGGCTCTTAATTGGTCTTGGGCGGGACTTCCACCGCGTTGAGGCAGGAAGTCCCACCTAATGGAGCTGCCGGCCAATCAGCGGGGCGGCAGCTCTTAGTCCCAACAGTGCCATCGGGAGCTGCTTAAGCAGGAAGAGGAAAGACAGTCCCAGAAAGACGGTAAACTTTGGGGCCTCGCCAGGGACAAGTGGCAGGGCCCCGGCGAGGCAAGGGGGTCGGTTAGGTGTGGGGGTGGGGGGGAATGTTGTGCGTCAGGGTAGTTGGGTACAGGGTGCTCAATGAGGAGGCCCCCCCCCCTCCCAGCCTGCAAGAAGGACGCCTCATTTTACCAAGTGGCGGCAGGAGGAGGTCCTTAAGCGGCAGTTAATTGGCCACTTCAGGGCCTTGATTGGCCTGGGGAGGGCAGGGCCATTTCTCACCACCACCACCCCACATAAAATTGCAGCGGAAGCGGGAAGGCATTGGGAATGGCCCCCCACCCACCCTCAGCCTCCCACTCAATTTTTCGGCCCCCGCCACCAGCCTGCTCATTGTGGGGGGTGGGGGGGGGAGCGGGGGGCGGTAAAATTCCGGCTAATGTAATAATGATAACATGAGCTGGATTTTCATGACAGAAGTGGGAAATAGGAAGCAGGTCATGTTTTGGGTCTGAAACCCGCCTCCCATGGGAAACTGATTCAGGTTCAGATTTTCAATGGGTAAACCCTTTATTAGTATGGAGCCAGGTTTCCTATCCACTCAGAGCCAGTGGGGCCGGGAATGGAGTTCAGTCAGATCAAGTGTGGAGCTGAGGTAGAATCCTATGGCAGCCATCACTGAGGCCGCTGGTTATCCTGAGAGACAGATTTGCCCTCCACTGCACTAGAGGGAAGCAAGATGTCACAGGAGTGCTGGAGGCCTGGCACTAGGGGCAGGGCAGACATTCGCTTCATCGATGACAAAGTGGATTTAATGCTCGTGGCCATGAGGGAGAGGAGGGAGTTCCTCTTCCCAGAGGGTGGCAGGAGGAGGTCACCTAGTTGTGAAGCAGGAACGACTCTCTTACCTCCTGCTCCTCCCCTGATGAGCTGTCTCCTTCCAGGGCCTCACTGTCTTCAAGGTCCACACCTCTCTGGAGTACCATATCAGGGAGAGTGCAGAAAACCACCACAATGATAGAGACCATTGCATTGAATTGAAGGGCCCCACCCAACTGGTCCAGGCACCAGAATCATATCTTCAGAAGCCCGATGGCCTGCTGAGCAGATGGCATTGGGTGTATCGCCTCTGTGCCTCTGTCTGGGGCTTCCATAGAGGAGACAGTAGACATCCCTTCAAGTTATTTCCCTTGAACTCTTGGATCCATCTTGGGGTTGGAGTAAAAATCCAAAGCAGCCTGGACTGGTGGAGGATGAAGGAGTCATGGCAGCTGCCAGGAAAGCCAGCTCACACATGGAGGAAGCTCTTGTTGTGGTTGCAGACCAGTTAGATGTTGAGGGAGTGGATGAATCTCAATGGCCAGTCACTGGGTGCCTTCATGGCTACGTGGGTGCAATCGATGACACCCTGGACCTGAAGGAATCCATCAATGGCGGCAAAGCCCAATGCCCTCTGTGCCTGCACTGACCCATCTGTGTCAAAGTGGGTGCAGTCCCCTGCCCTCCTGAAAATGGCATCTGTGACCTGCCTGATGCCGTGATGAGCTGCCAATTGCGAAATGCCACCTAGATCTATAGCTGATTGCTGGAATGACCTGGTTACATAGAGATTCAGGACAATGGTGACCTTGACGGCTGCAGGTAAGGGACTGCCATGGGGGCTGGTAAGACCTCAGGTCATTGTGCATCAGAGCACACTGGTCTGAGACAATCTGCCTAGATAGGTAAAACCTCCTACAGCACTGGCACTCTGTCATTTGCAGGTAGCTGACTCTTGGGTAGTAGATCTGATATCTATGGTAGTGCCGTCTTCCCCTTGCAGCCCCTTGCTGTGCTCCTCTGTCCTTCTGCTGTGCACGAGGTTGCAACTGCTGCAGTTCATCCTGGCTGTTCTGTCCAATGTCAGAGTAGTCTGTTCCCATCTGAACTCCCTCTGCTGGGTTTTGTGCATTCACCAGGTCTTCCCCTGCCAACCCCAGCTGCCTAAGGTATGCCAGTGGCCTCACGTCCCTCTCCAGATTCCTGCCACTCTCCACTGAGAAAAGTCTTACAGCTCCAGCAGTGGCTACTCTGTGGCACTTTTGAAGCAGCTGAGCTACATTTTGTGCATCTGTGTTATTTTAGTCAGCTCTTGCCATAGCCCTCATGGTCCCCCACAGTGTTCACGACTTGTACGCCCTGCCATGTTCCAGACAGGCATTTTCCATGTTCCCTTCCTTTAAGAATTGAAAATTGCTGCTGACGAACATGTTAATGAGCTCCGCAATGAGTGCTTTAGTCAATTAATTGAAGCCTTTCCCTCCCTCCCACATCCCTTTAAAAACGGCTTTGCATTCTGGAGGTGGCGGGATCCAGTGCTGACCTCCGAGGGCATGATTGTTAAATCATACACTTTAAGTGTAGTGCAACCCAGACTATGAGCTAGAGGAAGAACATGAGTAACAACAAGAAAAAGAATAGGAACTGCATGCAAAACTAGAGCAGGAATCAGTAAGTAGTTGCTGCTGTAGGTAAAATTCTCATCAAGTTGCAGTAAGTGGAAAATTTTGGGCGTGTGGTGGTTCCTGGAAATAGCAGTCTGTTACATAGAAGAAGGACTCCTTCATATAGACAGTTAGATTGGAACTGGGAGGATCTTTGTAGTGGGACTCAAGAAACTGAGAGACCAGACACAGTTCAGTGTGGTGTTGGCGAAAGAAGACTAGAATGTTGTTGTAACCAAATTGATGTTTGTTTTTTGAAGACATTATTAAGTAATTATTTTATGTATTTATTGTGTTTTATAGGTTTGGCTGTTAACTTTATACTCTGCAGTGGGTCAGAAAAAACATCGTCACTGAAACTACTTGGAAAATTTTATTGGAACTAGTTGATCAGTCATTTCAGTGGAAGTTGCTGCTTTGGGAATGGTAGCTTCAAATTAGGCATTGGGAAATTTGATTCCTCAAGTTATGATGGTTCATTGTCCCATATTGGTGACATTTGGCAGCTGTTTTTGATTTGTTCATATTTAATTTAGCAGAAATTTGAGTGCTAACACATTGTGTTGATTTGAATCAATTATGAATTTTGACCAATGGCTTGACAGCATCAAGGGTGATGACCATGTTTGACTTGCAACATCCTACAGATAAGCAGCATGTGCAAGGATTTATATATGGATCTGTATGTGTGTGTATATGATATATATATATATAATTGGCAGGATAATTTCATAGACTTCTTCATCCAAGTGCTATTGATTATCTTAGTCTTTTTTAATGAATTATGTAAAGTATTAGTGAAGTAAATTGTATTTTATTTATACTTCAAAATATTTCAGTTATACTGAGAGGTATTTCAGCAAGATAAAGTCAGATTTTCAACACCATTTTAAAAATCTCTCATTCTTCTGAAAGATCCAACAGTTGAGTTGCTGCCGCCCCAGTCACTGTATCTCTTGTATTCACCGGGTCTCATGAAGTACTGTCGGCCTCTGTAGTTGGGATGTTCATAGAAGATCCAGTAACCGTCCATCACATGACAGGAGTGAATGTCACGGTAACGGAAACGATCATAGACAGATGGACAGTCATCCATGAATTCCATCATCTGTCCTCCAAAGTCAGGCCTCTCATAAATCCTCATTCTGTAGTTGCCTCCTCGGTACTGTAATAAAGCATTTTAATTATTCTTCAATTTATAAGCATGAAAATGTTCGTACAGTAATATAGATCACTTAAAAGGAGATACAAGGCTGCAGCAAAGGCATTTTGATTAGATCAATTTATTGATCAGGAAATCTTTCTTTCTTTTGGGCCTCCTTATCTCGAGAGACAATGGATACACACCTGGAGGTGGTCAGTGGTTTGTGAAGCAGCGCCTGGAGTGGCTATAAAGGCCAATTAAAGCACAAATATTGAATTTGTATCTCAACTTGTGTTTAATGATATATGCCTAATATATCTATATCAACAACATTTGCAAATGACTTCAATCTTTCAATAGGTAGTGGTTGAGCTGAATGTTCACTGGGCAGGATGCCCACGCTGGCTGTAACTCAGCATCGTCTTACTCCAATCATTATGAAAATGAAGCAGTGAAAATAAAGTTGTTGCTCGCTCTGGTGTTATGGCAAAATCATTGATACACAGGGAAAGGCACTGGATACTGCAAAGGCAATGGGTCCTGACAATATTCCGGCAATAGTACTGAAGACCTGTGCTCCAGAACTTGCCGCATCCCTAGCCAAGCTGTTCCAGTATAGCTAAAACACTGGCATCTACCCGGCAATTTGGAAAATTGCCCAGGTATGTACTTAGAATTTTTTAGAATTAGAACATTACAGTGCAGTACAGGCCCTTCGGCCCTCGATGTTGCGCCGATCACCTGACCTACACTATTCCATTTTCATCCATATGTCTATCCAATGACCACTTAAATGCCCTTAAAGTTGGCGAGTCTACTACTGTTGCAGGCAGGACGTTCCACGCCCCTACTACTCTCTGCGTAAAGAAACTACCTCTGACATCTGTCCTATATCTTTCACCCCTCAACTTAAAGCTATGTCCCCTCGTGTTTGCCATCATCATCCGAGGAAAAAGTCTCTCACTATCCACCCTATCTAACCCTCTGATTATCTTGTATGTCTCTATTAAGTCACCTCTCCTCCTCCTTCTCTCTAACGAAAACAACCCCAAGTCCCTCAGCCTTTCCTCGTAAGACCTTCCTTCCATACCAGGCAACATCCTAGTAAATCTCCTCTGCACCCTTTCCAAAGCTTCCACATCCTTCCTATAATGCGGTGACCAGAACTGCACGCAATACTCAAGGTGCGGCCTCACCAGAGTTTTGTACAGCTGCATCATGACCTCGTGGCTCCGAAACTCGATCCCCCTACTAATAAAAGCTAACACACCATATGCCTTCTTAACAGCCCTATTAACCTGGGTAGCAACTTTCAGGGATTTATGTACCTGGACACCAAGATCTCTCTGCTCATCTACACTACCAAGAATCTTCCCATTAGCCCAGTACTCTGCATTGCTGTTACTCCTTCCAAAGTGAATCACCTCACACTTCTCCGCATTAAACTCCATTTGCCATCTCTCAGCCCAGCTCTGCAGCCTATCTATGTCCCTCTGTACCCTACAACACCCTTCGACACTATCCACAACTCCACCGACCTTCGTGTCATCCGCAAATTTACTAACCCACCCTTCTACACCCTCATCCAGGTCATTTATAAAAATGACAAACAGCAGTGGCCCCAAAACAGAACCTTGCGGTACACCACTAGTAACTAAACTCCAGGATAAACATTTGCCATCAACCACCACCCTCTGTCTTCTTTCAGCTAGCCAATTTCTGATCCAAAGCTCTAAATCACCTTCAACCCCATACTTCCGTATTTTCTGCAATAGCCTACCGTGGGGAACCTTATCAAACGCCTTACTGAAATCCATATACACCACATCCACGGCTTTACCCTCATCCACCTGTTTGGTCACCTTCTCGAAAAACTCAATAAGGTTTGTGAGGCACGACCTACCTTTCACAAAACCGTGCTGACTATCGCAAATGAACTTATTCTTTTCAAGATGATTATAAATCCTATCTCTTATAACCCTTTCCAACATTTTACCCACAACCGAAGTAAGGCTCACAGGTCTATAATTACCAGGGCTGTCTCTACTCCCCTTCTTGAACAAGGGGACAACATTTGCTATCCTCCAGTCCTCCGGCACTACTCCTGTCGACAATGACGACATAAAGATCAACAACAACGGCTCTGCAATCTCCTCCCTGGCTTCCCAGAGAATCCTAGGATAAATCCCATCTGGCCCAGGGGACTTATCTATTTTCACTCTTTCCAAAATTGCTAACACCTCCTCCTTGTGAATCTCAATCCCATCTAGCCTAGTAGGCTGTATCTCAGTAATCTCCTCGGCAACATTTTCTTTACTGTAAATACTGACGAAAAATATTCATTTAACGCTTCCCCTATCTCCTCTGATTCCGCACACAACTTCCCACTACTATCCTTGATTGGCCCTGTTCTAACTCTTATCATTCTTTTATTCCTGATATACCTATAGAAAGCCTTAGGGTTTTCTTTGATCCTATCCGCCAATGACTTCTCGTGTCCTCTCCTTGCTCTTCTTAGCCCTCCCTTTAGATCCTTCCTGGCTAGCTTGTAACTCTCAAGCGCCCTAACTGAGCCTTCACGTCTCATCCTAACATAAGCCGCCCTCTTCCTCTTGACAAGCGCTTCAACTTCTTGAGTAAACCACGGCTCCCTCGCTCGACAACTTCCTCCCTGCCTGACAGGTACATACTTATCAAGGACACGCATTAGCTGCTCCTTGAATAAGCTCCACATTTCGTTTGTGCCCATCCCCTGCAGTTTCCTTCCCCATCCTACACATCCTAAATCTTGCCTAATTGCGTCATAATTTCCTTTCCCCCAGCTATAATTCTTGCCCTGCGGTATATACCTGTCCCTGCCCATCGCTAAGGTAAACCTAACCGAATTGTGATCACTATCGCCAAAGTGTTCACCTACATCTAAATCGAACACCTGGCCGGGTTCATTACCCAGTACCAAATCCAATGTAACATCGCCCCTGGTTGGCCTGTCCACATACTGTGTCAGAAAACCCTCCTGCACACACTGGACAAAAATAGACCCATCTAAAGTACTCGAACTATAGTATTTCCAGTCAATATTTGGAAAGTTAAAGTCCCCCATAACCACTACCCTGTTACTCTCGCTCCTGTCGAGAATCATCTTCGCTATCCTTTCCTCTACATCTCTGGAACTATTCGGAGGTCTATAGAAAACTCCCAACAGGGTGACCTCTCCTCTCCTGTTTCTAACCTCGGCCCATACTACCTCAGTAGACGAGTCCTCAAGCGTCCTTTCTGCCGCTGTAATACTTTCCTTGATTAACAATGCCACACCCCCCCCCCCCCTCTTTTACCCTCTTCTCTGTTCTTACTGAAACATCTAAATCCCGGAACCTGCAACATCCATTCCTGCCCCTGCTCTACCCATGTCTCTGAAATGGCCACAACATCAGGATCCCAGGTACCAACCCATGCTGCAAGCTCACCCACCTTATTCCGGATGCTCCTGGCGTTGAAGTAGACACACTTTAAACCAAGTTCTTGCTTGCCAGTGCCCTCTTGCGTCCCTGTAACCTTATCCCCTACCTCACTACTCTCAACAGCCTGTACACTGGAACTACAATTTAGGTTCCCATTCCCCTGCTGATTTAGTTTAAACCCCCCCGAAGAGCACTAACAAATCTCCCCCCCAGGATATTGGTACCCCTCTGGTTCAGGTACTGTACACAAAAGGCAGACAAGTTCATCCCGGCCAATTACCGCCCCACCTGTCTACTCTCAATCATTAGTAAAGTGATGGAAGGTGTCATCAACAGTGCCATCAAGCAGCACTTGCTTAGCAATAATATAAAAGCAAAATACTGCGGATGCTGGAAATCTGAAATAAAAACAAGAAATGCTGGAACCACTCAGCAGGTCTGGCAGCATCTGTGGAAAGAGAAGCAGAGTTAACGTTTCGGGTCAGTGACCCTTCATCGGAACTGACAGAAAAGTCACAGGTTATAAGCAAGTGAGGTGGGGGTGGGGCAAGAGATAACAAAGGAGGTCTAGATTGGACCAGGCCACATAGCTGACCAAAAGGTCACGGAGCAAAGGCTAGGAATCCTGAGGTGAGTAACTCACCTCCTGACTCCCCAAAGTCTGTCCACCATCTACAAGGCACAAGTCAGGAGTGTGATGGAATACTCTCCACTTGCCTGGATGGGTGCAGCTCAAACAACACTCAAGAAGCTCGACACCATCCAGAACAAAGCAGCCCGCTTGATTGGCACACCATGCACAAAGATTCACTCCCTCCACCACCGACGCACAGTGGCAGCAGTGTGTACTATCCACAAGATGCACTGCAGCAACGCACCAAGGCTCCTTCGACAACACCTTCCAAACCCGCGACCTTTAACACCTCGAAGGACAAGAGCGGCAGATGCATGGGAACATCACCACCTGCAAGTTCCTCTCCAAGTCACACACCATCCTGACTTGGAACTATATCGCCGTTCTTTCACTGTCGCTGGATCAAAATCCTGGAACTCCCTTCCTAACAGCGCTGTGGGTGTACCTACCTCACATGGACTGCAGCAGTTCAAGAAGCCAGCTCACCAGCACCTTCTCAAGGGCAATTAGGGATGGGCAATAAATGCTGGCATAGCCAGTGACGCCCACTTCCCATGAATGAATTTTTAAAAAGGAGCTTGATAGTTTAGTAAGGAGCAGGTTAGTGGGACAACTGCTGTGTCAATTCATTCTCCATTCCTGTAGTGGGAATTCAATGGCAGGAATGAAAGGTAAGCCTGAGCTATTGAGTTTTCAATTTACCTTGTAGGGGGCAGAGCCTTTACCCAGTCCTTAGAGGACAAACAATAGCAATGGAGCAATGCTGGCAATGAAAGGCAGACTTCCTGTACCAGGAGCTGCAGCTCCAGTGGTTCAATTGAAACCTGGCATAATCTATCAAGATTGGTATTGCCAGTGGGAAGAGGGGTGCCAACCTCTACATGGATGAATTTGGGCTGCACCGGTGAGGTCCAAGCCAGAGAAGTGTCCTGAATGCTCAAAGAACCCAAAAGTTATTTTTTAAAAATTCCTGATCAGCCCACTCACGCAGGGGACTGAGACAGAGATGACCAGGATTCCCACACCTGATTATTATCCAGGGTTCTTGCTGGAAACTGAACATGTGTAGCTATCGCTGAGCACAGTTTTGAGCTGTGATACAATGCCTAAAGTTAAGCTTCTCCTTCATACTCAAGAGTCATAAATGTAGATCAGCTACTTGACATGATACCATAAGGCTGCTGCCCCTACAGAATTGTACCACAGCACAAGTACATTTCTTGGGGAGAAAACTGAGGTTACATATAAATAATACAATGCCTCATCATATGCAAGGTACAGGTTAGAAAATAGCGTATTGATAAAATTTGGATCTGCCATTAAACCAAGAAAAAAGGAATTAAATTCATCCAATATTTAAACGGAGAATGGTAACAAAGTATTAAACAGACGAATGGACATTATATTAATGTACTGACTATTAATAAGTGATGTATAATAAATAATATAAAACATATGAGAAAATAATTTACAATTTACAGCTACTAACAGACATGGATTCATAACTTACATATGGGTAGCTGCGACATGACCTGACGCAGTCATTGAATCCCATCCAGTGCTGGTAGTCAGGATATTCTCCCCTGCTCAGAACATACTGGTATCCCATGTAATTGGGTTTCTCATACAGCACCCACCAGTCACTGTCAACACGGATGGAGTTACAACGGCTGAAGTAAGGGGACAGGTCAGCACAGTCACTACTGCACTCATAATGCTGACCCTGGAAGTTACTGTCCTCGTAAAAGATGATCTAAAAAAGAGGCACAAGTAAAATAAAGAGACAATTTCAATCTATAATTTAGAAAATTCAGGGTTGTTTAATAAATAGTTACATTATAATGTATAAATTGAAACAGTTAGTCTTGCCTTTCCCATTTTGATCTCACAGTTAGCTAAGCAACTGGTTGCATATAGCACTGCCTCACCAGCTTGGTATTTAAATGCTCGGCAAAAAGGCCTCTCTGACTGTACTTTTGTTATTCTAATGATTCAGGACTGAAAATCAGCAGGAAAAAAATCTCCATAGCATATCCATTGTAGAAAAATACCTGTATTCATATTCACAACCTCGTCACTAATTATTTCATTTTGCCTTTGTGTCATTTTCATTGTTCTGTAACAAAGAAGTCTAAGAATGAGATCCTGTGATGTTTCTACAAACTGTTGTGGTGACAATTGTACACAAAATGCTCAATTACAGCTCTGCTGAGTTAGGTATTTTTGTTGATTCCAGTTCTGAATGACAATTTCCTGCATTATTCACGATTTTTGTAAAAAAAAAAGCTTGCATGCAGTTCATACATGTGACCTGGTCCTTTTAATCATCAGGAACTTTCTCTGTTCTTGTCATCCACATATGCACCAAAATGTGGCAGGAATTTATTGTAAGAGATTTTAAGCAGCCTTGGGAAAATTACCAGTAACAGTTAAACCTAGCTTCAGGCAGAGGAGAAGCTGCTGCTGTGGTTACTGACGTTGAAGAAATCCTACCAGAACTGGAAGAGTACTGATAAAACTGGTTGGCAGTTATGGTGTAGTGGAAGACAACATGGTTATAAACCTCAGGTGGGTGGTTACATAAAATGGCACAGTAAGGATGTTGTGTTGGGGACTGTAAAATTTTTCTGGGTGGATGAGCTAGGATGCACCAATTGGCATCTCTCATCCATGTCTATGTTGCGATTTGGGAGTAGCTAAATGAACACATGGTGGACGGAGGAGAAAATCAATTCATGACCATCTATTTTTCTGGCCTAAAATTTATGTTAGCCCGGTGGATTTTGCATCCTGATCTGCCATGCCCAAAATGTCCTGGAAGTGTACTAGTTACCATATTGCCTCAAGTGACCTTTAGTCACCAAGCACCCATCTAAAGCAGCATTAGGCTCCTTAAATATGGAAATTGTCATTCTACACCAATTGTAGGATCAGGTACAAATGTGTGGAGCTTGCACCTCACAGGCTTTGCCTAGTTGTTCCAGATGTTGAGTAGTTTGACCAGCAGTTATGAAAGGGACCGAGCACTGGAGGCTATTCAAAAAAGTCTCAGCAAATTGTCAGTTTCTTTTTTAGTGGCCCCAGGAAAATTAGGAGTGCTCCAGCTCACTGCCAGCCTGTCAGAAGCCTTTCCTGGGATCTCCTCTTCCCACCAGACCCAACATGCTAGCATAATAGTCATTAGATTCCTTACATCCTCGACCAATGAGCTGTAGTGAAGCTTCAGTCTGTTGCCCGTAGCTAGCTGGTAGCAATTAATTGAGACTTGAACAAATTGTTGGAGTAGCTTTTTTAAAATTTTTTTTTATTCAGTCATGGGATGTGGGTGCCACTGGCTAAGCCAGCATTTATTGCCCTAGCCAGCGATGCCCACATCCCATGAATGAATTAAAAAAAAGCTACTTCTTTTAAGACTCTAGGATGAAGTCCATTGGGACCCGGAGACTTGTCAGCCCACAGCTCCAACAATTTGTTCAATTTTCAATTAACTGCTGCCATCTAGCTTTGGGCAATAGACTGGAGCTTCACTACAGCTCACTGGTCGAGGATGTAAGGAATCTAATGACTCTTATGCTAGCTGTGAGATAGTTGATGCGCTTGTTTTAATTTTCCAAAATTCCTTAGATACGGGGAAGCTTCCATTCAAATGGAAAATAGCCAATATAATTCCTTTATTCAAAAAGGGATGAAGACATAAAGCAGGAAACTACAGACCAGCTAGTTTGACATATGTCATAGGGAAAATGTTAGAAGCTATTATTAAAGACGTTATAGCAGGGTACTTAGGAAAATTCAAGGTACTCAGGCAGAGTCAACATGGTTTTGTGAAAGGGAAATCATGTTTAACCAATTTATTGGAGTTTTTTGAAGAAGTAACATGTGCTGTGGATAAAGGGGAAACAGTGGATGTACTGTACTTAGATTTCCAGAAGGCATTTGATAAGGTGCCACATCAAAGGTTACTGTGGAAAATAAAATCTAATGGTGTAGAGGTAACATTTTGGCATGAATAGAAGATTGGCTATCTAACAAGAAACAGAGAGTAGACATAAATGGGTCATTTTCTGGTTGGCAAGATGTAACAAGTGGTGTGCCACAGGGATCAGTGCTGGGTCCTCAAATTTTTACAGTTTATATAAATGACTTAGATGAAGGGACTGAAGGTATGGTTGCTAAATTTGCTGATGACACAAAGCTAGGTAGGAAAGTATGTTGTGAAGTGGACATAAGGAGGCTACAAAGGGATATATTTAGGTTAAGTGAGTGGACAAAGGTATAATGTGGGAAAATGTGAAATTGTCCACTTTGGCAGCAAGAATAAAAAAGAAACATATTGTCTAAATGGTAAGAGATTGCAGAGCTCTGAGATGCAAATGGATCTGGGTGTCCTAATGCATGAATCACAAAAGGTTAGTATGAAGGTACAGCAAGTTATTAGGAAAGCTAATAGAATGTTATAATTCAATGCGAGGGGAATTGAATAAAAAAGTGGGAGGTTATGCTTCAGCTATCCAGGGCATTGGTGAGACCACATCTGGAGTACTGTGTACAGTATTGGTCTCCTTATTTAAGGAAGGATGTAAATGTGTTGGAAGCAGTTCAGAGAAGGTTTACTAGACTAATACCTGGAATGGGTGGGTTGTCTTATGAGGAAAGATTGGACAGGCTAGGCTTGTATCTGCTGGAATTTAGAAGAGGAAGAGACAACTTGATTGAAGCATATCAGATTCTAAGCGGTCTTGACAGGGTGGATGTGGAAAGGATGTTTCCTCTTGTGGAAGAATCTAGAACTAGGGGTCACTGTTTAAAAATAAGGGGTCACCCATTTAAGACAAAGATGTGGAGAAATGTTTTCTCTTAGAGCGTCGTGAGTCTTTGGAACTGTCTTCCTCAAAAGGCAGTGGAAGCAGAGTCATAGAATCATAGAATGTTTAAGGCACAGAAAGAGGCCATTTGGCCCATCGTGTCTGTGCCAGCCGAAAATCGATCCACCTATTCTAATCCCACCTTCCAGCATTTGGTCCATAGCCGTGCAGCTTACGGCACTTGAGGTCCATATCCAGACTCCTTTTGAATGAGTTGAGGATCTCTGCCTCAACCACCCTTTCAGGCAGTAAGTTCCAGACCGTCACCACCCTCTGGGTGAAATAATTTTTCCTCATCTCCCCTCTAATTTTTCCACCAATCACTTTAAATCTATGCCCCCTCATCACTGACCTGTCTGCTAAGGTGAATAGACCCTTCACCTCCACTCTATCCAGGGCCCTCAAAATTTTGTACATTTCAATCAGATCTCCCCTCAGCTTTCCCTGTTCCAAGGAGAACAACGCCATCCTATCCAATCTTTCCTCATAGCTGTATTTTTCAAGTCCTGGCAACATCCTCGTAAGTCTTTGAATATTTTTAAGGCAGAAGTATGATAAGCATGGGGGTGAAAGGTTTTTGGGGGTAGGCAGGAATGCAGAGTTGAGGTTGCAATCAGATCAGCCATGATCTTATTGAATGGCGGAGAAGGCTAGAGGGGCCAAGTGGCCTACTCCTGCTCCTAATTTGTATGTTCATATGTTCGTATGAAGACAAATTTGGCTTGGGCTCAGGCCAATACAGGCCCATGTGTGAATACTTTGCTGTTCTAACCTTGCACCAGTTTTAGGCACAAATCAAATTTCTCCCCAAATTTTAAAGCTAGACAGAAGAGAGATTATTACAAATCTCAAGTACTAGATGCATAGGTGGTGTGCCGTTTATGTTTTTATCACACTCAGAATTTGTATATATATATATAGATAAAGTCAGTTCTAATATATTATGCAACACACATAAAATTCAAAGTTAAATGTTTCTTTTTTATTTTGTCAGAAGCAGTTTTATTGTCTCCAAACGTTATTACTCACTTTTATTGTCATACAGATCATCTTAATTCACTTTTTTGCTTTTCTATGTCCAAGCATTCCTCGAAAAATTATCATTTTATTTTCAAGCAATATGTGCCTCTGAATTAACTTATCTGAAAAGCTCAATGATAAATGATCAGGCATTGCAATGCAAAGTATAATCTGGAAGAATACATACTTAATAGTATTCATAATAAGCTGTCTTCCTGACTCCATCGAACTTTTAATCATTTGAATGAAGTATTTTTGACACTTTTTTAGTTTTCTAGTTAAGAAGTTGTGTTTCTGAGTTGCAATGTTACAAAATTCTGTTCAGGCATTTTCCCCTAAATGTATAGATTTTACACCAGCTTTGATCCAAACAACTGAAATTTGTTGTATTGTTTACAAAAAAGGGATCTGTTGTCAGCAAAGTGTTAAACATGTCCTGTTTTCCTGGATAGTGACCTAAAATGGTTGTATATGTTTAATGTCCTTTTTATGTACACTTTGGAGGCACAGATTTGTGATAAGGAGGAAGAATTTATGTAACGCCTTATCATGTCTCTTAAAATCATCCCAAAACACTTCATATATGATGAATGACTTGTGCAGTGCAATCACTATTGTTATGTAGGTGCACACAGTGAGTCTCACAAACAGCAACAAGATAAATGACCAACTAATTTGTTTATTAAGACAAATTTAGCCTTTAAGAAAGGTTTGTATTAAGCTAAATGAATAATATTCTGCCCTAAAAGATATCTTGTGTTCACTAATTATAGTGGAAAAATAGGCATGCTTTTGTACTTGTTGTATGATCACCTTAAGAGTGATGTCCCTTTCAGATCATGATATGCTAATGAGCTAAGTACCAGCATGTAGTCATGTGACTACAAGCCAGAGTCACTCTGCAACTGTAACACCCAGACGAAGGTTCTGTAAATAGTTCGTTCTGTACTATATAGAATAATTCAGCAGTTAATAAACCTGTTTAGAGATCTTCAGCAAACTGGACTCCACGCATCTCATTTTATGTTGCATAAGGCAATATAAAGAACTCATTACAATACTCATGTCTGCATTTTACTAAATTTGTGAACAGAGAAAAATGCAATCAGAGGAAAAGATCAGTAATATTCTATGAGAACAGTCCCTATAATTCAAAACAGGCTTTGCATGTTCTCTGAATTTGCCATCTACACTACAATACTCTGGCCTGGGTTCTGTGGTTGTAATGACAACTAAACTGTCAGCGCTCGCTATCATTACAACAGTGAACCTGACAGCAACTTCTGCTATCCACATATGCGTGGTTAAATGCAGAAATCCAGAGACTGCTGTTAGTGATTCCTTGCTCCTCCACAGGGTGCACTGTTGAAGTCCCTGCAGATGGCAGTCTTTAGAAATCATTGATCTGATGAGAACTTCCCTGATGATGCTCTGGAAAATGGTATATTTAGTTTAGTTTAGAGATACAGCACTGAAACAGGCCCTTCGGCCCACCATGTCTGTGCCAACCATCAACCACCCATTTATACTAATCCAACACTAATCCCATATCCCTACCACATCCCCACCTGTCCCTATATTTCCCTACCACCTACCTATACTAGGGGCAATTTATAATGGCCAATTAACCTATCAACCTGCAAGTCTTTGGCATGTGGGAGGAAACCAGAGCACCCGGAGGAAACCCACGCAGACACAGGGAGAACTTGCAAACTCCACACAGGCAGTACCCAGAATTGAACCAGGGTCGCTGGAGCTGTGAGGCTGCGGTGCTAACCACTGCGCCACTGTGCCGATCCTTGTTAATCGCTTTCCAATTATAAGGTAAAGAAATTAGCACAAACAGGCTTTCTTAGGTTTAAAGGAGAAAGGTGAAATTTTATTAAAACTTAAACTCTAATTCGGTTGATGCCTACGGATACACGGCACGCTTATGCTAGTATGCATATGTGATACACGCAAGCAGATAGGGGCAGAAAAGAGCAGAAGAAAAAATAAAGTGGAAAGGTTTGAGGCAATATCTGAAGAGTTGCGATTGTTCTTCGAGCTCACTGTAGAGTTCTTGCTTGTAGGTAATTCTTGCTTTTTGTTGGGGCCCAGTATTCTTCTTAAACCTTGTTCACTGTCAGAGACTTATCTTTCTTGGAGTTCATGTGTCTTCAATGGATTCCAAAGCTGGTGAGAAAGAGTTGGGAGCAGACAGGAGAGAGATGTTCTCAATCCAGGAGCCAGGAGCTTTCTGTCTTCAAACACTGTTTCTCCAATTTAAAACTCTCAGTTCAAAACTCTGCAACAGCCAGTTAGTCATGTGACTAAACTAGTTTGACCACGTCCGTTTTGTCTATTGGGAGCAGGGATTGGTTTCTTTGTTCCAACACTGTCTGCTAGTATGCAAAAATGTCTTTCCGGCTAGGGGGCTAGCAATTCCTTGTAATAGGCCCTCTTTTCCTCCCAGCAACAATTTGAAGTTTAATGACCATGTGGTGAAATTAATGTGCCTCATTCTTGGCAGGTGGGGCCCTGTATGACAACAAATATAAAATTAGCTTTTGAGGTCCAGCGAAGTTCTTCAGCAGTATTTATCACTTAGTACTCTGTTAAAAACCCAGCTACACTTCATTAAAAAGGGCGGCACAATGGTGCAGTGGTTAGCACCGCAGCCTCACAGCTCCAGTGACCTGGGTTCAATTCTGGGTACAGCCTGTATGGAGTTTGCAAGTTCTCCCTGTGTCTGCGTGGGTTTCCTCCAGGTGCTCCGGTTTCCTCCCACATGCCAAAGACTTGCTGGTTGATAGGTAAATTGGCCATTAGCAATTGCCCCTAGTATAGGTAGGTGGTAGGGAAATATAGGGACAGGTGGGGATGTGGTAGGAATATGGAATTAGTGTAGGATTAGTATAAATGGGTGGTTGATGGTTGGCACAGACTCGGTGGGCCGAAGGGCCTGTTTCAGTGCTGTATCTCTAAACTAAACTAAACTAAAACTAAAGGATTCACCAAGGCAGAGCTCAAAACACAGTGTGTTTAAAATTAAGCCCTGTTATAGTAAGACCAGATGAAGGCTGAGAGGGATCCCTAGACACCTTTCTCACCTGGTCGTACCATTGTTTAATGTCAATTCTTTCCATTATGATAAGACTTCCATAGATTTTTTTTAAGTTTGTTTATGATATTTTAGCTTCAAATATGTCCAAATCTTTGTTTCCCACTCTTTAAATTAAAAAAGGTGAAGGCTAATCAGTTCTTTTAACTTCATGGTTTACTGTCTGTGAGAATTCGTCATTCTGATTGGATGTTTATCCAGCTTGATGAGATTACTGTTACTGGCATCTGGAGATCCCCCTGATTTGATGCTAAATTCAAATCCATATTAGGAAAGGTGAAATCCTCATTCAGGGATCATGTGTTTACTTCAAGATCAGTGGTGAGTGCCACCACTTTGCTGCTAACTGCAAAATCCGGGCCAATATTTGTGTTGCTTGCTTTGCTAAATAAAGATGTTTGTTTCTAAAATATTCTTAATTGTGAATTTCATTTATTATTATCCATGCAATATGGATAAACATATACCATAGGAAAAAGAAACAGTTATAAATAGCTGAATATTAATTAATTATAATGAAGATGATGTAGTAGTGAGGTGATCAAGCCAGGCAAATGGAATGGCCTTCACTTCTGGTTTCACAGACATGTCTCAAAGTAATGGAACGTTTTCCTGGGTCATTAATGTAAATAAAAGAAAGAGGAAATTAAACTTTTCCAGTAATCATGCTTGCTACATACATCAATGACCCAATTTATAAAATATAGGCCATGCTAGATTTCTTGGGAAATATTCAAGGAATAACTTCAGAAACATTCAACATATGGGGAAGTATCAGCTTATAGGGAATTTAGAATTCTAATCAAACAATAAAGGAGACAGAATTACTTGCAAAGTGAAAAGAAAAGTAACATTTAACAAATCTAATGGTTCCAAATTGACAAGTGTTGATACAAGCAGTACAAGTATTTTGGTCAATACTTTGAAATTTATAGGAGAAAGGCAAACTAATGAGAGTGTAGATGAGGGCCACAAAATCATAGAATCAATAGTTTTAGTGCTATAGATGCTGGTTTAGTAGCAAACTGGCATCTGTATCACTGCTGCCCACTTCTGGCACAGCACATGCCAATTCACCATCTTGGGAAGGGTGTTAGTGCGGATGTTACGATGTGTGCATTATGGGAAGATCATAATCTGACATTAGTCAGCGTTTAACGCTGATTTGAAGTCAGCGCTGTCATTTTGGACCTCACCACTCTAACACACACAGATGAACATGCATTCAGCAGCAGGAAGGTCTCCCCCCACCAGCGCGATTTAAAGGTATCAATAAAAACTTGCAGGTTCATTGCTTGTTACTTTCTCCTGGCTCTGTTTGAGTTTGTGGAAGTATTTGGAGTTTGGAGGAGTTGCTTATAGTTGATGCAGTCTGTAGATGTATGTCAGGAAGGCATTGCAAAGGCTCTTTGCACACCGGTTGCTCCATAAACATAAACCAAAACAGACTCCGGCTCACAGGGCTGCTAAGTAACTGGTATTATCGTGAGTATGTGCTATTGCTAAGTGGTTTCATAAAGGTGCACCACATCTAATAGAACAGTATCCATGTTGTTGTGTGCCATTGATACCCAGAGTAAAGGCTAGAACCCTTAGACCAGAAAGAGGGTCTTACCATGTCAAACTACAGGATAGCTGCTTGGCAAAAAGGGCTATCTGCTCTATACTTGGTCGGTGACTCCCCTCTACAACCCAACTACACGTGGACAGCACTCATTCAAAAACATAACCGAGCAGAAATTGGGGAGCTGAAGCAAAAGTTCCTAGACCACTATCTCAACCACTCTAGAGGAGCCATCCAGTACTCACTGTTGAGCGTGTCCCAATTCGTGGTGGTGTGCTGTATTCTCCAGAACCTTTCACCAAGGAGTCAACAAGAACCTCAGGACAAGGACAAGGAGGAGGAAGAGGATGAGGAGAAGGAAGAGGAGGATGAGGAGGAGGAAGAGGAGGAGTGGGAGGAAGAGGAGTAGGAGAAGGAAAGAGAGGTGTTGCAGGAGGTGGATCAGGATGAGGAGAATGTAGCCAGTACATCGACTTTCCGAACGGGCAGTCTGGTCCCCATGAATGCAATCCCAGATCTGCATGTCCACCAGTCCTACAGCTTACCACCCCTCAATTACAGACAATCACAATGTCCTTTTGGCCACATTCCTGAAGTAAAAGCCACCAAAAAACAATAATTCCATACCAACTTGATCCAACTAAACATCAAATAATCCATACAAAGCTCCATTAATCACCCTTAGTGCCTGTCTTATGGGTCTCTTTGCTTGTCCTAATGTTTCTACGCAGTGCTATCCCAGTAGCTGCAGCTTGGCAGGTGGAAGGCTGCTGACCTTCAATGGAGGAGACTGCAGATGGCCTTCCAGGATGCCTTCCAGCAGCTCTGGGGGTAAAATGCCCACCCTCAGACAGTACCACCTCAACATGGACGGAAGTCAGTCTGGACTGGCTTACTGACTGAGAGGCAACAGCAAGGGCACTGGTGGAGTGGCAGTGGTGGGAAAACAAATGCTGTCACCCTGAGAGAGGACAGCAGGTTCATGCTCCATAGAGCCACTGTCACTCCCACGGGGCGTGCCTCAGCAATCTGTGCAATTGTTTAGAGGACAGATTTTTGAACTGCTTTGAGACCCTGAAAGTGCCTTTGAACACTGGTTTCTGCAGCCATGATGACAGCAGTCCTGAGCCTGCATGCCAATAAGCTGAGTTTTCATGACCTCATGCTGAGCTTCCACTGCAGCACTCAGACATTGGGTGGCTTCTGCTTGTGCTGCAGTGGAAGTTGAGACATCGGCCGTCAGATGCTGCTTCATGGTCGCCTCTGCATGTGTTCTCATGGAGTTGGCCACCACTTTCACACTAGATTGGATGGTTTCCAAGCTCTGTGCAAAGCCCTGTGTCAAGTTGGAGCTGGACTCCTACATACTCCTTGACAGTGGCAGCAGGCTTTCAGGCAGGCCAAGCAATGTACCAAGCATCTCTGTGTGCATTCCAATCAGCCTTTTTCTGGACATAGTCCCATCGAGGTTATCACCTGAGTCCTCTACAGCAGAATACATGTACAGCCTTGCCCTCTGGGGAGCTGGCACCCACACTATCCTTTTCTCCTGCCCCGGCTGCAGCCCACTCATGCCCAGTATTTCACTACATGCAGATCCCGCCTCTAAAGTTCCTGTATCTGAGTTGGTGGCTGTGAGTGTGAGATTGAGTGATGGTATTTCTTCAACATCAGTCGCTTCTTCGTCTGGGCCTTCAACCTCCTGCACCACTGCCTGGCCAGGTGGCAGTTGTGGGTGTCTGAAAACAAAAGGCATCTGGGCAGGGTTGAAGTGAGGGAAGCTGAGGAAAACAATAGGTGCATGGTTCTACCATCTGTAGGTTGTAAACTGTAATGTTACTTGTTTCTTCACATAAATGTACCAATCACACACTGATGAATGGTAACAAATACTTTTGAGTTCTTTTATTGTTGAAGATTCACAACATTATACAAGGTACAGGAGACCTCTATATACACATCGAGGGATCTACAAAACTCCAACCTCTGTGTTACATGCTATTTGACATCACTTCCTATAGTGACATTCACTATTTGCATTTTCCCTTAAAGTAATATCACAACATCCCCCTTTTCTCTTAAGGAGAAAATTATAAAATAAGAATAAATCACACAACATCTGTGCCTGTAAATGCAACATAGCAACCTGGAAATTTTACTTCTTTTCCCTACATTTCACAATAAACCATTTAACCGTATGAACTATTCTCTCGGCAAGACCATTGGATCTAGGATAATGTGGAGAGGCTATTACATGGTTTATGCCCCACTTGGCACACATATGCCTGTATATTGTGGACCATTATCTGATACAATCTCCCCCAGTGTACCAAAAAGACTAAATATGTCACCCATGGTATTTGCTAGAAATGTGCTCGATGTATCCCTCAAATGTCTGTTGATTGGAATTTTGAGAAGTAATCTGTGATGAAGAGGTCATCACCACCACGAATGGTGAACAGATGTGTTGCAATCCTTGACTAGGGATGCGAAGGGACCTCGTGAGGGTGTAGTGGTTCCTTGTGATGGTTTGGCTGCTGCACTTAGCACGTTATGCACATCCTCACATCTCTCTCAATATCGTAGTTAATTAATCCCAGACCAGTACACAGGTTCCCTCGCCAGGCGTCTTGATGCCCATGTGGCCCAGGTGCAATTGCAACAATTTATTCTGATGAGGACATTCAGGAATTAGCACTTGTCTTTCTTTAAATGTTACTCCTCTTGAGATACCTAACTAGTCCCTATACTCTTCCTGATGCCTGAAAGCTTCTTGCGTATGCCTCTCCCAGGTCAAAAGGAACTGAGGTTGTTTTGAACTTCCTGTATCACATCAGGCCAACCATTAACAATAACTCGCCACAATGCCTTCAGCAGTGGATCTTTGACTGTTTCTTCTCTAAGTTGGTTGCACTTGTGCTGTCCAAAGCTCATCAAGTCGACATTAAGTATGTCTTCAACCTCTATATCCATATCATCAACTTGTAGGTCTAATGAAATAGCTGCTGTTTTCTTCGGAATTGCAACAGCCCCAACAAACAAATTTCTCTGCAGCACCTGTGGAAGAGCCTGTCACTCCAGAATTGGCCTTTATAGCCACTCCAGGCGCTGCTTCACAAACCACTGACCACCTCCAGGCGCGTATCCATTGTCTCTCGAGATAAGGAGGCCCAAAAGATTTCTTCGGAATTGGCAATCGGCTCAATGGATCTGATGTAACCATTCTGTTCCCTGGTTTGTAATGGATTTCACATTCATTTTGATCCATATCATCTAATTCAGTCTTCAGCTTTTTATGGATGTGTACACTACACTTCCTAGGTGGGTCAATTGAAGGAATTGCATCTTCCTTTAAACGCAAAACAGTATCACCTTTGAAACTCGCCACAGCAATGGCGCCAGACGCGATTGCCGGGGACGCGGAGGCCACCCCCTTATGTCATCGGGGGAGGGCGTTTCGACCCCACTATTGAAATGAGCACCAGTGCGAAATATCGCAGGGGCTCCTCGGTGGCCGCTAAATGCCGGTGCTGGGCTACGTTTAAAGGGCGCCACCGTGGAGCGCAGCGTCCGAATAAAATTCGGTCCCTTGTTTCTGCTGCCAGTACATTGCGCACACTTTTTATTTGGCCATGGCTTATGGTAGCCTCTGAACACACTGTTACAGCCAGATTTCCTGCACTGGTGTACCCAATGCCCTTTCAAGCCGCACACCTTGCAGTGGTCAACACCGGACAATTCCACGGCTGATGCTGGAGATCGCACTGCCCACAGGACTTTTCTTCGGAATTGGCAATCGGCTCAATGGATCTGATGTAACCATTCTGTTCCCTGGTTTGTAATTTACGGTCAAATGAGGAGGGGTCGAAGGGCTTCCCTTTTTTCCCTCCCTTTGTTTGACCACAACAGGTATAATTCTTTCTTAAAGTGGATGCACTGGCCAATTCAGTAGGTGTTTGATTACTTACTTGCTATGATCATAACAAGAACTAATCAGACAGGTTTTCTTGAGTTAACAATGAAAGAGGTTATCTTTATTGTACCTAAACCGAACTACTGAAAATAATTAAAAAACGCACCAACTTTCACTTACACACACACACTAGAGGTTCATACACACGTAGATTGCAGAGTGGGGAAAGGTAAATTGGTTGAATTAAGTCCATAGGAAAAAGGGGTATACAGTCTATGGCATTTGGTGATTCGGCTGGCTTCTAGCTGCATTCAGTGGTCCTGAGGGTTTTGGTTTAAGAGGTAGATGACTGGTTTGGTGGGTCTCTTGGAGACAGCGATGCGGATTATTTCCTCCAACAAGGTTTCTGATTATAGCCAGAGTGTGCAAAGGTGGTCAGTCAACAGGCAGGATTTGAAAGCTTTCAAACTGGAATGGAGAGAGAGAGCAGGGGCCCCTACTTAAGGTCATGTCAGAGTTCAGACGCTTCTCCTTTCTCTGCTGCAGAGAGACACAATCTTAAAACCACATATGGGGAGGGGCTTATCACATGACAATCATTCAGTCTTTCAAACATAGCACTTAGCAGCATTTCTCTCTTGCTAAAAAGAACAAGCAGTTCCCTTAAACTTCCTGGGTCTTGGTTCTTGCTGGGTTATGAGCAGATATTTTGTCTCCCTCCTCACAATCCTTGAAATGTAGAATAGTGATGCAAATATGTAGGCATCCTAAGCTGCCAACCAAGTCATCCTTTTAGCTTTTTTCAAATGTCTTTTAAAAAATATAAATTCAGATCTCCAGTCAGTGGATTAAAGAAAATTATTATTCAACAAAGCTCATTGGCATCACATCTGTTTTGGTGCCTTACTCATTTTGCCAATAGTTGTAGCCACACCCAACACTTGCAATTGCTCCCTTCCTGCTACAGCGGCTTCCTATTTCCTACAGTCTTTCAACAAGGTGTCAATATCGTGCCCTTTCTTTTTTTTCCAATAAGTCTCTCTGGAAGGCTTTGATTGGTTTTGAAGCAATGACGAGTTCCATGACTCTCTCCAACAACACGGCTTCAGAGAAATCATAGTCTCTGCCCTTATCGTTGCTAGGCTTAGAAACTGATCAACTGACTCAAATAACAACAAGAAATGCTGGAAATACTCAGCAGGTCTGGCAGCATCTGTGGAGAGAGAAGCAGAGTTAACGTTTCAGGTCAGTGACCCTTCATCAGAATTGGCAAATGTTAGAAATGTAATAGGTTTTAAGCAAATAAAGCAGGGATGAGGCAAGAGATAACATAAGACAAGGTGTTGACAGGACAGAGGGTCATAGAGAATAACTGAGAAGAAGATCATGAAGCAAAGGAAAACTGTATGTTAATGGTGATCTGAAAGACAAAGCGGTAGTGCAGAGAGGGTGTTAATTGACAGAAAAATGAACAGCCCTGGCCCAAAGCACAAACATGAAAAAAACAGTGGGTAGGCACATGGTAAAAAAAAATGAATGATGAAACAACCTAAAATGAAATAAACAAAGAAAAAAGAAAAAAGAAAAAATAACTAAAAATGAAAAGGGGAGCCCCTTTGAAATGATTGAACTCAATATTCAGTTCGGCATGCTGTAGTGTGCCTAAACAGTAAATGAGATGCTGCTCCTCGAGTTTGCGTTGATGTTCACTGGAACACTGCAGCAAGCCCAGGACAGATATGTGGGCATGAGAGCAGGGGGGAGGTGTTTGAAATGGCAAGCAACCTGAAGCTCGGAGTCATGCTTTCGGATTGAGTGGAGCTGTCCTGCAAAGTGGTCACCCAATCTGTGTTTGGTCTCCCCAATGTAGAGGAGACCACATTGTGAGCAGCGAATACAGTTTTTTTTTATTCATCCACAGGATGTGGGCGACACTGGCCAGGCCAGCATTTATTGCCCATCCCTAATTGCCCTTGAGAAGGTGCTGGTGAGCTGCCTTCTTGAACCACTGCAGTCCATTTGGGGTAGGTACACCCACAGTGCGGTTAGGAAGGGAACTCCAGGATTTTGACCCAGCGACAGTGAAGGAAGCGCGATATAGTTCCAAGTCAGGATGGTGTGTGACTTGGAGGGGAACTTGCAGGTGGTGGTGTTCCCATATATTTGCTACCCTTGTCCTTCTAGTTGGTAGAGGTTGCTGGTTTGGAAGGTGCTGTCTGAGGAGCCTTGGTGCATTGCTGCAGTGCATCTTGTAGATGGTACACACTGCTGCCACTGTGCGTCGGTGGTGGAGGGAGTGAATGTTTGTAGATGGGATGCCAATCAAGCGGGCTGCTTTGTCCTGGATGGTGTCGAGCTTCTTGAGTGTTGTTTGAGCTGCACCCATCCAGGCAAGTGGAGAGTAGTCCATCACACTCCTGACTTGTGCCTTGTTGATGGTGGACACGCTTTGGGGAGTCAGAGGGTGAGTAACTCGCCTCAGGATTCCTAGCCTCTGACCTGCTCTTGTAGCCATGGTATTTATATGGCTACTCCGGTTCAGCTTCTGGTCAATTAGCCCCTAGGATGTTGATAGTGGGGGATTCAGCGATGGTAATGTCAAAGGGAGATGGTTAGATTCTCTCTTGTTGCCATTGCCTGGCACTTGTGTGGCAAATGTTACTTGCCACTTATCAGCCCAAGCCTGGATATTGTCCAGGTCTTGCTGCATTTCTACCTGGACTGCTTCAGTATCTGAGGAGTCACGAATGGCGCTGAACATTGTGCAATCATCATCAAACATCCTCACTTCTGACCTTATGATTGAAGGAAGGTCATTGATGAAGCAGCTGAAGATGGTTGGGCCCAGGACACTACCCGAAGGAACTCCTGCAGTGATGTCCTGGAGCTCAGATGATTGACCTCCAGCAACCACAACCATCTTCCTTTGCGCTAGGTATGACTCCAGCCAGCGGAGGGTTTTCCCCCTGATTCCCATTGACCTCAGTTTTTCTAGGGCTCCTTGATGCCATACTCGGTCAAATGCTGCCTATACTACATTGAAAGAAGTGCAAGTAAATTGCTGCTTCACCTGAAAGGATTGTTTGGGGCCTTGGATAGTGAGGAGAGAGGAGATAAAAGGGCAGGTGTTACACCTCCTGCGATTGCATGGGAAGGTGCCGTGGGAAGGGGACGAGGTGTTGGGGGTAATGGAGGAGAGGACCAGAGTGGCGCAGATGAAATGATCCCTTCGGAATGCTGATGGGGGAGGGGAGGGGGAGATGCATTTGGTACTGACATCGCGCTGGACGTGACGGAAATGGAGGAGGATGATCCTTTGGATGTGGAGGCTGGTGGGGTGGAAAGTGAAGACAAGGAGAACCCTGTCGCGGTTCTGGGAGGGAGGGAAAGGGGTGATGCCGGACACAGTCAAGGGCCCTGTCAACCACAGTGGAGGGGAATCCTCAGTTAAGGAAAAAGGAAGACATATCAGAAGCACCGTCATGTAAGGCTGCATCATCAGAGCAGATGTGTCAGAGACGGAGAAACTGGGAGAATGGAATGGAGTCCTTATAGGAGGCGGGGTGTGAAGAAGTGTAGTCGAGGCCGCTGTGGGAGTCAGTGGGCTTATAATGAATATTAATAGACAGCCTATCCCCAGAGATGGAGACAAAGAAGTCGAGCAAGGGAAGGGAACTGTTGGAGATGGACCATGTAAAGGTGAGAGAAGGGTGGAAACTAGAAGCAAAGTTGATAAAGTTTTCCATTTCGGGCAGGAGCAGGAAACGGCACCAATACAGTCATCAATGTACTGGAAAAAGAGTTGGGGGAGGGAGCCCGAGTATGACTGGAACAAGGAATGTTCGACATATCCCACAAAAAGACAGGCATAATTAGGACCCATGCGGGTACCCATAGCAACACCTTTTACTTGAAGGAAGTGAGTGGAGTTGAGGAGAAATTGTTCAATGTGAGAACAAGTTCAGCCAGGCAGAGGAGGGTTGTGGCGGATGGAGTCTGGTTGGCCTCTGTTCAAGGAAGAAACAGACAGCCCTCAAACCGTCCTGGTGGGGGATGGAGGTGTAGAGAGATTGGAAATCCCTAGTGAAGAGGAGGCGGTTGGGGCCAGGAAACTGGAAATTGTCAAAATGACGTAGGTGGGAAGAGACTGGACCAGGGGAGAAAAGATAGAGTCAAGATAGGAAAAAATAAGTTCAGTGGGGCAGGAACAGGCTGAAACAATGGGTCTGCCAGGACAGTCCTGTTTGTGGATTTTAGGAAAGTGGTAGAAGTGGGCTGTCCGGGGTTGTGGGTCGCTGGGGTTGGAAGCTGTAGAGGGAAGATCTCCAGAGGAGATGAGGTCAGTGACAGTCCTGTGGACAGTAGCTTGATGTTCGGTGGTGGGATCATGGTCCAGGGGGAAGTAGAAAGAAGTGTCTGTGAGTTGGCGCTGAGCCTCTGCAAGGTAGAGGTCGGTACGCCTTACAACAACAGCACCGCCCTTGTCTGCAGCTTTGATCACAATGTCGGGGTTAGACCTGAGAGAACAGAGTGCCTCAAGTTCAGAGGGAGACAGGTTAGAGTGAGTGAGGGGGGGCAGAGAAATTGAGATGACCAATGTCTCGCCGACAGTTTTCAATGGAAAGATCAACAGCAGGATCAGAGGGAAGGGTCCAGGTGGAGGGAGAATGCGGGAGGCGGGTGAATGGGTCTGCTGGTCAGAGGGAGCACTCCTGGTCAAAGAAGTGAGCCCGGAGGCAAAGGCGACTGAAGAAGAGCTCAATGTCATGCCGAGCACGGAATTCGTTGAGGTAGGGACGTAAGGGGATAAAGCTAAGCCCTTTGCTGAGCACAGAGAGTTCAGCGTCAGAGAGGGGAAGGTCAGAGAGTATAGTGAATACATGGCAAGGGGTCAGATCAGAATGGGTGGGGTCAGAGGGAAGTGAAGGGGAAGAAAGATCTGGAGGGCCATTAGTCCCCATCAGCTGCTGGAGCTTGCGTTCCTTAACACCTGAAAGGAAGAAAAAAAGTATTTTGTTAATGCGTCGGATAAGACAAAGGATGAAATGAAACTGCGGAGTAGAACAGCTTTGAGATAAGGTGAGGCAGTGCTTCTGGAGAGAGAGGTCCAGCGTGTACATGTGGCGGGGCATAGCACTGAGTGTGGATCTCAGGATGCGGTGAGAGCAGCAGTCTGAGGAACTTTGTATTTCTCGGAGATACCTGTAATCCTGGGTGGATTCAAAACATGAAGGATGACACTTCAGTTGGAATCCAGGTGGAATAAGTCGGAGCCGGAGACAGTCACTGAGGAAGGAGATGTGGCTGTGAAAGCGAGTTTTGGTAGACACTTTACGAAACAGCAGGAGGGAAATAGAAAGCAATAAAGGTGAACAAGGTAAAAGCGACAAACGAAAATCCCGTCGGAGAGAAGAGCAGAACTTCTTCAAGGTAGGCATTCCTGGAAGAGAAGTGGCAGTGAATTAAACACTAAAATAAAAGCAAAATACTGCAGATGCTGGAATCTGAAATAAAAACAAGAAATTCTGGAAATATGTAATTGACTGGTTAGGCTGATGTCTGAATGCCATTAATTCTAAACAGTGGATCCTGAAATTCACCTTTACACAGAGTTGATCTTGTAATGTATTCCAGAGCTTCACCAGGTCTTTTTGATCCTCAACAGATAGACCTGATGTATTAATTCAATAGAGTCCTAGTTCCCAATGGCTATTTTAATCTTCACCACCTGTCTGACAGGTTCAGCGATGGATAGATCTAAGAAACATAGTTCCATTCTCTGGCCACAAAGTTTAAACTCAGATAGGACAGATGTGGCTTTCCAATTCATGACGGGAAATTTCGTAGTCATCATTCTGATATTCCTTGCCTTTCACGGATCCCTCTGGTTTACTGTGGGTTAAGTTTCCTCAATGGAGATGCTAAAAGTACTGCAGAACTGCTATGCCTGCAGCTTGGGTCTCACCACATCTGTATCGCTGTAGATCTGTGACGCTGTAGCCTGTATCCCATGCTTTTCTTTTGGCTCTGCCCACGAAGCTTTTTGATGGGAACCGAACCATGACACCTCAAAAGCTCAACAACCTTTCAGCCCAATTTCAGACCAATTTTCGCAGCCCAATCCTGAACCGACTGAATATCTTTACTGACCATTGATTCAGTTATCCCCTAGGCAGTTACTCAGTGTTTTTTTGAGCACTGATCCTCCTGTGCACTTCCTGCACCAAAGCACTGCATACAAGAACCTTGGATCACTCTCTCTTACCTGTTGCACCATTTCTGTGGGTTCTTCCTGGTCCTCAACTCTCTGTAAGCAGTTCCAGCCCTGCTGTAGCCAGAATGCACCTTACCTTTGAGAAATATAGTATGGCATTAAGTAGTGCAGGCTCGCTTTAAGTGGTGCATGCAACCAATCAACAACACATGCAGTGCTTTGCTGCATGCCGCAATCATTATTGTTAGCAGGCAGCAGGAAATTTGGGAACCCACGCCCGATTACGCAGACTATCCAATTCTGCCCCCTAAATATTTACAGTCCTGCTTTTCCAAAGATTTTCAGTTGGTACCTAATTATTTTTTGTAATATGGCTCTTAGTATTATGACTGTAGGTCTGTTAAGAGAAAAAATTTGCAGGACTCCAGGAAAAGGGCAGGGGAGTAGAATGAGCTGAGTTGCTCTTGCAGAGAGCTGTAACCATTCTGTGATTCAATGATTCTATGATTCAAGTATTTATCCAATTCCCTTTTGAAATTAACTAATAAATTTGCTTCCACTACCCTCTTAGGCAGTGCATTTCAGATCATAACAACATGCTGTGTAAAAAAATTCTCCTCCCATTGTGTTTGTTTTGTTCTTTATTTAAATGTACATGTTGCATTTTCTCCAGCACTTAGCAATTCCTGTGTATGTGACATATGCGCAAGGTGTGAACTATTGCACTTCAAATGGTATCATTTGAGGATTCATAATTTTGAATCATGTCTTTGAAACTGGTTTGGCTGACTGCTCTGTTCTTGGCTGCAGCTAAGGCTGCAATTAATACACATGCAGTTGACTGGTCCCTTAATTTACATGATTCAACTATGTAACTACAAATTGCAGTGGTGAGAAGGAAATCCAGGATGTACACATTTGTGTTCATTCAATGTTAATTTAAAGGAGTCAGGAAAAAAGACTTGGAGGATTCCAAATGCTTTACGTTAGTCTTAGAAAACAGTTTAAAGTGTCAGAGATTTAAGCACCATATTGTTCTCACTCTATTGATCTATCTTGTTTCGGTATAACTAAATTTCTTAGAATCCTATCTTATTAGTGGGTTTATCTGTCGTCATACGGTTTGTCTGCATTTTTGTTTGCCTATCGATAAGATCCGTGTTTGTCAGTGGACTATATACCGAATGAACCAGTGTAAAAGAATAGATTATTAGTCTTGAGACTTATAACACCCCATTCACAACAGGTTAAGTTCGGTTAAGTTTCCGATTATAAGAGGCTGCATATGAGAGCAATCTTTTGAGGCATTCACAAGAAAAATTATTGGAAGGGGCCCAAACTGTATCAATGTTCCCTCCAATCTTCTGACCCTGGCTTCTTTTCTACTATCCCCCATTGAACCTTGCGTCACAGAGCTATCTTTTGCCCCTGCTCCCAGCCCAGATTTTTCTCCTAAACCATCCAACTTCTCTTCCCTCTACAAAAGCATTTTTGTAAAGTTTGACAATGCATTTGGTCACCTCCCCTAAATCTTCTCCCACCTCCCTCCTTCATGTTTTTTTTCTGTCTCTGTGAAATAATTTGGGATGTTTTGTCGCATTAAAGGTGTTTTATTAGTGCAAGTTGTTATCTGTTAATTTAAATTATATCCACTAAGTCAAATCACAATGGTAAAATATTGCGTATTAGAAAAGCCCCCATATGGTTTTCATGAAAATTCAAAATTACAGTAAGCTGATAGCTCAATAAAAGTTATTTTATTTGTGTTCAGAAAAACATTGGCAATGCAAAGTAATGTTTAACAGCAACAATCTAGAAATCCCTCATATGTCTGAAAGATCCGATAGTTGAGTTGTAGCCACCCCAGTCACTGAATCTCCTGTATTCACCGGGTCTCATGAAGTACTGTCGGCCTCTGTAGTTGGGATGTTCATAGAAGATCCAGTAACCATCCATCACATGGCAGGAGTGAATGTCACGGTAACGGAAACGATCATAGACAGATGAACAGTCATCCTGGAATTCCATCATCTGTCCTCCAAAGTCAGGCCTCTCATAAATCCTCATTCTGTAGTTTCCACCTCGGTACTGTAATATAGAATCAGAGAATCATAGAATAGGACAGTACAGAATAAGCCATTCGGCCCATCATGTCTTCAACAGCTCTTTCGAAGACCAATTCAATTAGTTACACTCCCCAGATCGTTCTCCATCTCTCTGCAATTTTTAAACCTTTAAGTAGTTCCCCTTTGAAAGCTAATATTGAATCTATATCCTTCACATTATCAGGCACAGTTCCAAATCCTAACCACCCATTGCAGAAAAAGGTTTCTCCTCATGTCACCTCTGCTTCTTTTGCCAATCACCTTATATCTATGCCATCTCATCATTGATCCTTCAGCCATTAGAAACAGTTTGTCTTTATTTATTCTATCCAGGCCTTCATGATTTTTAAACACCTCCATCAAATCTCCTCCATCCTTCTCTGCTCCAAGGAGGACAACCTGAACTTCTTCAGTCTATCCAAGTAACTATAATCCCTCATGCCTGGAGCCACTCTAGTGAATCTCTTCCCTACTCCGTCCAAAGCCTTCACATCCTTCCTAAAGTGTGGTCTCCAGAACTGAACACAATACTCCGGCTAGGATCAAACTTATCCTAGCTTTTGTACTCTATGCCTCTGTTTATAAAGCCGAGGGTCCCATATGCTTTATTAACTCCTTTGTGAGCCTGTCCGACCACCTTCAAAGATTTGTGCACAAACACCCCCAGATTTCTCAGCTCTTAGAGTCATAGAGTCATAGGCCAGAATTTAACAATGAGGCAGTAGCCCTGCCCACCGGCTGGAAAGCCAGGGGCGAGCCCGCCTCCACCAGGTTTGCAAGCCATGCTGCTATTTTGCATGGTTCAGGCATTTAAATGGCTTCAGTCGGAGCTTCCACCCCTCTGAAGCCGGAGGTCCCGCCTCCAAGAGCTGCCAGCCAATCAGCGGGCCGGCAGCTCTTCAATCCCAGCAGCGCCACCGGATGTGGTGGACACTGCTGAGACTGCACCCAGCCAGAAAACATGGACGGCGGCCTCCATAAAGGTAACTGGGGGTCAGGCCTCGCCGAGGACAGTCGGCCAGGCCCCAGCGAGGGCTGGAGGGGGTCAGAGTATAGGGCAGAGGGGTTGATTCAACAAGGGCAGCCCATGCTGCTGGGGAGGCCGTCCATGTCGAATCAGGAGGGCCCTCTCATCCCCCAGCGTGCAAGGAAGCCGCCAGGTATTATTGCTAGCCTCCTCAGGTGCCGAGGTACCCAAACGCTGCTGTTAAAATACCAGCAGCGGTGGGAAGAGGCCCTTAAGTGGCCATTTAGGACCCTCAATTGGCCTAAGGGCAGGCAGGCCACCTGTCACCTCCCCCGCCTCTGGTGAAATAGCTGCGGGGCAGGTAAGTGATGAGCACGTCGCCCCCACCATCCCACTGGATTTTATGCCTCCTCCTCCTCCTAGCTCGCTCCAGGGGACGGGGCTGGAAAATTTTGGTGATTGAGTCATTTACTGCATAGAAGGAGGCCACTCGACCCATGAAGTCCATGCCAGCTCTCCACAGAGCAATCCATTCAATCCCAATCCTCCACTCAATCCCCATAGCCTGCAAGTTTATTTCCTTCAAGTGTCCATCCAATTTCCTTTTGAAATCATTGATTTTCTCCACTTCCTCCACCCTCATGGGCAGCAAGTTCCAGATCATTACCACTTGCTGTGTAAAAAAGTTCTTCCTCACATTCCCCCTGTGTCTCTTGCCCAAAACCTTCAATCTGTGTTCCTTTGCCCTTGTACCACCAGTCAATGGAAACAATTTTTCCTTGTCTATCTCACCTATGCCTGTCATAATCTTGTACACCTCTATCAAATCTCCCCTCAATTTCCTTTGCTCCAAGGAGAACAATACCAGTTTTTCCAACCTAACCTTGTAACTAAAATCCCCCCCTGGAACCACTCTGGTAAATCCCCTCTGCATCCTCTCAAGGACCCTCACATCCTTCCTAAAGTGCAGTGGCCGGAATTGGGCTTGCATTGCCTTAAAAATTTCACCATTTAGTATGTATGGTTTCTTCTCATTCCTCCTACCAAAATGTATCATCCATACTTTACGGCATTGGCTTTCACCTACCATGTGTCCTCCCATTCCAGTAGCCTGCCTATGTCCTCTTCAAGTCTATTACTACCTCACTCAATGTTTATTACAATTCCAAGTTTTGCTTTACTTGCAAATTTCAAAAAATTTAAGTCCAAAAGTCATTAACAAGGACTAACAAGGCAAGGGAATATACAATGGATGGTAGGACCCTAGGAAGTACAGAGGGTCAGAGGGACCTTGGTGTACTTGTCCATAGATCACTGAAGGCAGCAGCACAGGTAGATAAGGTGACTAGGAAGGCATATGGGATACTTGCCTTCATTCACCGAGGCATAGAATATAAGAGCAGGGAGGTTATGATGGAGCTGTATAAAATGCTAGTTAGGCCACAGCTGGAGTACTGTGTACAGTTCTGGTCACCGCATTATAGGAAGGATGTGATTGCACTGGAGAGGGCGCAGAGGAGATTCACCAGGATGTTGCCTAGGCTGGAGCATTTCAGCTATGAAGAGAGACTGGAAAGGCTAGGGTTGTTTTCCTTAGAGCAGAGAAGGATGAGGGGGGACCTGATTGAGGCATACAAAATTATGAGGGGCATTGATAGGGTAGATAGGAAAAACTTTTTCCCTTAGCAGAGGGATCAATAACCAGAGGGCATAGATTTAAGGTAAGGGGCAGAGGTTTAGAGGGAATTTGAGGAAATTTTTTTTCACCCAGAGGGTGGTTGGAATCTGGAACACTGCCTGAAGGGGTGGTAGAGGCAGGAACCCTCACAACATTTAAGAAGTATTTAGATGAGCACTTGAAACGCCATAACATACAAGGCTGCAGGCCAAGTGCTGGAAAATGGGATTAGAATAGATAGGTGCTTGATGGCCGGCACAGACACAATGGGCTAAAGGGCCTGTTTCTGTGCTGTATTACTCTATGACTCTATTAATGTATATCAAAAAGCAGTGGTCCAAGTAATGGACCTTAGGAAATGCCACTGAATATCTCCCTCCAGTCCAAAAAACAGCTATTCGCCACAACTCTGTTTTCTATCCCTTAACCAATTTTGTATTTATACTGCACCTTTCATCCATGGGTTTCAATGTTGCTAACAAACAATCAATAAGATCATATTTGTGATGAGACAGTAAGTATATAGACTAATATAAAAGCAGACCACTTGGAAGGGATTGCAAGGCTATCGCAGAATTAATAGTGTTTAGAGGACTTAATAGGTCTTTACTTTAGTGGACTTTGCTCAGAGAAATCTATTCATTCTGAAAACAAAGTGCAGATAACAGAGTAATTTGGGCTGGATTCTAAGGGTCCGCTGCAGAAGTAGGCGGCAGATGTAAAAAATAAATGCAGCCCGCTTGCATGGCACCGCGTCACGGAGCTGCTGCGATTTCAAACGCAGCAGCTATTTGCATGGTCGCAATGCCAGCCCTCCGCGATGACATGAAGGGGCGGGCGAGCCGACGTAGACAACGGCGTCCGGTGCCAATGCACAGGTGCCGGCGTCATTTTTAAAGGGCTTGCAGCCCTTAATGGGGATTTTATAATTAAAGTGACAGGTCAGTTCAAAGACCAAAAAAAAGAAATAACTTACCATTAAATTCATTTTTACACACACCCAATGGCATTCCAGCCATTTGTGCCCCTTCCCCTCCAGAATGTGAATACTCAGAATTTGCTCTTTCCCCCCTCCAAAGTTCAGCAACTTTGCCCTTTACCCCTTCTCATCACCCCCCACCCCTGACCAATCCGCATCATTTTAACTTCCCTCCCCCCATCCCACACAGAGAAATAATCCTCCTCCCCTGTCCCCACAGGTGTTGTGCCACATTTCCCTGAATGGGGATTCGAAGTTGTGGCATTGTCGGCCTCCCAAATGCAGTTCAGTGCGGCGGTTTAGGAGGTGACGGGACCCTCATTAAATCAGGTATGTAACTTAGATTACGTAAGTGGGGGTCCCGTCGCCGAGCGGTGGGGCTGCCACCAAGATCGGCATAGGGCCTGTCGCCGTCGGGGTCAATGGTGGGCTTCCGCCACACCGATCTTCATTGCCTCCCCACCAATGTTCCCAATGGCGGAGGGGATTTAAAATCCAGCCCATTGAAACTATATCAGTGAGTGGAACATTTGTGATTCCCATGCAGCTATTGTTTTACATGTAATGAAGCAAGGCTTCAACAAACCAGTCCTGATGCAGCGTCAGTTGTCTCCATATTTTCATCCTGGCACTAGCTGTCCTACCCCATCAGGTTAGTGAGCTTCAACCCACAAATATTCAGTACAGCTGCTGCCATATTTAACAGTTTTACCTTTCCTACATTGTGGAGGAACATTGGAGAAGAGTTAGCCCATTGAATTGAACAATTGTGCTGTCAATTCAATTTTGTCTTGCCCTGATGTGGAGACCAAAAGCAGGAATAGAACAAGCTATTATGGTGTGTAACAAGTATAGAACATCAGCACCACTGCAACTAACATCTACAGTCAATTAGTCTATTAGTTTTGTGTCTCAAGTATAAAAGTGGCATTAAAACGTCTTTGATACAGGTCATTGGATGAAGGAGATGTCCAGTTTAATAAAACATGGCACTCTCACTAAATAAAGCGAGGATACGGCAATACAAAGAAAAATAAATCACAGAAGCAACAAGTTTATAGCTGGTAATGACTGCAAATTTGTATCTTACACGTGGGTAGCTGCGACATGACCTGACACAGTCATTGAATCCCATCCAGCGCTGGTAGTCAGGATATTCACCCCTGCTCAGAACATACTGGTATCCCATGTAATTGGGTTTCTCATACAGCACCCACCAGTCACTGTCAACACGGATGGAGTTACAGCGGCTGAAGTAAGAGTGCAGGTCAGCACAGTCACTACTGCACTCATAGTGCCGACCCTGGAAGTTCTTGTCCTCGTAAAAGATAATCTGTGGGGAAAAGTCAAATTATAGATCGACAATTTAACAAGTTGAGGTACTTTTGCATTGTATAAAAATGAAAACTACGATGAGTGAACTGAAAACGTGAACCTTACCTTTCCCATTTTGAGTTCACAGTTAGGCAATGACTTACCAAGTGTGCTACTGCTTCCTGCAGCTTGGTATTTATATTCTGGACAGAAAGGTTAATGTAAAGAATGTGCTATTATTCTGATGACTCGGAACTGTATATCAGCAAAAGAAGAACAATAGAAATGTCACATGCATTGCAAAAATAACTCCAGTATATGTATTTAAAGACCAGTCATCAAATCTTTTCATTTTGCTTTTACATTGTTTTAATTATTCTGTCACCCAGTAAACTCGAGGGAGAGTTCATGATGCTTCTCAGAGCTGGTGACATGAAAGGCCTTTCAAAATGTCGAATATCCAACTCTTCAGAATGTGATGAAGACATCGTACCATTTAATTTGAGTTTAGCATTTCTTTGTTTAAAAATTATGCCTTTTTCTCTGTGTTTTACAAGAAAATAAATGCAGAACAGGAATAGAATGTGTCTGAAATTGGTGTCAGCATAAACAAAATCTATGCATACATTACAAGGTTTCCTGCTGCTGTAATGCAGGAGTTTTTTTATTCCGGTCCTCAGCATTCTGATTCTGAAATCATTTAGACATATGGAGCAAGATTTTGCACTGGAGTTGCACCAGCTCTACAGGTTTATTTCCATTGTATTTGGTGGGAGTGATGGGATACACCCAAGCCTTAAATGGATCGATAAGTTAAAACAGATTGGGGACTTTTTTGAAGAATAAAGAAATAATTTTGCTACCAGCCCTGGAAGCCAAGGCCTTCCAAAGCCATTTTCCATCCTTCCATTTGGTGAGCTTAGTGGAAGAGCTAGAAATTCCACCAAGAGCCCGCTGGCTAAATTCAAATTACCTTGACACTGAGGCAGGAGTGAGCTTATTGGGCAGACGAAATTTCCACCCTACCACTGTTGCAGTTGAATTCTGCCAAAGTGGAAAATTGGGGCCACAACGTACTTTTGAACAATAAATTGTATGGATAAAATAGAGAATTTTGTAGACTATTTAATTTGAACAGTGACCACAGAACAACTGGAAAATTCACAAGCTTTGAGCAAGGTTAAAGTTGAGGTAGAACTTTCATCCCCACAAGTAGTTAAGCATGGACCAATCAAAACCTCTAAAAATGAACTAGATCGACACTTGTCGAGTAAGGGAGTTGAGGGTTATACTGATATTCGAAGATCTCCTGACTTACATCAACAATACTGAGATATCAGCTGAGGTCTAAGGCCTCATACCAGTAACAGCAGGCAGATGGTAGATGCATTCCACCTTCCATCTGTCCAATATCCACCAAGAGTTAAAATTCTGGATGTCTTCCTTTTGGCAGGTTGACTGCTTGTAGAATTGGGCGATTCTGCCTTCCTCTAGAATGCTTCTGATAAGTCACCTTCTTGTTAGCTGTTTTTTCTTGACATCTACTAGCTTCATCCGAGCTTAATTAACTTTGCACACAAGTTATCTCTCTGTATTGTATACTGTTAATTCATGCACAGGTCTCAGAAATGTAAACTATTAACTAATTGCTATGATATAATTCACAGATTTTACTTCTATTCAATTAAACACTTCACAGCACTAAGACGTCCAACTGTAACTCTAGTCTTTTTGAAGAATATTTTCAAAAGCTCTTTAGAACTTCTGTTAATTTTCTGTCTTTTCTAGAAACTTTCTCACGGCCTTCTACTAAACCTTCTGGAAGTTTCTGAAAATTCATAAAACCCTTCTTAAAATTACACGTGGCTTTATATATCCTAATTTTTAGCAAGGCAATCGCACCCTCAGTACAGACATACTAGGACCAATAAGAGAATTGCATCTGCTATAAGAATCCTTTCCAAGGTGTCATCCAACTGAATAGGCATCGGTTAGAACCAATGATTACCGACTGTCAAATAATTTGACAAAGAACAAAGGCTTCAAGAATTGCTTTAAATGTTTCCTCAAACTGGAGTCAGTAATCAGGCTGAATGTTGGGAAGGGATAGCACTAACACCAATTAAACCAGGAAGGGTTATACAAACAAATGGTTCCTTACCAGTAATAAAGGACAAGCTATCAAGACCACAGTCTTAGAGACACCTCAGTAAGTGCGGGATAAATATGTCCTGTCTTATCTCGACCTGTGAGCAACTCCTTTGTTAGCAAAGACCTGAGGAGTTAGGAATTAAGTGAACAACCTGACTTGTCCATAATAAAAGCAAAATACTGCAGATGCTGGAAATCTGAAATAAAAACAGAAAGTGCTGGAACTACTCAGCAGGTCTGGCAGCATCTGTGGAGAGAGAAGCAGAGTTAACGTTTCAGGTCTGTGACCTTTCATCAGAACTGGCAAAGGTTAGAAAATAATTAGGTTTTAAGCAAGTGAAGGGGAAGGGGGTGGGGGAGAGAACGAAGGGAAAGATGTTTGACAGGGCAGAGGGCAGAAGAGATTAAATAATAAAGCTGTCCTGGGACAAAGGCAAAGAGTGTGTTAATGCTTGTGGTGAAAGACAAAGCATTAGTCCAGAGAGACTGTTAATAGCAGAATAATGAACAGCTCAAACAACATGGAAAAAAATGGTTAAAAAATAAAATATTAAGAAAAGGCCAGTCATGCTCTGAAGTTATTGAACTCAATGTTCAGTCCGCAAGGCTGTAAAGTGCCTAAACAAAAGATCAGGTGCTGCTCCTTGAGCTTGCATTGATGTTCACTGGAACACTGGAGCAGGCCAAAGACAGAAATGTTGGCATGAGAGCAGCGGGGAGTGTTGAAATGACAAGAAAACAGAATCTCGGGGTCATGCTTTCGGTCTGAGCAGAGGTGCTCTGCAAAGTGGTCACCCAATCTGCGTTTGGTCTCCCCAATGTAGAGGAGACCTCATTGTGAGCAGTGAACACAGTATACTAAATTAAAGAAGTACAAGTAAATTGCTGCTTCACCTGAAAGGAGTGTTTTCGGGCCTTGGATAGTGAGGAGAGAGGAGGTAAAAAGGCAGTTGTTCACCTCCTGCGATTGCATAAGCAGGTGACATGGGAAGGGGACGAGGTGTCGGGGGTAATGGAGGGGTGGACCAGGGTGTCGCGGAGGGAATGATCCCTTCGGAATGCTGACAGGTGAGGGGAGGGGAAGATGCATTTGATAGTGGCATCACGCTGGAGGTGGCAGAAATGGAGGAGGATGATCCTTTGAATGTGGAGGTTGATGGAGTGGAAAGTGATAACAAGGGGAACCCTGTCGCGGTTCTGGGAGGGAGGGGAAGGGGTGACGGTAGAGGTGCGGGAAATGGGCCGGACACGGTTGAGGGTCCTGTCAACCACAGTGGGGGGAGTCCTCGGTTGATGAAAATGGAAGACATATCAGAAGCGCTGTTGTTGAAGGCTCATTCATCACTTGATGCATCGGAGACGGAGAAACTGGGAGAATGGAATGGAGTCCTTACAGGAGGCAGGGTGTGAAGAAGTGTAGTTGAGGTAGCTGTGGGAGACGGTGGGCTTATGATGAATATTAGTAGACAGCCTATTCCCAGAGATGGAGACAGAGCAATTGAGGATGGGAAGGGAACTGTCAGAGGTGGACCATGTGAAGGTGAGAGAAGGGTGGAAATTGGAAGCAAAATTAATAAATTTTTCCAGTTTGGGGCGGGAGCAGGAAATGATACCGATACAGTCATCAATGTGCCAGAAAAAGAGTTGGGGGAGGGGGCCTGAGTAGGACTGGAACAAGGAATGTTCGACATATCCCACAAAAATACAGGCATAACTAGGACCCATGCGGGTACCCATAGCAACACCTTTTACTTGAAGGAAGTGAGTGGAGTTGAAGGAGAAGTTGTTCAACATGGCTTATCAACCTGGCATATCTAGATACCATTTCTTCATTGATTTGGAGGTCATCAGAAATTCTAACAGGACTGTGTGAGGTGATTGACACTAGAAGGGTTGAACTGTAACATGTCACTCAGATAGGTCAATACAATCCAGGAGGTTTCTTTGTAAATTAAGAATACATAAAATGATGTGTTTTGACAGGAAAGCTTCAGTCCTCAATCCTCAGTTCTTAGATTAGTTCAAGTTTTTTTAATTAGTTCTTGTAGTAGAAGATATAGGAATTCTTTGCCTTGCATATATAGAAGAGTGTTTCCATAAAATTTCTGACAGAGAGAGAGAGAAAGGTTGTAGAAGTTAATATTGTATGGCTATTGTAGACAGATGCAGGCAGATATAAGTGTGTACTTGGATGCCCAAGTTTTCCTGGGATGAAGGGAGGTGAGATTCAAGCCAACTAGTGCAACTACAGCTGCCAACACAGAAGGTGAATTTAGCTTGGAGCAGAGGATCCAGGGCGAATAGATACCAACTCTACAGACCAAGGTTCTTCATCAGTCTCAGAAGATTAGCGCCATCCTCCCAGAGGAAGACGAGTTCAGCCACACCTACTCATAAGGATGTTTTAAGTTCTGGAAGCATTCTTAAAGAGAAGTATATAGACTTCAATCTATTCAATCGACTGGCTATCGAATAATGTAAACTTGTCAGCTATAAGGAATCTAATCCTAAATGATTCTCACTGATTTATATCAATCTGAGACACTGACGTCAACTCTAGATTTATTATCTGCTAACAGTTAGAACTGAATTACTGTGATATAGCTGAACTCCATCGTGACCTCTGTTACTTGTTTCATAAATTGACACTATCTACTAATTATTTGCATATTCAATGTTTAAGTTTAGCCTTGCTAACTATGGCTCCAATATTATCTTGAGGCATGTCTGGTGCAGGGGAGAGGAATATATGGATGGGAAATCCAGAAGTACAGGTCTTCCGAACATCCTGCAATTTTAAACTTCAGGACATCTTTTAAATTTTTTCTCTAGGTTTCCTACCCAGTCTGATTTACAGGCTGCCTGCTTGTTGGCTGGGAACCCTGCAGCAAAAGGATGCAGAAGAGCAGCAAGTAGTGAGGGATTGCTGCTGGAGATTCTGGGGTGCGGGCGTGGTGAGACAGATCATGATAGAGTGGAGATGGCAGTCGGGAGGGGTGAGTAGAACGTGGTGGTGAGAAGAGAGTGAGATCATGGTGGGGGTTCCAAACATAGGGGTGCTGGGGTATCGCAGACAGATTGAAGGTGTGGAGGGAGTGATCAGGCATGTGCATCCCCATGGGTGGTGGGGGGGTGGGGGGGGGGGGGGGGAATTACAGGTAACCTTGTTGGGTCTGAAGGAAAACTCCTGCATCTACTGGCCCACAAGCAATGATGTAAAGGCACATCATTTATGAATGCATTCCTTCTTGCCTCTTTTTACCTGCCGAGTTTGCTGAAGCCTGGGAAACCTGGCCGACTGTGGTGAAACATATAAATTGTTAAAATAGAGGGACACAGCTTCCATATAAGGTTTCAACACGTGTCCTGCTTCTAGCGAGCGGATTGGTCATCTTCCCCTCATCCCACCTCTGCTAAAACCAGAAGTGGGCGGGTTCGAGGCATGTTGAGTTCATGTTTCACATTTTAATTTTTTAACCTTCCATCTGAACCAAACCCACCCATTTTTAGGGGTTAAAATTAAATCCTACAATTCTAAGGTAAATAAGCATTTGTTATTTATTGACTTTGTTCTCCAAGTTTGTCTTAACAGTTGGCAAGAAAGGATTAAATCATTCATTCAATACCTTGGGCTAACTATTATGCCCCACAAAGAGCAGAAAGGTGGCGGGGGGGCGTAAATTTGGACCGGGAGGCTCAGGCAGCCCTTCCTGAACCGCTCCTGCCTCCGCCAATACTTTACACAGGGCAGCAGTGGCGAAAACCAGCTGGCCCATCCAATGCCAACCAAGGTCCTTAAGTGGCCAGTTAACGGCCACTTAAGGGTCTCCGCCCACCGCCATAGGGATTTTACCCTTGGGCGGTTGGGCAGCCCAGGCCCGAGAAAAGTCGCCTGACAAAGGCAGGTGGCTTTTTGATGGCCTGGTGGGGGGGTGCCCAATGGAGTACTGCTCCCGATGCCTCAACCATCCCCAACACCCAACACACACCCCAGTCCCCCGAAACATCCACCCTTGCCTCACCGGGGCATGGCCAAAGCCCCCTGGTGAGGCCCCAAAAACTTACCTATGTTCCTGGACTTCCTTCCGTCCCTTGGCTGGGTTGCAGTCCCAGCAGTGGCCACTGCTCCCGGTGGCGCTGCTGGGACTGAGAGCTGTCGGCCCGCTGATTGGCCAAGAGCTCCATTAGGCGGGACTTCCCTGCCTGAGTGAGGTGGAAGTCCCACGTCAGACCAGTTAAAGGCATGGGGACCGTAAAATGCAGTCCGGATCCCCAGGCCTGGCGGAGGCAGGTTCACCACTGACTTTTCAGTCGGTGGACGGCTCCTACCCACGGAAGGTAAAATTCAGCCCCTTGTATGTATTCCAATGGGAGGTATAGTGTAAATGTTGTTATAATCTCAACTGATTGATGTGAAAGGTTTGGTATCATTAACTCCTATGCATAGAGTGGGTGGCAATTGAGCACTTAGGATTAAGGATTTGTCTGGTGTCTTTGATGAATCTGCTTATCAGATCCCAGCATTCTTACAGCTTCTGTTTGCCCGTGTATGTTTTGTGTGTCTGCAACCTAACCTACTGCTCTGTCTAACTGCTCACTAGTGGGAAGATGGAGTAAGGTACTGTTACTAGCTGGAATACTGTTAACTTATTGAATTGTTCACATTCTAGCATCTGGGGTGTCACAGTGGCGCAGTGCTTAGCACTGCAGCCTCACAGCTCTAGTGACCCAGGTTCAGTTCTGGGTACTGCCTGTGCGGAGTTTGCAAGCTCTCCCTGTGACTGTGTGGGTTTCCGCCAGGTGCTCTGGTTTTCTCCCACAGCCAAAGACTTGCAGGTTGATAAGTAAATTGGCCATTGTAAATTTCCTCTAGTGTAGGTAGGTGGTAGGAGAATGGTGGGGATGTGGTAGGGAATATGGGATTAATGTAAGATTGGTATAAATGGGTGGTTGTTGGTCAGCATTGACTCAGGCTGAAGGGCCTGTTTCAGTGCTGTATCTCTCTAATCTAATCTATCCAGCTGCAACCATATGTCCAAAAATTATTGGGTGATTTCTCAGAATGTTTTAATTTTGTTAAAAAGTAGTCATAGCTTCTAAGAATTGTAGTTGTCATGAAAATCCTATATGCCAAATGGGAAATATTAATTTCATCGGTTGGAACCTTGCCTTAGACTTTTAATGAAATTCTTACAAATACCTTTTTTTTAAAAAGAAAGGCTGGCAGCCAAGATGGCCACTGCAATTTACATATGAAACACCACAGAGTAGAATGGAAACACCATGACTGACCCAACCTTGCCAGAATAATGGAGTTCTCTCTGATTAAATTAATTGAAATGGCCTTATCAATGCGGTCATCAGAGGCCATTGACAGCCATTGACTTTGAAAGAGCCAAGACCTCTCCCCCACCTCCCCCCTCCCCCACCTCTCCACCACCACCAAGTGCGACTGGACAGCCTAAGGGGTAAAGCCTTGAATCTTAGAGAAATTTGCAGTTTGGGGGAGGCTGTAAGCTTTGTCAGACAGAAAGCAAGAGAACAGTAACTGTAAAGCCATCCAGGGAGCAGCTCTCTCTCTCTCTTTCTCACTGTCCAGTAAAGATCCCGAGATGCCCCGGCTGCAACTGGTAAAGCCTCCAGCCTACAGACCACCAACAACAACAACTAGGGGACAAGGATCAAACCGCCTTTTCTACCTTTCAGAGCCTGAGAAGCAAGTCTGCAATAGTGCATGTGGCCCAGTGAGAACTTCAGGACTACAATTTCAGCTGAGGACTCTGGGACTGATATTCAGTATTTAAATTCTATTTATTTCAGACTCTACTCCAACCACCAAATCTGTTTCCCTCTGTAATCTATTTGTGTGTGTATGCATGTCTCTCATGTGAATGTGTGTATGTGAATGCAAAGCGTATTTTAGTAATTTAAACCAGCTTAGAATGTCAAGAATAATAAACTTACATCTTCCTTGTTTAAGTTCAAGAAAACCTGTCTGATTGGTTCTTCTGAAAGAAGAGAAACAGGAGCCGGCGCACACAGAGGTGGGAAGTTTAATCACTGTGTTAAAAATAAGATAAACCCTGTTGCGGTCAAACCAGAAAAGGGGTAAAAGGGGGAGCCTGAGACCCCTGCCTCACCCAGCCATAACAGAAATTTGGGGCCTCTAGTCCATGATTGTAACCCACAGATAAATGAGAAATTGGAAGTGGGAAGCCAAATTGATCCTTATCAAAAAAAAACTTCAATACAGGTTTTCTTGTGGTTTGTGTTGTTAGAATACTAACATGTCCGCATCCGAGGCCAGTACCTTCCCAAGCCAGGGTGAAGTAACTTGGGATAAGTTAAGGTCCCTATCTATGGAAGATTTGAGCAATGTAGCTGGGCAGTTTAAGATTACTTTCCATACAAAAGCTAAGAAATCCGAAATCCTAAGACTTGTGGCCGGCCATATTTCACTTGAGCCTGAAGATTCAGAAACAGGGTTGGAGTCAAACTCAGATAGGGTAATGTCAGCTCAAGATACAATTGGAACAGAGGAAACTTAAACTGGAAGACAGGAAGAGAGAGAATTTTCCAGAAGGAGCAGGAGGAAAGGGAGCTAAGGCAGCTTGAATGAGCTAAGTGGCGATATGGTAACTCCCAGTGAAAGCATGGTCAGTATGGAAGCTAAACTTAACTCAGGACCATGTGCTGAGCTCTTAAAGTTCTTTCAGTTAATTCCAAAGTTCAATGAGGGAGATGTGGAAGTATTTTTTGGCATGTTTAAAAAGCTTGCAAGACAGTTGAAATGGTCGACTGAGAGCTGGACCCTACTGCTACAAAGCAAGCTAACAGGAAAAGCCCATGAGGTTTGTTCCCTGTTGCCAGAAGAAAGTTCATCAGACAATGAATTGACTAAAAATGCTATCCTTGGGGCATATGAGCTAGTAGCGGAAGCCTATCGCCAGAAATTCCGAACCCTCCGGAAACAGCCTGATCAAACTTACCTCAAGTTTGAGAGAAGTAAGCAGCTGACTTTTGACCAGTGGTTACGGGCACTTAAAGTACAGCCCACATATGAAAACCTCAGAGAGGTGATTCTTCTCAAGGAATTTAAAAACTCTCCTCCCTTTTCTAGAATAACCCACGTAGAAGAACAAAAGGTTCAAAGGGCCAGGCAAGCCGCAGTTCTGGCTGATGAATTTGCTTTCATATACAAGTCCATACTGCAAGCAATACCTTTCCCTAGTCACCCCCACAACCCTGAAAAGGATAAAAGGTGGCAGGGTGATAGGAGCCCAAACAGTCCTGGGTGAGAAGGAAAAGCTGGACACACAGGGGGCCCTCCTCCAACCATAAATGACAGTGCGGAGGGCAGGAGTGAGACCCGGAGACCTCTGTGTTTCCATTGTAACAAGGCAGGTCACCTCCGAGCTGACTGCTGGGAAACTATGGGGAAATCCTGTAGGGTTAATCAGGCCACGCCCGACCAGTGCAGGAGAAGGAGCCCTGATGGAAAGCACAGCAGAGCAGGCTGTAGCTTTAACTGCAACAGCAGTAAGACCCAGGAAACATACTGTTGTGGGTGCAGGAAAATTTAACAAGATTCCTGAAGGTTATCAGGATTTTGTATCCAAAGGGAGAGTAACCCCATACCCCTCAAGTGGGGCAAGCAAGCACATAGTCATACTCAAGGAAACAGGGGCCACCAGATCCCTTCGGCTGGGAAAAGGCATGGCCTTTCCCCCAGAGAGTGCAGTGAATACAAGAATGGTAGTGAATGATATCAAAGGGCAGTGTACACCTGTACCTTTATATTGGGTGCACTTGGAGTGCAGCCTAGCTTCGGAACTGGTGACCGTGGGGATTGTCCCTAGTTTGCCTGTGGACAGGGTTGACCTGCTCCTAGGTAATAATCTGGCAGGAGTGAAGGTGATACCTTCCCCAGTCGTAGTAGAGAGACCAAAGGAGCTCAGAGAGACAGGGTGGTTGCAGGAGACTGTCCCCTGCATTCCCCCTGATTGTGTGGTGACTCGGCCATGGCCAAACCAGTTCCCTCAGAGGAGAATGAACTGGCACTACAGACAGATGGCCATGCTGTCTGGTTGTCTGAAACCTTCTTTGGGGAGTTAGAAGACCCAGGGAATGGGTTAAACCAATCTCCCCTAATTGAGGCTCAACAAGCTGACCCAGTATTAAGGAGGCTGATCTGCTGCGCTTTCCATCAGGGCCCCTTCTCCTGCACTGGTTGGGTGTCACCGAGTTACTGTAGAGAAATATTAAGACTGGCCCGTGTGCTTACAATGGCTGTAAATGTCAGTGTATGAGAAAAAAGCCTGCATAAGACAGCAGTTTGACTGGCCAAAACTCCACAAAGGTATAGGGGAATATTGTAAAACTTGCCTCATGTGTTAAGTTGTGAGGAAGCCCCAACCTGCAGTAAAATCTGCACCCCTAATTCCTGTACCGGCTTTTGGGGAACCCTCCAGCAGACAGCTGGTGAATTATGAAAGACCCCTGCTGAAAACAAAAGGGGGCAGACAAGCACAGGTTTGGCAGATAGTTAGGGAGGAAGGGGATGAAGAGGGCGGTGAGGACAGATTAAAGGAGGGCCAGGAGGATTCCCAAATAGAACCCACTACTGTCCAGTCAGCCAACCCTGAAATGTTGGAAAAATTAGACCCCACATCCTCCTATGTAAGTGCAGGTGAAAGAAGCACCCTACCAAGGCTGCTAACAGCAGTTACCGAAACCTGCATGGACAAGGAAAGTTCCAAAAGAGGCAAACCAACAGTGAGGGCGATGCCTCACCTAGTCAAAGTGCCGCAGTGGGATCTGGACAGATATCTGCGAGCAGGAATGTCCCAGAGGACATGGGGGAGATTAGACAAGAGACCCTCCCCACAGTACATAGAAAAGAGAAACAAAAATGCCCTAAAGTGAGCAGCACTTGGATGTCTCACCAGAAAACCAAAGTGAGGTCAGGGTGGATCTACTCACTGCAGAATCCAATAATCAGAGCGCAAGCCCAAAACTAAACAAATCCCACAATTTCACTTCAGACTCCAGCAAGAACAAGGGCCCAGAGGAAACCTCAGACACCTCATAGGGACTTAAAACCAATTTATTATGCAATGCCACCATAGGGAGAGAGATTAGCAAGGTAATGGAAGCTGAAGGGTTAGAACCGTGTGTTGCAGAAACAGCAGTTGAGGGGTTAAAGCTTGTACATGCAGGAAAACTTGTCCGAGACCGCAGTCTCATAGCTCCAGTGACCTGGGTTCAATTCTGGGTACTGCCTGTGTGGAGTTTGCAAGTTCTCCCTGTGTCTGCGTAGGTTTCCTCCGGGTGCTCCGGTTTCCTCCCACATGCCAAAGACTTGCAGGTTGATAGGTAAATTGATCAGTAGCAATTGCCCCTAGTATAGGTAGGTGGTAGGGAAATATAGGGACAGGTGGGGATGTGGTAGAAATATGGAATTAGTGTAGGATTAGTATAAATGGGTGGTTGATGGTCGGCACTGACTCGGTGGGCCGAATGGCCTGTTTCAGTGCTGTATCACTAAACTAAACTAAAACTAAACTCTCTCTCTCTCTCTCTCTCTCTCTCTCAAGCCCGCAACTGTGCACATGGCCCAGTGAGAACTTTAGGACTACAATTTCAGCTGAGGACTCTGGGACTGATATTCAGTATTTAAATTCCATTTATTTCGGACTCCTCTACTCCAACCACCAAATCTGTTTCCTCTGTAATCTATTTGTGTGTGTGCGTGTGAGTGTGTGTCGTGTGAATGTGTGCGTGAATGCATAGCGTATTTAGTCATTTTAACTGGTTTAGAGTGTTAAAAATAATAAACTTACATCTTCCTTGTTTAACTCAGGAAAACCTGTCTGGTTCTTCTGCAATTACATCAGAGGAACAGGAGCAGGCGCTCACTGAGGTAGCAAATTCAATCACTGTGTTAAAAAAAAGATAAACCCTGCTGCGGTCAAACCAGAAAAGGAGCAAAAGGGGAGCCTGAGACTCCTTCCTCACCTGGTTGTAGCATTGTGATACATGTACAAATGCTTAATATGTTTGTCTGTCATTCTTCTGTTCACTGTGTTAATTAAGGTGTTAACCTGCTTCTTTTAGATGGGCTAATATGTTCATTAAAATCGAATGCAAATATCATACAGACATGCTCAATGTTTGTATTCTAATATCACAAATACTGATTTGCACACTCACAATTGCCAGTTGGACTATGAAAAAGTCTGTTGAAACTTTTTCTTCTACTTGTATTGTCCTGTATTGCAACCTTATTTATCCAGAAGCAACATGGGAAGCTATCATAGGAAGACAGATCTTGCTTAAAGACCTCAACTAAATCTCATTTCTTGATGTGGAGAATGATAGTGGCAATGGTTGCTAGGCTCTTTGATTCAATCTATAGATTTAGGAAACAAAAGCATACTTATTTTTTTGCCTCCATATATTGCTTTGGAAAGAATGTAATTACATCATGGAAGACAACTGCAGAATTGTCAGAAGTTATAATTGGCTGGGTTTTATAACTTGAACTAAAAGATTAAGTGATGAGAGACAAAAATAATTCTGTAAGTAGGAAAGTTTTATTTTTGGGGATAGAGTGCAGCAATTTGTTTTGCCAAATTACAGGGAGTCAGTCATCCCAGTTGTACAGAATTAAAGCCTGATCAATCACCTCAGGGTCAGATAGACATAACCTGGGGCATATTTGCATATAATTTTCACTATCACTTTACAGACGTTGTTGCTGATGGTCCAGTAAATTTCCAGCTGTGAGCCATTGTTTCAAGTATTTGGTTTCAAGTAAATTAGCTTGCCTGATGACATTAACTAACGGAAAGTTTTCCGATCCAATCTGGAGTCAGACAGGGTCGTCCTCTCTCCCTCCTCTCTTGTTTTTTTGCTGTATTGAACTCTTTGCTGAGTCTATTAGAAAGGATGCGAGCACAAGAGGGGTGACAATCCCAGGCAGCAGAGGCACTCAGGTTAAAACCTTCCTGTACATGGATGACGTCGCCGTCTTCTGCTTGGATCCGCTGTCCGTGCGCAGACTGATGAGCATCTGCAACCAGTTCGAACTGGCCTCGGGAGCCAAAGCGAGGCCATGTTCTTTGGGAACTGGGCTGACCGATCCTTTGTCCCCTTCACCGTCAGGTCAGACTACCTGAAGGTGCTGGGGATTTGGTTCGGAAGGGCCGGGGTGTGCACCAAAACCTGGGAGGAGCGAGTAGCCAAGGTACAACAAATGTTGAGCATGTGGGGGCAGCGATCTCTCTCCATTGTGGGTAAGAACCTGGTCATCAGGTGCGAGGCGCTCACGTTGTTGCTGTATGTGGCGCAGGTCTGGCCCATACCCCACTCCTGCGCTGTGGCGTTCACCCGAGCCATTTTCCACTTCATCTGGGGATCTAAAATGGACCGGGTCCGGAGGGACACGATGTTCAAATCTCTGGATAAGGGCAGGAAAAATGTACCCAACGTGGCCCTCATCCTGATGACCATCTTTGTGTGCAGCTGCATCAAGATGTGTGTAGACCTCCAGTATGAAAACTCCAAGTGTCACTACGTGCTGAGATTCTATCTGTCCCCAGTGTTGCGAAGGATGGGCCTGGTCACATTGCCGCGGAACGCTCCATCCAGTTGGACCGTGCGTACCACCTATCTTTCGTGGAGCAGTTTCTGCGGGAAAACACCTTTGACCACCGATCCATCAGGCAGTGGTCTGCACGGAATGTCCTCAAGGCCCTACGGGAAAGGAAGATGGGAGATCCTGTCAGATGGTTCCCCGAGCAGACCGCCAAAGTCATTTGGCGGAATGCCTCATCACCAGAACTTTCAAACAAACACCAAGATGTAGCTTGGCTGGTGGTGAGAAGGGCCCTCCCCGTCAGATCCTTCATGCACGCCCGAAGTCTCGCCCCCTCCACGCAATGCCCCCGCGGTGGCTGTGGTGGGGAAGAGACGGTTGCCCACCTCTCCTGGAATGTGTCTTTGCAAAGCAGGTGTGGAAAGAGATGCAGTGGTTTTTGTCAAGGTTCATCCCAAGCAGCTCTGTAACACAGGAGTCTGTGCTCTACGGGCTGTTCCCAGGGACACACACCGAGACAAACATCAACTGCTGCTGGAGGACTATCAATTCGGTGAAAGACGCCCTTTGGTCTGCCCGAAACTTGCTGGTCTTCCAGCGCCAAGAGTTGTCCACCACCGAATGCTGCAGACTGGCACATTCCAAGGTCCAGGACTACGTGCTGAGGGACGCACTAAAGCTTGGGGCAGCACTAAAGCAAAGGCTCAATGGGGAAAGACCACAGTGTAAGGTCCCCCCACCAAGCTGAACTGAGGGGCTGGATCCATGGGAAACCCCTCGAACTGTATCGGGAAAATTTTGTGTGCTGTAAATGTAAAAATGTATATGGCATGACAATGAAATGGAAGGGTTGTGAGGCAATTCATGATTGTATAGAAGGAAACTGATCACCTTTGCACTGTTTGTATTTTTTGACTTGATGCTGTTTTAAACTGTTTGGGAATGTAATTTTTTTCAGATTTTTATGAATAAAGTATATTTTGGAAATAAAAAAAAAATGTCATTAACTATCAATAAATTACTCTATAATATATTGCACATCTACCAAATTTTCTATTTTAAGACACCCCACATAAATTTCCTTCAATATCTTAGCAAAATAAAATTGCCCCAATCTGTGGGTTTCAGTCTGTGTTATGACGATGGAGAAAGGGAACATTCCAGTCTTGATTCACAAAACAAATGAAAGACTAAATAAATGGTTTGTATCAATCGCTGCACAGGATTAATTGCACAATAAGTTGCCCACAGTTGTAAATCAATAGGTCCCAGTTAAAAATTAATAAATCGCACCGGAAATATTTCCACTCCATTCTTCAAAATAGCTTGTGCAGAGCTTGCTATTCTGTCTTAATGTTTGCTTAGCTACAAAGTGAGAAACAAAGACCCAATCTGATCCAAATTAAAAATCATTTCTACCGTCAGTATCTAGCATTTTAGATTTTGTCTGGAGAAAGGAACATTATTGTGAAGGCAACTTAGATTAGGTGTTCTCAGCAGAGATTTTGAATTGGAACTATTTGATACTCCAGTACAATCCAATCGGAAATTATATTCGGCCAAGGAATACTGTTGTTGAGGCATCTCCTCAGAAATTGACATATTCACTGCCTCTAGATGTTTAAAGCAAAATTGCTTAGTTAGCTAATCATGCTACACACAGCAGGTGTTGAAACGTACAAGATTTGTTGTGGGTTGGCATGCCATGCCCAATCAACTATCCCATTTAGGAGAGTTGTTGTGCTATTGGTGACTGAGAGAGCAGTGTAGAACTATTTACAAAATACAAAGTAAATTTTATGACAGAGTTGTCGTGCTTTCTTATTGTTAAGGTAATTATGTAATCACTGTGTTTTATGTAACCAACTATTCAATCAAATGTATTTCAAGTCAAATTACAGCATAAAATATTGGGCTGGATTTTGTGGAGAAGGCGGGGCTCCCAGCGCTAGGCCAAGACGACGGGGGAAGATAGCCCCATCTCAGCCTTTTCATGACCCCCCCCCCCCACCCCTAGGTGTTTTGAAGGTTAAGTGTCCCGTGCCGGTATCCCTGTCCATTTAAAGACGGGGATCCCGCCTCCAAGAGCTGCCAGCCAATCACAGGCCTGGCAGCTCAGCCGTATTGACAGCACTACCACAAGCGGTGGCCACTGCCAGCATTGCAGAGGCCTTGGACCCAGGCCCAGCGCTGGAACCCCGCACCTCAGGTAAGTGAGGTGGAGTTGCTGGGGCCAGTCCGAAAGGCCCCGGCGAGGACAGTTGGGTGGGTGGTCGTAAAGCCCAGGGGGAGGGGGGTCCTGGGAGGTGCATTGTTTCCTGGCTGGGGCTCTTTGTGGGCCACAGATTGCCCACAGAGGAGGGACCACCCCCCCCCAAGCCCACGGGTAGGGTGCCTCCTTTTACGAGGTGTCCTCCCAGCATGGCGGAGGCACCCCCCCTCCCCACCCCCCCACCACCGCAGGTTAGCCCAGTGGCAGCAGGAAGCGGCCCTTAAGTGGCTATTAATAGGCCACTTAATGGCCTCAATTGGACTTTAGACACAAAGGCCATTGTCAGCCTATCCCGCCCCCGACAAGGTCACTTGGCGACGAGGTGGAGACGGGCCCTGGCCCCTTGCCACCCATCGTGATTCTGTGGGCCCCCTCAGCTCCAACCTCGCCTCCAATCCAGCCAAATAGCTTTTAGTTTAATCACCCTTATGTAATTATTGTCTGACATAATTCTATGAGAATCAGAAAAAATACTAAAGATGATAATGCAATGTAACATATTTTATTCTGCTCAGCAATGTTTGAGTAAAATAATATTCAGCTTTTCAAAAACAATTTAGAAATCTTTCATGCGCCTGAAAGATCCAATAGTTGAACAGGAGCCACCCCAGTCACTGTATCTCTTGTATTCACCGGGTCTCATGAAGTACTGTCGGCCTCTGTAGTTGGGATGTTCATAGAAGATCCAGTAACCGTCCATCACATTGCAGGAGTGAATGTCACGGTAACGGAAACGATCATAGACAGATGGACAGTCATCCTGGAATTCCATCATCTGTCCTCCAAAGTCAGGCCTTTCATAAATCCTCATTCTGTAGGAATCACCTCTGTACTGTAATAGAAATATCAGTGGTATTGCTGTTAACGTAGTTGCAACAAGGCAACACAAGATTATAATAAAATCAAGCAAAGTTATTAATCATTAAAGCAAGTCATAAACAGTCTATTAAAATATTTGGAACTTTTTGATCGAGTTAGGTCATTGTAATTCCCTTACTGTTGTTGGGTTCTTTTATACCCAATGTAACTTTAAAGTGAACGTTGGAACAGATTTTAGGCAGTTTGCAGGAGCTGTATTTTCATAAGGGCAGTAACTGAGAGATACTTCAGCCAAGGTTTCAGTGAATTCTCTCATTCTGGATTTTAGATCTTTCTTTTCTCTTTAGCATTAAAGGAACATGCCACCAATACTTAGCAAAAGGGATGACTGAGGTATCCATGCTTTTTGTATGTGTGGGCAATTAACGTGATAATTGTGGATTCTCGTGGACCAGATATAAGGCTTAAATCATTGTTCTTCTTATTTTAATTTATATCTCAAGTCACTGATACTAACAGATCATGAAGTTCCAACTGAAGATTATCTACCAGGGAGCGAACAGTAAGAAGAATGATCATTTGGAAACTCTAGGCCTGCAAAATTCAAACAGGACGAGCCTGAGAGTAAGAAAAGTAAGCACAAATAGAACCGTTGTCTGGGTTTTGTGGGCCATGCTGTCAGAGCACTCTTGGTACAAAGAGCCCATAGGTCACAGGTGGGAAACCCTGGGTTAACCAGTCTACCTGGGGCAAGGAGAAGGATGTGGTTGTTGGAGGCCAATCATCTCGGTCCCAGGACATCACTGCAGGAGTTCCTCAGAGTAGTGACCTAGGCCCAACCATCTTCAGCTGCTTCATCAATGACTTTCCCTCCACCATAAGGTCAGAAGTGGCGATGTTCACTGATGATTGCACAATGTTCAGCACCATTTGTGACTCCTCAGATACTGTAACAGCCTGTGTCCATATGCAGCAAGACCTGGACAACATCCAGGCTTGGGTTGATAAGTGCCAAGAAACATTTGCGCCACACAAGTGCCAAGCAATGATCATCTCGAACAAGAGAGAATCTAACCATCTCCCCACACCGTTCAATGGTTTTACCCTCACTGAATCCCCCACTATCAACATCCTGGGGGTTACCATTGACCAGAAACTGAACTGAACTGGACCAGCACAGTTGTGGCTATAAGAGCAGGTCAGAGGCTGGGAATTCTGCGGTGAGTAACTCACTTCCTGTCTCCCCAATGCCTGCCCACCATCCACAAGGCACAAGTCAGGAGTGTGATGGAATACTCTCCACTTGTCTGGATGGATGCAGCTCCAACAACACTCAAGAAGCGCAGCACCATCCAGAACAAAGCAGCCCGCTTGACTGACACCCCATCCCCCATCTTCAAAATTCACTCCCTCCACCACCAACACACAGTGGCAGCAGCGTGTACCATCTACAGAATGCACTGCAGCAACTCGCTAAGGCTCCTTCGACAGCACCTTCCAAACTGATACCTTTACTACCTAGAAGGACAAGGGCAGCAGATGCTTGGGAAAACCACCACCTGCAAGTTCCTCTGCAAGCCACACACCATCCTTCATGCAGTTCCTTCACTGGGTCAAAATTCTGGAACTCCCTTCCTAACCCACATTGTGTACCTACACCCCAAGGACAGCAGCAGTTCAAGAAGGTGGCTCAACACCACCTTCTCAAGGGCAATTAGGGATGGGCAATAAATGCTGGCCTAGCCAGCGATGCCCACATCCCACGAACGAATTTTAAAAAAGGATTTTGCTCCACTACATCATTCTCCCCTTGTATCAGTGACAGGGATAAATAAACCAGAACAACTACAGTTGAACTGTGACTGAGCAGCATGCTTGTAAGCAGACACTACGATATTAATCATGATTTCAAGACCTTCTCTTACTATGATTGTTCAGAGTGTTATAACATTCTCTATTCTCCCACCTTAGATGTAATCATGTGATGCAGCAATGATTTAAAGTTAACTTTTAATGTAATATGTTAATTCATCTTCAAAGGCATAAATTGTCACTACCCTGTTAAGTAAAAGATTACTCATTGAAAAAATGAAGGAATTGGAATGAACCTGTATTAAAAAGACAGCAGCTAACAAAAATCTATTGATGGCTCAACAATATAAATCATACAAGAAAATGATTTACATCTGGCATGACCAGAAAGCTGTAACTTACATATGGGTAGGTGCGACATGACCTGATATTGTCATTGAATCCCATCCAGCGCTGGTAGTCAGGATATTCTCCCCTGCTCAGAACATACTGGTATCCCATGTAATTGGGTCTCTCGTACACCACCCACCAGTCACTATCAACACGGATGGAGTTACAGCGGCTGAAGTAAGGGGACAGGTCGCCACAGTCAGTACTGCACTCATAGTGCCGACCCTGGAAATTCTTGTCCTCGTAAAAGATGATCTGAGAAATTAAAAAAACAGAAATTAACTAATGGTTTAAGCAGTTTCAAGTTATTATAAAATAGTTAATATAATATGCAAAATACATTGGGAAGCCCAACCTTTCCCATTTTGACTTCGCTGTTGGATTCAACTGAGTGGATGTGCTATTGCTTCATACAGCTTGGTATTTATATGCTATACTGAAAGGCCATGGTAGAGAATACCTTTGTTATTTTAATGAGAGAACTGTATTTCAGCAAAAACAGAACAAAGGCATGACATATACATTGTAGAGAAACAGCAGCATTCATACGAACAAATATCATTCATTCTTTTCATTTTGCCTTCATTCACTTTTATTGTTCTGTGACAAAAAGAAAATTAGAGGATGAGATTCCACAGAGCTTTTAAGAGCTGATGTTATCCAAAACACACATGTTTCATTTCCAGCTTTGCTGAGTCGAATGAAAGCATTTTAATGTTTTTCTTACACTTACAACACTTATAATTATAACATTTCTCGTTAAAAACTGTCCTGATTTTTTTAATCGTTGGTTTATTACTAAATATAGCTTATAAAAACCGGATTGAATTTTCATTGTTATTTATAATCTATATTCATACCACGTAAATGGTGATGAAGTAATTGCTGATGGGTTATTTTTCTGTTAGTGTTATTTTCATCATTGCATTCTGCTTAGGCTAGGAATGTTGTATTCAAATTTCTTCAAATTCAGAAATTGTTTAATTACAGAAAATTATATTTAACTGATCAGCTAAAAATTTTGATTAAAATGCTAACATTATCAGAAAATAAACCAAGGTCTTAAATTTACATCATTATTAAATTTTTATTTTAAATAATTATTTTAAAATGTATGGGCACATAATGAATTTCAATTAGTTCAATACAATTCTAATTACATATATAATTGCATATATGGATTCAGTTAAATCTTTGTATCTAGCATATTGTAAATAAGTAGGACAAAAATATTTCAGAATTATAGGGCAGAATCTTCCAGGCCTCTGTCAGGGGGCTCACCTGGACAATCTTCCCCAATGCGACCAATTAGCCGCCTCTGGGTCCACTGTCCAATTAAAGACGGGCAGATCCCTGAGGCTGCAGGCCCAATCAGTGGGTTTCCATCTTGAGGCAACCACTGAAAAGGTACTAAGTTCAATTGAATAAACAGCGGCTACAGCTGCGAGGTCACCCCTATGGAGGGAAAACCCCTTCACGGGATGGCCAGCAGCAGCAACTGTGGTCTGCTAATAACTGCACCTCTGGTGGGGGTGCTGGGAAGGGGCGGGGATTAAAACAGGAGGCCTCACGGGCACATGCTTGGCTTGGCCCTCAGTGAGGCGCCTGTCCGCTGCCTGGAAGATCCCAGCGGCATGCCCAGTCAGCCCACAAACAGGCGGGTAGCATCTGCAGATGCTGACCCATCTCAGGAAAGATTGTACAGAGGTAGAAATGCGTCGGGCTGCTGACAGGAGACGGATTTCTCAGAAATTCCTCCCGGTCGTGCCTTGAAGTCCGCCCCTGCGTGACCAGGAATATTCCACCCGTAGCAGGCAGTGCTTAGTGATAACTGCTCCCTAAATTCCTTTTATCATTGGGAACATCTATATTCTTAGAAAATTAATTCTCCACATGCTGCAGAAGTTTAGAATCGATCTCAGAGCTCACATTTGGGAAGGCAAGGAAAGGATCCACACAATCAGTGGAAAGACACAGAAATGTGTAGATGAACAGAGAGAGGATTCAAATACATTTTTAAATTAACAAATCAAGCAGTTATGGCCTTTTCTGTCCCATCGAATTATAGGACTACTAAAAACGTACTGAGTCATTTCTGAATTCTGCAACTAATTGTTGAAATGTCCAGGCAGTTAAACATGTTTTGGATGGACACTAAATCCAATGATTTATCGTCAAAGTGCACAATGGATTTAGCATTTCTAGTCTGATACTTCTGGCAATAAGTAGAAACAACCTCACCTCCAAAATTCGCCTTCAACATAAGTCAATGTTTCTTCATTGTTGTCGAGTCAACATGATGGAATTCTCCACCTTCCCCCACCATCATGACTATTATTAATACAAAGGCTGAATTGGCTCATGGAAAAAGTGTACCAACACTTTCTCATGGCAACGAAGGGATGGCAATAAATGCAGCAATAACATTATCACCGTCTTCTTGAGAACAAATAGAAATCAATTAAGCATTGTTTTATTTAGTTTTGATTTCTCAAATACAGCAGGAAGCTGGAAGACAAAGCTGCCTTTCCTCTGTCCCAGCAATGCATTTCAACCAAAACCTGGAAGAGCAACAACAAAAACAGAAAATGCTGGAAATACGCAGCAGGTCAGGAGTATCTAGAAGAACAACCCATTTTGAACTAGTATGACATTTTCCCATTCCCACAGCAGTCACCTGTATATTATCTCCAAGCGAGGTTGCCAATGTATCATCAATCAGTACTGAACTAAACGTGGGCCTCTGACCATTAGGAACGAGAACCATCATTTTCCAGTCCTTACTGGATACAGGTGTGGTGCCGGAGAATTGGAGGACTTCTAGCATTGTAACTCTGTTTAAAAAGGGAACTAGGGATAGGCCGAATAATTACAGGCGAGTCAGTAGTGGGTAAATTATTGGAATCAATTCTGAGAGACAGGAAAAATTGTCACTTAGAAAGGCACGGATTAATCAAGGATAGTCAGAATAGATTTGTTAAGGGAAGGTCACGTCTGACTAATTTGATTTAATTTTTTAAGGAAATAACAAAGAGGATTGATGAGGGTAGTGCAGTTGATGTGGTCTACATGGATTTTAGCAAGGCCTTGACAAGGTCAAACATGGCAGACTGGTTAAAAGAAACTTTATGGGATCCAGGGAAATGTAGCAAACTGGATCCAAAATTGGCTCAGTGGCAGGAAACAAAGGACAATTGTTGACGGGTGTTTTTGCGACTGGAGGGCTGTTTCCAGTGGCGTTCCGCAGGGCTCAGTACTGGGTCCCCTGCTACACAGATCGCTACATCTTTGTGGACAGATTTCTTTGAGGTCAATGGTGAGCATCGTTGCTTTGCCACTGACTGCAAAATCCAGCCTATTATTCATGGTACCTGAGATGGGAAGTTGAACATGTAGTTATAGATATTAATTCCGTGCATTTGTACTGTTGATTGGCCGTTACTGAAAGGGAATGGATCATCAAAGTGAAACATTATACTGTGTAAATTTTATAGCTCATTTTTCAGTTATATATCAGTTAATTTAGTCTAGCATGCTTTGAATAATATTCTCTACAGATGATCCATAGTTTCATTTTTGGATAGGTCAAAACAGCAAGATAGCCCACGTTGGGAAATTGTGATTATGACATAATATTAGCTAGAGATAACTCCCAATTGCATCAATTTAACTTCAGATTCTGATAATGCTGCTAAATAAGTCACTTACAAATTTCAGGGCTGAAAGATCCTGATTTTAATTAATCATTGTCTCAGAGCTTTGAGACAATAGTCTAGTCCTGTTTTTTTTTAAGATTGAGGGAGGAATGAGAATAGTTGAGTATGTAACACAAAGCACAAGCATAAACTCTCAAGGTGCTTAGTGTGTGTTAAATAACAAGTTACTTTATTGCCATGCTGAGGGAAGAGTCAATGGAGTGAATTTTCACTTTTACCGCTGGATCGGCTGCCTGTTCCAATACAGCTTAAAACTGCCAAAAGGCTGAAAAGTGCCTTCTAAATCCCTGGGTACAGTTGCATAGAGGCCTGGACTAATAGTCAAATCCCATTACAGCAGTTTTAGAATTTGTATTCAGTTTTTAAAAATCTAGAAATACAAGTCTGGTGCCAGTAATAGTGGCCATGAAGCAATCAGATTATCATAAAAATCCAATTGGTTAACCAATGTTCTTCAGGGAAGAAAACTTGCCATCTTTATCTGGTCAGGTCTATATGCGTCTCCAGTCCCACATCAATGTGGTTGACTCTTAACTACCCTCTGAAGCAGTCTAGTAAACCATTATGAAGAATACTACATGGACTGCAGTGTTTCTAGAAGGCAGCTCACCACCACCTTCTCAGGGAAACTAGAGATGGGCTAGCAATGCTGGCACCTACAGCCTAAAAATGAATTTTGAAAGAAATCCCTGTACAAGACAGAATGGCATTTGATTGAAAGGAGCAAACCCAACATAAGTTCCAGCTCTCATAAATAGTGTCTGCATTGTTGTTCCACTGATCTGCTACTGACTCGGGCGTGAGGAAAGGGGGAATTCCTCTAGTCCCTGGCCTCAATTGAGTTATAATTGCTTGCATACATGCCTTCCAACTATGTGATCATAGTTTAAGTTAAATCATCTGTTTCCATTTACATCATTTAGACCTCTCAGCATCTTTAAGAACGTCAGCAAAATCTTCTTAATTTTCCTTTCTCCAATGAAAACAATTTACTTTCTGAGACCCTGGTTCACATGAGTACAGGGTCCTGAATTAACCAATAATTGACTAGCATAAAGATGTGTCTTAAACATTAAACATTTAATTACTTTAGTACAACTGCTTGATGTATATATGAAAAGTGATGAGAGATGCTTGTCTTGCTTTCTGAGGTAAAATCAGAGAAGAAGAAAAAATCAGGCCATTGTTATAATTAAGGAGAGAATCATTAGGAGTGCAATATTTGATTGCTTGGATAGAGAGAGACATATTAGGGACATTCTTGATATAAAGGTTATGTCTTGCAAATCTGATTGTAGTTTTTGAAGAAGTCACAAAGATGGTGAATGAAGGAAGCCCAGTAGATATTGTCTATTTATAAGTTCCAAGAAGCGTTTGAGAAGTGACCACACAAGATGCTTCTCTAGAAGATTGAAGCCTCTGGTATTTGTAGTAATATATTGAGTTGGATTGTGAAGTGGCTGGAAGGAGGTGGGCAAAAATTAATTATAAATGGAGTTGGAGCTGTTTGGAGAAAGGTCACCAGTGGTATCCCACAGGGATTGGTGTTAGGACCGTTGCTATTTACTATTTTATTAATGATCTAGATGTTGGTGATGGGGGCATGATCTGCAAATTTTCAGATGGTACTAAGATCTGTGTGAGTGTTAGGACAGTAGACAATGTTTGACGCCTTCAGTCGGATCTTAATGTGCTGCAGGATTGGACTCCTGACTGGCAAATGATGTCTAATTTGGAAAAATGCAGTGTTATGCATGTTTGTAGGGTGATTGCTTCAGGGAAGAGCATTAAAGAAGGTGCAGAAAGAAAGAGATTTAGGCATTCTAGTGCATACATCTCTATAGGTACATGAGCAATGCTGTGAAGCAATAGTTAGCTCGAGTAGGATACTGGAATGCATTCATCAGACAAGTGCTTACAAGAATAGGCAGAGGGGAAAAAAATTGGATAAGGCTCAACAACAGGTGCGGGAATCACGATGTGCAATTAATCCGTGCCCGTTTGTATCAATGGCAGCAGATAAACTTTGTGCCATGCTTGGAAGGGTGCTAATGCAGACATGTCACTTGTGTGCCAGAAGAATGCAGACGGGATACTCTGAAGTCCCTCGGCGTCTAATGCTGATTTGGCATCCAACTTGCCATTTAGAACCTTGCAGGTCCTGTTAATGTCCTCTTTTAAACGGTCTCAGTTCAACCTGTGTTTAGCTGCACAAGGGACCCCCTCCCCCCACCCCACTTACTGTTATTTAAAGGGATCAGCATGGGACTTTCAGGTGAGGCTCCTTTGATTTGCTGCTGCAGAGGCAATGGATGTACTGTGCATCATGCTGCGGAAGGAGTTCTGAAAAGTTGTTAATGTCAGAAGGAAAGACTGGACTTTTCCAAGGAACTCAGTGGAGTTTGAAGCCTTTCAGCAGAAAGCCTGCTATTGCGCATGGATGCGAAAGTTTGAGGCCCTCTTGGACTGCAGCATGACAGGGAAATGGAGCATAGGCAACAGAGGGAAAAGGAGGAGGGCTCTAAATAGAAGGCCATACCCACACCAGGGAGCACTTCTCCTACCTTCACCTCAGCCAGGAGCAGTGTCTTAAGGTGGCTACATTTCACCAAGGAGGTGGTCACGGAACTGTATCGCATCCTCCAACTGTACCTGCAGCCGCACAGTAGTGTGAGGGCGGTATTGCCAGTGGCCATGGAGATTACCGTCGGCCACAATTTCTATGTCTCAAAATCTTTCCTGGCTGGAGCTGGCGACATCACCAACATCTCACAGTTCACCATGCATCGCTGCATCAGCGGGGTAACAGAGGCCGTGTATGCCAGGATGGGGGACTTTATAGTTTTCTCTCTAACCAGAGAGAAGCAGGAGGAGTGGGCATGTGGCTTTGCCAGGATAGCGGAATTCCCAATGGTGCAGGGAGCCATCCACTCTGCAGGTGCCATCACAGCAGGAATATGTACCAAACCAGAAGGGGTTCTGCTCCCTTACTGTCCAGTTGGTGTGTGACCATGCATTGAGCGTCATGTCGGTGAATGCCCGTTATCCTGGCAGCAACCACAATGCTTTCATTTTATGTAAGTCGGTTATTCCAACCATATTTGAGCCAGAGGCTGACTGTTTGGTGAGAAGTGGAAACCTCTCTACACTTGGCTCATGACTCCCTTCCAACACCCGACTGCAAATGACTAATAGCATTCAATGAGAGTCATGATGCCACCAGGAGTGTTGTGGAGCAAACCATTGGCATTCTGAAACAACACTCTGCTACCTCAACTGCTCCAGGGAGCCCTACAATACATGCCAGAGCACATCTCCAAATAGTGGTCTGCTGCATGCTATACAATCTCGCTCTCACAAGGGCACAGACCTTACCCCCAAACCTTCAGTGAGCATCTTGGGAGAAACCCAAAATACATAATTGATACAGATTCAACATGTGGCAGAATAGTCTATCAGGTGGGTAAGTTAGAATTACCCCTACTATACCTGTATGAGGCGCCAGGTAGATGAATGGTAGGTTAGGTGTCAGTGAACAGTGATGTTTATTCTTTGATACAGGAGGAGGATGAGGAAGAGGAGGAAGGGAGGAGGCATCCAGGATACCATCACTTCAGACGGGCTGTCCTTGAGTGGCTACTCAGACTCCGGTTCCCCAAAAAAGCATCCCCACATCAATGCTGCTCCACAATTCCCCACCTTTCCTTCCCTCTGATATGGACCATCACAGTATTGTCTTGGTCAAAATCCAAAAATAAAACACAACACAAAAAATAAAATCCATAACAACTTTGTCCAAGAACACATCTGTTACAGATAGGCGATAAGGGGTGTGGGTGGTTCCCATTGTTCACCCCTCAACTGACCGCAATCATGTTTTTAAAATGATGAGCGAGCCCCTGAATGTTTTACTTGCCAAATAAACAGACAGTGACAAGTTTTCTTGTAGGTTTAAAATAGAAGATTAACTATTTATTAAACAATATGCATTCCCTGAAATGTTTGCAACACCACTCACGCATGCATTCACTCTCACATGCACTCTTAAGAGAAGATAGATAGAAGGTGAAGGGTAAGAGTTCAAGGTGTGGTAGGTGTCCATGGTTTATGGTAAACATGTTGAATCTTCTAAGTAGGACTGTCTCTTTCAAAGATGCAGGTCTGGAAGTTTGTAGTCTTGAACTTGTTGAAGCATTGTAGATTTCTGGTGGTTAAGATTTCAGACTGGAGGCAGCAGTCACTTTCAGTTCTCTGCTGCACCAAGTTAAAGTGCAGAATTAGCAGCAGGGCTTCTTCTTGTTTAGGCTGGATCTTTCCACGGCCCTTGGCTGGACTGCTTTTCTGTGATGTTGCTGTGATCTCTCTCTCTCTCTACAGAAGGTTACCTTTTAAGGCCAAAATTTATCACATTAGCATTTTTTGTTCTTTGACACTTGGCCTTCTCCCCTGGTGTGATCACACAATGGACCAGGATGTGGAATCCATAGCTATCTGTTAATGTCTAGATGAGTATCACTCTGTTATGATGTGTCTACTTTATAGTTTCTTTCGTCTCAGAAGAAATCCATTCAATTTAGGAATGTCTGTTGATGGTTTCAGGATGGATGTAGTCTACTCCGCTTAGTCTGGAATATATCCTTTTGTCCTTTCGAGACAGTGGGGCAATGTTTGCACACATAGGCCATGTCATCTGATCCTTGACGGCCATTTTGCAACACTTTGTTCACTTTTTTAAATAGGGAAATCAATTTCAAAGAGTCCACATTGATTAAAATTTGTATTTTAAAAGTAGGAATATGATATGTCTTTACTGGGCATGACACATCCAATAATACATCAAAAATAGAAATATTCACCCTTGTGCATTTCTTTAATGCCTGTATTGCAGGAGCCTTTGCCTGCCCAGTGGCTGCAGCATGGCCGGTGGAAGGTTGCTGACTTTCAATGGGAAAGCTTGCAGATGGCAGATTGCAGTACCCCCTCGAGTAGCTCTGGACCTTGAGGGCTTGACTTCCACCACCTCAGCAGGCATGGCAGCAGTCTGAAAGGTATCAGTTGGGTCAGTGGTGAAGTGGCAGTGGTTGGAGAACGGATGCTATCATCCTGACAGAGGACAACAGGTTCCTGCATCACGGAGCCACTGCCACTTCCCTGACCGGTGCCTCAACAATCCTAATAATCTACGAGAGGACAGATTGCTGGACTGCCGTGAAAGCCTGCAAACACATTTGAGCACTGGTATCCACAGCGATGATGGCAGCAGTCTAAGCCTACATGGCACCAAGCTGGCTTTGCATGGCAACAAGCAACAAACATTACCTCAGTCTGAGTTTCCACTGCAGCACTGAAATGTTGAGTGGATTCTGCCTATGTTGCAATGGAAACTGAGGCAATAGGCACCAAACACTGTATCATGGCTGGGTTCGCAATTGCTGACATGAGGTTGACTACCACTTTCATGCTGAAAAGGATGGGCTCCAAGCTCTGCGCAAAGTTCTGTGCCAAGTTGGAGCCAGATTCCTCCATGCTCCTCTAACAGTGACAACAAGCCCTGTGCTAGATCTGCCGATACACCAAGCATCTTGGTGTGTATGCCCATCTGCCTTTTCCTATACACTGCCCCACCGAAGTCTTCATTAGAGTCCGATGAAGCAGAATTCATCTGCAACTTCACCCTCCTGGGAGCTGGCACATGAGCTACCCTTTCTACCTGGCCTGGCTGGCATCCATTTATGCCTATTGACTCACCCCCACATGCTGATCCCACCTCTAAGCTTTCCACTATAGTTTGCCACTGTCAGCTCGAGTAATGGTGTTTCTTCATCAGACATGTGCTTGTGCTCGCACCCTTAATCCTAAGGCTGCACTGACTGTCCAGGCAGAAGTTCTTAGGTTTCTGAAAGCATAAATGCAGAAGGGGAGGGTTCAGGTGAGGGTGGAAGGAAAGCAAGAGGTCCATGGCCACACAGTCTGCAGCTTGCATTTCATGTTAGAGAACAGGATTGTGTGAAGCAGGATTTCTAAACGTGCATAAGGCAAGAACGTACCATCATCCTAAATGTGCTCAGCAATGCTAGTTGCAATGGCTTCAGTCATTTTGCAGCACTGTCTCCTCCATAGGGACATAACCTCAGATTATCACTAGAAGAATGAAGGGGGCAGTTGGATGAATTTTTCATACAGAGTTTGAATTATTAAAGCAATCGGGCATGGAGGCAGAGACTATATAGATTTTCAATTTCCCATCTGGCAATGCAGATTAGCCACCCATTATAAAAAACAACCAATTTTCATTTCAATTGAAATCTGGATGGTTCTATTCTGAGTGGCCAATCTTATCCCAGTTTTACACCTAAGCAATGTTGAAAAAACAATGGCATTGACATCATTGAATATAGAATAGAACAGCACAGAAAGAGGCCATTTGGTCATCAAATCTGCATTGGCTTTTCTGAAGAGCAATCCAGTTAGTCCCACTCACCCATCTTTACCCATATCTCAGCAATTTATTCTCGTTCAATGTGTATCTAACTCCCTTTTTGAAGGCAACTATTGAATCTGTATCCACCACCCTATCAGGCAGTGCATTCCAAATCCTAACCACTCGTTGCATAAAAATGTTTTTCCTCATGTCACCTCTGATTTTTTTTTTGTCGATCACCTTGAATCTGTCCCCTTTGGTTATCGACCCTTCAGCCATTGGAAACAGTTTATCTTTATTTACTCTATCTAAACCACTCATGATTTAAACATGTCTGTCAAATCTCCTCTTAGCTTCTCTGCTCTAAGGAGAACAACCCCAGCTTCTAAAATCCATCCACGTAATTGCAATCCCTCATTCCTAGAACCATTAGTAAACCTTTTCTATACCTCTCAAAAGTCTTCATGTCCCTCCTAAGTGTGGTGCCCACAATTGCACACAATACTCCAGCAGCGGCCAAACTAGATTCAGTATAACTTCTTGGCTTTTGAACTCTATGCCTCTATTTATAAAGTCCAGGATCCCATATGCTTTATTAACTGTTTTTTTAACCCGTCCTGCCATCTTTAAAGATGTGCACAAACAACTCCAGGTCTCTCTGTTCTTGCACCTTCTTTAAAATTGTAACATTCAGCATTTATTGTCTCTCCTCATTCTTCCTATCAAACTGCATCACCTCACCTTTTTCTGCATTTGTTCATCTGCTATGTGTCTGCCTATTCCACCAGCCTCCATATGTCTTCTTGAAGTCTATTACTCTTTGTTTACACTTCCAAGTTTTGTGTCTTCTGCACATTTCAAAATCATGCCCTGTACCCCCAAGCCCAAGTCAATAATGTATATCAAAAACACCTGTGGTCCTCGTACTGAACACAGTCGTACTGTGTCACTCCCACTTGTCTGAAAAACAGCCATTCACAACATCTCTCTGCTTTCTATCCCTTAGCCATGCTGCTACTACCATTTTATCACATGTCCTTCAATTTTGCTAACTACCCTAATACGTGGTACATTATCCAATGCCCTTTTGACAATCCATGTACACTGCATCAACTGCCCTGCCTCCATCCACCCTCCCACCACAAATCTCAGTCAAGTTAGTCAAGCATGATTTGCCCTCAACAAATCTGTGCTGGCTCTCCTTTATTAGTCAATGCATGCCCAAGTGTCTGTTAATTTTCTCCCAGATTATTGTTTCTCAAAGCTTCCCCACCACCAACATTAAACCTACTCGCCTGCAATTATTAGGTTTATCCTCCTCGAATATTTTGAACAAGTGTGTAACATATGCAACCCTCCAGCCCTCTGGCATGACCCTGTATCTAAAGATGATTGGAAGATTACAGCCAGCACCTCCGCAATTTCCACCCTTACTTCCCTCAGCAACCTTGGATGTTTCCCAACCTGAACGGGTAACTTATCCACTTTAAGTACTGTTACTTGCAATATCTTTCAGAAAGTGTCAGGTATCTATTTTTCACTTCTGTCCTCACTGATGGCTGTATCTCGTCTGCATATTTTTCAATTTTCAAAGTATCAAAATGCCTTCCATTTGTGGATAATTGGTCACACCCTTACTTTCCTTGCATTGTTGTGTTCTCCATTCCATCATAGCCCAAAGAACATTAGATCTGCTGGTCACATCAAAGTGCTGCAATGCTGTAGCTTCCTATGTGTGCGGGTTAATACATTGATGCATTGACGCATTACATTTTTTCCAATGGTGAAGCATGTCGCTTTTAATGAAGTTTGGCACATCTCCACTGCAGGTTCATGTGCTGTTGTCATAAGAGTCTTTTTTGATCGCAAGCAATGATTAAGACCTCAGGCATATGTGAACATATTTAGAGAATGTATGTTTTCGCCTCCCAATTTTCCTTTTTGAACTGGCTTTTTGTTGACTGTAATGTGCAAATATGAGGTTTTCCCTGATCTCCCTTGCATGTCTTTCCATGACCCTTATATCTATAAAAGGCATTGTTTGCATTGTTGTCCTCCTCCTCACCCTCTTCAGAGCCATCCTCATCTGCGGACTACTGGTGTTCTTTCTGTGCCTCCACCTTCAGAAAATAGCTGTGTCTAATTCCCAGGTTGTGTAATACACAGCAGACAACAATGATTCATGAGACCCTTTCTGGCATGTCATGAAGAGCCCCTCCAGACCAGTCAAGGCAGCATAAGTGCATTTTCAGCATGCCGGTGGTTGTTCGATGATGGCTCTGGTGGAGGTATGAGCAGCATTACATCTCTCTTCAGCAGCACTGAATAACCCGTGTTACTCAGAATCCAGCCATCCTCTTTGGCTTGTTCTTCAAATACTTCAGGCAGCTGTGATTTCCTCAAAATGTATGAGTCATGATAACTCCCTTGGAAACGTTCGCATGCCAGCATTATTTTTCTCCTGTGGTCACAAGCCAGTTATACATTCAAAAATTGGAATCCTTTGTGAATCACAAGGGCTGGATTTTGTGTAGGAGGCAGGACCGAAAAGGCAGGTGAACCCCGCCTCTGCATTTTCGCAGCCCCTCGGAGCAATCCGCTGGCGTTTTTAAATGTAAGTTTCAGAGGTGGGATCCCTGTCCCTATAAAGACGGGGATCCTGCTTCCATGAGCTGTCAGCCAATCAGAAAACTGGCAGCTCAGCAGCGCCACTGGGGAAGCTGGCCACTGCCAGTACTGCAGAGGCCTCAGACCCAGGCCCACCAGCGGAACCCTGGACAAGAGGCAGGTGAGGTGGGGTTGCTGGGGCCAGTCCAGAAGTCTCCACCAAGGCATGGCTAGGGGTTTGTCTTGCAGTCCAAAGGGAGGGGTGATTTGGTTCCTGGTGGGCATCCTCCATGGGTCATAAATTGCCCACGCAGGAGGGACCCCCTCCCCAAGCCCTCAGGGAGGGCACCTCATTTTAGAAGGTATGCTCTGCTCACTGCAGAGGCCCCCTACCTCCCACTCCCCGCCACTGGTAAGATCCAATGGGGGGGGCAAGGAGGCCCCTAACTGGCCATTACTAGGCCACAAGGGCCTCAATTGGCCTCTGGGTGGGAAGGTCCATCATCGGCCTATCCCGCCCCCGAGAAGACCACTGGACGATGGGGGGAGGCAATGGGCCTTCAACCCCCCTGGCCCCTCACCACCTGTCACAATAGTCCGTGCCTCCCCACCTCTGATTCTGCCTCAGTGGAGGCCCATAAAGTCCAGTCCCAAATGCAGCAGGCTGGTCCCAGAGAGCTCTAATGGCCACATGAGTGCAGTCAATCACTCCTTGCACTCTAGGGAACCCAGTCATGTTGCCAAAGGCCACAGACCTTGCTGCATGGCTGACCTCATCTACAGGTAAGTAGATAAACTCGTTGGCATGATGAAAGAGGGCATTGATCACCCCTTTGACACCTGTGGGGTGCAGACTGTGATTTGCTGCAAATGTCACCTGTTGATCCCTGGTAGATACTGGTAGCCTAAAAATTGAGTGCAGCAGTCACCTTGAGGGCAGGTGCCATGGGTTTCCCTCCAAACGCAAGTGGTTGCAGGTCATGCTTCAGGATCGTACAAATTTCTCTGACGTGATATCCTATGCATCTCTGGCATTGCCTCTCTGGCATTTGAAGTCCTTGTCCTGGGGATGTGATGACGTGCCAGTGCCCGTCTTTGCTAATGCCATTCCTGGATTTTGTCAGTTATAGCACCCTCACCTTCTTGTTTCTGGCACTCAGGCATCATGGATTGAGGCAAAGGATCCATCCTCAGTCACTCCCTCCGCTCTTCTTCCCATGTTATTAGAAAAATTGGGGAAATGACACCCATATCACAGCAGCTTTGCAAATAATGAAATGAGCAGTATGCTCCAATTCAGCCTTCTGCTGCCAGTCAGCTGAACTATTCAGGCAATGTGCAGTTTTATTTTCTGTGCCTTAGAATTCCAGCCAGGTTGAGTCCCCACCCACAATCATTTGTCTCCTCCCACTCACTTTCCAATCCTTCATTGACCACATGGTTGTCATTATCATTTTGAGAAAATGGTGCATGTGCAATTTAAGGCAAGTGTCTCCACCTTCCAACCTCCTCCTCCCACCTTCTGGCCGGAACCCATCCCCCTTGACCCACCCAATGTAAGCTTAGCCCTTCCCTCAGTTACCATTGAACCTCCCCCCATTACAGTGCACAGTGTCATAATCAATTTATTCATGCCATCCTTCCCCCCTGTCCCTACTCCCATTACCATCGAGATGCCCATCCTTACCCTTGATCCTCCTGAAATCCACCTGTATATTATTTCCGAGTCCAGTTCCTCTCCCTATGATGCTTTAGAATACCCACCCCTAAGTCTCAATCTTCTTCCTTACAGAATCCATTTGCCCTCATTGACTGTGAGCATTCCCTCTGCCAGCCAGTATCCTGAATTCATCCTGCAGGTCCCTGCCATTGACAGCACTCATCCCTCCCTTTAGGCCCTTCATGATCATCTGTTGACTGTAAAACTCAAATCAACTCATCACCCCCGCAGCCATCCAAAGCCAGGTTCAGCAGCAATAACAGTCACTACATACCCTGGATGCACCCTCCTCCCTCCCCTGCTCCTCTATGCACCCAATCACCCGACCCTTTTGTCCTGCCCTCCTCCTTCCGCTGCTCCTCCATGCACCTGATAACCCCACCCTGTCCCTCCCTGTAGACCCACCCATGCCATCACCGTCATCCCTGGAGAAGAATCGCCCTTGCTGGTCCCAAGCCTGGTGGCAAATATCCATTCCAATGCTGGAGTCCAGTTTGCCCATGAGTTCAAGAAAGAAGAACACTGACCTCAGACACAACTGCACAAAGTCGATTGTTGCATATTACATTCAAACAAATGTGAACTGAGTGACACGGGAATACCACTCGCTGTTCACTTAATCTGGCAGTTAGGACTTATTTGGAAGTAAGTGTAGGGTAATGAGTATTCATGTTATGTAAATGAATGCAAAGCTGCAATCCACCACCATGCAAGTGGAACCCGGGACCACCACAAACCCGCGGCCAACTTAATTTCGGTAAAAAATCCTGCCGTCAGAAATCCGAAAGAAACAACTCACGCCTGATTAAATCACCCGGCATGCCACTAAATCCACTTTTGCAGGCCCATAAAATTCCATTGTTTGTCTCCAGTTTACCTGGGCCAGATCACTTCTCAATTCACTGGAATTAGCTCTCCTGCAGTTAATTATTTTTTATTCTGGATTTCTCCTTGTCCTTCTGCACAACTATAAAAAGAAAATGGATAGATATTGAAAAGGAAGAACAAATAACAATGAGCCAGTCCCCACATGGGTGCGTCCATTTTGCATTGCTTATTCTACTGCTTGATTTTGTGGATGCATTAAATCTCGACATTTTCACTTAATCACCATTGATATTGTGATTCAGTTTATGTGTCAACTCAAAGGTAAACACAGCCTACTGGCATGGCGGCAGTGTTGGAACATTTCATGCCTCTCATTAAGGAAATTAGTGAGCTTATGCGGCACTTACACAAGGATATTGATGTCTACATAGTCCACAGTACTACGATACAGTAACAGCGGGAACTATGGCAGCCACGCATCAGGCACTCAAACAGTGGTGTTTAGGGAAGTTTGAGTCAATATGTTTGATCATTGGCATCAGAACCTAATCTACACTTTGAAACTTCATCCTAATTTGTCCCCCTTCCTTGTTTCATCTGGGAGAAGAGAACCAAGGCTAACTTACTTCGTGGATGCAGAGACGCAGAAAGTGATGGGACTTCTCCAGGACTCAGCACTCAACAAAAGGTGAACTTATTGAACCTGATGCTAGGGCAGCTAACGAATTACTGCCTCGTTATATCACGAGCTCTATAGTTAAAGCATCAACGTCCTTCCTTCAATATGGCAGACCAATCCACCTGCATTATGGTTTGCAGGCCCCAGGTGCCCACCTCTTAGACCTAGCTGATTTCAGAATGCAGTCAGAGGAAAGGCATGAGAATCTGTATCAACATCTGATGAGTTTCTTGGAGGATAACCTCTTGCTGAAATGTGGGTTCAGTCATCACAGTCTACCTGATGAGGATGAAGAGATGTCACCCTCACTGGAGAACATATTGGTCCTAAGTTGGCTACAACTCATTCATCCTAGCCTACCACGTCTAGTGGAGTAGAGGTATGGCTCAGGTCATGCACCTTGGCATCCGTCAAGCCAGAGATCTCCCAAGCCTTGGATTCGCTGTTAGATGAGATTCACACATCTGCTGATGTCAAGGCTCTCCATGCTGCCTCCTTCCAGAAGCAGCAGACAGTTTTGCCCTTGCCTAACAAGGCCAGACCCCATAACTCCCTTCCTTCATGCACATGACAGCTGTCCTGCCCATTATGTAAGCAAGCAGGACGACCAGATAAACATTTCCTCAGCAAGTGTAATTTTCTGCCAGATCAAGATTGCCAATATATGACTAAAGCTCATACAATAGCTGCTATCCTGGATGATGCTGATGATGATGATATCATCACAGAGGCTTGTTTAGATAAGGGGGGTGAGGAGCCTGCTGATGTTTTGGAATCGGCTGCACTCCGTATACAAATTCGTCAGTCACCCTACCTAGACACATTCTTTGAGCACCATGACATTCACGTGACCATTGACAGTGGAGCCACTGGTAGCATGATCCATGCTTCCACAGCTATGAGACTCTGAGTCCCAATCAAGAGTTTATCTCAATCTGCTCACCAGGCTGATGGTTCATCACCTCAGCATGCTGAAACACACTTCAACATGTCCAGAGACCAGCACAACTTTGCCTTCAAAGTCCTGGTCGTGAAGAACCTTGATGTTGAGGTATTTGCAGGCACTCCATTCATGGAAACCAATGACGTGCCAAACACCCAGTACTAGTTGGTGACTCCACCACCTATGTTTATGGATTTCAACCCCATGCTTCCTGCAACCCATGCAGTGAGACGAGCCAATTCTTCGCGCACCCTCAAGGTCAACAGCAATCTGGCCAGAGGATTTCACTGAGATAACTCTACTGGATGATTGTGCAGAACTCATGACATTTGCAGTTGAACCATCCTATCTTCCTTCAGAACCAAAGTGTACCAAGCCTGAGACAGGGTGTGATCCGCATCATCTGTTTACCACACAATGCAAGCGTAAGCACCATCAGCTGTTTTTGGAGTCTGTTCTTGTGGATGCGGATCACACCCTGTCTCAGCACACACTTACTCAGTTCCACACACTCCTTCAGGAGTATGACGACGTCTTTGATCCAACGTTCCCATGTTACAATGACAAAACTGGACCCTTCAAAGCTAATGTCAAATTGAGACCTGTACAACCTCCACAAGGCAAAGGTCGCCTTCCCCAGTACACCAGGGATAAACTTGTTGAGTTGCAACAAACATTTCATAACCTTGAAGGCCTTGGAGTCATGCTCAACCTGAAGACATGGAGATCACTGTGGAGTACCTTAACACATCATATCTTGTGAAGAAGTCAAATGGGGACATTCGCCAATGTTGGGCACTGCAGTAAACCTCAACCTTCACTCATGCCAGACGTTGACTCAACCTTACGCAAGATTTCCCAGTGGAAACACATCATTGCAACAGATCTGACCAACTCTTTTTTTTACCAAATTCCATTAGCGCAATCTTCAATGAAGTACTATGGAGTGATCACACCCTACAAAGGTGTTCATGTATACACATTATAGGTATGCCTGGATCTGAAACTGCCCTTGAGGAATTGACATGCCGTGTCTTCTGTGATCTTCCTGAGGAGGGCATAGTCGTTAAGCTTGCGGACGACCACCACAGTGGTGGTAACAGTCCTGAAGAACTTCTTCACAACTGGCATCATATACTACATGCTCTGTCACAATGTGATCTGCGCCTATCTGTCCCTAAGGCTGTCATATGCCCTAAGACTATAACTATTCTGGGATAGATTTGGTCTCAGGGCACATTGCAAGCTAGCCCACACTGTATGGCCACCCTCTCTATCTACTGCCCAGCGGTGAAGGTTTCTAGTATGAGATCTTTGTCAGAGCCTACAAGATGCTTTTGAGAGTCCTTCCTCAGTGTGCCTCATACACAACCCGCTTGGGAGCTTTTACTGCCTGGCAGAAGTCCAATGAAAGAATGGAGTGGACAGATGATCTCTGCAGAAGCTTTCAAATTACACAATCTGCTCTTTCATCCACTAAAACCATTGGCCTTCCCCATCCAGACAAGCAACACTGAGTTGTCACAGGTGGTGCTGTTAAGAAGTATGGCATCACATCCACCCTGTATGTGACCCATGGTAACTGACTCAAACTTGCTGTTTTCTTCAGTGCCAAACTGCGTGGTCATCAAATCGCCTGGTTACCTTGTGAAATTGAAGCTCTGTCCGTTCAGCCCATATATTGTGCAGTTCAAACACCATCCTTGTGTCCTCAGAGACAGCAAACCTTGTGTGCAGGAGAAACTGTGCAGGGGAGTTAAAAAATCAACCTGCCAAGGACAAACCCCCAACTTAGCCTTTTCTAGCTCTTTGAAAAGCCTGCCAGATTTTCCATCTATTTGAGAAGCTCTAAGAAGTGAGTGTAAGAAGTAGAGAAATTGATGCTGCATTCCTCCTGAAAGGCCTGCTTGAAACCCCTGTTGCCGCATTTCTCCTGAGATGCTGGAAAAGCCCGCCAGATAAATCCTCGATGCTGCCTGAACGAATTGCTCCAGAAAAGGATCCCAGTGACCCATCACCAGATACCCGGACATCAGAAAGAAAAGTACATCTGACATATTTCCATAACTTCTCTCTTTTCTTCAAGAATTGGCAAGTATTTGGCCAAAATATTCTTTTTCTGTTTTTTTTTGGTAACAGAGCTCTAAAGAGGAAATCTCTTTCTTTTTCAGTTAACTAGTGTGTATGCGTGGGTGTGAGGGGCTAAGGTAAAAAGGGAACATTCGTATTTCAATCTGTGTGTTAGTGCTTTGCTTTGTTCCTGGTCAAGACTTGTTTTATAATAAACTGATAATTCTGGTGTTTATTAAAGAAAGCTGGTTGGTGTATTTTATTCTGCGATAAAGAGTAGAGTATATGATTGACAGCATCAGTATCTGGGTAAACATTTAAATATATGTTGAAACCTGTGGAGAAGTGGAACTTGAAATGACAGTGCACTCCTCCTGCCTCGGTTGTAACACTGTCCCCATAAAAAAAATTATGAAGTGCATTTATATGATTGGAAAGTTTTGCAAACAAAATATCCTATGTAAAAATTGCCTTTTCACATCTGAGATCAGCACTAGAAAAGCAGTTGACTGCATGTGACATGTTTTGGCCTTTTGTAAGGTGGAATAAGCCAGCACATCAGAAAAAAAAGCCTTTGTTTTTTAATGAGAAGCTTAACATCAACAAAGGATTTAGTGATGTGCATTGCATTTCTTGCAAAACATTGCTGTATTTCACCATTACAAAAGATTCAATTTGTTTTTGCTGTGTTTTTTGAATAAGGCCATGCAAAGTAATATCATGCATATCTCAAACAATTTCGATATAATACTGCCCTCTGTGTTGGTTAGCTCTGTACAGGAAAACATTTGGAATTAAGCAACTAGTTTGCAGATAAGCTATTTGATTTGCTTCCTACTCCCCAATCTGGCACTCTGTCCCTCTCTACATCCCCACTGTGTTGAAATACAAACTTATCGCTCATCTCCTCTCATAACTTATTCTTTCCCAGTATCTCAAAACTGGAATTTTTCACCTCAATGTACCCCCCTTAAGGTACAACGAAAATACATATATTGACAATAATGGTTATCTCTATTAAGCTTCCAAATTTGTATTTATTTTTAGATCAGCGCTTCCACTGCCAACTGTGGCACTGTGCACTATACATAGTCTTGGAAACATTCACAACTCTGTTGCTCTCTATTTATCTCACATTAACCACATTTACTCTGCCAACTGTGCTTTCCCTGCCAATGACAAAAATTGTGTTAACAGCGTTGATCATAGTTCTCTTGCTAAAAACATGACCATGTGTTATTTGTGCTTAGCTGAGCCAATTATAAAAATGGTGGTGTCCAAAAACTATGCCAATCACGATCTCTAGGCCAGTTGCAGATCCACTGCCAGACATGTAGACTACGCTTTCATTGACTGGTTATGAATCAAATCATTGCTGCCAACAGTGATAACCTGCCAACCATGCTCATTGTTTAAGACTTGATTGCTATGCCAATAGCTGTCCTCATGGCAACTATTTAAAAATGAAAGCATACAAAGCCAATAAATTCCGACATAGTTACTTGCCAAACACACAACCTTTCTCCCTATGACAAGGACCATGGCACAGTCTGCACCTCTGTCAGAATGACTTTGTGATCAATCAGCAAGGTGTGTCATTCAAGTAGAGTCTCACGTGTTAATTTTTTCCTACAATATAGCACTTCACCTTTGTGCCATGTTACTTCCAGTGACTGAGAACTAGTGGTTCCAAATTTATCAACCAGTACAGAGAGTTGGGAAATTGCATCAAAATATTTTTCTATTGTAGAATTTTGATTCAAAACTGTCTAGTTGAGAACTAAGTGATTCTTCTTACCAGTGATACCAGGTTATCTACTTACTGTATCTAATGTGGCTTGTGTGTCTTCCACTTTCCCTATTCCTTCTCACAACTACCAGTTAATCATATATATCCAATTTTCAGTTAGTCACACTCGTTCGTATACTTTGGAACCAAAATCCTAATTTGAGTTCACAAGGCACCTTACCTACTTTCTTATCTACACTGCAATTGACCATTTGCAGTTGGTTTTGTTTGACGCATTTTTACCTGCTACTGCAAAAAAAAAGAGGATTCGTTTTAATTGGACCATACTGCAGTACTGTCTGCCGTGTAATATATATTGGCTTTAGTTGAAAAGTGGCCATCTAATTAAAGTCTAGTGTTACGACCAGGTGACGAAGAGGTCTCAGGCTCCCATTTCGCCCCTTCTCTGGTTTGACCGCAACAGGTTTTATTCTTTTTAACACAGTGATTTTAGCTTACCACCTCAGTGAACCTCACTGTTCCTCGAATATAATTACAAATGAACCAATCAGACAGGTTGCTTGAGTTTATGCAAGAAAGATGTAAGTTTATTAACCTTTTCACTCTAAACCAGTTAAAATTTCTAAAATACGCTACGCATCCACGATCACATGCATATGAGAGGCACACACACGCACAATAGATACAGAGGGGAAGAAAGAGTTGGGAGGTTGAAGTAAAGTCTGTAATAAATGGAATTCAAATACTGAGTTGCAATGTCCTTAATTGAAGTTAAAGTCTTGGAATCCTCGCTGGGATCACGTACACAATTCAGGCTTGCTTCTCTTGTTCCAGAAGGCCGAAGAGAGGTTTTATCCATTTTTTTGGTTGTTGCCTGTAAGGTTCTGCGGCTTAATAACTGCCACCGTGGTTTCCCTGGGACTTTGCTGGAGAGAGAGACAGAGAGAGAGAGACGCTTTCCTCTTGGAGTTCAGTTCCAGTCTCTTTTTTACTCTGAGGCACAATTCACAAATTCAGTGCTACACCAGCAGGTATTTCATGCAACCACCTCTTTGCTTGTAAACAGAAGTTCCTGGAGGGTTGTTTGAACTTCAGAGTTCATCAGACATCCTCAGTGAGGGGGGTTGGCTCTTTCAAAGTCAAAGGGTGTTGACGGCTTTTGATCACCACTATTGACATAACCAATCTTGCTAACTGAATCAGGGAGCACCCACTTTGTTCCAACTGGACTGGGTAATTTACCTCCTCTTTCTCTCAGCCAGCCTTTGTCTTCTCATATGCAAACGTGCGTGGCCATCTTTAGCTGTTCAGTCCTGCTTTTTAAAAGTTATTTGTTATGTCCAGTAAAAATTTCTCAAGAAAAGTTTCATATGATGAAATTAATATTTTTCCATTTGGCATGTGTGATTTCCATCACACTAGAAATTGTGCAATTTGTGGAGCATGAGAACTAATAAGCAGAAGGTACAAATGCCTAAAGCACAAATTTGAGGAAAATTCTGCCTTGTCTTCTTTCAATTTTCTGAACATGTAGGTTTTAGTGGTTCACATAAAGCCTATCAGAATAAAACAGATAAACTGAGTGAAAAAACAAAACTCTCAGTCTAACTGTTGGTATAAACTATCAGTATTTTCATTGACCTGAATAAGTAATATTATGCTTTTATACTACCCTTTTATACTATCCTGATTTTATGCAGGAGGCCGGTCTCCCAGCATTGGGCCGAAAGGACGAGGGGAATTCCACCTCGGCATTTTTTCAGGCCCCCAGAGCTATCCTCCAGTCTCCTGGGGTCAAATGTTAAGGAAGCAGGATCCCCATCCCTTTAAACACATAATAGGGACGGGGATAGCGCCTCCAAGAGCTGCCAGCCGATCAGAGGGCCAGCAGCTCAACAGTACTGGCAGCGCCACCAGGAGTGCAGAGGCTTTGTATCCCCCAGCATTGGAACCCCAGAGCCGAGGTAGGTGAGGTGGGTCACTGGGTCCAGTCTGGAAGGCCCCAGTGAGGGGTGGGGGAGTGGGCGTTTGGTCCAGGGGTCCCGGGAGGCACAGTGGTTCCAATGGGGGCTGTCCTCCATGGGCCACGAATTGAACATGAAGGAGGGACCCTCCCCCGCCCCAAGCCTGCAGGAAGGGCGCCTCAAGCATTCTCCCCACACGGCAGAGGCTCATCCCCGCCACTGGTGAGATCCCAGCGGCAGCGGGAAGAGGCCCTTAATTGCCATCAATAGGTCACTTAAGGGTCTCAATTGGCCTCTGGGCGGGAAAGCCAATGTCAGCCTATGTCACCTCCAGGAAGATCGGGCCTGGCAATCCCGGTGTCAGGTTCCATGGCAGCCACTGCTGCTCCAATTCTCCAACCCCCCCAACCCCACCTCCACCACAGAATCCAACGTCGGGCTGGAAACAAAATCCAGCCCTCAATATAGTCATTGTCCAAAGGTGCATTGCAGAGAAGATAGTCACCAAGCGATAGTAGAAGATTTTGTTGGAATTAAAAGTCCCCAAATACATATGCTTGAAGAATGAGATTTTTAGAAGGCTTGAGAACGTGGGCAGAGATGTTAGCAAGGTGGAATAATTAGAATGAGCATTCTAGAGAGTAGCACCAAGGCTCTGCCACCACTCGTGCAAGAGGACATAGTTGAAAGCAGAAAAAAAGATAGGGCTGGAACAGTTTGCAAGTAATCTAAATGTGAGAATTTTAAATTGAATGCACTGGATTATGAGAACATAATGATGGTTGTCAAGGAAAGGGTATGGGTTAGAGCAACTAGTACCCAAGGAGGGACAGAATGCTAATGCAGTAGTTTTAGACAAGTTGCTGTTGTAGAGGGAAGAGCTTAGAAGGCCAATAAGGAAGGCTAGAAGATAAAGGAAGTATGGATTATGGTTTCAAAGTTGATGAGATTGAGGTTAGGATAGGGTTGTGTGATGACGGTATGCTGTCTAGGTGATGAATAGAATATGGATTTAAAAAAGGATAAAGCACAGCGCAAGGTAAAAATTACAATCAGGAGAAATGTATAAAGGATGAATTATCATTGGCCATTTTACATTATCACCCAAGTCAAAATTAATGCCTTTTTCTTTTTCTTTATGTTTTCATGTGAGTTTTACACTTGGTTCTCGCTCTTTGTATGTTAATTACACTTATACTGGAAAATGTAGGATGTTGGATGTGATGAAGTCAGATCCATAAAGACTGGATAATAGTACGCATCAATAAATTACTGAATACAAAAAAAAACACATATGTCAGCTAAGTGATGAACTTGAAATTTTAGGTTGTTTTGCAAGTTTTAGAACACTAATATTTTAGTTTTATTTAATTAATTTTGCAATTAGTAATACGTTCCTCTATAATGTATACATGTAATAGTCTCGAACATAGCATTGCACTTATGCTGATAAGTTTTTTTTAGCCACCTGTACATTGTAGAAAGTGGCATTTCAACATTCCTGCTGTTAATGCACAGAACCATGGATGTTCCAAAACATTACCGTGAGCACAAAATGACCTTTAACAGTTTACCAACCCATCCACATCAGTGGCTAAAGCTAGGCATACCCAGGCTTGACAAGTTGAATGGATGGCTATGTTAAGCTGAGAAAAGTCTAAAATGACCTGAGGCATTCTTAGTTTGTGCTGTCTTGGGCTATTGTTTAAACCCAGACCAAATAAATTGAGTTTCCACAATTGAACATGTGAGTGTCCTAACTCTTATCTGTTAATGAACAGATCTGGCTTTTCTTAAGTAATTAAAAAAATTGCTCATTGTGCCTTCTAAGGTACTCTCATCAAATGAGGGATCCTTGCCATAAAGTTGGCCAGTATATGAATAAATGGTATTGAAAGAATTTACTCTGAGAATCAAAGATATAATAGATGGTGTTTTCGCACAAAATACCAGAAAAGCCAGAGAAAAGATGAATAGTGAATTTTCCAGAAAGAGCACAAGGAAGGATGTACAGGAATTCAGGGTAAGTTAAGAACTCTACGAGACAGGGATAGGCAAATAATTCAGTGTACTATTTGTATATGAAAGTTAAGCTCCTGAGAACAGAAACAAGTTTAGTGCTACAAAGAGAGAATAGACATTGAAAGAAAACTGAAGAGATTCATCATGCTGACAGACTAGAGGTAGACTTGAATTGCCCTGAGGGAGATGTGATCACCAACATTATTGCATCATCTCAGAAAGGCAAAATTATATGATCTGGAAATCATTGCTAAAGACCTGATCTTACCAACAATAAGCTGAACTAAATAGGCTTTAATTTATCCAACAGACCTGCTATTCAAAGCTATTAACTTGTCTGCTACGTGTGAAGCCTAATCTAAACTAACATTGCTGGTATTATGTCAGCCTTGGACATTGGTTATATTTTCAACTTATAATCAGTAGAGCTCCACTGATGCTGTTACTGTGATATAGATGCCTTTGTAACGTCAGATATTAATTCCATCAGTTAATAATAACCATCTAACTACCTTGACTATTCCTACTGATTGATTTTAATGTACTGCTTATTCTATTAACACAAATGTCAATAAAGAAATGTTAACTCATGATATCATGGTCTGACTTCCTCTTTGAAGATTTTGGCAATGACAGTTTAAGTTGTTTGCCCAGTAGCTTTCAATTTTGCTAATACAGGGTTGGCCATGTAAGCGTTGTTAAAATTTGGATTAGTTGATGCAAGCTAGTTCATGTGAGATAGTTAGGCAAATAGTACTTCACTAGATAGGGATGGTGCATTAGCAAATGGTTTATGATGATGAATAAAAGTGAAATGGTTTAGAATTCATTTGGTGCCCTTGCAAGGTCAATTGGTGCACCAATCTCAGAGTTCTTCAAACACAACTCCGTTTTCAGTACTTCACAAAACAAGAATGCATAAACCTTGTAGAATATTATTATCTTTATTACTTAATTACTGAGTCATTTCCAGTAATAGAAATTTTGAATTAATGAATTAGAAATCCATGACACGGCGGAAAGATCCAATAGTTGGACAGGTTGCACCCCAATCACTGAATCTCCTGTATTCACCGGGTCTCATGAAGTACTGTCGGCCTCTGTAGTTGGCATGTTCATAGAAGATCCAGTAACCGTCCATCACATGGCAGGAGTGAATGTCACGGTAACGGAAACGATCATAGACAGATGGACAGTCATCCATGAATTCCATCATCTGTCCTCCAAAGTCAGGTCTCTCGTAAATCTTCATTCTGTAGGAATCACTGCTGGACTATAAAATTAACGAAATCATTAAATTAATGTAAAAATGCCATTTATCATACTAACAGAATGATATGCTTTTACTTGCAAATCTGCTGAATGTAAAATTCCTGTCTTAAAGTACTTTACAATAAGAATCTACAATGACAACATATACTGATAACTCTTGAGAAAGCTATAAATATAAACAGGTAAAATCCATAGAAACAATCTCTGAAAATTGAATTTTCCTGTAATTATTAACATGCTGTTGTTCTATTTATAGATAATTCTATACAGTTCCACTTCTGATTAAAATTAATTGTAACTTAATCTCTCACTGCTACCTGTTTTGATTACATATTTATTTTAGTTGTGAATAATGTATGCCGTCTGAATAATTCTATTCAGAAACAAATCTTAGATTAGATTAGATTAGAGATACAGCACTGAAACAGGCCCTTTGGCCCACCGAGTCTGTGCCGAACATCAACCACCCATTTTATACTAATCCTACACTAATCCCATATTCCCAAACATCCCCACCTGTCCCTATATTTCCCTACCACCTACCTATATTAGTGACAATTTATAATGGCCAATTTACCTATCAACCTGCAAGTCTTTTGGCTTGTGGGAGGAAACCGGAGCACCCGGAGAAAACCCACGCAGACACAGGGAGAACTTGCAAACTCCACACAGGCAGTACCCGGAATCGAACCCGGGTCCCTGGAGCTGTGAGGCTGCGGTGCTAACCACTGCGCCACTGTGCCGCCCTAAATCTTAACAGGTGTCCTTGAGTATAAGAATCACAAAAGACGCCATTCAAACCAATGGACTATTAATTGCACACTATTACAGTACAAATGGCAAACAGCTTCCTCTTGAAGATTAGCATTAATGTGCTAAATTCCTTACTACAGACCAAGAATGTTCTGGGAATCTCTGCTATTTCTGATTTGTCTTCTGTTTCTAACAGAGACAGGTAAGAAAGCACAACTAGTCGGTGCTTTACTTTTACCTCTCTGCACATACTATTGTACTGTAATCTATGATGGGAGCAGTTCCTTACACAGTATATACTATGACATTTTAAAAAGTGTTGATTATTGTGGCATTCTAAGCAGTCTACTTCATATTAATAAGTTCCTATTTGATGCAATTTTAATAAGATGTTTTTGCTTCTACTCCAAATTTTGTAAATAATTAAATATAATTCCCTTTACAAGCAAAATAATTTGGTGCAAATATGTAATAAGGTAGTGATTCTTGAAGCTAAAAGTAACTGATTATAAATAAAACTTATTAGCTTATCTCACTCCACGGTATGATACCTTTCCAGTTCACTCTTATTAATTAACTACTGTATATATCCAACTCTGTATATGCCCAGATATAATTCATGACAATCATTATGAAAAGAAGTATTGTTTGCAGAAAGTAGGGAAAAGGACACAACAAAAGTTGAAACTTACATATGGGTAGGTACGACATGACCTGATATTGTCATTGAATCCCATCCAGCGCTGGTAGTCAGGATATTCTCCCTTAGTCAGAACATACTGGTATCCCATGTAATTGGGTTTCTCATACAACACCCACCAGTCACTGTCAACACGGATGGAGTTACAGCGGTTGAAGTAAGGGGACAGGTCAGCACAGTCTGTACTGCACTCATGGTGCCGACCCTGGAAGTTCCTGTCCTCATAGAAGATGATCTGCATTGTCACAGAAGAATGAAAAAAGATTTGATTTGTTTTGCTACCAACAGTGCAGTTGTTTAAGCAACAGAATTTTTTGTTCCCAACAAAGATCCATGTTTGAATCACAAGGCTATCCAGTAGTTGAGTAGGGGTATCTAAATGAAAAAGTTAAGGATGTGGCAGCTTTTAAGCAAGTACAGAGGCAGGAAGTGGGGGAAAGGAGAGGAAAGAACAAACAGGAAGGTCTGTGATAGAGTGGAAGCCAGAAGAGATCATTGATCATGGAGGTGGACTATGCTATTCAAATAGACTTTTCCATTCTCCTAGTTATAGAGAAGATTGTATTTTGCTGAATGTAAACCAAACGTTGAGAGAATATGAATCCTAAAAATATATATTTTTAAATCAAAAGTTTAAAGAATAATTTTACCTTTCCCATGTTGAATTCCCTGATGAAGTCCTCAGTGAACTGTAGAGTCAGAAGTTTGCCAGTTTTTATACTTTCCATGGTCCGTTCAGTCTACAAAGAGCATTGACATTTAAATTAACTTTTATTCAAGTCAGCAGAATGCCGCTCTATGGTATATTCTATTTAGAAAAAAGAACCTGACTCAAGAGGACCGTTTTTGTTCTCATTGCTGCCAGCTTTTATTTTACTGAATAGGAGTCTTCACAAACAGAAGCGCGAGTGAAAGACTAGTAATCCCTATATAAAGGCAAGTATAGTAGGCCTACAAATCAGCTAACATTACAAAGGTGGAGAATGTGTGGAAAACTCCACTGTGCAAAACACACACAGCAATTGATTTTTCTCTTTGCAGGAATATCATGGAAAATTAATTTTTTTTGGTGTGCTAATTATATTGATGAGTGAAAATTCAAGGAAATAACAAAGCTGATTGCCTGAATCTTTAAGATTTGAACCGAAGGGAATTAACAAACAGCAGCATGAATTTCAAAGAAAATAAAAGCATAAAATGATTTAGATGGAGGTCACTCCAAAAAATGAATAATATTAAATCACTTGCAATCTGTATCACTCTTGCTTGTAATGTGTCTCTCTCCTGATATTTCTTCAATACTGCTAGCAGCTCCAGAAGGCATGATAGCAAGAGAGAGAGAGAGAGAGAGTGAAAGAAATCAAGAGAGAAACAGAGGCAGATACAGACAGGGAGAATTATGCGAGTGGATTCCATACCGACATCTGAAACAAGACGAGCTCAACCGACCGAATTGCAGAAAAGAGGAAATGCTCTGAACATTTGAGGGTCAACTTGAACAGGCACTACCTACGAAACAATTTGAAAGACAAAAATACAAAAGCATGAAAGGTAAAAGTCAGACCTGTCTCCAAAATGGAAGTGAAAACAAAATATGAATCCCACCTACTAGAAGAAGCCAGCATAAAAATATTGGAGACAGCCAAAGACTGAAGCTATTGAACGTACTGCTCAGATCAGATGCCTGAAGAGTTCCTTTAATGAGAATGGAGTACCGCTCTTGACATCGCCATTGACCTTGGTTGAAGCACTGGAGATGCTCAAAAATGGATTGGTTACAGCGAAAATGGCTGGGTGTTGAAGTAGACAACAGGACTTTTAGCCCCCAGTGAGGGTGAGCAGGGAGGCAGGCAGGCAGTTGCAAAAATTTGCACCACCAGTCCAGTCCCCAGGCCATTTTTTTTGGAGGTGGGATGGGGGAGGTCGGCAGTGCTACCCACCGCAAGTGACGGATAGTCAAAGGCCAACTGGAATTTTTCAGTCAGTCTCTGGGCCCTCTGGTATGTCAGGGACTAATCCAGCAGCCTGGAGACTGCCACCCGGCAGCAGACCAGGGGCTAGTGATCCAGGCAGGCTTTGAGACTCTCCCTGTCTGCCTGGGGCTGCGGCCACAGGCCACCATATAGAGGGGAGATCCATAATGGTGATCCACTGCTGAGTTTATTTTTTATTTAAAAGTTTAAGACGTTGGAGAGAAGACGCCTCCATCTTGAGGTGCCCTCTCTCTCTCTCTTCCCTGAAAAGGCAGGCTGCTGCTTCTTCCATGTTGGATGCCCTCCTATTGGCCCCCCAGCTTTGAGAGCACGCCGAGCACACCCTCTGACCTCTAATTGGCCAATTCATGAAAAATAATGTGAGGTTGTGACCCCCATTTGACCCTGACGTCGGGGTCCCCCAAAACCCAAAATCCTTCCCAGGGTGGCAGAAGGAGCTCAGCATGGATGCATCTAGTAGGGGAGTAGGGAGAAATGAAGGACCTTGATACCCTCCATCCATTATTTGGCATTGGTTATGTCCCTCCCTCCAAATCCCAGAATTGCCTCCTATGTATCCCCAACTTTTCATATGTGGTTGTATCTGTGAAGGTCGGGATCATGCATTTGGACAGAACAAAGAAACTATCTTTATTCTTTCAGATACTGATTGATCTTGTTTGCATTTCCAGTATTTGTATCGAACATCCATCACTCGCCATCTCTTTTTGCAAATAAATTGGTTGAATGGGCTATTTGTTTGGTTTTATGTGCTTTTAATTCAGAAAATTGAGTCTTACAATTCATTTCAAAGTTCAGATCTGTAATAGTAATACTTGCAGTCATCTAAGAGCTTGTGTTGCAACATTGCAAACGCTTTATACAAGTAATTATTCTTGAGATACAGGAAATGTCAAGCCAACCATTTTGGCAACATTGGCAAAAAAGCACTGAGATGAATGACCAGTGAATCTGTTTTACTTTGTGGCACTGATTGAGGAAGGAGTGTTGGTCAGTACACCAGGAAGCTTCCTGCTCTACCAGGGGAATCTCTGTCTTTTCATGTAGACAAGACCTCAGTTTAATGTGTAACCCAAAGGATGGGACCTTCAACAATACAGCACTACCTCAATATTGTACTGGAATGTCATTTATTGTAGGTCTAATGTGAGTGTGAAAACAGTATAGGATTCAGATCAACAGCAAACTGATCGGAATTTTATTGGGGTGCCGCTCTCCGCAGCGGCACCCTTTGAACTCGGCGGCGCACCCACATTCACGGGCCGCCATTGAGCCCCCGCGATATTAATCGCTGGGGCTCATTTCCATAGAGGTTGTGCACCAACCACCCCACCATCCCCCCACCCCGCCCCCCATATTACATGGGGAGAGGCGGGACATTCAGCGCAGCGAAAGTTTTGACAGTTGTGCAGCAGATGCTGGGGCCCTATTTTAAGCACCACAGCACCTGCATCCTGACAGCTGTCAAAGAAGTACTTACCTGACTACTGAAGAGTGGGGCTGCTGTCAATCTGGCAGCAAAGCAGAAAGTGCTGCATAAATCCAGCAGGTCAGGCAGCCACTGTGGAGAGAGAAGCAGTTAACTTGACCAAGTTCACAGACCTGAAAGTTAACTCTGCTTCCATCTCCACAGATGCTGCCTGACATGCAGAGTGACCCCAGCACTTTCTGCTTTGCTGCCACATACTTACCCTGCTGTGTCCCACTGTCCTGTGCAGTTGTGATCCTCCTCTCCCACTCAAATGTAACATTCCTTCTTGTAGGCGTGCTGCACCTGGATGAATAATCGTACATTTGCACATTCCAAGATGTGAGACTTAAATAGACCATGAAAGGTATTACAGAGGTTTACAGAGAACACACTGACACAAATGGGAATGCACGGGTGTCACAGCAATATAAATACATCTTTCACTAAATGTTCCTCACCAACATGTGTGTCCTTTTCTCTGTGAGAATGATGTGTGCCAGCATGTAGCGCCAGTGTCACATACCTTTGCACCATTGGCCCTTCAGGAGAGCCAACTTATGCAATAACATCATTGCCATGCCACCATTACTCATGAGTGTCTCCATGGATCCAGTGACATGGACATTGGCTCAGTCAGCTGCTGCCTCTAATGGTTTACACAGGAATGCTGCTGATGTGGACTGGTGCACAGCAGGTGAGTAAGGGTGATGTGTGGCTTGCAGATCTCATGTCGGTTCCTATGGTGCAGACAGCCTTTGTCTGATAAGCCATTTCCGTACATCCCTACCTCACTGCTAGCCCTGCTTGCAGAGCCTGGGTGCCATCTGCTGTCTCATGTGTCTTTCATGTTGTAGGTCCTCAGCGTCTTCATAGTCTGAGGAGGAATCCTGTTGACAACTCTCCTCATCATGCCAGGCCTATTGAGTGCGTAGTTGTGCAGAGCAGCAAAGAAAGGAGCTGGCCTTTTCAGACCGTAGTACGGGGGATCACTCTATCTATACAGACATTGGAGGTGCTCTTTCAGCAAGCCAATCTCCTGCTCAATGGTGGCTCATGTAGCTCAGTGGCTGGCATTGTATCTCTCCTCTGCAGCAGTGGTGGAGTCTCTCACTGGTGTCGGGAACCATGTCTGCAAAGGATAGCCCTTATCTCCAGGAAGCCACCCCTCCATCTCAGCCAGTTCAGTGAACAACGATGGCAGCTGGGATTGGCGCAAGACCCAGGTGTCATGGCAGCTGCCTGAGAAGCGGTCACACATACGCAGCAAGCATCTGCGGTGATCACGTACCAGCTTCACCTAGATTGAGAGGGCTCCTTTAATGGTGACGTCTGCAGGTGGTAGCCTGGCAGTAGGCCTGATGGCTATGAACATTACAACCTATGGTTCTCCGGCAATGGCGCCAAAACCAACGGCCCTCTGGGCCTGGCTATGAGAATCCGTCCTGAAGTGGACATACTCGCTGGCCTTCCGGTGCAGGGCATTGGTGACCTCCCTGATGCAGCGGTGCACTGCTGATTGTGTTACCCCACAAAGGTCTCTGATGGGCCTCTAAAAGGCTGCAGAGGTGTCAGGCTTGAGAACTGTTGCCACTATCAGGAACAAAGGCATGGGATGTCCATTGGAGCCCATGGGCTGCAGGTCATCCTTGAGCAGGGCACAGAGACGTGACCCTCTCTAAATGTGCAATCGCCTCTGACGCTGGTGCTCTGATATCCGGTGGCATGTCATGTTGGGCCTGTAAATGCATGGCAAACATAATGGTGAGCTCCCCTTGGGGGCTGCTGCTCATGACTGGAGGCTTCTATGTGGATCGCACCTGCCTGTTGATAATGCCTCTGGTGCATATCGATCCTCACGAGCAGAGGATCACACAATGTAGGATGAGCCATACCTATTTCCATGTGATAAATAAAGTTGAACCCTTCATATATTCAAAGGTTCCTAACAGGGCAAGGATTGGTGTTGACGAGTACATCAGCTGCTTTCCTGGATCAACTATGTGACGTGCCATGGCATTCCCCATCTTGGCCAACACTCAGAGTGGCACAGCATGACTGCATCAAGATCCTACCAGCTGAATCGATTGCCCCCACCATCCATACAACCTTAATGCTCCTTCCTTTTCTTGCACCCACCCCACACACAGGGTGTCTTGTGTGTCATTGCTCCCTCACAAACACGAACAAACACAGAATGTACACTGTTAACGGAGGGATGGTACACAGTACCTCCCTTCATGCCAGCAGAGCTTTCCCACCAGTAATCTCACACTCCTTCCCTTTAAGAATGCAAAGTGAGATCCCTTTGTATCTCCCCTTCCTCCTCCCTTTAGGAATGCAGACTGAGACCCCTGTGTATGCCCCCTCCTCCCTATAAGAATGCAGAGTGAGACCCCTGTGTATGCCCCCTCCCCCCTCCCTTTAGGAATGCAGACTGAGACCCCTGTGTATCCCCCCCTCCCTCCTCCCTTTAGGAATGCAGAGTGAGACCCCTGTGTATCCCTCCTCCCCCCTCCCTTTAGGAATGCAGACTGAGACCCCTGTGTATCCCCCCCTCCCTCCTCCCTTTAGGAATGCAGACTGAGACCCCTGTGTATCCCCCCTCCTCCCTGTAAGAATGCAGAGTGAGACCCCTGTGTATTCCCCCTTCCTCCTCCCTATAAGAATGCAGAGTGATACCCCTGTGTATCCCCCCTCCCTCCTCCCTTTAGGTATGCAGAGCGAGAGCCCTGAAAAGAAACTAACCTTTGCCGCGAAATCTTCTGCCTCTGTGGACACACCGGCTTTTCCAATCGTGAACAGGACGGCACGTGACGGCGGCCCGTTCATCGAAAATACAGTAGTGTCAGTGGAGAGGCGGCGGGATGCATAATCAGCAAAGGTAAGTACCGTTTAACATTTGCTAATTGTGGTGACGCCGCCGTGCGGCGGGGAGGGGGCCGCACCAAGGTCCCACTGCTGCCGGTAATATGCGGCGGGCCCTTCCCGACGTCGCGGGTCGAGGCAGGCCTCTCCACGTAGCATTTTCCTGGCCCCCACGCCAGGACCCGCGGCATCGAGGGGCCAGTAAAATTCAGCCCATTAAGTTTTATTCGTAGTTTCTATCAGAATATTTGAAAATTCTTTTATTGAACGTGAACTTCAATGGGAAACGAGAAACAGGCAAATCATGTTATTCAATGATGTTGCACATTGCAGCATTATTTTCCTAATACATTTGAAAAATGGCTAGAATGAACCCACAAATACAATATACTTGCACCGTGAGGTGACATATGCATAACTAAATGCTGCATTCTCCACAAAAGCATATTAATTTTTGGATTGTTGAACCATCAAAAGACAATCATTCCATTTTCACTTACAGGATCAGGTCTTTTTTGATAAGAGGCAATAGCTTGGATAAAATGAAACATTTATTTTGAGCAGGAACATGAAACCTTCAAAATGTTGAAGTGTGTAAACTATTTGGAGGAAATCTAAAAATGAGTAAACAGTAGGCCTTCCATTGTAAGCAATGGGAATTACATTGGAGAAAACATAACTAGTTTCCCTCTCCTGTCCTGGAAAAGCTCTACTATCAAAATATTGATAGTGACTCAAGGAGGAATTAACATGTTATCATGACTTTTACTTCAGTATAGCCTATTGTTATGACCAGGTGAGAAAGAGGTCCAGGGTTCGCTTTCAGCTTTCAGCTGCTCTTACTGTAATAGGGTTTAGTTTTAAACACACTGTGTTTTCAGCTCCCCCTTGGGAGCCTTGTTCACCACTTCCCAATTATAAGGCAAAGGAACCAGCACAACAGGTTTTCTCAGGTTCAAAGAAGAAAAGTGAAATTTTATTAAACTTAAACCCAAATTCAGTTAACGCCTATGGATACATGACGCACCCACGCTAGCATGCATACACAATACACACATGCAGATAGGGACAGAAAGAGCAGAAGAAAAATAAAGTGGATAAGTTTGAGGCAATCTCTGAAGAGGGTTTTTTGTTACTATGTTTCGAGACGCTGTAGCATCCTTGATTGTAGGTAGATCTTGCTTTTTGTTGGGGCCCAGTATTCTTCTTAAACCTTGTTCACTGTAGGAGACTTTTCTCTCTTGGGGTTCATGTGTCTTCAGTGAGTTTTGAAGTTCCGTGAGAAAGATGGGAGCAGGCAGACAGACAGGAGGTCTTCTTCAGTCCAGGAGCATTCTGCTTTCGCCAGACTCTCAGTTCAAACTGTACAATTCAGGAAACCCCAGGTTGCCAAGCAGGCTAGTCATGTGACTAACTGGTCTGACCATGTCTTGGCTCTTTGTATTGTATCATCTTAACAGGGAATGGAATGGAATGCGCTTCCCTGCCTTCAATATCTGTTAGTATGTAAATGTGTTTTTTCCAGGCAAGGTCTGGCAGTCCTTGTAACAGGTCTTCTCTTCTTCCCAGCAACAATTTGAAATTTAATGTCTATGTGGCGAAATTAATATGCCTCATTCTTGGCAGGTGGGGGCCTGCATGACACCTTCACACCTGGGGGAATGAAATGTGATTTAAGAAATGTTGAGAGAAAATATATAACATACAGAAAAAAAATGCATTTCTCTCATTCATTTCCATTAATTCATAAATCCTAAAGCTTATTAAAATTGCCTGTCTTCTCGGTGCCAGTGCTGCTTTAATTGCCCCCTTTTTGGCATCTCAATAAACATGTGTTTTTTTGGGGGGGGAAGTTTCTCTTCTGTTTGCCCATTTCCATGGCTGCCTAGGGTCTTTGTTCCTGCCGAGATAATTTTTTTTTAAAAGACACGATAGTGGGCGGGTCTATCCTGAACTCGCTTTCAGTGTTTTGCTGAGTCATGCAAAGGCTTTTAACTTCAAGGGATGGGTGGTTCACTTTTTTACTGACTAGGGGGGAGGATTCTTTACTAATCTCCCCTTTGTTCTCTGGGGCACTCCTGCCTGCAGGTATTTGTGCAGACACTATTGCACTCCCCTGTGGCACTTTGACGAGGTGAGGCATCACTGTCACAGTTTCTCTGCCCCTAGAGGTCTTTCTTTGTCTCTGCAGGTTCCTGTAAATGCTGTTAGCAACATTGGTGGGATGCTCCTCTGTCTGCATTTACATAGGAGGATGTGTGGTCTAACTTTTCACATTTTTCGGGGTTGGCTGACCGGACAGTAGGGGTTTTCATCCAGATTCCTCCCAGACTTCCTTTAACCTGCCCTCTTGGTCACTTTTTCCCCTTCTCTGTCTAACCTTTTGCCAGCCTTGGGCCTGCCTGTCCCCTTTTGTTCTCGGCAGGGGTCCCTTACAGTTCACCAGCCCTCTGCTGGAGAGACCTCCTAACACCAATACAGGACTTAGGAGTGCAGGTTTCACTGTAAGTTGGGGTTTCCCATCAACCTGGCACATGTGGCAACTCCTGCAGTACTCCACCACATTTTTGTGGAGTTTTGGCTAGTCAAACTGCTGTCTTATGCGGACTTTGGTCTTTTGTATACCGGCATGTACAGCCACTGTAGTAACGTGGGTCCCTTTTAATATCTCTCCAGCACCTCTGCGGCACCACTAACTGGTGAACTACTGTCCACTCCTTGCTCTCAGGTCTGTGAGGAAAGCTCCCTCATCAGTACCCCATTCTTTAAATAGTAGCAATCAGTGACTCCCTCTGCTTCACCTTCAGACTGGGCAGACTGTGCTAACTCTCGCAATACTGGGTCAGCTCTCTGAGCTTCAGCTAGGGAAAATCCATTTAATTCATTCCCTGGGTCTCCTAATTTTCCAAAGAAAGTCTTGGACTGGCAGACCTCATGGTCATCTGCGTGCAGTGCCAATGCAGTCTCCTCTGGGGGAGCTAGTTTGATCATGACCTGATCCACTACACATTCAGGGAAACTGCAGGGGTCCGTCTCCCACCACTGCCCAGTCTCTCGGACCTCTTGTAGTCTCTCTTTCACTACTGGGGGGGCTATGACCTTCGCCCCCGCCAGATCATTACCTAGGAGCAGGTCAACCATGTCCACAGACAAACTAGGAACAATGCCTACAGTCACCGGTCCCGAAACTAGGTCGCACTCCAGGTGCACCCAGTGTACAGGTACAGGCATACACTGCCCGCCAATACCATTCACCACCATTTTGGTGTTCACTGCACTCTATGGGAGAAAGGTTAGGTCTTTTCCCAGTAAAAAGGATCTGGTGGCCCCTGTGTCCCTGAGAATCACTATGGGCTGACTTGCCCCACTCGAGGGGTATGGGGTTACTTTCTCTTCAGACACAAAACCTTGATAACCCTCAGGAATCCTATTAAATTTTCTTGCACTTACAGCCTTAAGCTTCCTGGGTCTCACACAAGCCATAGCTTTCTCTGCTGTGCTTTCCATCAGGTTTACCTCTTCACTGAGCGGGTGTGCCCTGCTTAACCCTGCCAGTTTTCCCTTTAGTTTCCAGCAGTCAGTTTTTAAATTCCCTGCTTTATTACAATGGAAGTACACGGGTCTCCGGGTCTCACTCTTGCTCATAGCAGCTTCCTTTTTGGCTAGAGGAGGGCCCCTTGTGTTTCCTGTTTGCCTTTCTCTCCCAGGACTGCTTGGGCTAATATCACCCTCCCACCCTTTGTCCTTTTCGGATTTGTGGGGTGATTAGGAAAGGGTCTCCCTTGGGAAACTGACTTATAAATTAAAGCAAACTCATCAGCCAGAACGGCCGCTTGCCAGGCTCTCTGAACCCGCTGCTCCTCTACATGGAGAGTGGGCGAAAGTGTTTAAATTCCTCTAACAGAATTACTTCTCTGAGATTCTCATAGCTGAGCTGTACTTTAAGAGCCCTCGGCCACTGGGCAAAAGCCAGTTGCTTACTTCTTTCAAACTCCAGATAAGTTTGATTAGCTTGCTTCTTGATGGTTCTAAACCTTTGGCCATAAGCTTCGGCTCCTAATTCATATGCCCCGAGGATAGCATTTTTGGTCAGTTCATAATTTGATGAACTCTCATCTGGCAACAAGGAATAAACCTCATGGGCTTTTCCTGTTAGCTTGCTTTGTAGTAAAAGAGACTAGGTCTCAGCTGGCCATTTTAGCTGCCGTGCCAGTTTCTCAAAGGACCCAGAAAATTCTTCTACGTCTTCCTCATTGAATTTTGGAATTAGTGGAGCTAGTTTTAAAAATTTTGTACCCAGCCCTGAATTACACTCCTCCATATTGGCCATGCTTTCACTGGGGTTACCCTGTGCCCCCCCCTAATTAATTCAAGCCACTTCAGCTCTCTTTCTTCACATTCTTTCTGGAATATTCTTCTCTCTCTCCTCTCTCTCTCGTTCCTTCTCCTGTCTTTCATTATCTTCACATTCCTTCTGGAAGACTTTCTTTTCCCTCTCTCTTTCCTCAAATTCAACTTTCCTCTGTTCCAATTGTATCTTTGCTGACAATGCCCTGTCGGAGTCTGCTTTTAACCCTATTTCTGCTTCTTCAGATTCAAGGGTAAAATGGTTGACCACTAGCCTTAGGAGTTCAGATTTCGTAGCCTTGCCACGTACAGTGATCCCACGCTGCTCAGCCATTTTCCTCAACTCTTCCACAGACAGTACTTTTAACTTATTCCAAGTCCTGGCTTGGAGAGCTACTAGCTTCAGTTGCAGATATGTTAGTATTCAAGCACACACAATCACAAGAAAACCTGTATTGAAAACTTGCTCTTTTTTGCATGGGAACAATTTGGCTTCCCATTTCCAATTTCTCTTGTTTGTGTGTAGGTCAATTCCAGATGCTAGCACCCAAATTTCTGTTATGACCAGGTAAGAAAGAGGTCTAGAGGTTCCTTTCAGCCTTCACCTGGTCTTGCTGTAACAGGGTTTAATTTTAAACACACTGTGTTTTTAGCTCCCCCTTGGTGAATCCTTGTTCACTGCTTTCCAATTATAAGGCAAAGGTACCAGTACAACAGGTTTTCTCGGGTTTAAAGAAGAAAAGTGAAATTTTATGAAACTTAAACTCGAATTCAGTTAATGCCTGTGGATACATGATGCACCCACGCTAGCATGCATACACAATACACACATGCAGATAGGGACAGAAAGAGCAGAAGAAAAATAAAGTGGAAAAGTTTGAGGCAATCTCTGAAGAGGGTTTTTTTTTACTGTGCTTCGAGCTCGCTGTAGAGTCCTTGATTGTTGGTAGATCTTGCTTTTCGTTGCGGCCCAGTATTCTTCTTAAACCTTGTTCATTGTAGGAAACATTTCTCTCTTGGGGTTCATGTGTCTTCAGTGGGTTTTGGAGTTCCGTGAGAAAGAGATCGGACAGACAGACAAACAGGAGGTCTTCTTCTTCTTTTGGCAGACTCTCAGTTCAAACTGTACAATTCAGAAACCCCCAGGTTGCCAAGCAGGTTCACTGAATTTTGGAATTAGCCTGACCATATCTTGGCTCTGTGTATTGTATCATCGTAGCAGGGAAATGAATGGAATGCGCTTCCCTGCCTTCAATATCTGTTAGTATGTAAATGTGCTTTTTCCAGCCAAGGTCTGGCAGTCCTTGTAATAGGTCTTCTCTTCTTCCCAGCAACAATTTGAAATTTAATGTCCATGTGGTGAAATTAATATGCCTCATTCTTGGCAGGTGGGGGCCTGCAGGACACTATAAAAAAAGTGATATGGCAGAGACATATTCACTCTGAAATTTCATTGGGAAAAGCTCCATCTTTGACTCTGCTTCCTCCATGGCTATTCACCCAGACCTTTGAAGCTTGGTACTTGAACCTGGGAATGAAATTGATTGTAATTTAAAACAATGTGCTGCATCTATATGAAATCATATGGTAATTTTGTAAACCAAACATTTGCAGTCAATATTAACAAGAATAAACTTGATTGCAATAACTTTAGTCCTATCAAACATAGTTAGATTGACACCTCTACCTTAAGATGTGCATGAATATTAGCTAGTTGCATTATAAGCCAATAAATTACTATCAGCAGAGAATGTATCCAATCAAATAACCCATTTCCATTTGGTTAAATTGCACTACACCTGTGTGCTGCAGTTCATCCAAGGATGGTGAGCAAGAGCATTACAGCAATTTCTTTTTATTCATTCATGGTATGTGAGCATCGCTGGCAAGGCCAGAGTTTATTGCCAATCCAAAATGCCTTTGAGAAGGTAATGGTGAGCCACTTTCTTGAACCACTGCAGTCCATGTGGTGCAGATACACCAATAGTGCTGTTAGGAAGGGAGTTCCAGGATTTTGACCCAGCAAAAATGAAGGGGCAGCGATATAGTTCCAAGTCAGGATAATGTGTCACTTGGAGGGGAACTTGCAGGTGGTGATGTTCCTATGTGTCTATTGCCCTTGTTCTTCTAGGCGGTAGAGGTCACAGGTTTGGAAGGTGCTGTCAAAGAAGCTTTGGCGAGTTGTTGCAGTGCATCTTGTAGATGGTACACACTGCTGCTACTTTGCACCAGTGGTGGAGGGAGGGAATGTTTAAGGTGCTGATTGGGGTGCCGATCAAGAGGGCTGCTTTGTCCCAAATGTGTCGAGCTTCTTGAGTGTTGTTGGAGCTGCATTCATCCAGACAAGTAGAGAGTATTCCATCACACTCCTGACTTGTGGAGAGGCTTTGGGAAGTCACTTCTTATGGAAGAATTCCCAGCCTCTGACCTGCTCTCGTAGCCCCAGTATTTAAATGGCTGGCCCAGTTAAGCTTGGGGTCAATGGTAATCCCCAGGTTGTTGATGGTGGGGGATTCAGCGATGATAATACAATTAAATGTCTAGGGGAGATGGTTAGATTCTCTCTTGTTGGAGAGCAAATATGAAAACAAAAGTGTTTGATGGATTACTGCCCAGGATGTGAGAAAGAACCCTTCATTTGTTATCAAGAATGACACGCTCAGTAGAAAGGGAACATATCCAGATCTTTACTACTGAGAAGAATAGATTATGTTGGATGTAAGGATGCAATTCATCTTGGATTGAGTAAACATAAAGGATATGGGATTAAAATGATAAAAAAATCTCATTTGTGACGGGAGACAAGGACTATTTTTCCCCCTGGAAATGTGGGGCAAACACAGAGGGGAAAAGAACAGTTAATGCTCATCAATTAACTCCTTTAGAAGTGCAGGATAATATCTGATTGAGGATGTTATGCGAAGTATAGATGAAGATGATCAGATATTCTGTGGACCATGAAGGTTTCTGTTCTGCTGAGGTGCAGGTGGAGGGGGGAGCTGTTTACGGAGGTCAGCAGGCTAAAGTTTAATAGTGGAGATGTGAGAACAGATATATATTCTGGAGTTTTGATTGTTTGCTTTTAGAGATGAGGGACTATTTGTGCAGCAAATTTAATATGTGAAACAGTCACAATAAGGCAACTTTTAATGGGTTGAGTTGTATTGGGCTTGATGAATTAAATGGCCTGACGAGTTTCTGCTTTATGTATCCAAACTGAGAAAGAAATGACCAAACAATTTCCAGTTCTGATGTTTAATCCCAGGATACCCAAAGTTTAACAGTGTATAGATTTGTGCACGTACAGTGCAATACAGAGTATACTTAAGTATATTTAGCCTTCCATGTGAAGTTTTAAAAAATTCTCTTTAACTGTGGCAACCTTGGGCTGAATTTTCTCATCTTAAATCTTTTCTGAACAGCGAGACCATTTTCTGGTCGCTAATCTGATCGCCGCAGCAGCCAGTACAATCTTCCAGGAGGCATCCAATCAAGAAAGCACTTCCAGGATCACCGTCCAATTAGGGATGACAGGCAGGTTAAAGAGGCAGGAGGACAATTCAGTGGGTGTGATTGCAAGAGCGGCCAACAGCCTTCACTGTGTCTGCAGTGAGAGTGCTGCTGAGAAGAATGGGACGAAAGAGGGTGGGGTGAAATGGAGGTGCGAAATGGCTGAAGGAAACAACAGCCACTTCTTCGCCACCAGCATTATCTGTGACATCAGTCTCCAGGAAATAATCATGCAATTGCAAGGCTCTGCCTGTTGCTGACTTTGAGCTAGCCAATTTTCACCTAGAACATACAAACTGCATATAATTTTCAGGGCGCTCTGACCTCCCGTTGCGTACTCTCCTCCTGTGAGTTGATGAGCTGCAGACACTGCAAGAGTCCCGTGTGCCACTGGAAAAATTCCATTGCCTTCAGAAAATGCCTGCTTCATTAACAACCTCAACTGGCTTCCCGCCATTGTCAGGCGGGTTGTTGTCAGCGCACAGAAGCCACCTCCAGGAAAAGCGAGAGGAGGTGGGAACATGTTGGCATTCCTGTCTAACGCCATTTTTCTAATTTCTCTCACCACCACTGCCCGCACCTCCCCCCCTCCCCCACCTGCCCATGCCTCCAAACCCACCTCCAAGGTCCTGGTAAAATTCCTCTCTTATTTCCCCTCATCAGAATTCAAATGATCAGAAATAAAATTTGTCAAAAGCTTGGAAACAAGCTTGAAAACATTCAGTGTCAACAGAACCAACACTATGTTTTGACTGTTGAACAGTACAAGCAAGTATTTAAACTGCAAATTCTAAAAGTGGGTAAACATAGCCCAATGAATTACAGCTGGAAAGACTGATGAAAAGGCTGAATTACTGGGCTGAATTTTAATGTGGAAGAGCACATGGGTTTTGGTGCGGGTGGGAGGCTAAAATCAGCAAAATTGACTGCACATTGAGGGGTAGGCCCCAACCTGCCGACTTCCACATTTGACTCCAGTGTGTTTGGCCGCCGGCGCTCAACCCCTTTGAGAGAGGTTGGTTGTCAATTTCCATGGCTGAATTTTACCAGCCCTCTAAAGACAGCTGGGAGGCAAGAAGCCTCCTAAAATGGCAGCGGAAAGCAACGGGAGGGGAGACTGCTGTCTTCCCGCTGCCACAGGATATTTTCAACTGTGGGAATGTCTGCAGCATGACCATCTGCCAGCTGGAGGCAGGCAGTCAATTAACAAATTAATTGACCATTAACGGCCACATCCTGCCCCCTCTGGCATTTTACCGACATCGGGATGGGCTTGTACCATGTGGCTGACTGCCAGGTAAACCGTGGCAGCCTCCCAGTGAGTTCCCAGAGGGCGGGGCCATCCCTTAATGGCCATTCCATGGCCCACGAAGGGGCCATCCAGCAGCAATAGCCAACCCCACAACTCCGACACCATCGCTGGAGGGTTTATCCCTCTGATGGCTGAGGCCTGCCTGCCTGGCAGGAAAAAAAATTACCTGGCCCTCACCTTCCTGCAGACTCAACAGCAGTCACCTCTATCAATGGCGCTGCTGAGGCTGCCAAGCTGCAGGCCTGCTGATTGGGCCAGCAGCTCTGAGAGGCGGCCTGCCGTCCTCAATTAGATTGCGGTCCCGGTAGTGACCTCTACGAGTTCCCATAGTTCACTCGTGTGTGCTCAGGACCCACTTTCAGTCCCGGCGACGGGACTTCCTATGTTTTGGTAGGATTCAGGCCCATGTGCCAGTCAATTGGAATGATATTGACACACTGTTGCATTGGAATAGTAAAGTAACAAAGGCATGGATGAGGGTTTCAGCAACAGATGAACTGAGGCAGGGGCAGAATGCAGCAATGCTACAGAGATGGAAATAGGCAGTCTTAGTGATGGTGCAGATATGTGGTCGGAAGCTCATCTAGTGATCAAATATGACACTAAGGTTGCAAACAGTTTGGTTCCGTCTCAGACTGTTGCCAGGGAGAGGGATGGAGTCTTTAGCTAGGGAACGAAAATTGGAGCAGGAACCAAAAACAATGGCTTCAGCCTTCCCAATACTTAATCGAAGGAAATTTCTGCTCATCCAGTACTGGATGTTGGATAAGCATTCTGATAGTTTAGCAACAGTGGGGGAGTCAAGGGAGGTGATGGTGAGGTTGGGTTGGGTATTGTCAGTGTACATGCGAAAACTAACGTTGCATTTTGGGATGATGTCACCGAGGGGAAACAAATAAATGAGAAATAGGAGGAGGCCAAGGATAGATCCTTGAGGAAACCAAAGGAAATGGTGGGGGTATGGGAAGAGAAGCCATTTCAAGTGATTCTCTGGCTACGATTAGATAATTAAGAAGGGAACCAGTTGAGTGCAGTCGTACCCAGCTGGATAACAGTGGAGAGGCGTTGGAAAAGGATGGTGTGGTCCATTGTGTTAAAGGCTGCAGAAAGGTCGAGAAGGACAAGGAGGGAAAGTTTACCTTTGTCACAGTCAATAGGATGTCATTTATCAGTTCAGTTTCTGGTCAATGGTAGCCCCTAGGATATTGATAGTGGGGGATTCAGCGATGGTAATGCCATTGAATGTCAAGGGGAGATGGTTAGATTCTCTCTTGTTGGAGATGGTCATTGCCTGGCACTTGTGTGGCACGAATGTTACTTGCCATTTATCAGCCCAAGCCTGGATATTGTCCGAGTCTTACTGCATTTCTACACGGATTGCTTCAGTACCTGAGGAGTCGTGAATGGTGCTGAACATTGTGTAATCATCAGCGAACATACCCACTTCTGACGTTATGATTGAAGGAAGATCATTGATGAAGCAGCTGGAGATGGCTGGGCCTAGGACACTAACCTGAGGAACTCGTGCAGTGATGTCCTGGAGCTCAAATGATTGACCTCCAACAACCATGCAACCAATCAAGCAAGTGCTGCTTGATGGCACTGTTGATGACACCTTCCATCACTTTACTGATGATTGAGAGTAGACTGATGGGGCAGTAATTGGCCAGGTTGGATTTGTCTTGCTTTTTGTGTACAGGACATACCTGGACAATTTTCCACATTGCCAGGTAGATGCCAGTGTTGTACCTGTACTGGAACAGCTCGGCTAGGGGTGCGGCAGCTCGGGATGACCGGAAGCTCGGGGTCACAAAGCAATCACTCAATCTGCGTTTGGTCTCCCTATTGTAGAGCAGACTGCATTGTGAGCAGTGAATACAATATGTTAAATTGAAAGAAGTATAAGTAAATCGTTGTTTCACCTGGAAGAAGTGTTTGAGGCCTTGGATGGTGAGGAGAGAGGAGGTAAAAGGGCAGATATTGCATCTCGTGTGCTTGGACGGGAAGGGGAATGTGTGTTGGGGAACTAAAGAATGCTGAAAGGGGAGGGGAAAAAGTGTTTGGTGGTGGCATCATGTTGGAGATGACAGAAATGGCAGAGGATGATCCAAGGTATGTGAAGGCTCATGGAATGTGAAAACAAGAGGAATCTTAGTGTGGTTCCAGGAGGGAGGGGAAGGGGAGAGCAGAAGTGCGGGAAATGGGTTGGACACAGTCGAGGGCCCTGTCAACCATGTGGGGGGAATCCTCAGTTGAAGATAAAGGAAGATATAGCAGAAGCATTGGTATGGAAGGTGGCAGTGTCTGAACAGATTCGACGGAGATAGAGAAATTGGGAGAATGGAATAGAGTCCTTATAGGCAGGGTGTGAGCAAGTGTAGTCAAGGTAGCTGTCGGAGTCAGTGGGCTTATAGTGAATATTGTTTGATAGCCTATCGACATAAATGGAGACAGAGAAGTCAAGGAAGGGAAGAAAAGAGTTGGAGATGGACCATGTGAAGGTGAGGGAAGGGTGGAAATCGAAAGCTGATGAAATTTGTCTGCTCAGGGTGAGAGCAGGAAATGGCAAGGAGATCCAGTCAGGTGAGGGAGGGGGCCCGAGTAGGACTGGAACAAGGAATGTTTCACATGTCCAACAAAAAGGCAGGCATAGCAAGGACCATTACAGGTTCCGAGAGGCAATACCTTTGATTTGGAGGAGGTGAGTGGAGATGAAGGACAAGTTGTTCAATGTGAGAACAAGTTCAGCCAGGCAGAGGAGGGTGGTGGTGGATGAGGACTGGTTAGGCCTCAATTCATGGAAGAAGTGGTGAGCCCTCAGACCATCCTGGTAGGAAATGGAGGTGTAGTGGGATTGCACATCCATGGTGAAAACGAGACAGTTAGGGCCGGGAAACTGGAATCTGTTATAATGATGGAGGGTGTCGGAAGAGTCATGGATGTAGGTCAGAAGAGACAGGGCAAGGGAAGAAAACTGAGCTGAGAAAGCAGGAAACTCATTCTGTGGGACAGGAATAGGCTGCGACAGTGCCCGAGATTTTATGTGGCCCCCTGAGGTGGGGGTCAGAGGTGGGGGGTGGGGCACAGAGTATCACAACGGGTGACAGAGGGGAAGTGGGGGTGGTGGGCCTGTCGCCTCCCCATCACCAAGCAATATTCCTGGGAGCGGGATAGGCTGATGTCAGCGTTCCTGCCCAGAGACTAATTGAGGTCCTTAAGTAGCCCATTGACGGCCAATAAGGGCCTCTTCCTGCTTCCGCTGGGGGATTTTACCAGCAGCGGGCGTGTCTCCGTCACGCAGTGAGAGCTACTTGTAAAATGAGCAGCACTCCCTGCTGGCCTGGTGGGGGGGATGCGAGGGGTTGGCCTCTGTGGGCAATCTATGGCCCACAGAGGACCCCCTAGGACTCCCCCTTCCCTTGGACTATGCCATCATTCCCTCACAACCCCCCTGGCCCCGGCGACTGTGCCTCACTTACCTGAGGTCCAGGATTCCAGCGTTGGGTCTGTGTCCAAGGCATCTGCAGTACCAGCAGTGGCCACCTCTGATTCGCCAGCAGGTCTTGGAGCCGGGATCCCTGACCTTAAAGGGACAGTGATCCCAGCTCCAGAAACTTTGATTTAAAAAGACCGGAGGGTTGCTCCATTACAGAGCATGAAAATGCAGAGAGGGGGCTGTCCCCCACCTTTTCAGCCTGGTGCTGGGAGCCCTGCCGCCAATATAAAATCCAGCCCAATGGGTCTAACTAGGGCCAAGCTGTTTGTGGATATTTGGATGGAGGTAGAAATGGCTATACAGTGTTGGTGACAAAGTTAGGGTTGGACCTGAGAGAACAGAGTGCTGCAGATTCAGAGGAAGATAAGTTAGAGCGAGTGAGAGGAACGGAGAAATTGAGAGGGCCGATGTTCTGTAATTCTGCAATTCTCAATGAAAAGATTTAGCGAGGATAAAAGGCAAGAGGGAGAGATCCAGATGGAGCGAGAATTCTGAAGATGGGAGAAAGGGACCGCTGTGCAGGGTGGGGGGAAAGATTCCTGGCCAAGGAGACACTCTCTTTAATCTCCTACTCCCCCTACTGGCTTTATATCAATTATACGAGGTTATTACACACTGCATTCAGGTCCATGATGCTAGACAGCTGGCACTGACTGCAATGGCTACCTGCTCCCACCGCCTTCTCAGTATCTATCTGGTGGCCCCCCTGAAGGAAAAGGGCCTCTCTCCTCATGCGTACCTCCTGCGCCAAGGCCTGCAGTGCTGCATCGGAGAAACTTGGGTATGCTCTCAAGGCTGTTGTGCCATTTTTCAGGGTTCTTCCTGGTCCCTAGCTCCTCTTTCACTACTACCTGCCCTGCTGTAGACAGTATGCACCTCACCTTTAAGTCTGGCTTTATGTAATATAAGTTCACTTCAAGTCGAGCTAGCCTCGCACAAACTTGAGCTGTCAGTTAAGGCATGTAGCCACTGAACAGCACATTCAGTGCTGGGCTACATGTCACAATCATTCTAATCAGCAGGCAACACAAAGTCTGTGTGCTGCCTACATTACTCTAAACGGGTGCGGATTACTCGACCATCACTGACCCTGTGCCCGATTTCGGCGGCTGTCCAATTCTGCCCCATAGACTCCATACTGCATCACTCAGCTGAAGCCAGAGCAGCAAGTGTACACAGTATTCATGCTGTATTTCTATAAACTGAACGAAGCAAGTGGGGTGGGGAAATAAGAGAGGCAGCAGTAATCTTGTAAACGGTGCCAGGGAACAACAACTTGCTGGAGCATAACTTTGCAGTAGAGCTGATGGATAAGATTCTATTTGAGGCACGGATACCTCAGTATTCCAGTACAAATGTGCACAAGAAGGGGGAGGTCCTAGTGCACCAGAATTAGTACTTCTTAAATTAGTTATTTGGGTTGTTTTGCCATATATATCAAATGCTCTGGGAGCTTTGCAGAAAGGAACAAGCTGGGTTTAGCTCTTGTAAGGAATGTCTAGGTCAGAATTTGCTGCTATTTGAGATTACAGAGTGTTGCAAGGCTCAGAGTAACCCATTTACAATAGCTCATTGACTGTCTAATGACCCCTGACCTCGAATTTCATGCAACTCCTATGACATAACACAAGGAGTCTGTGAAAATATATCTCCAAAACGTGTCACAAAGTTGTAAATGAGTTATGGATAACCTCACAAATGGAATATATAAATTATTTCATAGATAACTACAATGTTTATTTAGAAGAAACATCACAATCATATAGAATAGGATGTCCCAAAGCAAAATACTGCAGATGCTGGAAATCTGAAATAAGAACAGAAAATGCTGGAAATAGTCAGCAGGTCTGGCAGTTTCTGTGGAGGGAAAAACAGAGTTAATGGGCTGAATTTTATGGGCCTCCTAGGGCCAGAAACAGAGGCGGGGGGGGGGGGCCATAAAAGCCATAAAATTGCGTGAAAAGGTGGGCCACGGAGTGCCAGTTGCCTTCCTGATGCCTTCCTATTTAGGATGGCCTTCCCGCCCCAGGCCAATTGAGGCCCTTAATTGGCCAATTCATGGTCACTCAAGAGCCTCTTCTTACCGCCACCTCAATTTTATTGCGGGTGGAGGGGCCCGCCACCGCAAGGAGACACCACCAGGAAAAACTGGGCAGCCTCCTAGCAGGGTCGGGGGATATCGGGGGGGGGAATCCCTCCTTTGGGGGAAATCCAGGGCCCCCTGATGGCCCCGCTGCAGTGATGGTTGTCCCACTGAGAAAAGCCCCCCACCCCATCACCAGGACCTGCCTGAATGGCCCCGGCAGCCCTGTCCCCACTTACCTCTCCTGAGGTGGTCTTCTCTCTTAGTGCTGTACGGGCACCTGCAGTACCGGCAGTGGCCATCGCTCCTGGTGGTGCTGCCGGTACTGCAGAGTTGCCGGCCTTCTGATTGGCTGGCAGCTCTGGAGGCAGGAGCTCATCCCTTAAAGGGATGGAGTCCCCAACAGTGAGCAGTTAATTGCCTGCCCGCCGTTAAATAGCATCAGGGGTCCGATAGAGGACCGAGGCAAGGTCTCCTCCCTCCAGAATAAAATCCGGTCCAATGCTTCAGGTCAATGACCTTTGTTGGGCAGAATTTTCCCTGCGGGCATCGGAACCCCATTAGGGTCAAGTGGGGGTCAGAAGCCCGCACTTTGTGGGGAACAGCCACCCAGCTGTGATTTTCACCAAATTGGTCTATTAATGCCCAGAGGGTGGTCTCAGCATCCAATTAAGGATGGTGGGTGAACTCGCAAAGCTGGAGGGGCAATAGGAGGCCCTCCAGCACTGAAGGAGCAGCAGGCTGCTTTTTCAGATGAGAGATAGAGGGTGCATCAAGATGGAAGTGCCCCCTTGCTAACTGTTTTAACAGCAAAATTTAAATTGCCCTTAGCAGCCAGGCCACCGCTTTGGAAGGGGAGCCCCTCCACAGGGTGGCCTGTCACTGCAGCTGAAGCCAGGCAGGCGGGGACTTGCCTGGAGCGCGGCCCGCCACCCCCCCCCCCCCCCCACTTTCCCGGCTGCCTTAGGAGGCTGTCTCCTGTCTCCGGGCAACTGAGATGTTCCCCGATGCTTCCAGGGAAATTCCAGTCAACCGCTGACAATAGGCCTTAATAGGCCTTTAAAGAGTATTTAATTGTTTACCAGCTGCTTATGGGTGGATAGCCCTGCTGTCCGCCCCAATCCCATCTCTGGGAAAATGGCCTGCGGGCGGGATTGTGCCAGTAACCTGGCACTCTAACTGATGACGCGAAGTTCCACGCCCGCCTGCCTCCATCGGGGCTGAAAATCCACCCCGTTAACACTGTTTTTTTCTCCACAGATGGTACCAGACCTCCTGAGTGTTTTCAGCATTTTCTGTTTTTCGAGTAGGATGTCATTTTGTTAAGTACATTATTGATTTTAATGGGAATAATTTTGTGAGCTCACAATTCTCCATTTTTCCATATGATGCCATCTCAGACAATTTTTACTGCAGTCCATAGCTGGTTGGTCACCATTTCTAGGCACTGCTAGCAGCAATTCAAGTTAAAATTAAAGGCAACCAGACATCTTGAAATGTTCCATTTTGAGCATTCATCAAAGAGATTCTTTTAAAGATTTCTACCTTTAGTTGTTTGGAGAGGTATTTATTTTAATTTACTCAGGGATTCTCCTTGCATTCTCCTTCCCTGTACTGCATGCGGAACTGGTAAATGTTTCAAAAAGGTATTTTAACAAAAAATTCGAACAATCTGATGCGGTTCCAGCCTCTGAGTGATGTGTAATTATCGATACATGTTACAATGTGATTTTATTGTAAAATTTGATTGGATGTAATGCTAATATCATTGATTTTCCATCAACTAGATTGCCATCTGTTGGAAATAAATCAGAAGTAGATCATGCGGTCGAATGCAGCACTGGCTCTACAAATTAAATTTAATCTATATTTCTGCCATTTTTGTGGGACAGGGTTCAATGCAGTGGAAATGGAATGAGGTTTAAATGCAACACTTAAAGCATTGTTAGAAATCTTGAGAAGTATTTACGTTCCTTAATAAAGATGAATGGAAGACTCATATCTGTAGCAATCAAAACTGTGTTTATTTCTGAACTAACATTGAGCTTTTAAAATATTTAGAAATCCATTACACGGCGGAAAGATCCAACTGTTGGGCAGGTTGCTCCCCAGTCACTGTATCTCTTGTATTCACCGGGTCTCATGAAGTACTGTCGGCCTCTGTAGTTGGGATGTTCATAGAAGATCCAGTAACCGTCCATCACATGGCAGGAGTGAATGTCACGGTAACGGAAATGATCATAGACAGATGGACAGTCATCCTTGAACTCCATCATCTGTCCTCCAAAGTCAGGTCTTTCGTAAACTTTCATGCTGTAGGAACCATCGCTGGGCTGTGGAATTTAGAAAACCATGAAACTAATGTAAAATTGCTGCCACTTGCTGAGTTGGGACCATAAAATGTCATGAACAGGTACAGAAAATAATTAACATGGCTGATGGAATGCTGGCCTTTATATCGAGAGGACTAGAATACAAGGGGGTAGAAGTCATGTTATAGCTATACAAAGCTCTGGTTGGACCACACCTGTGGCTGAATTTTACCAGTCCCTCAACGGTGTGGCTTGTGGCAGGGAGGCCCGTAAAATGGTAGTTGGAGCGGCCCGCCACGACCCACGACACCGAGAAGGCACCGCCGGATATTAGCAGTGGTGGCAAGGACTCGGTGCGGGCCCCCCACGCCTCCCCCCCCCCGCCCCCGCGATGCCAAGCAACGGGGCCTTCGTTAAAATATTGAAATTAGATAAATTAAAAATGAAAATGAACTTGCCTGCTGCCGCCAGCTGTCCCACGCCGATTTTACGGCCAACCAACCACAACTCGCGTGCCTTTGGGACTCCATTGGAGGGGAGGGGGGAGGACTGAAATTATCAGGGCGGGAGGGATGGGGGAGCAGGGAAAACACTTTTTATTAGCCTTGGGGATGGTGGGAAGGGTTGAAGGGCAAATGTCACGAGGTTGTGGGGGGTGGGTGGGTGGTGGAAGTTCGCCATGGCAATAGAGTTTATTCAGGGTCAGTGGCCCTAAAACAGACATTGGGAGTGGGGGGGATGTCGAAAGGGCCGCCAGGTTGCAATAAAATTTTATTAACAAATGTGCACAAATTCCCCTTTAAGTATTGCAATTTCATCTAAGGGCTTGAAACCCTTTAAAAATGGCACCGGTGCCTGCGCAATTGCTGGGGATGCGGGCCACTCCACCTACTCCAGTTAAATGAGCCCCCACACAAAATATCGCGGGGGCTCTGCGGCAGCACTTTCGTGTCGGAAGGCCACCGACTTCACAGCGCGCCACCGCGGAGCTCGGCGCACTGATAAAATTCAGCCCCTGGAGTACTGAGATCAATTCTGGGTACCACACCTTAAGAAGGCTAAATTGGCCTTCGAGGGAGTGCAGTGCAGATTTACCAAAATGACACCCGGACTCAAAGGGTTAAATTGCGAAGAGCGATTACACAAACTAGGCTTGTATTCCCTGGAATTTAGAAGGTTAAGAACATATAATCAAAATTTTCTAGAAATTAAGGCGATCAGATGGGTTAGATAGAGAGAAACTACTTCCGCTGGCTGGGGAGTCTAGGTTGAGGGGCTTAGTCTAAAAATTAGGACCAGACGTTTCAGGAGTGAAATTAGGAAACACTTCTACACACAGTGTTATATAAGTTTGGAATCCTCTTCCGCAAGCAGCAATTGATGCTACATCAATTGTTAATTTTAAATCTGAGATTGACAGATTTTTGTTAGTCAAAGGTAGTAAAGGATATGAGGAAAATCGAAGGGATATGGACTTAGATTGAAGTTCAGCCATGATCTCATTAAATGACAAAACAGTCTTGAGGGGTTAAGTGGCCTACTCCTATTCCTATGTTCTAAATGTGATTCCTTCAGTGTTTTGTAACCATCCATCATATTGTAGTACTCTCTACATCCAATGCAATTAAGTCACCAGCAGATCATTATAATAAAGTTGAAATTCAGAAAACAGAAAACGATTCAAAAATCATTAAAGAAATTGAAACTTACATATGGGTAGCTGCGACATGACCTGACATTGTCATTGAATCCCATCCAGTGCTGGTAGTCAGGATATTCACCCCTGCTCAGAACATACTGGTATCCCATGTAATTGGGTCTCTCATACACCACCCAGCAACCACTCTCAACACGGATGGAGTTACAGCGGCTGAAGTAAGGGGACAGGTCAGCACAGTCAGTACTGCACTCATAGTGCCGACCCTGGAAGTTCTTGTCCTCGTAAAAGATGGCCTGTAAAAATAGGTATGTTTTAACCGAGACTGCTCACATTCAGAGATAATCATTTAAAATATATCAAAAATTAATTAATGTTACCTTTCCCATTTTGTCTAATTCGTGTGGATCTCAAAATTTCTATTCAACAGACTTCACTCACAGCAGAGTGCTGGCCACTTTTATACAACTTCATGAATAAGAGCCGAGTGATGCTCCATTGTTGTTATAAAATCTTTCTTTTATGTGGCCAGTGCAGTCTGCTTTCAAAACAAGAAAATAAATCCTGATTCATCATTACAGAAAATCCATTATCACAATTTTCTGTTGCTTTGTGTTTTATCATTACTGTCAAAAGAAGCTTGACGTTTTGTCTTACATGCAACAGAACATTAATCTATTGAACAAAAGGAATTCTGAATCAACAGTGTGTGACAACTGGGAATTAGTAGTGTCTGGTCTAAATGAAAGCATTCAATCATACTATAATTTGTTTTGAAGGGGCAGTGCCCTTAGGAAATAAATGCTTGGCAAACCTTTTTTCCCATTTACCTTCAAAAAATTTCACATTTGGTAATGTAACGGCACAAGACGGATGCTTCTTGAGCCTCACCTCACCTCCTGCGTACACCGCCCCCCACCCCCCGCCCCTGCCACCCCATAAAAGTTGTGTAAATTTAACACTGCAATTAAAATATGAAGGAATATGAAATCAAGGGCTGTTGGAGGATGGACACTCACCACTGATCTCTGTAAAGCACTGAAATCTTTGTGCATTCAGAGTTAAGTGGAGATCAGGTGGCAACATAAAAATGTTATAAGGAAAGCACCATTTCATGGGTCTGTTAACAATACTTGCATAATTGGCATAAATTTTGGAAATTGGCTTATTTATTTGAAAATTAGACCATGCTAACTTTTTATAGTCCGGTTTATCCAGCAAGGAAGGGTAACCTGGAACTGAAGTAGTCTCTTGAGCTGCTGGCAGCAATTCTCAGGATTAGCAGGAGTTATTTTGGCAGATAAACAAAACAAACTCACTTTTTCCATCACAGTGAGAAGCACATTTTTGGCCTCACACAGATTTCCCCACCATTTGGACATAGGAACCACAGTAGGACATTCACCTCCTTGAACCTGTTCCCCTATTCAATTAGATCCTGGCTGATCTTAACTCCATTTTACCAGCAGGGTAAGAGTTAAAAACTGGCACAACACAACGGAAGCATCAGTGTCACAGCAATGTGAAACAATGGGACGATGGAAGTGATTAACTGGTTGGAGTCAATTGCACTCCTATACTTAGGTCTATTATGGGCTAAAAATGTACACTGTCAAATTTGTTCATTTGTTGGTGTCATCAACTTCCTAGAAGATTGACTGCTATGGATCTCCACCTGTGCCTGTCCTGTGCTGCCCTTATACATTCTTCATAGTTCAACTGCATCCAGTCCATTATATCCATCATCCATTTTCTCCTCTGCTTTCCTCTCCTATGTTTTCCAACAATCTTTCCTTCCAATAATTGTCTCTGTCCACCTTCCGCTCTAATGATGTGATTGAAGTATTTTATCTTTCTCTCTTTGATGTTACGCACTAATTTCCTCTTTTCTCCAGTTATTTCCAGCACTTCTGTCTGTGTAGGATATGAGGAACAACCTCCTATATGTCGACATCTTGAATGCATTCAGCTTATCAATAGTCTCTTTGTTTGTTTTCCATGTCTCTGAGGCATATAACACAGATGACAAAATGTAGCACCTCTGCATTCTTTTCCTAAGATTCAGGTTGAGTTTCTTTGATGTTAACACGAGTCTCATTCTGACAAAGCTGGCCTTAGCTATTTCAATTTACCTTCAGATCTCACAAATCAGATCTCCCATCATCTGTGATAATCTGCCCAAGGTATATGAACCTTTTCACTTGTTCCTGGACTTGTCCATTTACTTCAGTTTTAAATTCCAGCATTAGGTCTTTGCTAATCACCATTGTCTTGGTCTTCTCCACATTCATTCTTAATCCATGTTCTACAATCCGTGTTTTCACTTTATTCACAATTTTCGATAGTGTCTCTTCTGACACTGCAATCAGTGCAGTGTCTTCTGCGAATCTAAGTTGTTGACGGTCAACCCACCAATGTTGCAACCTGGTAAATCTTCTATGTCTCTCAAATTATAGCACTCTAAACAAACTTCAGCTCCTGTCAGTCCCTTTCATCCTCATTCACAGTGACAAGGAAGCAGATATTTTTATTCATGTGAGAAAACTATTACTCACAAAAGCAACTTATTGACTGAAACCTCCCTGCAAAGGATCTTGACTGGAAAAAAAGATGAACAAATGTAAAGACAAACTAAAGTAAAAACAATAGGAAAGCAAAGTATAGGACCCATGACTCGCCGCCATACAGAAGGGTGGTGAGGACTACAGCTTTGTACCCTTGATGAAATGCTTGGTGGTCTATATTCTTCTTGGGGTGCAGGCTGATGCAGGACTTCAGTTTTCTTTGAACTGATTTTTAGTCCAAAGAGTTGTGCCGCCTTGGAAAAAGGTGTTATATGTTGCAGGTCTGACTGACTGTAGGCCAGGAGAGCACAGTCATCGGCGAAAAGAAGTTCACGGATGAGCTTTTCTTATGTCTTTGTGTGAGCTGAAGATGCCTGAGGTTGAAAAGGCCTCCATCAGTCCGGAAGCATATGTAAACTCCCTCCTTAAGGTCTTCCACTGCCTGCTGCAGCATCATGCTGAAAAAGATGGTGAATAAGGTCAGGGCCAGCACATATCCCTGCTTCACACCATTGGAGATACGGAAGGGACTTGAGAAGTTGCTGTTTTGCTTGACTTGTCCATACTGATTTTCATGAAACTGCTTCACCATGACCAGGAACTTGGGTGGGCATCCAAGTTTTTCAAGGATTTTCCAAAGTTCATTTCTGCTCACAGTGTCGAAAGCCTTGGTGAGGTCTATGAAAGTGAAGTACAGGCCTTTGTTTTGCTCATGACACTTCTCTTGTAATTGTCTGAGTGCAAATACCATGTCTGTGGTGCCTCCGTTTGATCTGAAACCACACTGGCTCTCTGGGAGTTTTTCTTCTGCAAAGGTCGGCACAAGCCCATTCAGAAGTATTCTAGCCTGGATCTTCCCAGCAGTAGAAAGGAGGATGATCCCATGGTAGTTGGAGCGGTTTGATTTTTCGCCTTTGTTTTTGTACAAGGTGATGATAACGGCATCACGAAGATCCCGTAGAATCCTGCCCTGTTCCCAGCAGGCTGTGAAAAACTCATGAAGCTTGGTGTATAGGACAGGGCCACCATGCTTCAAGGCTTCAGGTGGAATTCTATCGACACCAGGAGCTTTGTTGCTGTTCATCTCATTGATGGCAGTCACAGTTTCCACCAGAGTTGGGCTCTCATCCAGTTCTTCTTTAACAGGTTGTTGTTGGATGTGATTGATGGCAGTATCATGCACTGTGCACTTGGTGCTGAAGAGAGTTTCAAAGTGCTCTGACCAGTGATCCAGGACTGACTCCTTTTGTTTTTGTCTGTCCAAACTGTTCTGATTGGTCAGTTTAAGGGACACATCTGTGTGTGTGTTTACTTAGTGGGCGGTACCTAGCACACACAGAGGCAGGTGGAGCATGTGGAGGACTGGAGCGCGAGATGCATGTGTGGCTGCCAACAGTTGATGGCAATGGCAGGGTGGGGGGAATGGCGGAGTACAAAAACAGCGGAAGGTAAGGGAAGCCCAACAACAACATCACCCTGGCTGTAGAGATTGTTTCCACGATGAATGGGATGGGATTGATGGGAGGGATGGGGTTGGCAAGAGTGAGATGGGGATGGCATGGGAGGGGTGGTATAGGAGGGGTGGCATGGGAGGGGTGGATGAGATGATGGAATTGGTTAAGTGGTGGGGAACAATTACTTATTATTCAAAAGCTATTCTTTGTGCTAAAAGTGAAGATTCACTAGATTTGAATGAAGATGTTTTAGAGAAGCTGTCAGGTGAATTAAAAGAATGCATCGGCATCGATTTTACAGACCAAGATGATAACAGTCTACTCCCTCCAGAGTTTCTACACGGTCTAACTACAATGGTCATGCCACTGCACAAACTTAGACTCAAGGATGTTTGTCATCCTTCCATCTACGAAAGATGATGGACACACAGCAAACAATCCATTTAGGTGGGGTGTCTCCTCTTGGTGCCTCTTCTCTGATGGCTGTGACGGTCAATCCTTGAGAGGCAGGTTCTGCCACAAGTGCTGTGCTGCACGTCAAACTGCCAAGTGAGTTGTTGTTGTTGACATTGGTGCCAGTTGCTAAGCTGCTGTAGCAACTGGCCATAGTGGTAGTGCACATCAGTCCACAGGATATGCTGCCATTTCCCTCTTCGCCAGCTAGTGACTCCCAGGGCGATAGTCGACTTTTAGGGCCTTTCATGTCACACTTGCAAGCATCCTTGAAGCGGAGCTTTGGACACCCCACTGGTCATCTGGCCCCGGCTACCTTACCATCCAGAAGATCCTTGGGTATGCGACCGTCTTCCATCCTGCGGCGTGTCCGATCCACAAAAGCCACCTCTGTTTGAATAGTGCCAACACACTTGGGAGCTCTGCCTTTGAGAAGACTGCCACATTTGTGATTTTAGACTAAAGGAAGGAGCAGTTATACTGTTGCTACGAAATTTGAATCCTAAACAAGGATTTTGTTATGGAACAAGACTGGTAGATAAGAAATTGTTTTCTTCAATGATAGATGGTGAAATTATAACAGGCAGATTTCAAGGAAATAAAGGAGGGAATTTTATGAAGGTGGCGGGGTTCTCGGCTGTCGGTATTGCCTCCTTTGGGAAGGCCCACTGGTTTTATGTGCCAATCGGGCAGTTGAGAGGTCATCGGTGGACCTTCCTCAGGATCAGGACCCTGGGGATGAGAAGTCCTGCCCATCGAAAGTTGCGAGCCAATCAGAGGCTGGCAGCTCTTTTGCTCAGCAGCGCCACCGGGGAGGTGGTGGCTGCTGCTTAGGATCACAGAGCGACTCAGGCCAATGGTGAGTGATGGCGGGAGGGATTCCGCAGAGTGGGGGCATGGGGGAGGTTGTTATAGGAGGGGTCAGCAGCAAGGGCAGGGGGACAGCTCTCAGCAGGCATTCACCCTTCTGATGTCAGGTCCCTCGATCAGGTACTGAGTGCTTTTGAACAAGGACCCCACCCCAGGAGGCCACAAGCAACAACGCACAGATTTGCATGTCATGCTTCCCTGCATTGCGACAGGGTCACCCGCCACTGGATTAATACCAGCAGTGGCGGGAAGAGGCTCTTAATTGGGCATTAATTGCCCCTTAAGTGCCTCAATTGACAGCGGGGCGGGAAGGCCATTCATGGGCCTTCCCTCCATGGACTTAATGGAGTGGAGGCAGGAAGCTGGGGTATGTCCTCACCTTCCATCATTCCCCCCTCCTCCCCCCACCGATTAAATGCCCTCCCCGCCTTCAAACGTGCCATGGGGGACAACATAAAATATCACCCAGAGTGTTTATTCTTTGAATAATATTGAGTCCATCAAATGTAAACCCTGATAAAACAATTCAGGAGAAAACATTTCCCAATTAGACTTCCATATTCTATGACTATAAACAAGTCACAAGGCCAGACTCTTGACAAAATTTGTATTTATATTCTTAGGCCCATATTTAGTCTTTTGTGAAAGAATAACTAGAAATCCTGTATTTAAAGAAGTACTGTTGCAATAAAGATACTAACTTGACCGCAAATGTATTGCGGTTAGTATTCTATAATCTTTTCAACATTGACAATTTCTAACTACAAACATCATTATTTTCTCATATGCGTAAAATGTATCACAACACATCTTTGCATTATATTTCATCTGCCACCTGCAGTTTAAAGTTGCAAAGTCTACAGGGAGTGGTGTGGCAGGTCCTAAAGGAGTTTTTGATGAATTCAAGGCTTCTGCTGTTGCTCTCTGGCACAGGTGCACTGGTAGCCATTCCTCTTAGAATGACTTTGAGAATAAACAGAGGCCATGCAGGACAAGCTGACGGAAGAGGGAGGCAGAGGAGGAGGAGAGGGAGAAGGGCTCTCAGCAGGAGGCCATATCTGCCCAGGGTGTTCAGGGGATCTATTCTCCTCACAGAAATCTGCTATCTGTTGCAGCCACAAATGCAACCCCAAAGCACAGCAAGGACTGCATTGCCAGAGGTTGTGAAGGTGACTGTGGTGATGAATTTTTATGCATCTGGTTCATTTCAGGCTGGAGCTGGAAACATTTAAAGGCCGGCTCGGGTCTGCAAATGAAATCTGACCCGAGCCCGACAGAAATACATCCGACCCCGAGCCCGACCAGGCCCAAGTCTTTTCATTTTTTCCCATGCCCGACCCGACCATCAGTTAACCTACCTTCCATTTTTCACTTTGTTGCTTATCTGCACAAGTTTAAAATAACTGTAACAAAACCACTTTTCAAGTCCAAAAAGTACATTAACATTGGAGCCACTTACCGGAGATGGTGATAGTGTCTGACCCAAACCAACCTGACCTGAGCCCAAATGCCGACCCAGAAGTGTGACCTGACCCGACCCAAACCCGACACATGCCGTCGGGTCCGGGTCGGGTAGCCAGCCTTTAGAAACATTTACAATATCTCTCAATTTACTATCCACTGTTGCATAATGGAAGTCGCTGACGCTCTATTAATTCTCTCTTGCCTAGCGAGCATGTGGCTTTGCTAGGATTGCAGGCTTCTCCATGGTGCAGGGTGCCATTGACTGCACATACATTGCCTTGTGGATGCCGCATGTCAACTCTGCTATGCACTGGAACCAAAAGGGACTCCACTCCCTCAACGTCCAGCTGGTGTGTGACCATAGGCAAACAATCATGCAGGTCAATGCCCAGTATCTTGGCAACAGTCATGATGACGTCATTCTGTGGCAATCGCTGTGCCAGCTGCATTTGAGCCACCATGGCAAATCAAAGGGTGGCTATTGGGTGACAAGGGCTATCCTCTGACAACTTAGTTGATGATTTCTGTGTGCAACCTGTGCACAAGTGGGCAGCATGCAAAACTGAAAGCCATGCTGTTGTTTTGACTTTTTTACCTTGATCTCAAAAGTTTGTTACTTCTTTCCTTTTTAACACAAAAGCAGCTTCTCATATGAAAGACAAAAGTCAACAGAAAGGCATTAAATGGGTCGAGGTGGCAGGGGATTCAGAATAGAATATGAGTTGCAGCAAATGGAAACTATTTTGCCGACATTAAAAGATAGAGGAGTGGGCTAAATTCAATAGTGCCCAAAAATGGGCAGGGGGATCATGGGCACAATTAACCCATGCCTGATGACTGCAATGCAGGCAGCATGTCAACTACATGCTGTGTGCTGTTTTTCAGCATCAAGCTAGCAAAATCCGTGACAGAGCAGATCATTGGCGTGTTGAAACATTTCTGCTGCCTGGACCTTTTTGGATGAGCCCTGCAGTGCTCGGCAGAGCTGATGTATAAATTCATTGTGGTTTGCTGCATTCTGCACAACCTCACCATCAAGGGGGGGACAGCTCTTGCGACCAGCTATGCAGCAGCAGCTGAGGAGCAGGAGCATGAAGAAGGGGAAGAGGAGGAGGAGGAGGAAGGTGAGAAGAGAAAGAGAGGATGCAACCTAGATGGCCACACAAACATACGAATTAGGAGCAGGAGTAGGCCACTCAGCCCCTTGAGCCTGCTCCGCCATTCAACAAGATCATGGCTGATCTGATTGTAACCACAACTCCACATTCCCACCAACCCCCTTGCTTATCAAGAATCTATCTACCTCTGCCTTAAAAACATTCAAAGACTCTGCTTCCACCGCCCTTTCTGGCCAGCCTGTCTGTGCAAAAAACTCTGCCGAGTATGATACCAGTGACTGAAACCCCAATTCCCCATTCACCAATAGTCCCATACCTCACCTTTCCTCTGTCACTGACCATTACAGTGTCTGCTTGGCCATATTGCAAAAATAAAAACCACAAAACAAACATTTCAAACCAAATTTATAAATTATATCATGTCATATCGCACACACAAGTCAACTAATCACCTTTAATGCCTGTTTTCTGTGTGCCTTTGCCTGTTCTAGTGCTCTTATGTAGTGCTACCCCAGTAGCTGCAGCGTGGCTGATGGAAGGCTGCTGACTTCCACTGCAAGATATTGATAATAACCTTAGACGATGACCTTGAGCATTTCCGGGTCTAGAAAGCCCAACTTCGGACTGCACCATCTCTACGTGGATGGCAGCAGTCTGGGCTGGCTGGCTGACAGGCAACAGCAAGAACATTGGTGGAGTAATAGTGGCGGAAGGACAACTGCAGATTTGTCCTCCATGGAGCTACAGGTCCAATAGCCAAAATCCAGCTATTCAAAAACTGGAATTGTCTGAAAACCAGACTTTTTGAAACTAAGAGGTGAGGGCTAACATTAAGCAGTGTAGGCCCGCTTTAACTGGTAGTAGCGACACTCGATATTGGCCCCCTGCTCAGGTGTCCAGCCTATCAAAAGCATGGCTTTTGCTAGCTTGATGCTGAAAAACAGCACACAGCATGTAGTTGACATGCTGCCTGCATTGCAGTCATCAGGCATGGGTTAATTGTGCCCATGATCCCCCTGCCCATTTTTGGGCACTATTGAATTTAGCCCACTCCTCTATCTTTTAATGTCGGCAAAATAGTTTCCATTTGCTGCAAATCATATTCTATTCTGAATCCCCTGCCACCTCGACCCATTTCCTTTCTGTTGACTTTTGTCTTTCATATGAGAAGCTGCTTTTGTGTTAAAAAAAAATTAACAAACTTTTGAGATCAAGGTAAAAAAAGTCAAAACAACAAAGTGAACCTGGGCTTTCAGTCTAAACATTTCAAAATACCTGCATATTCAAAAGGGTTAAATAACTGTTTAATAATAGGGATGATCACATTTGTAAATAAATTACTGAATTTTCTGTTATATTCCAGTACCAGGTCACATATTAGATTTTAACTCATTGGGAAACAATTTACAATTTCCACTTTGTTTGCTCAATGACCGTTGAATAGTTATTATTACAAGTGAAACTTTATTTAGATTTAATGAATGAAAATAAACTGTAACTATTAATAATTGATACAAATGCAACAAATAAAATCAAATGCTGAGTATAAGGCACTAGACATGAGTAAGTTAAGTCAGCCAGATGTTAATTGAAATAATTTAAATTTGCTGCTCTAAAGAGTGGAAATTAGCCGCTTGACCTATGCAGCTGAATGTTATATAAAATACTGGTCCTGGTACACAGTGAGGAAAGACAATTACATTCGAGAGACCATGCTTGAGTAAAGCTGATTTGTTTCTACTAAATGACATAGTGGGCTGAATTTTACTGGCCCCTCGACGCCGCTGATTGTGGTAAAATGATGCGGGGAGAGGCCTACCTCGACTCACAATGTCGAGAAAGGCCCGCTGCATAATACTGGCGGTGGGGGGACCTTGGTGCGCCCCCCCCCCCCCAATATTACAGCCGCTGTTTGTTCTCCACGCACCATCGGAACTCCACACGGAGTTCCGGGCGAGAACCTAGTGGGGAGAGGGGAGTAATCGAATTTTCAGGGCGGGAGGGGTGGAGGAGTGGGGAAATCAATTTTAATTGGATGTGGGGATGGTGGGAAGGAGTTGAAGGTCAAAAGATTGAAGGTTGGGGGGGGAAAAGTTCGGGTATCAGGTATTTGTAAAATCAATGGATGGTCATTTCGGACAATGAAATGACCATTGGGGGGGTTGGGGAAGGGCCTCCATCACTTATTTTTATGTTTAATAACAGTCGACTATATTTTGCCTTTAAACATTGAAATTATTTGTAAGCGCTTAAAGCCATTTAAAAATGGCACCATCGCCTCGTGGTGGCACCAGATGCCGTTGCCGGGGACACAGCGGCTGCCCCCACATGTCATCAGGGACAGGCGCTCCACCCCCATTATTTGAATGAGCGCCACGTGAAATATCCACTGGGGCTCCTCGTCGGCCGCTGAATGCAGCCACCCCGCTGAGTTTAAAGGGCACTGCCGTGGAGCGCAACACCCCAATAAAATTCAGCCCAGTACGTGCAATTCAAGCATGCTTTTTCTTGACACTCAAGCATTGCTTCCACATCAGGAGACCAATAACATATGCAGAAAGTTTGCAACTCCGTCCGTATTGAGAGTGATTTGTGGCTTGTGTACGAGAAACCCAATTACATGGGATACCAGTTTGCTGAATATAAATTGCTTAAAAGTTAAATAAATATTCTGCAGGGAACAAACATGTTTGGCCAGATAGCCTAACAAATGTATCTACAATAGAAGTTCACATATTTATTTTGCTGAGCCCCTTTTCAGAGTTTCATTTCCAATTTGCCTGTTCCCCACTCCCCTCCCCCATACTTCGAGGAAACACCAATCTACTACCAATGGTAATTTCCAAGATATAAATAGTAAAATGTTTGAAATATATTTTAAACAGTAATGCAAATGATAAAATAAATCAATCAGAAGGAGAATGAGCTGACACTGCAACAGCATTAGTTTAGTATGTTACTGATAATGCTCTCAATCCTCATTTGACAAGAAGCAAGAGATACTGTAACTTTAAGCATTTGCTCATCCTATTCAAAGAAAAATTTGCATTTATATAGCACCTTTCACAACCTCAGGATGGCACTTGTAATGTAGGAAATGCTGCCGCTAATTTGCACACATTCTCCCCCAGACAGTAATGTGATGTTGATTGAGGGATAAATATTGGCCTGGACATTCAGGATAACCTCTCTGCTCTTCTTCAAAATAGCATCATGGAACCTTTTACACTCAACTAAGAGAGAAGATGGGACCTCATTTTACTGTCTTATCAGAAAGAGAGCATTGCCTACAGTGCAGCACACCCTCAGTACCGCACTGGAGTGCCAGCCTCGAGACTTTGTGCTTAAATTCTGGATTGGGACTCAAACCCACAACCTTCTGACTTAGAAGTGAGAGTGCTGCTAACTAAGCCACAGCTTATTCAATCAAGTACCTAACCTATTGATTGTTACAACCTCAGTGAGACCATTAAAATACAAGATATAAACCCCCAAACCAATTTAAAGAATTACACAAGTTTCCACATTTTAAGACTTGAATTACAACAACTAAACGAAAAAAAACCCTCTTACTAAATTGTACTTTGTAAGTAGCTGATACTGCAGATTACAAAGAAGGTTATTTTCTGTACTTATGGAAATTCTTGAAAATGTCACACCACACTTATGCATGTTGCGGGACAACTCAATCACCACACGAGGAGACTCAGGAACAGGTTTCAATCGTTTATTCAAGCGTACGCAGGGAGAGACTATCTCGGGCAGTCCGAGCTAGCACTCTGATTTTACGTTCAAAGTTGCCAGTTTATATATATTTCTTGTCATGCAATATGGTGATACAATGAGTAGTTTATCATGTAGCTCTCTGATTAATTAGCTTTGTCCTTATCAGTGCTCAACAGATGTCTTCAGTCTTAGTTCTTGATCACATTAACTAAACCTTCCACGACTTATTGATTGTGAGGTCTGGGCCGCAAACCTAACCTTACCCTAGCAGCTTGTTTGTCTATTTCTCATCCTATCTGTTATATATTCTGCCGAATTGCCTTTCTAACTCTCATGTTATTTCTTCTTACCCCTTCATATGTTACACAGTCCTTTTTGATAGCAAATCCTTTGTAGTTAAAAGTCCAAAACTCCTCCCAGTTGCAATGGGTTAGATCTCTCAGACCTTTTTAAAAATCAATGTCCCCTTCACTGACTTCTCCAAACACTTCCAACCTGGATGTCCATGAATAAGGCAATTCCTGACAATCCTGCTGGACTTTTACTTCTACGCTATCTTCAGATTTCAAAACAAGTTCAAGTCCTTGCAGCCTTTTGCTGTATCAGGCCTCCAAGAGCAGGTGTTCCCTCTCTCTCTCGCTCTCTCTCTCAAGGCCGCCACCACTGATTGTCTTCCTTACAGCCAGCTCTGAGGCTGCAAATGCTGGGTTCCCTTCTTACAGCCTGTCTACCTTCTGAAAATCTGTTAAATTTAGCTGGACGCAAAAGTCAATAGCTTATTGTCCTGTTCCAATATGCAAAGTCCAGAAGTCTGGTTTCACAGAGGCACCCAGGCCCTCCATTGTTCCCAGGTGTTAACAGCTATTTGGTACATTTGCATCTTCAGAATCACTGACTCCTTGTTACGACCCGAGAGTCTGGGAGGGTGAAACCGTTGTTCTTCAGATGATACCCCTGCAGTCTGTTTTATCAACAAAAAAAAATTATGATCTGTGTTCTCTGTTGTCCTGGTAACCAAGACTTCTGTCTTGTCTTTTCACAGAGTGGATATGAGATTTTCAGGACTCCATCTTAAATTTTTAAAAATCACAGTTTTTAAAACATAATCATGTTACAAAGGCCAGCGTTCAGAACATGATGTATAACCTTTATAAAACTCTGGTCAGGCCTCAACTAGAGTATTGTGTCCAGTTCTGGTCACCACACTTTATAAAGGATATGAGGATCCTTGAGAGGTTGCAGAGGAGAGTTATCAGAATGGTTCCAGGAAGGGAGATTTTGATTACAAAGTTAGGTTGAAAAAGCTGCGGCTGTTCTCCCCGGAGCAAAGGAGATTGAGGGGAGATTTGATAGAGATGTATAAGATTATGACAGGCTTAAATAAGTTAGTCAGGGAAACACTGTTCCATTAACTGATGATACAAGGACTAGAAGACACAGATTGAAGGTTTTGTGCAAGAGATGCAGCAGGAATGAAAGAAGAACTGTTTTACATAGCGAGTGGTAATGTCCTGGAACTCACTACCCACTAGAGTGGTGGAAGCAGAGACAATCAATGATTTAAAAAGGAAATTGGATGGGCTCTTGAAGGAAATAAATTTGTAGGACTACAGGAATCTAGGGGGGAGTGGGTCTGACAAGATTGCTCCGTGAAGAACAGGCATGGACTCAATAGGCCTAATGGCCTCCTTCTAATGCTGTAAGTGTTTCTAAGTGACTAAAAATAGCAAGGTAAAAATATTAAATGATTGCAGGGATCTCAATAATTATGTTACAATATTGAATAAAGAATTCAAATCATTTGAAAAACTACTTTAGATTCACAATAAAAATCAAGAATATGGATTTGGGAAAAGACTAATATAGTTGTGAGAGTCTGATTATGCCCTGCTTCATACTGGCTTATGATTCGAGTGCAAACTCCTTACATGATCTTTTTTTAACTCGTGTGTCATTGCAATAACCAACGAAGTACAAAGTCATATACCTTATGGAATAACAAGGGAAAAAATAAACAACGGCCATATGCCTTTACAGGGAGAAGCAAGGCATGGCATAATATCGCCCTATTGAATCTTACATAAACATTTGAACCCAAACCTTCCATTCAACAACAAAATCTGTACCAGTACGTCCTGATAAAGTATAGCAGTGCAAAATCAGAACAGAAAATTGCTTGCTGTCCATTTGACCAGCCCCCAAAGAAAAGGAAGAAAAGCTGTGGGGATCCACTTCAACTGGGGACGTGCTGCTGGAAGAGGCAGGGCGGGTGGACTTTTGTGCTTTGCTTTTATCCCAGACCATCCTCTTTGCCACCGTATTCTCCTCCCCAGGTCCCCCTCTGAAAACCTCAACGTGTCCCCCATTTCCAGTTTGGGAGCCTGTGTCCTACACACTGGAGATTCCAATTTTCCAAATTAAAATGTTACTTTATTTCATTCATTTATCCATCAATTAAGTGGTCCAGGGTCCTTTGAATACTATCTCTCATAAATCAGGACTGATAAATGGGAGCAGAACTCCTCCTCCCAACATCTGCATAAGCATTCTCAAACCTGCTACTTCTGCAAGTTTTAAACAGCCTATTTATTAGATGGAGACATTGGCAATGGCAAAGTACTGCACATTGTAAAGTGTGGGTAAAAGAGTAGGAGACTGATATCAGGCCCACAAATCATGGATTGGGAGCTATTATTCTAATATAGAGTAGCACTTAACAGGGACAATGGAGAAATCCAGGTTGCCAATGGTTTGGCCATCCCACCTGAAGGACAGCAACAAGAATGAAACTTTCTTAAAAAAAGGAAAATTAAAGCTAAGAAAGTAGTTGCAGTTCATTCCAAATATTGTACAGAAAAAATATCTATATTATACTCAGTCTGTGAAGAAATACAACATTATCAGCAATACAAAAATCAAATAAGCTGTTTATTACTACAACATACTTTAAACAAAGCTTTTCATTTTATACAATTGTGCATTATCTATTACTATTTTCCAGCTGATACATGGTTTTTTAAAATTTTATTTGCCGTGTTTGTTTGTTCATTGGGTTGCTGGCTTTCAGTGCTGGGGAATAGCGTACATTTCATTTTAGCAATCCATTGTCAGTATAAAGCATTCCCAGGTCAGAAATAGCATAGCCAGATGCACAGTAAGCCTCCCGACATCCTGTTCCAATAATAATATCATTGGATATTATTATTACATCATAATTTCAACCTGATCCCTAATCTTTCTACACCTATTTTCAGTGTCTCCAAGTATGATGGATAATTAAAGTCATACAGACATAGTCATCACGACACAGAAAGAGACCATTTATAGAATCATAGAATGGTTACAGCACAGAAGGTGACCATTTTCCCATTGTGTCTGTGTTAGTGCTCTGCGAGAACAACTCAGCTAATCCCACTCCCCTACCATTTCCCCGTAGCTCTGCAAATCTTTTCAGATAACTATGCAATTCCTTTTGAAAGCCATGATTGAATCTGCATTCAAGATCCTAACCACTTGCTGCATAAACAAGTATTTCCTCATGTCGCTCTGGTTCTTTTGCCAATCACTTTAGATCGCTGTCTTCTGGTTCGCAACCCTTCCAGCTATCTACACTGTCCAGACCCCTCATGATTTTGAACACTTCTATCAAATCTCCTCTAAATCTTCTCATCTCTAAGGAGAACAAACCCAGCTTCTCCAATCTATCCTCACAATTGAAGCTCCTCATCCCTGAAACCACTTTTTGTACCTTCGCCAATGCTTTCACATCCTTCCTAAAGTGTAGTGCCCAGAGTTAGATAGTTCACACACAAGGCCACAGTTTTATGAAGGTTCACCATAATTTCCTTGCTTTTGTACTCTATGCTTCTATGTATAAAACCCAGGATCCTATATGCCTTATTAACTGCTTTCTCAACCTGCCCTGCCACCTTCAACAATTTGTGCACATACTGCAGGTCCATTTGCTGCTGCACCCCTTTAGAACTTTATCATTTATTTTGCATCGGTTTTGCTCATTCTTCCTATCAAAATGTATCCCATTACACTTCTCTGCATTTAAATTTCATCTGCCATGTCTCTGCCCATTCCACCAGTCTATGTTCTTTTGAAGTCCATCACTATCCTCCTCACAGTTTACAATACTTCCAGGTTTTATGTCATCTGTAAATTTTGAAATTGTGCCCTGCGCACCCAAGTCTAGTTCATTAATATATATCAAGAAAAGCAGGGGTCCTAATACTGACCCCTGGGAACCCCACTATATACTGTCCTCCAGTCTGAAGAACAACCATTCAGCAATACTCTCTGTTGCCTGTCACTCAGCCAATTTTGTAGCTATGCTGCCACTGCCCCTTTTATTCCATAGGCTTCAACTTTGATGATAAGCTTGTTATTTGGCACTTTATCAAATGCCTTTTGGAAGTTCATGTATACCAATCAACCGCATTACCCTCCATTGACCCTCTCTATTACCTCATCAAAAACCTCAATCAAATTAAACAGAATTTGCCCTTAATTGCTCCACATTTGTCCAAGTGACTGTAAATTTGATCCTGGATTATCATTTCTAAAAGCTTCCTCCAAGGTTAAAGTGACTGGCCTGTACTTGCTGGCTGTATCCTTACACCCTTTTTTGAACAAGGGTGTAACAATTGCAATTCTGCAGTTCTCTGGCATCACCCCAGTATCCCCAGGAGGATTGGAAGTTTATGGCCAGTGGCTCCGCAATTTCCACCATTACTTCCATCAGCATCCTCAGATGCATCCCATCCTGTCCTGGTGATTTATCAACTTTATTTCAGCCAGCCTTTCTGATATCTCCTCTTTATCAATTTTTAGCCCAACTACCTCCTCCTTCACTACAAGTTTGGCAGCATCATTTTCCTTGGCAAAGGCAGATGCAAAGTACTCATTTATTCCCTCAGCCATGCCTTCTGCCTCCATGTGTAAATCCCCTATTTTACAGCCCATCGAGTCCACATGGGCTCTCTGTAGAGTAAGCCAATCAGTCCCATTCCCCGACTATAAGCCTGTAGCCCTGCAACTTTATTTCCCTCGAGTGCCTGTCCAATTTCCTTTTGAGATCTTTGATCATCTCGGCTTCCACCACCCTCATAGGTAGCAAGTTCCAGGTCATTACTATTTGCTGTGTAAAAAAGTTCTTCCTCAGATCGCCCCTGTATCTCTTGCACAAAACCTCAAATCTGTGTCCCGTAGTTCTTGTACCATCAGCTAATGGGAACAGCTCTTTTTGTCTACCTTATCTAAATCTGTCATAATCTTGCACACCTCTATCAGATCTTCCCCCAATCTCCTTTGCTCCAAGAAGAACAACCTTGGCTTTTCCAATCTAACCTTGTAGCTAAAATCCCTGGAACCATTCTGGTAAATCTCCTCAGTGCCCTCTCAAAGATCCTCACATTCTTCCTAAAGTGTGGTGACCAGAACTGGACACAATACTCTATCTGTGGTCTAACCAGAGCTTTATAAAGGTTCAGCATAACTTTTCCCTGCTTTTGTACTCAATGCCTCTATTTATGAAGCCCAAGATCCCATATTCTCTGCTTATCACTCTCTCAATATGTCTTGCCACCTTCAAAGATCTATACACGTGAGCCCACAGGTCTGTCTGTCCATGCACACTCTTTAGAACAGTGCCATTAAGTACATCATGCCTCTCCCTATCCCTTCTGCCAAGATGCATCACTTCACACTTCTCTGTCTTAAATTCCATCTGCCACTTGTCTTCCCCTTCTGCTAGATTATCTATGTCCTATTGCAGTCGATTAGTATCGTCCTCACTGTGACACCTCCAAGTTTGGTATTATCGGCAAAGGAGTGGCCCTTGCACTGACCCTTGGGAACACCTCTGTTTTCCATCCTCCAGTGTGAAAATGTATGGAATAGGGCAGATACTGAAAATTAAGTTGAGACAAATGAACATATCTCAGTTTAGGTCTTTACAACTGCTCGAGGGAGGAGATTTTCATCACTAAACTGGACTTGATTTAAACCGATTTAAACCCAGATGCTGAGGTGAAAGGACAGTGCATTAATCCACTGTGCCATCAAGTCCTGTGGGTGCATTAGAAAGAATGATAAATGCCTGAATGTTCAGCTTATATTGACTTATAAGTATATGACTACTTATATGGACATTGCAGCACTTCAGGAGACACGCCTCCCTGCGAGTGGATCTCTAAGAGAGCAAGACTACACCTTCTTCTGGCAGGGTAGGGATCCTGAAGAACCAAAACAGCATGGAGTGTGATTCGCCATCAGAAACTCTTTGCTCAGCATGATAGAGCCACCCTCAAATGGCTCGGAACGCATACTGTCCATCCAACTGCTCACCGTCTCTGGTCCAGTACACCTACTCAGCATCTATGCTCCAAAGTTGCAGCATGCTGCTATGCAGAGGGACCTAGGTGTCCTTGTGCATGAATCGCAGAAGGTTGGTCTGCAGGTACAGCAAGTAATTAGGAAGGCAAATGGAATTTTGTCCTTCATTCCTAAACGGATTTAGTTTAAAAGCAGAGACGTTATGTTGCAGCTGTATAAGGTACTGGTGAGGCCGCACCTGGTGTACTGTGTGCAGTTTTGGTCTCCTTACTTGAGAAAGGATATACTGGCACTGGAGAGGGTGCAGAGGAGGTTCACTAGGTTGATTCCAGAGTTGAGGGGGTTGGCTTATGAGGAGAGACTGAGTAGATTGGGATTATATTCATTGGAGTTCAGAAGAATGAGGGGGGATCTTATAGAAACATATAAAATCATGAAGGGAATAGATAAGATACAAGTAGAGAGGATGTTTCCACTGGCAGGTGAAGCTAGGACAAGAGGGCATAGCCTCAAGATTAGAGGGAGCAGATTTAGGACTGAATTACGAAGGAACTTCTTCACCCAGAGGGTTGCTAATCTATGGAATTCCTTGCCCAGTGAAGTAGTTGACGCTTCTTCAGTAAACGTCTTTAAAGCTAAGGTAGATATCTTTTTGAATAATAAAGGAATTAAGGGATACGGTGGGAGCGCGGGTAAGTGGATCTGAGTCCACGAAAAGATCAGCCATGATCTTATTGAATGGTGGAGCAGGCTCGAGGGGCCGGACGGCCTACTCCTGCTCCTAGTTCTTATGATCTTATGAACACTCTGCTCCCCACCTGAAGCTAAAGACCAGTTCTACGAGGAACTCCATAATATCATTGGTAGCATCCCCAACACCGAACACCTGTTCCTGCTGGGGGACTTTAATGCCAGGGTTGGGGCCGACCATGACTCACGGCCCTCCTGCCTTGGGTGCTATGGCATTGGTAGGATGAATGAGAATGGACAGAGACTGCTTGAGTTGTGTACCTAGCATAACCTCTGCATCACCAACTCATTCTTTCACACTAAACCCTGTCACCAGGTTTCTTGGAGGCACCCAAGATCACGTCGTTGGCACCAGCTGGACCTCATCATCACAAGGCGAGCCTCTTTAACAGCGTTCAAATCACACACAGCTTCCACAGTGTGGATTGCGACACCGACCACTCCCTGGTGTGCAGCAAGGTCAGACTCAAACCAAAGAAGCTGCATCACTCCAAGCAGAAGGGCCGCCCACGCATCAACACTAGCAGAATTTCTCATCCACAGCTGTTACGTAAGTTTCTAAATTCACTTGAAAAAGCCCTTCAAAACACTCCCACAGGGGATGCAGAAACCAAGTGGGCCCACATCAGAGACGCCATCTATGACTCAGCAATGACCACCGATGGCAAACGTGTGAAGCGGAATGCAGACTGGTTTCAATCTCACACTGAAGAGCTGGAACCTGTCATAGCCGCTAAGCGCATTGCACAGCTGAACTACAAGAAAGCCCCCCGCGAGTTAACATCCGTAGCTCTTAAAGCAGCCAGAAGCGCTGCACAAAGAACAGCCAGGCGCTGCGCAAATGACGACTGGCAACACCTATGCAGTCATATTCAGCTGGCCTCTGACACCGGAAATATCAGAGGAATGTATGATGGCATTAAGAGAGCTTTTGGGCCAACCATCAAGAAGATTGCCCCCCTTAAATCTAAATCAGGGGACACAATCACTGACCAATGCAAGCAAATGGACCACTGGGTGGAACACTACCTAGAACTGTACTCCAGGGAAAATGTTGTCACTGAGACCGCCCTCAATGCAGCCCAGTCTCTGCCAGTCATGGATGAGCTGGACGTACAGCCAACAAAATCGGAACTCAGTGATGCCACTGATTCTCTAGCCAGCGGAAAAACCCCTGGGAAGGACGGCATTACCCCTGAAATCATCAAGAGTGCCAAGCCTGCTATACTTTCAGCACTGTACGAACTGCTTTGCCTGTGCTGGTACGAGGGAGCAGTACCACAGGACATGCGCGATGCCAATATCATCACCCTCTATAAGAACAAGGGTGACCGCGGTGACTGCAACAACTACCGTGGAATCTCACTGCTCAGCATAGTGGGGAAAGTCTTCACTCGAGTCACTTTAAACAGGCTCCAGAAGCTGGCTGAGCGTGTCTACCCCGAGGCACAGTGTGGTTTTCGAGCAGAGAGATCCACCATTGACATGCTGTTCTCCCTTCGCCAGCTACAGGAGAAATGCCGTGAACAACAGATGCCCCTCTACGTTGCTTTCAAAGCCTTTGACCTCGTCAGCAGACGTGGTCTCTTCAGACTACTAGAAAAGATTGGATGCCCACCAAAGCTACTAAGTATCATCACCTCATTCCATGACAATATGAAAGGCACAATTCAACATAGCGACGCCTCATCAAACCCCTTTCCGATCCTGAGTAGCGTGAAACAGGGCTGTGTTCTCGCACCTACACTGTTTGGGATCTTCTCCCTGCTGCTCTCACATGCGTTCAAGTCTTCAGAAAAAGGAATTTTCCTCCACACAAGATCAGGTGGCAGCTTGTTGAACCTTGCCCGTCTAAGAGCGAAGACCAAAGTTCAGAAAGTCCTCATCAGGGAACTCCTCTTTGCTGACAATGCTGCATTAACGTCTCACACTGAAGAGTGTCTGCAGAGTCTCATCGATAGGATTGCGGCTGCCTGCACCGAATTTGGCCTAACCATCAGCCTCAAGAAAACGAACATCATGGGACAGGACGTCAGAAATGTCCCATCCATAAATATCGGCGACCACACTCTGGAAGTGGTTCAAGAGTTCACCTACCTAGGCTCAACTATATAGGCTCAACCTGTCTCTCGATGCAGAATTCAACAAGCGCATGGAAAAGGCTTCCTCTGCTATGTCCAGACTGGCCAAGAGAATGCGGGAAAATGGCGCACTGACATAGAACACAAAAGTCCAAGTGTATCAAGCCTGTGTCCTCAGTACCTTGCTCTACGGCAGCGAGGCCTGGACAACGTACGTCAGCCGAGAGCGACATCTCAATTCATTCCATCTTCGCTGCCTCCGGAGAATCCTTGGCATCAGGTGGCAGGACCGTATCTCCAACACAGAAGTCCTCGAGGCGGCCAACATCCCCAGCATATACACCCTACTAAGCCAGCGGCGCCTGAGATAGCTTGGCCATGTGAGCCGCATGGAAGATGGCAGGATCCCCAAGGACACATTGTACAGTGAGCTCGTCACTGGTATCAGACCCACCAGCCGTCCTTGTCTCTGCTTTAAAGATGTCTGCAAACGCGACATGAAGTCCTGTGACATTGATCACAAGTCGTGGGAGTCAGTCCGCCAGCTCTGGTGATCGCTGGCAACAGCCATAAAGGTGGGGCTAAAGCATGGTGAGTCGAAGAGACTTAGCAGTTGGCAGGAAAAAAGACAGAAGCGCAAGGAGAGAGCCAACTGTGTAACAGCCCCGACGACCCATTTTATCTGCAGCACCTGTGGAAGAGTCTGTCACTCTAGAATTGGCCTTTATAGCCACTCCAGGCGCTGCTTCACAAACCACTGACCACCTCCAGGCGCTTACCCATTGTCTCTCGAGACAAGGAGGCCAAAGATATGACTACTACTCGGCATTTCATAAAAGGCCTGTAAGTTATTCTTTCAGAAGAATACCATTAATGTTGAGGTATAAGTTGTGTCCAGTGATCAGTTTTGTCAGATGAGGTTCAAAGCATAAGCGGAGGAAGTAATATAGTGGGCATAAGACCTGTCTTTCACTCATAATAATAAACTAGAATTTTCCTATCTTTCGACAACTAACATTTTATGGTTAGCAATGTTATTCATAATAGAATATTCTATTGTATATCATGTGTCAGGCAAACCCCTACCCCCCCCCCCCCACCACCTGCCAAGACTGAGGCACACATTATTTCGCTACATGAATATTAAAACTTAAAATTGCAAGCCCCTGACTGGAAAGACATTTGCATAGTAGCAGACAGTGTTGGAACAAGGGGACCCAGTCATTGCTTCCCCAATACACAGAAGAAGTGGTCAGACCAGTTTTAGTCACGTGACTGACTGACTGATGGAAGTTCAAATTCAAAAAAACTCCAACAGGGAAAGAAATCAGAAGGCACTTTTCTCCTGGACTGAGAAGACCTCTCTCCTGTCTGCTCTCATTTCACTCTCACCAGCTTTGGAAACCATTGAAGACATATGAACCCCAAGAGAGAAATGTCTCCTACAGTGAACAAGGTTTAAGAAGAATACTGGGCCCCAACAAAAAATAAGAGCTGTGTACAATCAAGGTCTCTACGATGAGCTGGAAACACAGAAACAGTAACAAGAAACCCCCTTTAGAGACTACCTCAAACCTCTCCACTTTATTTTTCTTCTGCTCTTTTCTATCCCTATTTGCATGTGTATCACGTGTGCATGCTGGCGTGGGCGTGTCGTATAGCCGTAGGCATTAACCGTATTAGAGTTTAAGGTTAAGGTTTAATAAATTTCACTTTTCTTCTTTAAACCTAAAGAAAACCTGGTGTGTTCATTTATTTGCTTTATAATTGGAAAGCAGTGAACAAGGATTCACAAAGGGGGAGCTCAAAACACAGTGCGTTTAAAATAAAACCCTGTTACAATAAGACCATGTGAAGCTTTAGAACATACACTACCTGACCCATGCTGTTGTATTTATACTACTGGGTCAGCCTACATTCGAACAAGAAATGACATCACCAATAATGGTAATCAGTGAGGAGACACCTTTCTCATCTCGTCGTAACACATGACTGGGAAATTGAACCAATTTCCTCTCTGTTGGACAAAACTGGAATTACCATTAATAGACTTTTTTTTAATTTCCCCTGTTGCTTAAAATGTATATTTTCCCACCTAGACAGGCACCTGCAGATTTAAATATTTGAATTTCAAGAAAATTTCACAAGACTGTCCTTCCTCAAGCTCCACTGGAATGAAAGCAAATATTCTGGTTTTATTTCTATCATTTGGTGGGTGAAGGAGAACATGGAACTGTCGATGGATTGATGAGGAAATGTATGTCAAGAAATATGAAGAATATAAACAGAAAGTACAATGACAGGAATCAAAAGACTGCTTTCTACCTATTGTCAGCCATACATCCAAACTTTGAGGGATATCAGAAAATAGGTGAGTTTAAAGTTGATTTTCTCTTCCGATTCCTCCCTGCAGAAGACAACACCTGTGCTTTTGCGAATCGCACATATTGCTCTTCATTTGCTGAACTGAAAAGAGGGAATTCAGAATCCTGGCGATTTCCAGTTTAAAGTGCTACCCTTGGGAAGAAAGCCAAGATTAAAAAATGCACAATGCTTCCGCAGTCTAAAAGATAAAAAAATAACTGGTAACTCTGTCACCTTGTTTTTCACATTCTTTACATGTTACGTACCCATAATTATCCATCTTCCCATTTTACATATCCATTACACACCCCCATTTTAAATATCCATTACACATCCCCCCATCAGATATCCATTACACACCTCCCAGCTTACATGTTCTATACAAACCCACCCTCTTACATTTCCATTACACCCCTCGCCAACTTACATATCCATTACATACCGACGCCATCTTCCATTTCCATTACATAGCCCACATCTTAAATGTCCATTACACCCTCGCCATCTTACATATCCATTACAGACACCCATCTTGCATAAGCATTACACACACACCCAACTAACATGCAGGAGTGAGAGTGGCCAAAGACCAAAATGTCTGAAAATTTGTGGCCGAAGACAAAAAAGTTCAAATTTATTTTTGACAAAGAATCATGTAATTATAGCACTGTTAATTATCTGTAATGAATGCAATTGCTTCCAGGCCTCTTCAAATGTGTGGAAACATTTGTTTTCCCTTTGTTTACCTTTGATTATCGTCAAGACGGTGGGCATGTGTATGAAATCACCAAATTGACCTCAGCATTCCAACATTTCAGCATTTAATACAGTTAGTACATCATGTAATTATGAAGGATGAAGTAAATTTTAATACCAGAAAACTTGTTCGTAAAGCTGTGCTTGTTCATTCGTTGTCATCATATCCTTAGTGAGGTCATTGGTACCACTTTGTTTCTTCTCTGGCTTTCTTCAAGCCACCCTCAGTTCACATCCCAATGTTATCCATCCATTCAATTTTTTCTCTTTCTCTTTGTTTTTCTTCCCTCGATTTCTCCTTCAATTGTTGCCAAGACAAAGCTGTTGGGTCTTTGTTTTCGATGTCTGTACTTGACTATCTTTCTCTGCCTAACTATACTTAGCAACCCTTTTGATTCCTGCACGTTTACTCCTGAGCTAACCCACTCATTTGTCTTTCTATCCATCCAGCTGATTCTGAGCATCCTCTACCATACCCATGAGCTGTTCTCTTCCTCGCATCCTCTTTCTTCACAATCCAATTCTCACATCCATAGAGTGCAAACCTCCACATTAGTGGCTGTACTAGACATTTTTCAACTTCAAGCTGGTGTTTTTGGATTTCCAGTCACTACTTAAGACACTGGTCACACCTTTTGCCATAGCTAATCTAACCTGGATTTCATTTTCGGATGTAACTTTGGTGTTTATCATTGAGCCAAGGTATTTGAATTTGTCCACTGCCTCTATCTCAGTGCTTCTAATCTTGACTTTGCCACTGCCATTTAGAGCCATAATGTTGATCTTTGCCTCATTTTTGTTAAGTCCAAAAGACTCACTCTGTCTTTTGACTAGGCCTACCACAGTCTCTAGCTCTTCCTTTGTTCTGATTAGGAGAGTGGTGTTGTCTGCCTATCTGAGATTCCATATGCTACGACTTCCAATGATGCAGCCACATCTCTCTGTTAACTCTCTTCCTGCACCAGCCATATTATCTTCTCTCCCACAGCATTAAACAGCATGAGTGACTGACAACTCATGAATTTCTATATAGCTCTTGTAATAGTTGCACAAGATGTTTGGGTACACCAAAGTTATAAGTGTCTTCCATACAGCATCATGCTGGACAGTGTCGAAAGCTTTGGCGCAGTCTATGAACATGAGCCAAAGCTGGACTTCCTGCTTGTTTTCACATTTCTCCCATGAGATTTCTGAGCATTGTATCCTTTCCTGAAATGAAGTCAACCTGCTCCTCTACCACTGCCCTGTTCATGCAGGAGGGTGACTCTGCCTGACAACATCAAGACGTACTTTAGATGCATGACTGATGAGACTTAGCGTATAATGTTTCAGACAGTCCTGTGTGCCTGCTATCTTTGGCATTGTGACCACTCTAGATATAGTCTGGTTGCAAGCCCATTTACCTATTGTCCATATATCATCAATAATTTCTTTCATTACATCTACTATTGTTTCACCTCTCGCTTTTAGTGCTTCTGCCTTTCAACTCAGTGTTCTTTATAGATTTTCTTATCTCATCTTTCAGTATCTCAAGGTTCTAGCTCTTCTTTTAACTTGCAATCTTTGTTGTTTATTTTTTCTGGTTCTTCTTCAGTTTCCTGCAGTAATTTTCCCCTCTCAGCCAGATCTTGTCCTTATCATAGAACAAGTCTCCGTTTTTGTCCTTGATACCTGTTCCTGGGTTTACTTATTTCTTTCCCGCTATAACCTTGACTAGTGAATATACTTTCTTGGTGTTACCATTCTTGAAAGCTTCCTCTGCTTCTTCAGCTCCTTCACTCAGCCAGTTGTTTTTGGCTTTTATACGGGTTTTCTTCATAATAGCACACAATTCTCTGCTTTGTACACAAATTTGTGCTAAAGTTTTACAAACATTGCTAATTGACTAGTTAGGTTTTCACTTTTGCTGATGAATGCAGAGCTGTAACATGGGCCTTTCTAGCTTTCTTAGCAGCGACCAACATAACTGCTTTTGCAGAGCGTTTTGTGGCTAGTTTCTGGTGTGTGATTTCTAGCCTTTTCCTCTGTTTCTCTTATTCTTTTCTCCCCTAATGTTTCTCCTCAGCATACATCTTTGTGGGCCTCTTGCATATACTTCACCAGCTTGCCACTGACAGGATCACAAGTCTTGTGTCCTCTTGCAAAGTACTCCAAACTTGACTTATCCTCTGCTCTCAGTCCATATTTCACAGTTTGGAAGGCACTGTGTGTGCTAACATTCATCGGGTAGACCCTGAGTCCATGATATTCACCATCGTGCTGAAAGAACCTTCAACCATAGGTCCATGGAAGCAGCTCATCAAAGCAAATACAAGTCTGCACAATGTGTTGTACTTGCCTCCCTTGTGTACTTAATTCCACCATAAGTCTAATCTTCCTTCCTTTTTCTATGGGGGAAACTTTTGTCTGTCTGACCTCCATGTTGAAGCTCTGAAGTTCTCCCTCAGTGTCCCCATTAAACACCACCCCACATACACACGCACACACACACTGTACCCCTTCCAACTCCCCCGCCACACACACTGTACCCCATCCAACACCCCCCCCCACACACACTGTACCCCATCCAACTCCCCCTGCACACACACACTGTACCCCAACCAACTCCCCCCTCACACACACACTATACCCCATCTCTCCCCACCCCCACACTATACCCCATCCAATTACCCCCAAACACGCTGTACCCACTCCAATTCCCCACCCTTACACACACACTGTACCCCTCCAACTCCCCAACCTTTCACACACACTGTAGCCCCTCCAACTCCCCACCCTTACACACACACTGTCCCCATCCAACTCCTCCCACTTTCACACACACTGTACCCCATCCAACTCCCCCTACACACACATACTGTAACCCCTACAACTCCCCAACCTTTCACACACACTGTCGCCCCTCCAAATCCCCACCCTTACACAAACACTGTCCCCATCCAACACCTCCCACTTTCACACACACTGTACCCCATCCAACTCCTCATACATACACTGCATCCCATTCAAATTCCCCCCCCACACACACACACTGTACCTCCTCCAACTACTCCCCCACAGACATGCACTGTACCCCATCCAACTCCCTACTACACACACACTATACCACATCCAACTACCCCCCCCCCCACCACACACAGTACCCCATCCAACTACCTGCCCCCACACACGCTTTTCCCCCTTCAGCTACACTCCCCCACACACACTCACACTCTCCCCCTCCAACTAAACCCCCCCACCCCCCCCCCCCACATACTGTACCCCATCCAACCCACCCACACGTACATCCAACTCCCCACCCTTTCACACACACACTGTAGCTAGTCTTGTGAGGTGGAGAGGGAGAAGCCAATGGGAGATTTCTCAGACCCCAATGGCGGAAATCTGCCATTTGGCTAAAATTTCTCATCCCTGTACATACACATTACACTGCCCCATCTTGCACATCCATTACAACGTCCCTGTCTTACCTACCCATTACACACCTCCCATCTTGTACGTCCATTGCAACACACCAAGCCATCAATCCCAGTTTGTAATTTAACAGACAAATTTGGAATTACAAATGCTCAGATTTCCATAATATTTGAGAGTTAGAATTCAATAAAATATTTTTAGAAGCAATTTGTATATTCAAGCTACGGGACAATTGGGAGAAAATATTTGCTTTTAATTAAAATTATTCTTTTGCGGGTATAATTGCTTTTAACTCCCAAAATTTGCAATGATAAATTCTTAAACACAGTGACTGTTTCGTCATTCCTTTGTTAGACATTAGGCTGTTCTCATTAATGATAGCTAATTGATCTTTTACTTTTTCTAGCTCTCATTAGATGCCACTTGTGCCCTGTTGGGAGAACACAGTGTCCCACATTATTACAATAGCTTAATAACATTTCACTCATATAAACAACTCCACTATCTTTTAAACAAGGAGGCTTGCAAGCATGACATGAAGGTCCTAAATGTCAACGATCGTACCTGGGAGTCACTAGCTGGCGAAAGAGGGAAATGGTGACACATTTTGTGGACTGGTGTGGACTACCATGATGACCAGTTGCTACAGCAGTTTGGCAACAGGTGCCAATATCAAAAACAACAACTCAAAGCATCACCTGGCAGCTTCGCATGCAGCATTTGTGGCAGAACCTGCATCTCAAGGATTAGCCTTCACAGCCATCAGCAAAGGTGCATCAAGAGAAGACACACCACCTAAATGGATTGTTTGCTGTGTGTCCATCATCTTTTGTAGATGGAAGGATGCCAACCAATAACATTTCACTCATATGAACAACTCCACTATCTTTTAACCAAGCTGTGTAAATGCAAACACAATATGATTCCAATAGATTTTATTTTACACAAATAGTTCAATGGTGTAGTATTTGGTCAAATTTCAATTGTACATTAAATTGACTTAAGGGACAAACGGGAAGTCAGCAAAGGTCAATTTCTCAGTGAGTCATGAGACTGACCCTCAATCGGGGACCATCCAAAACTTGCCATCTCTGTGCTAACAATTGCTACTCCCCTCACAAATACAACTGCTCTTAAAAGTTCTTTTTATTAACTGTACATACTGCATTCTGCTATGTCCCACTGCAATTATCATGAGGCTGGTCAGCTGATCGGTTTGATGTAGTGGGACCCTTCTGTTTGGAGGTAATTTTTCCCACTTTTGGCTTGATACCTGTTTAGGAAAAAACAGTAAGCATCTAAAAATAAAACAAAAGAATTGAACTGCCAAATATTGTTTGGGTATTTGTGTTGGTATTCCTCCTAGTTACTAGTTTGACACATTGTTGTAAACAAATGTAATTTATTGCCCATCTCCGGTTGCCCTTAATAACCTGAGTGACTTGTCTAAAAGAGTTTCCATCATGGAGAAGTTAAATAAAACATTGCTTACAGAGCAGAGTCAAAAATGACAGACTGCACCTGTCTTTAAAATGTTCAAAACAAAATCCAGTCATGACAACTCTTGGCTTAATTGTCCTGTTGGGTTTGTCATGGTCCTGTAGTTTTTTTTCTGGAATATGTGGTTTGCCTTTAAGGCTTGCAAGGAATCAATATTGCTTTAAGAACCAGCAAGCCTCAGGAGTTATAGGAAGGTGCATTTTCGTTGCCTTAGAAATTGCCATTTGGAGACTGCGATTCAAAGGGTGAATTCTCGTTGCCATATAAACAGCCACTGGGAGTGAGTCTCATGCAATACATTCGTTACAATTCAGTTTTGAACTGGCTTTTAGTTGAAGACAGTTTGTTCTAACAGAACACAGACACAGCTGTGATGACAGCACCTGAAAACAGAGCTCTCAACCATTTAAACTGAAGAGGATTTTAGTCTGTTTAATTATCTCTCAAAATTCTAAAAAAAAAAGTCAAGCCAAAACAGAGATCTCTGGTAATTTAAATTGAAGAAAGGGAAGTTAGACTGTGACAATCTTTTATCCCTCAAAAATTCTAAAGTCAGATTGATTCTGTTGAAAGTGTTTGCAAGTCATTTGTTGAAATTCGCTGGAGAAGGAAAGCAACATTCTGTGAGGACTTCAAGCAACATTGGACTGTAAATTTGTAAGGGCTCTAATTTTTTCTACTTTAAATGTTGTTTATATCTTCATTGTGTTTAAGAATTTAGTTCTTCTAATTAAAGAGTTAATTTGTTGATTTAAAGACACCTGGTTTGGTGAGCCTCATTTGGGGTTTATAGATGGTACAATTTGGCTGGGTCTTTCTTTAATTTGGAAAGTTATATATATACACAAGTTTTGTTTTACTGGAAAGTGCAAAAGGTTTCATTTCTCGAGAAACAAACTAGTGGAATGTTTATTCTTAAGGGGTTGACAGTTGTAGCTCCGGCATGCTCAGATGAGGCCTCTGCATGAGAGAAACTGTGTTGAGCTTTTCATTTAATGTTTCCTAATTAACATCCTTGAAGTAGAATGGAAGTTACTTTAGTGAGTACTCCTATGGTTCAATAGTCTTATGGATAGACTGGATATCCATTATGAATAGCTCATTAATAGACCTTATGGACAGCATAAATAAATGATAACAGGCCAATACGAACAAAAAAGCCCCTGAAAGTTAGTTAAAGGCCAGAGATGAGATGAAAGGGAGTTATAAAACCAATCATGGTGAACAGCCTAAGGTGAGATAAGAAAAGATGATGTAAAGGCCTTGTTGATCAAGGAGAGAAGGTGTGCGCAAAGACTCAAAAAGCTAATGGCAGGTGGATAACATTTAGCATGGGCTTTTACCCCATTGTTTAGACAAAGAACTTGACATTTTATGGGGAATTTTGTAATAAAGTAAATTATTAGAGGGCAATAAGTCCCTGCCAATAATCCATCCAGGTCCACAACTGGAAAGGGGTATAAAGTAAGAGATTTTGGGAGGCCTCAGGGCAGTAGGCAGTGGAGAGAAACTCCTAAGGGTAGACCAATGCTAACACTCTTGGGTAGGTTGAGAAATTATGAAGAGGTGACACACTGAAGAAAAGAGCAAGAAGAAAGAAAGAGCTATTCACGCATGCCAGCCATCTTGCCCAATCTGGACCAGTACTTGCTACTTGACACAGTTGTATATTTTTGCTGTATTATTGGTGTGTTATATCCCACCTCATATGCCCATTATACACAATATATTTACCATATTGGTTGCAGTTGATCCTAATTGATTAGATAATTGATAACAAATTGTGTTTAAATTAAAATAACAAATTGGAAAGATTAAAATTAATACAACAGAAAATCAAAGTTTTCCCAAGTTGGCATTGTATGGAGGATTCAAGAGAAAATGCAGATGTTGCTTATGTAATAAACCAGATTTTGATTTAGCTGGAAAGAACTTGGGAAGAGGCTACCCCAACTCACCTGGTTTTCTAGCATGTTTTGCTGCACAGGTTGCAGTCAGCATTGCAAAAGGATGCAAGGACAGGCTAGGTGGCTGAACATGCTCCTAGAAAAAAAAAGAAAAGGTGATGAGTCCTCTAAACATCCATTATTTCAAACACACATTGCAGCAGCTTCACATGCAGCCCAAATAAATAATGTATTAATTCTGACAGATTAGACTAGTTAATACTACATATTTAGGTGTATTACCTTCAAATATTCATCAATACTTGAAATTGATTTATACCGGTTAGTATTAGTGATGAAAGCCACACAGGAGTATTAACCTGATATGGGAGAGATCCTTGAAACCAAGATCAGCATCTAGACAAATATTACTGATTTGTGACAATGGAAATACTGCACCATGTTCCTTTGAGGAATCAAACTCTGATCAAACAGACAAAGTAACACAGTTCTTATAAGTAAGTGTTCCAATTCTCCATGGGGTCTCCCAAGGAAAACAAGATGATAAAATGAATCAGATTAATCTCTTATGTCTGGTAAAATTTCATTAGGTGCAAAATTTACCAAAACTGCTAACCAGATTTCCAACAGCCATTTTTGACCTGAGCTGTTGGAATATTGATTCACTGGCTGCTTTATGTCTAGTCAGAGTGGTTGAGTATTTATACAAGGGAAGATAAGAAAAATGCCAATTTCTCGATATTGCACATCACTGGAACTAGTGCCAATTCCAAAAACATTTTTATGATTTCCCAATTGAAGAGAGTAGAGCTCAATACATTAAATGTGAAAATAGCAGATACAATTGAAACTGATTGTATCATAGGAAAATATATAGAACAACACACAGCCATTTAACCCACCCAGCTTTCTTACTCTTCAAGGTGTGTTAACTGTGGTTCAGTTGGTAGCAATCTTGCCCCTAAATTAGAAGCTGTGGGTTCAAGTCCCATTCCAAACACTTCAAAATCTAGGCCTACAGTCCAGCACAGTTCTACTATCTTTTGAATGACATGTTAAACTAAGGGCCCGTCTGCCCTCTCAGGTGGTTGTAAAGATTCCACAGCACTACTCAAAGAGGAGCACGGGAGTTCTTCCTCAGCAATTTAGACACCTCTCACCTACGCCTCAGCATGAGATTCTTATTAATAAACAACGTTGTCATTCCATAACTATGGTGAGGTTTCACAGTGTTGATCGAAGATTGAGGATCGTTTTAACCCTTGCTACCTTGTTTCGAAGGAACAGAGCAGTAGGAGGATAAGTGTTTAGCCGAGGAGTGCAAAGCATGAGGATGCAAAACCACAAAGCCAATTACTACAGCAGTGCCATTTTTTTTATTACTCATTCTTGGGATGTGGGCATCGCTGACAAGGCCAGCATTTATTGCCCATCTCTAATTGCCCTTGAGAAGGTGGTGATGAGCTGCCTTTTTGAATCACTGCAGCCCACATGGTATAGGAACACCCACAGTGCTGTTAGGAAGGAAGTTGCAGGATTCTGAGCTAGCGACGGTGAAGTAACAGTGTTACAGGCGTGTGGGTAGTTCCCACTGTTTAACTCCCACCTGACTGCAGCAGGTGTCCTTTGCTATTAGGGTTGAAGCGCTTTGTGTTTTATTTGTCAAATGAACTGAGAATGATAGGTTTTCCTGTAGGGTTAAAACAGAAGATTATTTATTTATTAAGCAATGTCCCTTATCTCACTGACACACACAGACAGACACACACAGACAGACACACACAGACAGACACACACACAGTAGAGAGGAAAAGGGGAAAGTAGTTTTCAAGTGAGGTGGGGTTGCGAGGTTCCCGGTAAGCCTGTTGAATTTTCTCAAAGTAAAGTTCTCATTGGTTCCACACCTGAAGTGTTTGTAGGTTTCTCTCTTGGTTAAAAGTTCAGTTTGAAGACAGAGGATCACTTCCAATTTCACTGCTGCATAAGTTAAAGAATGTACAATTTACAGCAGGGTGCGGCCCTTCTGGCTTGCTGGATTTTTATCCCAGCCCTTAGCTGGACAAGCTTCTTGGTCTCTCTCTCTCTCGGGCTATCTTTTTAAGGTAAAAGTTTGTCACATCATATTCTGGTAGGAGACATTTTGGTTTCTTCCCCCATGGTGATCACACAATGGCCCAGGATGAGAATAATCCGGTTATGATGTTTCCACTTCATACCTTCTTCGTTTCAGTAGAACCCATACAATTCAGGAATTTTTTAGGATGGGTGTAATTAACACCTCTCAACCTAGTTAGGCATCCTTTGTTCTAAACAGATAGTATGGTAATGTTCGAGTACATATGTGGCCATCTTTTGCAGCATTGTCCATTCTTTTAAAAATAAGAAAAGTCCATTTTTATAACTTTTCAGTTTGAGTTTGTATTTTTTCATTGCCACACTTCTCATAAGCGTGACAACAGCGGAATAGTTCCAAGTCAGGATGGTGAGTGACTTGGAAGGGAATTTGCAGGTGGTTGTACTCTCATGCATTTGCTGCTTTAGTCCTTCAAGGTGGTACAGGTCACAGGTTTCAAAGATGCTGTCGAAAGAGGTTTGATGAGTTGCTGCAGTGCATCTTGTAGATGTTACACACTGTTGCCATTGCGCACTAGTGGTGGAAGGAGTGAATGTTTAAGGTGGTAGATGGGATGCCAATATAGCAGGCTGCTTTGTTTTGGATGGTGTCGAGCTTCTTGAGTATTGTTGCCGATGCACTCATAGCATTCCATCACACTCCTCACTTGTGCCTTACACATGGTAAAGGCACACAAATCCCAGCCTCTGACTTGCTCTTGTAGCCCCGATGGCTGGAATTTTACAGCCCCCCACACAAGCAGACTGGTGGTGGGTGGCTGTAAAATTAAGTGGGAGGCAGGGGAGTTCCATTCCCAATGCCTTCCTACCCCCACTGCAATCTTACGCGGGGCAGCGGTGGCGAGAAACTGCCCGCCTGCCCCAGGCCAATCAAGGCCCACACGTGGCCAATCTAACTGCCACTTAAGGGCCTCCTCCTGCCACCGGGCTTTGGGTGGGGGGGGTGAACCCTCATGCTCGGGCACTCTGTGCCCCACGGAGGGCCCCCCATGGCCCAACCACCCCAGTGCACAACACACCCATCCCCCCCTCCCAACCGACCTGGGGCCCGGCTGATTTTGTGGGGCCTCGTCAGGGACACTTACCTTGGTTCCAGGGCTGTCATGTCTCTTGCTTCTACTGGCTGGGTGCAGTCCCAGCAGGGGCCACCGCTCCCGGTGGTGCTGCTGGGACTAAGGGCTGCCGGCCCACTGATTGGCTGGTAACTCCATTAAGCGGGACTTCCTGCCTCAAGGAAGTGGAAGTCCCACCCAAGGCCAATTAAGGGCCTGGGGCGCAAATAACCCCAGCGCGGCTCTCCAGGCCCGGCGGAGGTGGGTTCGCCCCCGATTTTTTGGCTGGTACCACCCAATGTAAAATTCTGGCCAGTATTTATATGGCTAGTCCAGTTAAGTTTCTGGTCAATGGTAACACTCAGGATGTTGATAGTGGGGGAATTCAGCGATGGTAATGCCATTGAGTATTAAGGGGAGATGGTTTAATTCTTTCTTGGAGATGATCATTGCCTGGCACTTGCATGGCATGAATGTCACTTGCCACTTATCAGCCCAAATCTGAATGTTGTCCAGGTCTTGCTGCATGTGGCCATAGACTGCTTCAGTGTCTGAAGTATTGTGAATGGAACTGAACACTGTGTAATCATTAGCGAACATCCCTACTTCTGACCTTATGATGGAGGTAAGGTCATCGATGAAGCAGCTGAAGATGGTTGGGCCTAGGACACTACCCTGAGGAACTCCTGCAGCAATGTCCTGTGGCTGAGATGATTGGCCTCCAACAACCACAGCCATCTTCCTTTGTGCTAGTAATGACTCCAACCAATGGAGAGTTTTCCCCAATTCCCATTCACTTCAATTTTGCTCGGGCTCCTTGATGCTACACTCAGTCAAATGCTGCCTTGCTGTCAAGGGCAATCACTCTCACATCATCTCGGGAATTCTGCTCTTTTGTCCATGTTTGGACCAAAGCTGTAATGAGGTCTGGAGCTGAATGGCCCAGGCAGAACCCAAACTGAGAATCAGTGAGCAAGTTGTTGCTGAGTGCTGAGCCACTTGATAGCACTGCCAATGACCGCTTACCCACTTTGCTGGTGATGGAGGGTAGACTGATGTGGGGGATAATTGACCACATTGGATTTGTCCTGCTTTTTTGGACAGGACATGATGGGCAATTTTCCACATTGTCAGGTAGATGCCAGTGCTGTAGCTGTACTGGAACAGTTTGGCCATGGGTGCAACTAGTTCTGGAGCAAAAGTCTTCAGTACTACAGCCTTTGCTGTATCTAGTGCCTTCAGCCATTTCTTGATATCGTGTGGAGTGAATAGAATTGTCAGAAGATTGGCATCTATGATGGTGGGGACCACAGAGGAGGCTGAGATGGATCATCCACTTGGCAATTCAGGCTGAAGATGGTTGCAAATGCTTCAGCCTTGTCTTTTGAACTGATGTGATGGGCTCCCCAATATTGAGGACGGGGGTCGTTTTGGAATCTCCTCCTCTGGTTACCTGTTTAATTGTTCGCCGCCATTCACGACTGAATGTAGCAGGACTGCAGATGTTTGATCTGATCCGTTGGTTGCGAGATAGCTTAGCTCTGTCTATAGCATGCATGGAGCCCTCTGTTGTAGCTTCACCAGGTTGGCACCTCATTTTTGGGTACACTCGATGCTCCTCTTGACATGCTGTCCTGCACTCAAGGATTGGTCCCTTGGCTTGATGGTAATGGTAGAATGAGAGATATGCCGGGCCATAAGTCACTGTTGTGCATCTGCAAGGCAGCGGACCAGCAGGATAGCATGTTTAGGGAGCTGGTTAGGAGCATGCAGGCAGATAGGAAGTGGGTAACCACCAGGCTGTCTAAGCGAACCAGGCAGGTAATGCTGGAGTCCCCTGATATGATCTCACTCGCTAATCAGTTTTCCATTTTGGATACTGGTAAGGGTGATGGTTCCTTAGAGGAGTGCAGTCAAAGCCAAGTTTGTGGCACCACAGGTGGCTCAGCTGCACAGGAGAGGAGGAAGAGGAGTGGAAGACCAGTTGTGATAGAGGATTCATTAGTTAGGGGAACAGACAGGTGTTTCTGCGGCAATAAACGTGTTTCCAGGATGGTGTGTTGTCTCCCTGGTGCCAGGGTCAAGGATGTCATGGAGCAGCTGCAGGACATTCTTCTGGGGAAGGGTGAATGGCCAGAGGTCGTGGTCCACATTGGTACCAATGATATAGGTAAGGAGGGGGATGAGGTCCTGAAAGCAGATTTTAGGGAGCTAGGAAGGAGATTAAAAAGCAGGACCTCAAAAGCAGTAATCCCAGTCCCACGTGCAAGTGAGTATAGGAATAGGAGGATTGAGTGATTGAACATGTGGCTGGAGAACTGGTGTAGGGGGGGGCATCAGATTTCTAAGACATTGGGACCAGTTCTGAGGCAGGTGGGACCTGTACAAGATGGATGGGTTGCATCTTAGTAGGACTGGGACGAATATCCTTGGAGGGAGATTTGCTAGTGCTGTTGGGGAGGGTTTAAACTAAATTGTCAAGGGAATGGGAACTGGAGAGGGAGCTCAGTTTGGAGGGAAGCAAAACTGGTAAATAGTCAGGGGTGTGGGAACCAGGAGCAAGTATTACAGACAAATACCAAGGTGCACATAAAACTGGGGGAAGATAGATAGCACTAGAGTAGGGAATAGTACGTTATTAGGTGGGGTCAGAGTAAGGGATAAATTAATAAAGTCTAAATCAGGGTTAATGTCCGTGTATGTCAATGCACGGAGTGTGGATAATAAGACTGGTGACATTACAGGCACAGATTGCCATGTGGAAATATGATGTTGTGGCTATAACGGAGACCTGGCTCAAAGAAGGGCAGGACTGGGTGTTAAATATTCCTGGATAGAGGGTATTCAGGAAAGAGAAAAAAGGGGGAAGGGTGGTGGTATTGATTAAGGACAGCATTGCAGTGCTGGAGAAAAAGGATGCCCCCGAGGGGTCAAGGACAGAATCAATTTGGCTAGAGCTAAGGAATAAAAAAGGTGCAATTACATTGCTCGGTGTTATCTATAGGCCACCAGCTAATGGGAAGGACGTGGAGGAACACATTTGCAAGGAAATTACAGAGAGGTGCAAAAATTATAGGGTAGTTTTAATGGGGGACTTTAATTATCCAAACATAGACTGGGATAATAGTAGTGTAAAGGGGAGTGAAGGGCAAGAGTTCCTAGAGTGTGTTCAGGAAAATTTTCTACAACAGTATGTTGCTAGTCCAACAAGGAGGCACTGCTAGACCTGGTTCTTGGGAATGAGGTGGGACAAGTGGATCAAGTATCAGTAGAAGAGCATTTAGGGGATAGTGATCATTGTACCATAAGGTTTAGGCTGACTATGGAAAAGGACAAACAGCAATCCAGGGTAAGAATAATTAACTGGGGGAAGGCCAACTTCAATGGGGTAGGAATGGAGCTGGGACGAATAAATTGGAGTCAAAAGCTGGCAGGAAAATCGGTAGATGAACAATGGGCTATCTTCAAAGAAGAGATAGTCCGGGCACAGTCGGAGTATGTTCCCTCGAAGAGGAATAGTAGAGCAAACAAATCCAGAGCTCCCTGGATGATTAAAGAAGTAGAGATTAAGATAAAGAATAAAAAGTGTGCTTATGACAGATGCCAGTTAGAAAATAGTATCGAGAACCAGGCTGAATATAGAAGGTCCAGAGGGTAAGTGAAAAAGCAAATAAGAGAAGCAAACAGAGAGCATGAAAAGAGATTGGCAGCTAGCATTAAATGAAATCCTAAAGTTTTCTATAGGCATATAAATAGTAAAAGGGTGGTAAAAGGAGGAGTGGGCTGATTAGAGACCAGAAAGGGTATTTACACATGGAGACAGAGATCATAGCTGAGATATTAAATGAATACTTTGCATCTGTCTTTACCAAGAAAGAAGATGCAACCCAGTAAATGTTGAAAGAGGAGATAAGTCAGACACTAGAGGGGTTTAAAATTGGTAAAGAGGAAGTATTAGATAGGCTGTCTAAACTTAAAGTGGATAAAGCAACCGGAACCGGATGAGATGCATCCAAGGATACTGAGGGAAGTGAGGGTAGAAATCACAGCGGCGTGGCCATAATTTTTCAGTCTTCCTTAGACTCAGGGGTGGTGCCAGAGGGCTAGAGAATTGCAAACATTCCACCCTTGTTCAAAAAAGGGTGTAAAGATAAGCCAGCAGCTACAGGCCAGTCAGTTTAACTTCAGTGGTGGGAGAAATTCTAGAAAAATAATTTGGGACAAATTCAATAGTCACATGGACAAATGGGAGTTAATTAAGGAAAGCCAGCATGGATTCCATAAGGGAAAATCATGTTTAACGAACTTGCTGGAGTTTTTTGAGGAGGTAACAGGGAGGGTTGATGAGGGCAATGCTGTGGATGTGGTGCACATGGATTTTCAAAAGGCATTTTATACAGTGGCACACAACAGACTTGTGAGCAAACTTGTAACTCATGGAATGAAAGGGACAGTAGCAGCATAGATACGAAATTGGCTGAGTGACAGGAAACAAACAGTAGTGGTTAATGGATGTTTTTCGGGCTGGAGGAAGGTTTGTAGTGGAGTTCCCCAGGGATCAGTGTTGGGACTCTTGCTTTTCCTGATATATATTAATGACCTAGACCTTGGTGTACAGGGCATAATTTCAAAGTTTGCAGATGATACAAAACTTGGAAGCATTGTGAACTGTGAGGAGGACACTGTCAAACTTCAAAAGGACATAGGCAAGTTGGTGGAATGGGCAGACAGGTGGCAGATGAAGTTCAATGCAGAGAAATGTGAGGTGACTCATTTTGGTAGGAAGAACATGGAGAGACAATATAGAATAAAGGGCACAATTCTAAAGAGGGTGCAGGAGCAGAGAGACTTAGGTGTATATGTCATTAAAGGTGGCAGGACAGGTAGAGAGAGCAGTTAATAAAACATACAGTATCCTGAGCTTTATTAATAGGGGTATAGAGTACAAGAGCAAGAAAGTTATGTAGAACTTACATAAGACACTAGTTTGGCCTCAGCTGGAGTATTGCATCCAACTCTGGGCGCCGCACTTGAGGAAAGACGCGAGGGCATTGGACTGCATGCAGAAGAGCTTCATGAGAATGGTTCCAGGGATGAGGAATTTCAGTTATGAAGATAGATTGGAGAAGTTAGGACTGTTTTCCTTGGAAAAGAGAAGGCTTAGAGGAGATTTGATAGAAATATTCAAAATCATGAGGGGTATGGACAGAGTAGGTAGAGAGAAACTGTTCCCACTTGTGAAAGGATCGAGAATGAGAGGGCACAGATTTAAAGTATTTGGTAATAGAAGCAAAAGTGACATGAGGGAAAACTTTTTCACGCAGTGAGTGATTAAGGTGTGGAATGCGCTGCCTGAGAGTGTGGTGGAGGCAGGTTCAATTGAAGCATTCAAAAGGGAACTAGACAGTTATATGAAAAGGAAGAATGTGCAGGGTTATGGGGAGAAGGGAGGGGAATGGGACTGAGGAAATTTCTCTTCCAAAGAGCCAGTGCAGGCACAATGGGTTGAATGGCCTCCTTCTGCACTGTAACAATTCTGTGATTCTGTAATGGATTGTGGTTGAATACAATTCTGCTACTGCTGATGGCCCACAGGGCCTCATGGATACCCAGTCTTAAGCTGCCAGATTGGTTCTGAGTCTATCCCATTTAGCATGGTGGTAATGCTACACAACACAATGGAAGGTGTCCTCAGTGTGAAGACGGGACTTTGTCTCCACAAGGACTGTGTGGTGGTCACTCTTACCAATACTCTCATAGGCAGATGGATCTGCGACAGGTAGACTGGTGAGGACGAGGTCAAGTAGGTTTTTCCCTCTTGCTGGTTCTCTCACCATATGCCACAGGCCCAGTCTGGCAGATATGCCCTTCAGGACTCAGCCAGCTCAATCAATAGTGGTGCTACCAAGTCACTCTTGGTGTTGGACATTTAAGTACCCCAACCAGAGTATCTTCTGTGCCCTTGCTTCCCTCAGTTCTTCTTCCAAGTGGTGTTCAACATGGAGGACCACTGATTCATCAGCTGAGGGAGGGTGGTAGGTGGTAATCAGCAGGACATTTCCTTGCCCGTGTTTGCCTTGATGCCATGAGACTTCATGGAGTCAATGTTGAGGACACCCGGGGCCACTCCCTCCTGACTGCATACCTCTGGTGGGTCTGTCCTGCCAGCGGGGCAAGACAGACCCAGGAACGGTGATGGAGGATCAGTGAGGCACAATTTACAACCACAGCTGAAGTGTGCCAAGACCCTGCCAGAATTTATGAGGTCAGCTCAGTAGCATATTGATTGGCAGGCGAGAAGCACAACTCCTGTCTAGCATAGCAGTAAGTTGCAGGGGAGTGGAGGGAAGGAAACAGGAAACTTCTTGTTTCAGGGTGTAAATTCAATGCAGCAGCAGATTTCTGGAAGCACGAGTAAGCAGTGTTTTCTTCTCAATTTTGACAAAACTGTTCAACTGCAGTGATCTCTTACCGAAGAATATTTTGTGCTTTCTTAAGACTTCATAGCATTTGCATCTGGCACTGTAGGATTGCAAGAAATGGTTCAGGCAAGTGGTGGCGGAACAAGGAGACAAGCACAGATTTTTATGATGGGGAGTTAAAGGTTCTTCTGGATGTGATTTGCCAGAGGATTTGCAGGGAGGAGGCCACCAAAGGCAGTTACCAGAGTGAAAGTGTTGCTGAGTGCCACCTCTCTTACCTCCAGGACAGCAGACCAGCGGTGGAAAGGGTTTAATGACCTGATGAGGGCAGCAAGGCAAGAGAACAATAACCTTCCTATTCCTACTTTGACATCACAGGACCCCATCCACTGATTATACGCACTTCTTAAATGTAACTATGAGTCTTTATTCACAGTGCTCCTTGGTTCAATAGTTCAGTAACTGTTCCACCTGGAACTTGCATTTGGAACTCCCCTCACAAGCCCTTCTTGCATCCAGACCATTACAAAGTCAACCTCTTAACAGGGCCTTTTAGCATTTGTTTTGCCAGATTTAAGAGAGCTAGCTGATTCTGAGGAGCTAACACTTGGGCTGCTGGGAAGGCAAACCACACTGGCAGCCAACAATGGCAAGACTGTCGTCAGTGCCAGCTACAGATGAATGGCTTTCAAACAGACTTGTGCCAGTACTTTAAAGAAACAATCTGCAATGAACTCCAGAGCTGTCTCCATTTCAACATCCTCTCTGGGTACCATGCATCCATTGTTCCATGGGTCCAGCACAAAAAAAGGTGACACAAAAGTTTGATGACTAGATGATGATGATGGATATAAATGTTTTCTGGAAGATAATGAAGAGGAAGGTAATGATGATGATGGTGGTGGCCATCCCATACTGTGTACCACTGGTACCCCTGCCCACCTCCCTCAATTTCACACTCCATGTCACTGTACAGGGAGAGCAAGACAATGAGAATGAGAATCTTGCACTCATTTTATCATTGTAATTGTAAAGTAAATCTGATCATGCATTTTGTTTTTGTTCTATTGTTTGATGCGCAGAACAGGTATCATGAGGTCTGGTTGGGTTGACATGTTGCATGTTAATGGGAGCCAGAAACAGTGATGTTTATATATGGAATGATTAGAGTTGGCAGGCAGGTTGGGGTACGTTGTGATGGAAGTTAGCAAAAGTTACCCACTTAAATCCAAGTGGAATGCATTAGGAGTGATCTCGTGCAAACCTTCCAAGCAGCCAGCATGGAAGAATCTTCTGAGTACTGATCCTTATGAGGCTGAATTCCAGGTTCCTCCACAACTAGACTCACCTCCACTAAAGGTTCTATTTACAATCATTTCTGAATCATAAAGTTTCAGTGACCTTCACAATTATTATGGGAGCAAAATCATGGTTTCAGAACCCATTTATTCCTCTTAGTGACTACTCTAGTTGATGAAAGAATTTGTCAACCCAACATTTGGCCATCTTCCCTGAACAGAGCTGGGCGTTTTGAGTTCTTCATCACAAAAGCATTATGACAACTCCCTGAAAATTTGGCATTGGCATGCAGGATCCATTATAGTTAAGTCACAGAAATTTTGAACACTCTTTCGAATGAGGACATTAAATGGGCTCACAGTCGAAGAACCCAGTAAAATATGAGTGCCATCTATTGCCCCCTCAACTTTGGGGAAACCAGCAATATGGCCAGATTGATTCACCCGGTCATGCTGCTGCCTAGGAATCATTCCAAGGGCAATCAATTCACTGGCTTTCCTCAGGATGGCATCAGTGCTCTGTCATATTTCCAGTTCTCCTCAGAATAGCAAATGACTTGTCATCTGTCAGTCCACACAGCACCCTGGGTGATGCTGCAGAAGTTCCCAGTTTGAAGGAGTCAGTGACGTAAAAATTGAAACCTATACTAACTTTGCCACCACTGGCAAAGCTGGTCAGTTAAAGGTCTGGGCTCCAGATCATTGTACAGAAGGTGGCATAGTTCATCCAGGGCTTCCTTAGCAAATCAAAAAACAGCAAAGGCACAAATTTGAAAGACATTTCACCTCCCCGACTGCCCCATCGCCCCAACCATGTCACTAATCACATGAAATTTGTCCTTGGAAATCCAGGACATTTCTCATATTGGCGTTAATTTTAATATTAAAATGACTAACTTAAGCTGCAGTTATGTAGTATGGAACAAATCTTTAGATATATGCCTAGTCATTAATTGAGACAATTACTAAAAGATTTTTGGTGTTTTTTCACAAAATTATTCAATGAATTAGTAATATAAATCAACATGATTGCCAGGAGTTGCCTTTTTTGTGTGTATTTATAGAGAACAAAGTAACAGAAGTAGAAACAGCTACAGCAGTTTACACTTACTTTTTAATTACTTACAGTTAGAAGAATGAAAGGTTGCCAAAGTCAGTGAGGGAATAATTTTAAACCAGCAGAGTTAAAACAATTATTTAATCTGTGCCTCTGCATTAAGAGTTAACTGCTGGAAAGAAAACTGTATTCTGCAGTCAAAGGATGCAACCTAGTGGCAACATTAAAAAGTGACATTTGTCTTTTAGCTTTAAAGCTGCACACAGAGTGGTCATGATAAAATGAGGGGGAAAACTTCATATAGCAACCTTTCTGTAACTTAGAACTATAACCTCACTATGAGTTCAATATATATTGTACTTTGCAATAAGTGGCACATTTTAATGTAACAACTTGATGACTTAAAAACCAAGTAAACTCCTACAACTGAGACAAACATGTTTGAAGATCTAGTTACCTTTGTCTTTATCCCTGAACAAGATATCTTACCGTAACTGTCTTACAAATCTCGGGAACGGAGGGACTATATCTGTAAATCTTAAGAATATCTTCTAGTGGTATACTGTTCTGAAAACAGATTAAAACAAGTAGGTTGAACCCTTTAAAAGGACTTCAGAAGCATTTCAGAACCATAATAAAAGCATAACTGTTAAAAATCACAACATGCTTTGAATGAACTAAACAATATTCATTGTTTCTGTGCATTTCTTTTACTTCACATCTTAACAATGATAATTTACAGTAATGATTTACAGATATTAAAAGTAATGATTGCTGAAAATGTTTTGATTACAATAATAGGTGGAGCACCTGCAATATGTCCAGTTACTGCAGTATTATTCTTTCAATAATTGATGGTAAAACTACACTCTCTAAATTTCCAAAGAAATCACAGTGCATTATTAACAAAACTGATTGTTGGTTGCTTACATTAGATTTTTGGCATTTGATCCCATCTCTTTGCTACACAAATGCTTTGGTCAAGAGACTTGGATGATCCAAAACAATGGACTTTTCAGTTACTCTATATCTCCAAAACAGGATAAATCATTCGAATCTTTTCTCTCCCATATCCCCATGTTTGAGAACTCCATTAACAGATCAGCCAAGTATTAACAAATTTCATCCATGAAATTTATAGAATTCAAGCATTCGTAAATTCCACGATTCCAAATCGGGTCCTCTAGATGGAAGGCCCATTCTCTGGCTATAGCCTTTTGCCATCCTTGTTCAGAGCAATGCTCAGGAAAGTTGCAACTTTTACTCCAATACACAAAGTTCTTCTATTACAATTTCTTCTAACTTGGTACAATGATCAATAGGTTAGATTTAAGTGATTGGTTAAGCAATGGCATTTAATGCCAATATAAGTCTGCATGCCCAATTAACAAAACTGAGTGTACTGGCAGGTTTTGCAATAAAATTGCAAAACTTCAACTGACTAATCCATTCAGCTGCATTCTGTGCTGTGACCTACATCCTGTCCCATGCCTCAGCATAAAAGATTGAAAATTAATCATGTTTATTAAAACAGTTACAGCTATAAGTACATTTTTGGATATCTATTCCTTGTGACTCTGAACATCACCTTTTGAAATGCACCCTCTCTCTCTGTCATCTTTACTGCTACATTCAGTATAACTGCAGTTATTTAATTACATTCTCTATAACTGATGCACAACTTTTTGTTTCTGGATGGGGTTCCAATTTGTCCAGATCAGTCCTTGGACTGAGGAAACATTTTAAGTTGGACAGGTTTAAGTCCCCCATTATCAAGTTCTTTTTGTTTTTTCTTATTTCAACATTATGTATTTTTTTGGTTAATTTTAGAGTGTCATTGCCCTTCAGGGTTTCGGTTCTGCCTCTGTAACTACGCAATGATTCTGTTCTCTCTGATCTGATTCCAGATAGACTGTGGATTTCACCATTTCATTCCTCTCTGTTCTAGGGGTTGATAGGTCTGTGCTATTTTGGGATAGAATTTGGGAGAAAGTTTCAGTGATAGTCTAGAGGGAGTTAACAACGGTAATGTAGGATCATAGATAATCTGCTTTAATGTACCTTTTTCCCAGTGTCTCAGTTAATCTGCCTCAGTCTTGTGGGATGGTTGTGGCAGGTGGGGATAATGTATATCTCCAAGATGGCAGCCATATTAGTACCCTATTTGGAGTGGGTTTCTGAATTGGTGTTTCTCTGGAGGGTGCACTGACCTATTCTAAAAACAAAGCATACGTTTTTAAAAATTGTATTTTTTAAATACAGGCCCCTTTGGAAATAAGAGACAAACACTGAGCAAAAAGTTTCTGATCCATAACTAACAAATTTTGTTTTAGATCACTTTCAATCATAGATTATGATGGAGTTGGATGACTGAGACCATTACAAAGGAGCAATTCCTTAAACTGCTTTAATGTTGTACATGCAAATGCAATTTTCAGGTTTCTCACAGTATAAAAATATTATACATCCATTCACTAAATTAAAAGTGGACTTGCCATTATAATTCCAGCAAAAGAAGAGAGGATCATTGCTTCTCTTTCCATTTCATTTGGGTATTTAGAGCCAGCACGACTTGAAATTAGCCTGAACACAAGGGTGGAATTAGGCATAGTTTAGAAACACACCAAGTCTTTCATAATAGTGTTGTACTATTCTGCACTGTAGAGTGTGATGAAACAACTTTACAACTTCAGTTGTCTATCTATGGAGTTTATACACTGACAGAAATAAAATACTGAGAGGAGTGAAAGGAGAAGTGAAAATTGGACAGCAAGTCACCTGCATTAAATAAATTTCAGTTAACTGAGTCTTCATATTCAGATTAAATCTGTACTAACATATCAATTACTCTATATGAAATAATTTGAAGTGTCTGCCAAGGTGTCTTAACTACATCCTTCTAAACATTTTTTCCCAAATAATACACTATTCACAGCATTTATGTAAAAAAAAATCATTTACTGTTTATGCACTGCAGGACTAATGCACTTCAACGGCTGACTAAATTGCAGTGGGTTGAATTACAAAACAGCTTAGATTCCAGAATTGTTTTCATTGCAATAAAAGTTATGTAGGTGTGTTTTACCCTGAAATTCCTAATGCACAAATACCATATTGAGACATACGAGTTATTCACTGAATAGAAATGGACTGTGAAAAAGTAACTAACAATTAAAAATAATTCTGAACAATATATCCTTGCTGGTTCTGTTGGGGTCCATATCCTTCTCTGAATACTACTTTTAGCAAAGAGTGATGTACTGCTTTTAAACAGTACTAACAGATTATTGTTTTTTGTTGCATACTGCTCTGAGAATTCTTGCCCCTTCAAAAATGGATGAATGCTTTGCTCCAACTGAGGTAAATATGGCACTTAATAAAAACAACATACTGCAAATGTTGGAAATCTAAAATAAAAACAGAAAAGGCTAGAAATACTCAGCAGACCTGGCAGCATCTGTAGAGAAAGAAGCAGTGTTAACAGCCGGCATTTTACACGCCACAAAAGAGCAGGCTGGTGGTGGGGGGTGTAAAATGGAGTGGGAGGCTGGGGGGAGCCCTTCTGATATGCTCCTGCCTCCACTGCCAATTTACATGGGGAAGCAGCAGTGAGAAACAGCCCACCTGCCCCAGGACAATTAAGGCCCTTAAGTAGCCAATTAACAGCCACTTAAGAGCCTCTGCCCACTGCCATGTGGATATTATAGTTGGCAGGCAGGTGGCTGAGGCTTCAGAAAAGCCGCCTGATAAAACTAGGCGGACTTCCGCCGGCCTGGGGCACAGGGGGCCCTCCTGATCGGGCACCCTGTGGCCCACGGAGGGTCGCCCTCAAAGCCCCAACTGCCCAACAGGCCCCCCACCCTCCTAACCGACCCCCACCACCCCCTTGCCTCACTGGGGCCCAACCAATTGCCGCAGGTGAGGCCCCAGAAATTTTCCTCTTTTCTGGTGCTGTCCGTCGTCTTCATCCTGAAGCTGGGTTGCAGTCCCAGCAGTGGCCACCGCTCGGTGGCGCTGCTAGGACTAAGAGCTGCCGGCCCGCTGATTGGCTGGTGGTTGTTTAAAAAAAGTTACTGTAGCATTTGGTTTGATTGGTTAAATGTGGCCTGGCTTATTGTAAAATATAATTTATTAGCCGGTCCTTTATTTGTGGCAGGTAGTACTCACACTTTTTCATTTTCAAGAACTTCCTGATCTTCCTCTTCATTTAGCCAAAGCAAAGCAACATTGATAGCCAAGTCATAATGTGCCTGCACAATAAACAAGATTAAAAATAATTTTGTAAACTCAATTGACTAGAAATGTAATGTGTTTTTAAACTGCTTACAGTACTCATGCCCATTAGTATTTCATAATTAAATGATCCTCCTGGAACATTTAGCACTTGGCTAAACTCTTCTTTATTTGACAAGCATTTGAGTCTGACCATGCTCATAAAAAAGAATACAGCATAGCTGCCTTTATGAACATGTTTCAGACATTCTTTTCCCTCCAGTGCTGGAAAAATGTTTTTACCACTATAGATAACTGAAAGATTGAATAAGTAATATTTAAAAATAATAATAATAAAAACTCAAGATATTGAAACTTATATTGTACAATCACAACAAACTATGTGTACTATGAAAATTAAGCCCAATGCAACACAGCTCACTCTCATCTGACGCACTCAAGCTGTGATTGACAGGTGTTATTCCTTTTTGAACCACCATTTTCCAACATATGCTCTCCATATAAATCACAGACCTATTCAGGAGGCATAATCTATTTTGGGTGTGTCATATTCAAGATATGGAGGATATATGTACAAAGGCAAAATGCTGCGGATGCTGGAAATTTGAAATAAAAACAGAAAATGCTAGAAATACTCAGCAGATCTGGCAGTATCTGTGGAGAGAGAAACAGAGTTAATGTTTCAGGTCCGTGACCTTTTCTGATGAAAGGTCACAGACCTGAAACGTTAACTCTGTTTCTCTCTCCACAGATGATGGCATACCTTCTGAGTATTTCCAGAATTTTGCGCTTTTAAATGGAGGATCTATGTTTTTGGAACACTGGACTTTAGTGTGACAGAGAGCCAACAGGATGGGAGAACAGAGTGACCAATACTAAAGTAATAAGAAGTTGTATAGTGATAGTGGTATGATGAGAAGATAGCTATTGACAATACACATGCCCCATTTGGCTCTAAATTGGTATGGTACCCTTGGACAGTGATGGAATGGGTTTCCACGTGGGAAGCCAAAGCTGAGATGGTAAGGCTATGTATGGGAAACCTGAATGGAACAGCAATAATAGATAGACTTCTAGTAGAGTAGAATGCAATGGTAAGGTTTTGTAGCTTTTTATAGCCAATCAGATCATGAAATCACTGAATGAATACTAAGGTTTTCTGTATGCTTGAAGCCATTCTACTTTACAGCAGCCTGGCTGACACTACTATAATTTGGACTAGTGACCAGCTCACATTTTCCTTTTAGTTTTTCCAACTGCTATAAGTTATTTCCTGTAAAGGCAACATATATGGTATAAATTCTGTTTCCTAATTATTGCATTCAGTTTTAGTCAGCAACTGTGGTGTATCTTACTTTGCACACACTAAATGATACATTACACAACTGACTAGTAGCCGAGGTGTGAGTGAGTTATATTGGCTATGTCACAATGAGTTCATTATTTGTAGTTTACTAACATTACAATTTGGTTTTGGAACTAAGCTGTAATTAGCTTCACTGCACCTGTTCTAGAGACATGAAAAATGATCAGTGCTCATCTCCTGCTTGTTAACTTATGTAGACATGAGTTAGGAGAGATCAGGCACCCATGATTAAATAGCCTGTTAAATATCACTATCTGGGTTTGTGAAAACTACCACTTGGACAAGACCCGAGTGCTCATGGAACTGTACTCTTGCATGGCTTACTGCCTTCAGCAAAGAAGAGTAGAAAAAGCAAGTTGTACTTTTTCAAAATTTTAGTTTTAGTGGCTTTTTGTGTACAAGATAGGTGGTAGCTTAACAATAGTACTGAGGCAGAATTAAATGCTGTTCTGGTGTGCAGCTAATACATTGTTGGATGAAGTGGAGGAAACTTTATCCTGGATTGGACCTATGCTGTATCTGAACCTGTGGAATGCACAATACTGATAATTGGGTATCCAAAATGTTGACAACCCTCACAACGATGAATATTATGAGAAAGAAAAGTAATGAAGATAGTGAAAGAGATTAGATAACAGTAATTTTGTACTGTATATTCTCGCCGCATCCCAAGATCCACACTCAGTGCCATGCGCCAGCGCATGTACACACTTGACCTGTCTCTCCAGAAGCACTGACTCACCCTATCTCAAAGCTGTCCTGCTCCGCAGTTTCATTCCATCCTTCATCTTATCCAACGCATTAACAAAATACTTTTACTCTTCCTTTCAGGTGTTAAGAGATGCAAGCTCCAGCAGCTCATGGAGACCAATGCCCCTGCAGATCTTTCTTCGCCTTCACTTCCCTCTGACCCTGATCCCATCCCTTCTCCTAATCTCAGCCCTCGTCATGTATTCATGATACACTCTCACACTCCCCCTCTCTGACCCTGAATGATCTGTACTCAGCAAAGGACTCAGTTTTATCCCCTTACACCCCCACCTCAATGAATCTCATGCTCAGCATGACATCGAGCTCTTCTTTCATCGTCTTCGCCTCCGGTCTCACTTCGTTGGCCAGAAGTCCTCTCCCCGACCAGTGGACCCATTCACCTGCCTGCAGTATTCTCCCTCCACCTGGACCCCTCCCTCTGGCCTCTTACCCACTCTTCATCTTTTCATTGAGAACTGTCGGCATGGCATCGGCCATCTTAATTTCTCTGCTCCCCTCACACACTCTGACCTGTCTCCCTCTGAACTTGCTGCACTCTGTTCTCTCAGATCTAACCCCGACATTGTGATCAAATCAGTTGAGAAGGGTGGTGTTGTTGTTTGGCGTACCAACCTCTAACTGAGCACCAACTCTCAATACACTTCTTCCTACCTCCCCCGGACCATGACCCCACTACCAAACATCAACCCACTGTCTCCAGCACTGTCACTGACCTTACCTCCTCCGGAGATCTTCCCTCAACAGCTTACCACCTCATAGCCCCACAACCCTGGACAGCCCACTTCTACCTCCTTCCCAAAATCCACAAACAGGACTGTCCTGGTAGACCCAGTGTTCCAGCCTTTACCTGTCCTACTGAACTTATTTCTTCCTACCTTGACTCTTTTTTCTCCCCTGGTTCATTCTCTTCCTATCTACATCCATGACTCTGCTGACGCCCTACGTCATTTTGACAATTTCCAGTTTCCTAACCCTAACTGTCTCCTCATCACTATGGACATCCAATCTCTCTACACCTCCATCCCCCACCAGGACGGTCTGAGAACTCTCTGCTTCCTCCTTGAACGGAGGCCCAACCAGTTCCCATCCACCACCACCCTCCTCAGCCTGGCTGAATTTGTTCTCACATTGAAAAACATCTCCTTCAACTTCACTCAATTCCTCCAAATTAAAGGTGTTGCTATGGGTATCCTAGTTATGCCTGTCTTTATGTGAAGTATGTCGAACATTCCTCATTCCAGTCCTACTCAGGCCTCTCCCCCAAATCTTTTTCCAGTACATTGATGTCTGTATCGGTGCCATTTCCTCCTCCCTCCCCGAACTGGAAAACTTCAACTTTGCTTCCAATTTCCACCCTTCTCTCGCCTTCACATGGTCCAGTTCCAACACTTCCCTTCCTCGACTTCTCTGTCTCCATCGCTGGGGATAGGCTGTCCACTATTATTCATTATAAGTCCATCAACTCCCACAGCTATTCAACTACACTTCCTCACACCCTGCCTCCTGTAAGGACTCCATTCCATTCTCCCAGTTTCTTAGTCTCCGATGCATCTGTTCTGATGATGCAACCTTCCACAACAGCGCTTTTGATATGTCTTCCTTTTTCCTCAACCGAGGAAACCCCCTGCCCCCAACTGTGGTTGACAGGGCCCTCAACCATGTTCAACCCATTTCCCGCACTACTGCCCTCACCCTTTCTCCTCCCTCACAGAACTGTAACAGGGTTCCCCTTGTCCTCACTTCCTACTCCACCAGCCTCCACATCCAGAGGATCATCCTTCGTCATTTCTGCGACCTCCAGTGTGATGCCACCATCAAACACATCTTCCCCTCCCCTGTCAACGAAGGGACCGTTTCCTTTGCGACACTCTGGTCCACTCCTCCATCACCCCCGACACCTTGTCCCCTTCCCACGGCACCTTCCTATGCAATCGCAGGAGGTGTGACACCTGCCTTTTTACCTCCTCTCTCACTATCCAAGGCCCCAAACACTCCTTTCAGGTGAAGCAGCATTTACTTGTACTTCTTTCAACTTAGTATACTGTATTCGCTGCTCACAATGCAGTATCCTCTACATGGACAGACCAAATGCAGATTGGGTGACTGCTTTGTGGAACACCTCCACTCAGTCCGCAAGCATGACCATTCAGCCCATCGAGCCTGCTCCGCCATTCAATACGATCATGGCTGATCATCCACTTCAATGCCTTTTTCCCACATTATCCCCATTATCCCTTTATGTCATTGGTATTTAGAAATCTGTCAAACTTTACTTTAAACATACACAATGACTGAGCTTCCACAGCCCTCTGGGGTAGAGAATTCCAAATATTCACAACCCTCTGAGTAAAGAAATTTCTCCTCATCTCTGTCCTATGTGGCTCCCCCCTTATTTTGAAATTGTAACCCCTGGTTCTAGACTCCCAAACCTTACCCCCAGTTAAGGGGAAACATCTTACCTGCACAGTGGCGCGGTAGTTAGTGGCGCAGCCTCGCAGCTCCAGCGACCCAGGTTCAGTTCTGGGTACTGCCTGTGCGAAGTTTGCAAGTTCTCCCTGTAACTGCATGGGTTTCTGCCGGGTGCTCCAGTTTCCTCCCACAGCCAAAGACTTGCAGGTTCATTGGTAAATTGGCCATTGTAAATTGCCCCTAGTGTAGGTGGGTGGCAGGAGAATGGTGGGGATGTGGTAGGGAATATGGGATTAATATAGGATTAGTATAAATGGGTGGTTGTTGGTCAGCACAGACCCGGTAGGCTGAAGGGCCTGTTTCAGTGCTGCATAACTAAACTAAACTATCCCTTTAAGTATTTTGTAGGTTTCATTGAGATCACCCCTCATTCTTTGAAACTCTAGAGAATACAGGCCCAGTTTCCCCAATCTTTCTTCATAGGACAGCTTCGCCATCTCGGGAACAAGTCTGGTGAACCTTCGTTGCACTCCCTCTATGGCAATAGTATCCTTCCTAAGGTAAGGGGACAAAAACTGCACACAGTATTCCAGGTGCGGTCTACCTGAGGTTTTATACAATTGAAGCAAGATCAGTAGAGAGGTAGTGGCAGACAGTTGAGTGGATATTTCAGAAAACTCAGTATAAGCATATTCCTACTATAAAGAAAAGTTCTAAGGGGAGGACCCACCATCCGTGGTTAACAGAAGTTAAGGAAAGCATCAAATTAAGGAAAAAGCATATGATTGCACACCGCTGAGTGGGAGGTCAGATGACTGATCAGAATATAAAGAACAGCGAACTGACTAAAAGGTTAATCAGGAGAAAGAAATTAGAATATGAGAGGAAGCTAGCTAGAAATGTAAAAACACATAGCATGAGTTTCTATAGGTATTTAAAAAGGAAAAGAGTAAGTAAAGTGAGTGTTGGTCCTCTAGAAAGTGAGAATGGGGAGTTAATAATAGATAATAAGGAAATGGCGGATGAAATGAACAAATATTTTGCTTCTGACTTCACTATAGAGGATGCAAAAAACATTCCAGTAATAGCTGTAAATCAGGAGATGGAAGAAAGAGAGGAACTTGGTGAAATTACAATCACCAGGAAAGCGGTACTGCGCAAACTGATGGAGCTGCGGGCTGACAAGTCCCCAGGTCCTGATGGGCTTCAACCTGGGGTCTTAAAAAAGGTGGCTAATGAGGTAGTAGATGCATTGGTGGTAATTTTTTTTAATTCGCTAGATTCTGGAAAGGTTCCATCAGACTGGAAAGTAGCAAATATAACTCCTCTACTCAAGAAGGCAGGGAGGCAGAAAACAGGTAACTATCGGCCAGTTAGTTTGACGTCTGTCGTGGGGAAGGTATTAGAATCGATCATTAAGGAGGCTATAGCTGGGCACTTAGAAAAACTCAAGGTAATCAGGAATAGTCAGCAAGGCTTTGTGAAAGAGAAATCATGTTAACCAATTTATTGGAGTTCTTTGAAGGAGTAAAGTGCTGTGGATAAAGGGGAACCTGTTGACGTAATGTACTTTGCTTTCCAGAAGGCATTTGACAAGGTGCCACATAAAAGATTATTGTGCAACGTAGGAGCTCATGCTGTAGGGAGTAACATATTAACATGGAGAGAAGATTGGCTGGTTGTCAGAAAACAAAGAGTATGCATAAATGGGTCCTTTTCTGATTGGCAGAATGTGACGAGTGGTCTGTGGGGGGCCTCAACATTTTACAATTTATATCAATGACATAGATGAGGGGAGCGATGGCATGGTAGTTAAATTTGCAGATGACACAAAGATAGGTAGGAAAGTATATTGTGAAGAGGACATAAGGAGCTTGCAGACCGATTGTAGATAGGTTGAGTGAGTGGACAAAAATCTAGCAGATGGAGTATAATGTAGGAAAATGTAAAGTTGTTCACTTTGGCAGGAAAAATAAAAAAGCAGAGTATTACTTAAATGGAGAAAGACTGCAAAATGACCTAGGTGTTCTAGTGCATGAGTCACTAAATATTAGTATGTAGGTTCAACAAATAATAAAGAAGGCAAATGGAATGCTATCCTTTATTAGGAGAGGAATTGAAAATAAAAGGGTGTTATGCTTCAGTTATACAGGGTATTGGTGAGATCACATCTCCAATACTATGTGCAGTTTGGTTTCCTTATTTAAGGATGTAAATGCGTTGGAGGCTGTTCAGAGGAGGTTTACTAGATTGATACCTGGAATGAGCAGATTGTCTTATGAGGAAAGGTTGGACAGAGTGAGGGGAGACTTAATTGGAGTTTATGAGATCTGAACAGTCTTGACAAGGTGGATGTGGAGAGGATATTTCCTCTTATCGGGGAGTCCAGAACTAAGGGTCACGGTTTTAAAATTAGGGGTCACCCTTTTAGGACAGAGATGAGGAGAAATTTTTTCTCTCAGAGGGTTGTGCAACTTTGGAACTCTGCCTCGGAAGGTGGTGTAAGCGAAGTTATTGAATATTTTTAAGGTGGAGGTAGATAAAAGGTAAAAAGAGACAGCTAACAGTTCTTGACACATGGCTGACTACAAGCACACAGATATAAATCTATTTGATAGATTGACTGTGAAATGTATTGTTAACTTCTCAATATCCAAGGGGCTTAATCCCACATTAATTTCACCAATTATGCCAATCTCAGCAGGCAGTTACTGTGATGTAACTGAACTGCCTTTTTAATGTTATTTAGTTCATCAGTTAACCTTATCTACTAAGTGTAAGTGTTGCTAACTATGATTCTAAGGCTAATAAACAATTAGCTATTGACTTTGTTGTCTTCTTTAATAATTAAGAGTTAATTCATTCACTCAGTACTTTGTGACAATCTTAATAGGAGGTTGTTAGTGTAAATGCTTACATAATCTGAACTGGTTGATGGAAGACAGTTCAGCAAGCCAAATTTAGTCACCATTAACTCCAAGAATATACTGACTGGTAACTCTGAACAGTTCCTTGACAAGAAATTATAGTGAAGGTGTTAAGGATTAGTTTGGTACATTTCGTAAATATTGTCTGGGTATTGATGGCAGCACTCTTACAAGGAGAAAAAAAGAAAAAACAAGCAGGTTTCATTTTGTGAATTCTTGATAAAGGAATATTCATAACAAGTGAACATTTGTTTCACATTATCCAGTTAATAGGAATTATCTGTATTGTTTATAGCATTACCAAATCATTGAAGTAGGTTGACTCAATTTTTCCCTTGGGATCGAAGCTGTTTTCACGAAGTCTGGTGCCAACATAATTTTTCCTTTGTACAAAAACAGATGCTGGTTACATGAGAGAAGTACAAGTGACCATAACTACTCTGATGCTGATTTTTTTTTAAAAAGTAGTTTCCTATCTATAACAGATCACTGCGCTTCACTGAATGGGTAAAAGCACTGCCCGGTGTAATTGTAAGCCATACAGATCAAAAGATTCTGTGTTTGATTTTTGGTCCATACTACATTAGCGGATACCATAATTGGCCTCAATATCCCTGCGCTAGAGAGGGGAAATTACATGTAAATAATTCTAAAGGGTCCCACCCCTGATTGCAATCAGTGGCCTCTGCTGGAAAGTGTGCATATAAAGACATCAGATTAGGACAAAGGTAAGTTCAGCTCTTACACCCACAAATGTTCAAATAGTCTGCTAACACTCATGTCAGACCTCAAACAGGAAGAATTTGCACTTCTATTAAGCACCAGAGAGTTGCCAGCATCTGTGGGATCACCAAGCTCCTTCGACAGCATCTTCCAAACCCACACCACAAACACAGGACAAGGGCGGTAGATGCATGAGAACACCATGGATCGGTGTAGGCTTGGAGGGCCGAAGGGCCTGTTCCTGTGCTGTAATTTTCTTTGTTCTTTTTGTTCTTTACCACCATTTGCAAGTTCCCTTCCAAGCGACACACCATCCTGACTTGGAACTATAGTGCCGTTCCTTCACTGTTGCTGGGTCAAAATCCTGGAACTCCCTTCCTAACAGCACTGTGGGTGTACGTACACCCCAAGGACTGCAGCGGTTCAAGAAGGTAACACATCACCACCTTCTCAAGGACAATTAGGGATGGACAATAAATGCTGGCCTAGCCAGCAACGCCCACATCCCATGAACAAATATAAAAAAATCCTGCCAGCACATTCAGAAAAGGCTTAAAAAACAGAAATGATCGACCATTCTGGTTATCCTTCAAATTAAACGTTTTTTTCACTCATATCCTCAAGATGTTGTTTAAGCACATATAAAGCACAACATTTAGAGAGAGAAATTATCATCTGATACGTACAATAATTTTTCAATTTCTTTCTTAATATGCCTTTTTTCCACTTTCAGTGCCATTCTTCTTCAAAAATCACCTTGGATATAAAAACCAAGAGACTGTATTCCTTAGCTTATCCTCTGCAACGATGGTCAAGTTGCTTTCCTTAGAGTAACACGACAAAGCTTACTTCAACTGGGTTTCCTGACAAATAGTTGAAAGCCATTTCATTTTTTTTCATTCATGGAAGTTTCTCTCAAAATTAATATCTTGAAAATAAGTGTACAGCACATGACTATGTCTTTCAAATATTGCTCCAAAAGTTCTATACCTAAAAATTAAAATATATCTTCTAGATTTTAAAAAATGTAATTTACAGTCACTCTCAGAGTTTGCAGGATAAATACTAACAGGATACCTTCTTCATTGTGTCAGCAATTTCTTCGCTGCTGAAAGACAATACTCTTGTTTCTGAACTCACTTCAAAAAACTAAAGTACTTTTCTGTTGCTAGGAGACCTTGGCGTAAACACAAATGGCAAAGGTGCCCCAAGCTTTATTATCCTGGTCTTAAATTACATGCATGTCTCTCACAGCATTATACTTTCAATTAATTAGTTTGCCAAGTTACCTTCAATAGAAGGCAACTAAGGGATATTTATTTGATAAATAAATAGCTTTCAGACATTCTGACCAAATGTTTGTCGGACACTCAAGTGCCTTGATAGAAGAGATAATACTGTGGCTCAGTTTTGTACAAATATAATTAATTTGTGCGTCATAGAATTAGTATTAATTTCTCTAAATTCATTAAACAGGTTCCATTTATAATTTTAGTAAACATAGAAAAGAGACTACACAGTATTAGATTAATAGTGATACAATTCAAATTTATTCAATAAGGTGAAATTTCCAGGTGACTCCATACAAACCCCTACTTCAGAGAACGAACCGGGTGCTCCGGTTTCCTCCCACATGCCAAAGACTTGCAGGTTGATAGGTAAATTAACCATTATAAATTGCCCCTAGTATAGGTAGGTGGTAGGGAAATATAGGGACAGATGAGGATGTGGTAGGAATATGGAATTAGTGTAGGATTAGTATAAATGGTTGATGGTCGGCACAGACTCGGTGGGCCGAAGGGCCTGTTTCAGTGCTGTATCTCTAAATAAATAAAAATAAAATAAATAAAAGCAGTAGGGAATCAATCAGCACCATTTCTCATGCAGTATAAATTGTTGCTCCTTTGAAATTTGACATTCTTGTGTCTGTCCTGATGAATGAAAGACAAAAAGCTTCGACAGCATATCGCCTTTTCAGCAATACTCAGTAGGGAATCCTTCCTAGTTCCCTTTTCAAAGCATTGAATTTTCACCCTTCCTGGTCTCTGTAGCACAATGTTGTGTCATTCATCATGAAATCTCCAAATCTCAAAAGCAATCCCCCTTCACATAAAGGTCAGGTCATTTGATGCTTGGCATTTCATGACTGCTTTATTCTTTACAAAAGCAAAATATTGCAGATGCTGGAAATCTGTCTGTCTTCTCTCTGTGCCTGATTCTCCTCTTTATGGTATAATGTAACTTCTCTTCAATCTAATTTAAAATTTGACAATTTCATTTTTCAATAAGTGGAAAAAGCCAAAAGCAGCTTAAGTTTTCTGGAGGAGACCAAAACTTAACTGAATTAATTCATTACTCAGTTATACTCAACGGTTCATTCCCCTTGAAATAGGGAAAGATACAAAGTAAAACAATGGCAACTATATGATAAGGGCGAAACTCATATAGGGCACAAACACCGGTATGGACCAGTTGGGCTGAATGGCCAGTTCCTGTTCTATACAATCTACACAATCTAAAATTCTCCAAGAACGGAAAATCGCACCAAAACTCATTACAAAAAAAACAAACTTTCAAATCGTTATTAAAAAAATCCAGAAACTAATTTGAATTACAAGCCATTTGTGACAGTGCACATACCTCCCCGCATTCTGTTAAAATCGAGACTAGACAGTCTCCTACTTTAACTGATGCTTTCACACGATCTCACACTGCTCCACACCCTTACTACACCGAATGGCTTCCTTTGCTCCATCCACAGCTTTTTAACGCTCAAGCCTGGCATCACCTAACCAGATTAACCTACATTCCCTGGTTTATCCTAAGCCTACCTCGGCGTTTCACCCCTAAAGGTGCTCTAACCAAATGCGACAAGCCGTAAAAACCTTCTTCCAATTGCCCAGTTTCAAAAGTCACTTCTGCTCAATATTAACAGTGAGCTTACCAATACCTCCCCTTAATGATCAATCGAAATAAGCCGACCAATAAACCCAAGAGGTTAAACCATGCAGTAAATATAACACCGCAATTTACTGAACACCAACTGCTAAAAACATCACAACCACATCTGAAACTATCGCCTTCACTACTGTCTCACTACCACATGATCAATTCTACCCAATTGAGTGTCTGCCCGGTGTTCCGCCCCGCCCTCCTCACATGCAATTCTCCAATAGAAATGGAGCACCGGTCGTCGCGCGGCCTGCTATCGGGTGAACCAATGAAAATGCTTTCTCTCATCTGCCCCTTGCTATTTGCTCCACCAATCAGAAGCGTTGTTGTTTTTTTAATTCTGTCTTTGCGCCGCGTGCAGAACAACTTCAACCGACGCGGGCCGGGGAGTCCTGGGGAGATAGGCAGAGACCCGGGGAGAGAGTGAGAGTGAGAGTGAGAGTGAGAGTGAGAGTGAGAGTGAGAGTGACCGACGCACCGACCTACCGAGTCCCGGTGTGACAGACAGACAGAGAGACAGAGAGAGAGAGACCGACTCGGGGAGTCCCGGTGTGATAGAGAGAGACCGACCCGGGGAGTCCCAGTGTGAGACACACTGGCTGGAGCGAACAGAGTCCCGGTGTCAGACGTGGAGCCGGCAGAGGGTTCAGTCACACAGCTTTTAACACTACGTTTCAAAAGGTAAATATCCCTTTTCAAGCTGGCCTTTGATTAAATTTAGTCCGATTTAATGGACAATGGGGGAAACTGGAATAAAAACAAAAAGTGCTGGAAGTACTCAGGTCTGGCAGCATCTGTGGAGAGAGAGGCAGAGTTAACGGTTCAGGTTGGGGACCTTTCACCAGAATTGGGCCGTGCAGTGAACATACGAATTAGGAGCTAGAGTAGGCCATTCGGCCCCTCCAGCCTGCCCCGCCATTCAATAAGATGGTAGCTGATCTGATTGTAATCTCCATTCCACATTGCTGCCTACCCCCAATAATCTCTCACCCCATTCGTTATCAGGAATCTACCTCTGCCTTAATATTTAAAGATTCAGCTTCCACTGCCTCTTGAGGAAGAGAGTTCCAAAAACTCATGACCCTCTGAGCGAAAAAGTTTCTCCTCATCTGTCGTAAATGGGCAACCCCTTATTTTTAAACAGTGACCCCTAGTTCTAGATTCTCCCACAAGAGGAAACATCCTTTCCGCATCCACCCTATCAAGACCCCTCAGAATCTTTTGTTTTAATCAATCGTCTCTTACTGTTCTAAACCCCAGCAGATACAAGTCTAGCCTATCCAACCTTTCCTCATAAGACAACCTGCCAATTCCAGGTATTAGTCTAGTAAAATAAAAGCAAAATACTGCGGATGCTGGAAATCTGAAACAAAAACAAGAAATGCTGGATTCACTCAGCAGGTCTGGCAGCATCTGTGGAAAGAGAAGCAGAGTTAACGTTTCGGGTCAGTGACCCGAAACGTTAACTCTGCTTCTCTTTCCACAGATGCTGCCAGACCTGCTGAGTGAATCCAGCATTTCTTGTTTTTGATTAGTCTAGTAAACCTGCTCTGAACTGCTTCCATTGCATTTACATCTTTCCTTAAATAAGGAGACCAATACTGTACACAGTACTCCAGATGTGGTCTCACCGATGCCCTGTATAGCTGAAGCATAACCTCCCTATTTGTGTATTCAATTCCCCTCACAATAAATGATAACATTTTGTTAGCTTATTAGCAACCATGCCTTCAGTCCCTTCATCCAAGTAATTTATATAAACTGTAAAAATTTGAGGCCCCAGCACTGATCCCTGTGGCACAGCACTTGTTACATCTTGTCAACCAGAAATTGACCCATTTATGGCTACTCTGTTTCCTGTTAGCTAGCCAATCTTCTATCCATGCCAAAATGTTACCCCCTACACCATGAGCTTTTATTTTCCACAATAACTTTTGATGTGGCATCTTATCAAATGCCTTCTGGAAATCTAAGTACAGTATATCCACTGGTTCCCCATTATCCACAGCACGTTACTACTTCAAAGAACTCCAATAAATTGGTTAAACATGATTTCCCTTTCACAAAACCATGTTGACTCTGCCTGATTACCTTCAATTTTTCTAAGTGCCCTGCTATAATGTCTTTAATAATAGCTTCTAACATTTTCCCTATGCCAGATGTTAAGCTAACTGGCCTTTAGTTTCATGCTTTCTGTCTCCCTCCCTTTTTGAATAAAGGAGTTACATTGGCTATTTTCCAATCTAATGAAACCTTCTCTGAATCTAGCAAATTTTGGAAAATCAAAACCAACGCATCAACTATCTCACTAGCTACTTTTTAAGACCCTAGGATGCAGTCCATCAGAATCTGAGGACTTGACAGCCCGCAGCTCCAACAATTTGCTCAGTACCACTTTCCTGATGATTATACTTTTCTTGAGTTCCCCCCCTCCCTTCCATTTCCTGACTTACAGCTATTTCTGGAATGTTACTTGTATCTTCTAAGTTGGAGTAGAAGAGCTCTGGATTGGAATGAACAGAAGAACATAAGCAGGCGCAGGCCATTGGGTCCTTCGACTCTGCTCCGCCATTCAAAAAGATCATTTCTTATCTACTTCAACTCCACCTTTCTGTACTATCCCCAGATCCCTTAGTACTATTGACATCTGCCTTGAGTATATTTAGCAAGGAAGCATCCACAGCTCTCTGAGATAGAGAAATCCAAACATTCGCAACCCTTTCAGTCAAGAAATTTCTCCTCTCAGTCCTTATTCTGAGACATTTGATTCCATGTTCTCGATTCCCCAGCCACAGAAATTATTTTCTCGGCATCTACCCTGTCAAACCCTGTAACAATTTTATAAGGAACATAATAAATAGGAGCAGGACTAGACTATATGATGCCTCGAGCCTGGTCTGCCATTCAGTATGATTGTGGCTGATTCTAGGTGTCATCTCCACTTTCCCACCTGTTCCTCCCACCTATGTTTCAATTAGATCACCCCTCATCTAAACTCCAGGAAATATTAGCCTAGTCTAGTCATTCTCCACATAGGATAATCCACTCCTGCCAGGAACTAGTCTAGTGAACCTTTGTTGCACTCCCTCTAGAGCAAGTATGTCCTTGGGCCAGGAGCCCAAACTGCACACAGGTGTTGCCTCACTGATGCCCTGTATAATTGTATTAAGATTTTTTTTGCTCTATTACTCCAATCCCTTTGTAACAAAAGCTAACCTGTCATTAGCCTTTCTATTGCTGCATCTGTATTGTTAACTTTGTGATTCATGTACAAGGGCACCCAGCTCCCTCTGAATGCAATGCAAACATTTCCCAGTCTCTCTCAAAATATATTATTTTATTATACCTGCCAAAGTGGATGACTTCACAAGTCCCTTTGCATCCTCCTCACCACTTACTTTCCATCTAACGTTGTATCGTCCGCAAACTTGGACACATTACACTCAATCCCCTCATCTAAGTCATTAATATAGATTATAAATAGATGAGGCCCAAGTACTGATCCTATGGTACCCCGCTAATTACAGCCTGGCAACCTGAAAATGCCCTGTTTATTCCTATTCTCCATTTTCTGTCCACTAACCAATCCTCAATTCATGCTAATATATTACCCCCAATCCGATAATCCTCATTTTGGGTAATAACGTCTTCTGTGGCACCTATCAAGCTTTTTGACAATCCAAATACACTACATTCCCTGGTTCCTCTTTAACCATCTTAGTAGTCGCATCCTCAAAAAGCTCTTAATAGATTTGTCAACTACAATTTCCCATTCATAAATCTGCTTAATTATAAGATTATCTAACTGTCCTGTTACCATGTTCAAATAATAGATTCTAGTATTTTGCCACCTCCTGACAGGCTAATGGGCCTGTAGTTCCCTGTTTTCTCTCTCCCTGCTTTCTTCAGGATTGGGTTGCATGAGGGCTGGTGGAGTAGGTGCTTATGTGGGGTTGGGGAGGAGAATTAAAATTGCAGAAGTAATATTTAAAGATGTGATTTTCTATCTGGGAATGCAAGTACATAAATCGCCAAAAGTAGTTACTTAGGTCAGTAAGGCCATTGTAAAAAAACAAACCAAGCACTAGGTTTATTTCCAGAGGGATAGTATTGAAAAGTAGAGAAGTTATGCCAAACTTGTATCAAATCTTGGTTTTACCGCACTTGGAGTAATGTGTACAGTTTTGGTTACCATATTATAAAAGGAATATAAGAGGCACTGGTGAGATTGCATAAAAGATTTACTAGGATGAGACCAAAATGCGATTATGCACATTAGGAAAGGATGAACAGGCTGGGCCTAACATCTCTTGAAAAGAAATCAACCCACAGCCTTCTAATAGAGCTCCTTTTAAAATTATGAAATGTTTTGATAGAGTAGACACAGCATGTTTGCACTTGTGGGGAACAGCAAATTGGTATAAGATGGTCACCAAAAAAATCAAATGGGGAATTCAGAAGAAACTCTTACCTCGAGATTGGGAGGATGTGGAACGCTGTGCTACAGAGAGTGGTTGAGATTAATGGTATAGATACATTTAACGGAATGCTAGATAAACATGAGGGAGAAGGGAATAGAGGGTTTTGCTGATAGGTGAGGAAGTTTTGAGCAAATCTGTTAATGGGTAAAATGACACATCATCAGTGGTTGGTGTTTAAAAAAAAAAAATTATCATACAGAACCAGTTAAAACCCCTAAGGGGCATGAGCTCTACTTGCCAAGAACAGCAGCCGTGGGCAACTAGAGACAACATAAAACTAAAAGAAAAAGTGTACAAAAATGCAAAAAAGATGCACAATCCTGGCCAATGAGAGAGATGCAAAGGATGAGAAACAGCGAGACAAAACAGATGAAAAGAAACTAGCAAGGGATATCAAAATCAACACAATTTTTAAAACTATTAGGGAGGAGGGTGGTCAGGAGCAATGTGGGTCCTTTGACCAATATCACCATTACTAGTTTCCAATGAAAATAAGGAAATGGCAGACATGTTGAATAATTAACCTTGCCAGTATTTACAGTAGAGGAAAAGATCAGCATGCCAGGCATCCCAAGGAAACTAATATTGAATCAGGGACAGATACTCACCAAAATTTACATAAGCAAAATAACAGTAATGAAGAAAATAATGGCACTAAAGAGTGACAGATCCCTAGGACCAGATGGATTCATCCCAGGCTTTTAAAGGAAGATGGTGAGAACATTGCAGATGCTGTAACTATAACCGGAACATTGGAAATAGCAGCAGGAGAAGGTCTTTGAGCCCCTTGAGCCTGCTCTGCCATTCAACTAGATCATGGCTGATCCACTTCAATGCCATTTTCCCTCACTATCCCCAATCTTACAAAGTTTTCTTGATTTGGGAACCTTTCCTTTACATTATAAAATTGCTATTTAAGAACGTTGTGAAGGAAATCATGGAATTATAGACCAGTTAGCCTAACATCTGTTGTCAGGAAATTGCTAGAGTCTGTAATTAAGGAAAGAGTAGCTGAACACTTTAAATTTTCAGCTGATCAAAGAGCATCAGCATGGATCTGTAAAGGGTAGGCCATGCCTGCCTGAATTTTTTGAAGAGGTGACTAACGTGGTGGACACGAAAATGGCAATGGATGTTATTTATTTAGACTTCCGGAAACCATTTAATAAAGTGCCTCATAAGAGACTATGTGAGACGTGGACATATAGGAGGATATTCTGCATATCCTACACAGACAGAAAGACTAACGAGGAAGTGCTGGAAATGGCTGGAGAAAAGAGGAAATTAGTGCATAACAGAGAGAAAGATACAGTATTTCGGTCACATCATTAGAGCAGAGATGGAGACAATTATTGGAAGGAAAGATCAACAGAAAAGGTAGGAGAGAGAAGCAGAGGAGAAAATGGATGATGGATATAATGACTGGATGCAGTTGACCTATGCAGAATGTGTAAGGGCAGTGCAGGACAGACAGCATTAGAGATTCATGGCAGTCAACTTTCTGGGAAGAAGATGACACCAACCAATGAAGGAACGAAGAGACTATTAGCTAAAGTTGAAGCTTATGGATTGAAGGCAAATTATTGACCTGGTTAGGAAATTGGCTGAGTGGTAGGAGACAAGAGTATGGATAATTGATGGGCAACTTAATTGGTAGGGTGTGAATGGTGGTGTCTTGCAAGGATCTGTGTTGGGACTTCAATTAATTGCCATATTTATTAACTATTTGGATGATGGGATAGAAAGTCACATATCCAAGTTTGCCAATGAAACAAAGATGGGCAACATTTTAAACAGTGTTGTTGGAAGCATAAAATTAAAGAGATTAAGTGAATGTGCAAAAATAACAAATGGATTTCAATGTAGGCAAATGTGAGGTCATTCACTTTGAACCTAAATGGTTAGAAGACAGTATGCTCTAAAAGCTAGAAACAGTGGATGTCCAAAGAGACTGGGTGGGGGGGAGGGGTGATGGAGGTGTTTGGGGTTGATGATCATGTACATAGATCATCACAATGTCATGAACAGGTACAGAATATAATCAAAAAGGTTGGCCTTTATATTTAGCAGACTGGAAAACACCACTACATGCAAAGGATGATAGAAGCTTGGAAGTCATTTCGCGAATGGCTCGAGATTGCCTGTTAATTTTAAATCTGAAATTAATAGATTTTTGTTAACCAAAGGTATTAAGGAATATGGGGAAAAAAAGATCAGCCAAGATCTCATCGAATGGTGGAAGAGGCACACGAGGGACCAAATGGCCTACTCCCTGTAAATTGCGTTTGAAATCATCTTAACATTATTTCCTGTGAAAACCTGCCCCTCCTTCAGGTAGCTGTGATTTTAATTCACAGGACTTTGCACTACTTTCGTTATTTCGGTAAGAATGGGAGGAGACTTGAGAGGAGCATAAACTCCCTGGCATGGATTGGTTGTGCTTTATGTTCTGTGTAATTGTATGGACAAGTGGAATTGTCAAATTTGAAAGCTTTTTAATATTTGTGATCAGTGAGTATTGGCATTTCTTTGAAGTTTTTGATAGTGTTCTGTGACTAAAATGCTGAGTGAAGGATTGCAGGTCATTAAAGTATGGTGTGTCTTTTTTAAGGTGTACAAAGTGGCAACATTCAAATTATGGAAAGTAAAGCGATGAGTGCAACTGTGTCCACCAGCCATTTGGAGTTCTCTGGTAAAATGAAAGAGCGATGGAATGGTATTTTAAAAAAAACAAAATACAATGCATCTCTAATTTCAAAGATTAAGACCAAGATTCTCAGTAAGTGTTCTATTTTTCTCTACTGCTAGTTTTTGCAAACCATACAGACCTTGTCTTTAACCTAACATTGCTCAACCCATTTGTGCAATGATCTATTGATGTTTGAATTCAAAATAAAAATTCTAATTGAAGAAATATGGAATATTAAATGGAGGCAGAGGCCCTGCCCACCAACTTAAAAGTCAGGGGAGAGCCCGCCTCTGGCGGGCCTGGAAGCTACCCTCTGAGGCAGGAAGTCCCACCGCCAAAAGCCACTGGCTATTCAGCGGGCTGGCAGCTCTTCACTGGGAGTGGTGGCCACTGTTGGGACTGCACCCAGCGTGAAGAGCAAGAGGGATGCCAGCCCCAAGAACAATGTGAGGGTTTGGCCTTTCTGGGGACAAACAGCTCTGCCCTAGCAAGGGAGGTGGTGTCAATCAGGAGGGTGGGAGGAGGTGCTCTAGCAGGGGCCCACTGTGGGGTAAAGGGAGCCCAATCAGGAGAGTTCCAAACACCCTAGCACGCACCCCCCACCACCCGAACCCCGGACCCGCAAGGTGGCTGGCTAGTATTACTGGGCAGTCTCCTCAGCTGTCGAAGTGCCCAGCCGCCACTGGTAGAATATCGGGGGTGGCCGGAGGAGACCCTTAAGTGGCAATATATTGGCCACTTAAGGGCCTTATTTGGGCTGGGGCGGTTGGGCTGTTTGCCACCTTCCTTGCTGCTGGTAAATGGCAGCAGGAGTGGGTAGGTGACAGGAACAGCACTTTGTGCCTCCCATTCGATTTTACCCAGCACCCCGTTCCCCCTGCCTCTAGACCGCTCCTCGGAGGGGTGTAAAATTCTAGTCATAGTGTGTCTTAAGTCAAATTCATAAAATTGTAACACAAAAGCAAAATATTGCAGATGTTGGAAATGCTGAAAATAGTCAGCAGGTCTGGCAGCATCTGTGGACAGAGAAACAGGGTTCAGGTTTCAGGTTGATGACCTTTCATCAGAGCTATGAAAGGTTAGAAATGTTATAGGTTTTAAGTAGATCGAATGGGGGAGAGTGGAAAAAGAACAAAAAGGAAGGTCTGTGATGAGGTGGAAGATGGGAGACATTAAATGACAAGACTTGGTGAAGCAGAGCCAATCCCCAGGAATGGAGACAGAAGTCGGGGGGAAGAGAAGAGTCGAAGATGTATCATGTGAAGTTGAGAGAAGGGTGGAAATCGAAAGAAAAGTTCAAGTTTTCCAGTTCAGGGCGAGAGCAGGAAATGACACCAAGTGGTATCTCGTTATGATGTTTATAACAAATCATGTGTTAAATGTAATTTTAAAGATTTTTATATTACATTAAGAAAACTCTACAAAGCAAACCAGGTTTTCGTCTCTAAAGTTAACAATTGAATTCTGCCCATCAATTGTTAGCAAAGCTCAAAACCTTTACTGAAAAATATCCACTTAGTGAAAGAAAACATACTGTTATGACTCCAGGAAAAATGTTGATAAAAGCCAAAGGCAAATTTTAAGGTTTGGGTAGCATCAAGATCCAACTTTAAAAACAAAAGTAAAGGTATTTTGTTTACCTATTTCTAGGAAAACGAAACTGGATTTTTGCCTGACCTATATACAAGATTGAAATTACGTGATATTAAGTAGTAACTGTGGTCATTCTTATAAGCCTCTGAAAAGTTAAAGCAAATAACTTTTTACAGCTTCAATAAGTGCGTTACATTTTTGATAATTTTCTCCCCTTAAGGTGCACTAATGCCTTTACTCCATTCTTCAATTTCATTTTCACCTTGCAGTTCCCAATTTTTTTTCAGCAATTTTTTTAAGGCGGTTCAGGTTTTATAAATAAAAGGTTGCTGACCCCTGTTCCAAGTGATGGAAGTCATAGGTTTGGGAGGTGCTGTTGAAGAAGCCATGACAAGTTGCTGCAATGCATCCTCTAGGTAATACACACTTGCAGTCATGGTTGGTGGATGGGCCTCCGATCAAGCAGACTGCTTTGTCCTTGAAGGTATCAAACTTCTTGAGAGTTGTTGTAGCTGCACTTGTCCAAGCAAATGGAGAGTATTCTATCACCCATTTGACTTGTACCTTTCAGGTGATGGAGAGTCTTTGGCGAATGAGGAGGTGAGTTATTCGCTGCAGAATACCAAGCTCTGACCTGCTGTAATAGCGATTGGGACTGCTTTCTTATTTCATTACTTCAAAACCGTGGAGTACAGGCATCAGTGTAACAGTACAGAATCTTTTTTGAGACATCACAGTTTATGACTCCAGTATGAATACATGAGTTCGTGTTAAACAACCCAACATGAGTACATTGAAGACAGGGATCGATGGATTTCCGGATATTAAAGATATAATGGGATATGGGGATAGTGCAGGAAAATGGCATTGAGGTAGATCATCAGCCGTGATCTAGTTGAATGACGGAGCAGGCTCGCAGAGCAGAATGATCTACTCCTGCTCCTATTTCCTATGTTACTCAGGCACATCGCATTCCACAACTGGAATTTTTCATTGGGCGGGAGGCCCCACCCACCGGCATGAAAGTCGTGGCAAATCCGCTTCCGCCAGGCCTGGGGACCCAGGCCGGGATGTTTCGCCCCCCAGGCCCTTAATTGGACTTGGGCGAATCTTCCACCTCCTTGTGGCAGGAGGTCCAACCTAATGGAGCTGCTGGCCAATCAGCAGGCTGGCAGCTCTTCGTCCCAGCAGTGCCAAAAAGAGCTGGGACTACACTCCACCATCGCAAGCAAGGTGAAGCACAGCTCCAGAAGACAGGTAATTTCTAGGGCCTTGCTGGGGACAATCGGCTGGGCCCTGGCAAGGCAAGAAGGGAGGTGGGGGGAGTGTAGTGTGTTGGGGGTGGCCCTCTGTGGGGCACAGGGTGCCCGATTAGGAGGGCCCCCCCCAGCCTGCAAGAAGGTGGCCTGGTTTTACCAGACGGGTTCTTGAGGGTTTTGCATCCGGACACTTAAATACCCATGGGGGCGGGAGTAGGCCCTTAAGTGCCAGTTAATTGGGCACTTAAGGGTCTGGTTGGCCTGGGGTGGGCGGGCAGTTTCTCGCCGCTGCCCTGCATAAACTTACAGAGGGGGCGGCAGGGGGACAGGATCGCACCCCCCCTCCCCCCCCCCCCCCCCCCCCCCACCTCTCTTTCAATTTTACGCCCCCACGCTGTCACCAGCCTACTTGTTTGGGAGCTGTAAAATTCCGGCCCACAACTCAGTAGGTGTACCGGTATATCATGTTCCTTAATCCAGTATTTGTACAACTATACTAATTCTACCTTTGATCTCTATGTTCCATGGATACTAATTAAATCAGCACAGCAAAGATACAAAGAAGTGATATCAGAATAACAATATGGAGATGGCAAGATGCATGTTGCTCATCGCAATTTCTTCTAACCCTGGTAGTATAGCCCATTTCATTTTATTAATATGAACGTCAGTCTTCCCAATAATTAATTGGAGGAAATTCCTGCTCATCCAGTATTGGATGTCAGATAAGCAGTCTGATAATTTAGCAACAGTGGAGGAGTCGAGAGAAGTGGTGAGGTAGAGCTAATTGGCTGGGTTGGATTTGTCCTGCTTTTTGTGCACAGGACATATCTGGACATGTCGTCAACATACATGTGAAAACTACTGTGTGCTTTCGGATGATGTCGCTAAGGGGCAGCGTGTAGATGAAAAATAGGAGAGGGGCCAAGGATAAATCCTTGGGGGATACCAGAGGTAACGGTGCGGGAGGAGGACGAGAAGCCATTGCAGGTGATTCTCTGGCTGCGATTTAGATAAGAATGGAACTAGGTGAGAGTAGTCCCATCCATTTGGTGGAGAGGTGTTGGAGGAAGATGGTCAGACAGATCGAGAAGGACGAGGAGGGAAAATCTACCTTTGTCACAGTCACATAAAATGTTATGTGACTTAGATAAGTGCTGCACGGTGGCAGGGGCATAACTAAGCTCAACTGCTTCATCAATGACCTTACCTCCATCAGAAGATCAGAAGTCCTGCTGTTTGCTGATGGTGGTAATCTTCAGCTCATTTGCAATTTCTCAGATTATGTAGCAGGTCCATGACTACATGCATAAGACTGGGACCTCATGGCCCGGCATATCCCCCACTCTACCATTACCATCAAGCTGGGGGACCAACCCTGGTTCAATGAAGAGTGTAGGAGGGCATGCCAGGAACAGCACCAGGCATACCTAAAAATGAGGTGTCAACCTGGTGAAGCTACAACGCAGGACTTCTTGCATGCCAAACAGCAGAAGCAGCATGCAATAGACAAGGCTAAGTGATCCCACAACCAACGGATCAGATCTAAGCTCTGCAGTCCTGCCACATCCAGTCGTGAATGGTGGTGGACAATTAAACAACTTTTGACAATGTATGTGATGGACCATGATAGCTTGATTAGATGATCCATAATAAGTCACTAGTCTGTTGCATAATTCCTATCACTCTTGTAAAAAAAAAATTCTGATTGCCCTGCACCCCCCCACCCCCCCCCCCACCAATTTTATCGAGTCAGATGTTACTAAGTTTTTTTTCTGCAGCTGATTGAGTTATTCTTATCATGCCTATTTTAATAAACCAATAAAGGAAATAAATAAATAGGAATAAACTTGCAGGGAATGGGAGTGATTGGATTGCTCTACAGAGAGCTGGGTTGAATGGCTTCCTTCTGTGCCATAATGATTGACTCTTAAGGTGGCACCACTAATATAATTTAGACAAAGTCTATTTAATTAAAGAATCCTATAATTATAAATCATTTTGCAAAGTTAGACACTCTGTGCCTTGAGCTGCCCACTAGTCACAGTTGGTATTCTTCCCATGTCTGTCTCCCATAGAAACATAGAAAAGAGGAATAGGAGTAGGCCCTTTGGGCCTGCTCTGCCATTCAAGAAAAATCATGGCTGATCGTCTAATTCAGTACCCTGTTCCTGCTTTTTCCCCATATCCCTTGATCCCTTTGGCATTAACAAATATATAGTCAGAGAGATACAGCACTGAAACAAGCCCTTCGGTCCACCGAGTCTGTGCCAACCATCAACCACCCATTTGTACTAATCCTACATTAATCCCATTTCCCTCTCTCATCCCCACCTTCCCTCAATTCTCCTACCACCTACCTACACTAGGGGCAATTTACAATGGCCAATTTACCTATCAGCCCGCAAGTTTTTGGCATGTGGGAGGAAACCGGAGCACCCGGAGGAAACCCACGCAGGTCACAGGGAGAACTTGCAAACTCTGCACAGGCAGTACCCAGAACTGAACCCGGGTCGCTGGAGCTGTAAGGCTGCAGTGCTAACCACTGTACCACTCGATATATCTATCTGCTTCTTGAATATATTTAATGATTTGGCCTCCACTGTCTTCTGCGGTAGAAAATTCCACAGGTTCGCCACCCTCTGAGTGAAAACATTTCCCCTCATCTCTGTTCTAAGTGGCGTACCCCGTATCTTGAGACTGTGATCCCTGGTTCTAGACTCCCCAGATATCTGGAACATCCTCCCTGCACCTAGCCTGTCTAGTCCTGTGAGAATTTTATAGGTTTCTATGAGATCCCCTCTTATTCTTCTAAACTCTAGTGAATATAGGCCTACTCGACCCAATCTCTCCTCATACATCAATCCTGCCATCCCAGGAATCAGCCGAGTAAATCTTCTTTACACTTCCTCCATGGCAAGAACATCCTTCCTCAGATAAGACCAAAACTGCACACAATACTCCAGATATGGTCTCGCCAAGGCCCTGTATAACTGCAGTAAGACATCCTTGCTCCTGTACTCAAATCCTCTTGCAATGAAGGCCGACATACCATTCGCCTTCCTAATTGCTTGCTGCACCTGAATGCTTGCTTTCGGCGACTGGTGTACAAGGACACCTAGGTCTCGTTGCAGCTCCCCCTTTCCCAATCTATCACCATTCAGATAATCTGCCTTTCTGTTTTTACAACCAAAGTGGATAAGCTCACATTTATCCACGTTCTCCTGCATCTGCCATGCATTTGCCCACTTATCCAACTTGTCCAAATCACATTGGAGCCTCTTTGCATCCTTCTTCCAGCTCACTTTCCCCTCAACTTTGTGTCGTCTGCAAACTTGGAAATGTTACATTTAGTTCCCTCACCCAAGTCATTAATATATATTGTGAATAGCTGGGGCCCCAAGCACTGATCCCTGTGGTACCCCACTAGTCACTGCCTGCCACCTGGAGAAAGACCCGTTTATTCCTACTCTCTGTTTCCTGTCTGTCAACCAATTCTCAATCCATACCAGTATATTACCCCCAATCCCATGTGCTTTAATTTTGAACACTAACCTCTTATGTGGGACCTTATCAAAAGCCTTCTGAAAATCCAAATACATCACATCCAATAGTTCTCCCTTATCGATTCTACTAGTTACATCCTCCCAACCCTGACTTCCATTTTCTCAATCTCCAACAAACCATGGAGAAGAAAGGTAACACAAACTTAAAAGAATTGAATTGTTCTGAGATACTTGCAAATATGGGAAGATTTGCTAATTAGAATAGATTCAACTTTTTTTTTCCCTCCTTGATTCTGTTTTTTCTTTGAAATAATTGTGCATTTCAAAACAGTTCTGCAATGTGTCCAACATTTTAATTGGTCTGAATTTATGATATTGTCGTCTTGCAAGCAATGGTTGAACAGCGAGCAACCTTGACACCAAAAGTATTATAATTCCTAAACTGTACTCTGAACTTGGTCCAATGCAAATATTTTTCTCTTTCAGATAACTCGTCAATGATGAAGATCTCACTTAAAAATAACAACAAAGCTTTGGCATTAGCTCTTGCTGAAGAGAAGAAAAAATATAGAATGGTTGAACAGGAAAAAGTAATTCTTCAAAAAGAAATATGCACTCAAAATTATGACATAGTTATGCTTCAGCAACGGCTGATTACTCAGGTAATAAGGACACATTTCTGATTTCTTCTGATTGCCAAATTAAATAAGCTGAGACAATGTAATTGAGCAGTTTTTGGGATCCATCTGGATTTCCTTTTTCTATTTATATAAGAATATTGTAGTTTATTTTATCTGGCTCCTCATAAGCTGAAGTCAGACTGCTTCTTCCACCTTGGAAGTTCATTGACTTTTTATGCTTATACAAACAGCTTTTCTGCAACACAAACCCAAGGTACTTGAAGTTGTGTCAATATCAGGAATTGGGAGGGGGAGACTAAGACTGATAACTAAAAGTGAGGCCAAAGGCTTGGGGCATTGAGGGGTTTGTAGTCACAGTCTGAACTTTCAGAATGGGTTTAATATGCACTTGAATACTGTCAATGTGACATCTGAATTTTATATCTTTTGAGAAACAGAATGCTAAAATTTCGACCTTGGAAGAATCCTTGATGAAGATAAAAAGCTGCTTCTCAGATGCTACTGATCACTTGTCAACTGCAATCAGTACATGTGAATGTAATGTAAGGATTTGTCTTTATCCAGTTTCTTTATGACCTTGTGGTATTGAATTAACTGTTGCAGGTTTTTAATAGAATCCAGGCTACATACTACAACCTAATTATTTTAACTGAAATTTAAAATATTATAATAGTGGTCTGTTATTAATTACTGCATAAGTGAAGTTAATATAATTGCCAAAAGAACTAGCGGGGAGAAGAGAAGAAAAACATTTATGCTGTGAGTTGTGATCTGGAGTACACTACCTGAAAGGGCATTGAAAGCAAATTCAGTAGGTCTCTTTACATGTCCAATTCTCTTTTTACTTAACAAGGAGAAATCTGTAAGGTTATGGTTAAAGGGCTGGGAAAGTGGCATTAATACTCTTTCAAGGAAAAGGCACAGAGACAATGGGCTGAATGGCTGCCTCCTGTGCTATAAGGCTCATAGAATCATAGAAACTTAACGGTACAGAAGAGACCATTGTGACTGTGCTGGCTGTTCTTTGAAAGACCAGTTGTGCTTATTCCCAAATATCCCTTCATTTTGTCCGTAACCCTGGAAGTTCCTTGTCCTCAAATATCTGTCCAACTCCCTCTTTAAAATTATTTATGGAATCAATCAGCTTCCACCACCTTTTCAGGTAGAGCATTCTGGATACCAGCAACTGAGTTTAAGAAAAATTCTCCATGTCTAGATCATATGTTAATGATTTTAAATCTGAAATCTCTGGTTATTGACCCATCATCAGAGGGAATAGTTTTTCCTCTATCTGCACTATAAAAAATCTCTCACCTTGAAAACCTCACCTCTTAACCTTCTGTGGAGAACAGACCTAACTTTTCTAACTTCCTCATAATTGATGTGTCTTGTTCCTGATAACATCCTGCCAAATGCTCTCTCTATCCTTTCTAAGGCCTTTATATCTTTCCTGAAGCGTGGTTCCCAGAATTGCCCACAATAATCCAACTAAGATCAAATTACTAATTTCTAAAGTTATAGCATGATTGCTTTAATTTCTATAAGTTTTTCTTTTGAAAAGAATGGTAGTGATGTCAAGTAACCTTATTTAATGCTGTGAATTTCCAAATTTATTTTGAAATTTTAATGTATAATTTTAAAGATGCTCTGTAGTCTATCACATGGTACTTAGACGTACACATTGATACATTTTAGATACTACATTAAGTTTAGTGTATCCCATACAGAGTCCACAAAATCCACCCCTCCCTGGAAGACAAATAATGGAAGGGCACTGGTGAGCTGGTCTTACACCCTCATTTAGATGGTGGTGTACTGATAATGTCACTGGACTAGTAATCTTGAGGCCCAGGTTAATTCCTGGGAATATGTGTTCAAATCTGACCACAGCAGCTGGTGGAATTTAAATTCAATTAGTTAATAAAAAATCTGGAATTGAAGGCTAGTCTCTTAATGGTGCCATGAAACTAGCATTGATTGTCATTAAAATCCATCTGGTTCACTAATGTCCTTTAGGAAAGGAAATCTGCTGTTCTTACCAGGTTTGGCCTACATGTGACTCCAGACCCACAGCAATGTGGTGGACTCTTAACTAGCAAGCCTTAACTAGGTCTAGCAAGCCACTCATTTGTCAAGGGCAATTGGGGATGGGCACCAAATGCTCACTTTGCCAGGAACGCGCACATCCTGTGAGAGAATTAAAAAGGAAAATGAAAATGGAGAAAAATGGGGAACAATCGAGGTCCAGAGACACTTGGGAGTCCAGATACATAGATGATTAAAATGTCATGAACAGGTACAGAAAATAATCAAAAAGGCTAATGGAATGCTGGCCTTTATATCTAGAGGAATAGAATGCAATGGGGTAGAAGTTTGTTTCAGCTATACAAAACACTAGTAAAGCCCCAACTGGAGAGCTGAGAGCAGTGCTGGGTACCACAACTAAGGAAGGATATATTGGCCTTGGAGGGAGTGCAATGTATATTTACCAGAATATCTGGAATCCAAAGGTTAAATTACAAAGAGATTATATAAGCTATAGTTGTATTCCCTGGAATTTAGAAGGCTAATGTGTGATTTAATTGAAGTTCTCAAGATATTAAGGGGAACTGATAGAGTAGATAGGGTACTTCTGTGGTTGGGAAATCTAGAACTAGGGGATATGGTATAAAAATTAGAGCAACACTCTTCAGGAGTGAAATTAGAAAACTCTTCTACACAAAAAGGATGGTCGAAATTTGGAACACTCTTCAGCAAATGGCAATTGATGCTAGATAAGTTAATTTTAAATCTGAGATTGATAAATTTTTGTTATCCAAAGGTGTTCGGGATATGGGGCAAATTGGAGTATGTGGAGTTCAGTTGCAGATGAGCCATGATCTCTCTGAATGACGGAACAGGCTGAAGGGGCTAAATGGCCTACTTCTGTTCCTCTGTTCCTGGTGCCTATGGAAAAGCCAATGGGGTACACCTAGACTTCTGTCAGTTTACTTTGAAGATATTTGGAGAGTAGCCTGTACAAAGTGTTATTGGGAGACCATAGTCTCCATTCCTAGCTGTGTTTTTTGCTGAGAAGCCAGTGGCCAGGTAACAGTCCTTTTGTATCTATGTTGCCCAGTAAATGGTTGAGTTTGGGCAACTGTGTGTTTAACGATGTGTTTGTTTTTACTGTGAATAAGTACACAGTATAAAACTGCTTATACTTTAGCGTAGTTTAGGATTTAATTAGCTGAAAAACTGCCACAATAATGACATACTGAAAATGGAAAAGATTTATTCTGATGCTGAAAACTGCTGCTATGTGTTTAGTATCAAGGTGTGTGATTTGGGGGAAAATAGAGGCAGCTTTGCTTTGTGTTACACAGAATGAGCCAAATGGCCTATTTCTGTGCTGCACAATCAGTCTATTCTGTGTTTATGCTCCACACAAACCTCCCCTTCGTCCAATCTTATCAATATCAACTAGTCTCCCTCCTGTGTTTATCTAGCTTTCCCCTATATGCATCTATACTATTTGCCTCAAACATTCCATTCCATGGGATAGTGTTCCACATTCTAACCACTCTATGGGTAAAGAGGTTTCTCCTGAATTCCCTATTGAATTTATCAGTGACTCTTAATTGTGGCTTCTAGTCTTGCTTTCCCCCACAAGTGGAAACATCTTCTTTACATCTGCCCTATAAAAGCGTTTTATAATCTTGAAGACCTCTATCTGGTCACCCTTTAGATTTTTCTGGATAAAAATGGTCCAGTCTGTTCAGTGTTTCGTGACAGTTATACCTCTCAGTTCTGGTATGCATTCTTGTAAATGCTTGTTTTATTTTTGCACCATCTCCAGTTCCTCTACACTCTTGTTATAATATGGAGACCAGAATTGTGCACAATACTTAAGGGCGGTCTAATCAATGTTCTATACAAATTTAACAGATTTTCAATTCTTTACTTCTAGAAATGGACCCAACCCAGTGCTTTGTTTTACTTTTTTAACCTGTGTTGATTACTTTGAGTGATTTATGTGTCTGTACTCCTAGATCCCTTTTGCTCCTCTACCATATTTTCCAAGGAGTATGTGGCCTCCTTATCCTTCCTACTGAAATGCAGCATCTCACTTGCCAATATTGAAATTAGTTTGGCAGTTACATGCCATTCTGAAAGTTTATTAATGTGGTCTTGTATTTTCTCACAGTATTCCACAGGAGAATTATGCCTCCAATTTGGTGTATTTGACATGCAAATATTTCACACTGAATGGAGGTTGCGTGAAGGTAGTTGGCTCAACTTTTGTTGCTGTGCTTCATGGTGGGGTGCTTAGTCCTTCCTGCAAGTAATGAAAATAAGACTGACCACTTGCTGTATGCACTTGTATTATCCACATTGAGGCATTTACTTTTTTCCATGTAGTTTCAAGAACATCAATGGAGCGGTATGTTATTCCAAAGAAGTAATAGTGTAAGTGAAGATTCCTGCTCTAACTTGTAAGTAATCAACAAAGTTATAATACTTTAAAATAAGTAAAATGATCTTCCAATTATATTGATTCAAAGTTGAAAGAAAAAAAATCAATGTTTATTAATTGCCATATTGCATGAACTCACTGGTTCTAACTTCAGCGCAGCAGTTAACTGATGAGATTCAACCACAGTGGAGTTAAAGTAAATTTTAACTGTTGGAAATAGTTAAAATATACCATTCCTGTTGTATAGGAATTCTGAAGTGAAGAATGTTTCTTGTGAAATCAGTTGTAAATTTTTTAGCTTCAACTGACCCTCACTGGTTTCTTTTTAATATGATCCTTGGTAATTCCTTAGGAAGTTGCAGTTAAGCTTTTTCTCTTGTCTGACATCGTCCCTCAGCTAAAAGGAAAAGTATCCAACTTTCGGCCAGTGTCTTGTTTCTGGGTGGCAGCCCAATTTTTGTCTTGGTGAAGCACCTAACTGAGGTCAGCATATCCCTGGGGTTACTATGGGCACTAGGTGCCAGACTGGCTTTTATGCTAATTTGAAGAAAAAATCAGTTGAACTATTTAATTGCATGGAGCAATCCCTTTTTTATCATGAAATATTTACTTCTGTGGCAAAAACTGATCTGTTCCAATTGGACAAATCTGTCCTGATAATCTGTTGGAAGGTTGAAGACCAAGTATCGTGTTAGACTATTAAGTTCATTGGTAAGAACCATGCTGTTTCTTAGGATGTACAGTGAAAAGCAAATGCAAAAGAAAAATAAAACCTGCTCTGTGAACCAAACTGACCTCATGAATCACTGCCTATTTTGATTACAGAAACACTAGGTTACCATCAGGAATTCCACACAAGTTTAGAATTGAAGAAAGATACCAAGCCAATAGCATCCAGGATGGCCAGATTGATTCCTTGAAACAAGCTGTAAAAATTCCAGTAGAGAGCTCTACATCAACTAGTGCACCTACGTGTCAAGCCTTTACTGTGAATTTCCCTGGAAATGTTTCTAACAATGACCCAAATATTAGAGAGCCGATTGAGGTTCAACAACCCGCTCGAGGCAAGTACAGATAAGAAAAATCTTTTTTTAATCTAAATGCTCCTATTGCTGACAGTCATCTATTATGCTCACTGTACATTTTAAGCAACATGAACACCAAACTAGAACTTGAGTAATTGTTCAGTAAATTAAGCTAGTTCTGGGAATTTAATTGGAGTAAATGTGAGAATAAGTGATCCATCAAACTCATTATAAAGTTTGAGAGAGAGTGTTAGGGGTAATTTGGCTAGCTCATGTTTCCCTTTCACTCCGCTTTCTGTTTTGGCCTGAATTTAGTGCTTC